>NC_030680.2:115406210-116121210 GCF_000004195.4 Xenopus tropicalis
ACAAAAAAATATTCCAGCCATTAGGGTGTACAGGAAGGAAACTAATGCAGATAGTACCATTTCAACAGATGTCACTTTATCCCAAAACTGGTTAATGCTGCTGAAAGGTAAGCAATCAAAAAGATTAGAGGGGGAAAAAAAAAACCTGACAATTTGTCATTTATTGTCCTTTGCATGCAAAAGGTGACATTTCTGACATTCAGTGATTTATAAAAGTATTATCTGCATCTAACCACAATAAAAAGCTTACAATATTTGTGACTTAAACATAATATTCATTAACATGCATAGGTGACACTATCAAGGTCATCTGACAGTTCAAAAGTCTCCCGACTATGAATGGTATTAACCTTGACAAACACCGGTACTCATCCTAGTGCAAGTACCCGTTTTGATCAGTAAAACAGAAGACCATGACTGAAATATTCTTTTACACCATTGCATAGAGAATCCGCAACTCTAGCATGTTTGTTGGTGCACAACTAAAACGAATTTACACACAGCCAACCTGTATTTACAGACAATCTTAAAAACTTGATAAAAAGATACCAAAAGTTTGTAAGCCATCCAGCAATTCAAGTTCCCCTTACCCAGGTACACAGACATGTTTTGCAGTGAGTTGAGAATAGAAGGATGTTGGGGGGGGGGGGCGGACCACTACCTTAGGTACAGGCCCGCTCATGGCCAATACTACTGCAATTAAACTTTAGTATTTACACATACTTTTACACACAGGTAGAAGAAAAAAAACAAAAAACAAAAAAATAAAAAAAACTTGGTTTTTCAGTCAATGACAAAAAAAAAAAATAGACTATGGTAAATATGTAATTGCCAGTTGGCATACTGAGGATATGGAGACTGCAGAGTTCAGTAAATACAACAGTATTTTTTTCCCTAAACCAGTGAGCTGTTACAGATATCTAAATCTGAAGTATGATGCGGCACATTCAAGCTGTTTAAAGCAGTGTCTTAAAACCAAATTCAGACATGTGAGTGGCCACACCATGCACTACGGTACCTGCTTTTGTCAATGATCTCTAGATGAGCAGCTGACCTTTCCGCAGATCTAACAGGAGAGGAAGGGCACAGGAAGAATAAAATGCAGGGTTTTTAAGAATGATGTAAACAAATCAAGAGGAATCTGCAGGTCCTCTTGGTGCATTCTTCCCTGGTGACCACTGAGGCACAATAGATGCTTCAACTGTGTAACATTCTTACCATCTCTCCAAAGCTCAGAGACAAATTTATCTGAGGACTGGTTCAGAAGAGTGGCAACATTATCGTTGAGAGGATCCATATTTTTCAACAGCCATTCATCAGCCTTGTAATCCACCTGATTAGTAAAAGACATACAAAACAAGTTAAGAACAACACATACTAAATTTAAGGTGAACTAGCACTTTAATTCTAACTTTCAGGAATTAGTCCATTTTTTTTTGCAGTCCAGTTTTTTTGGGGATGCTAAACTGCTATCTGGATGAAGGGGTTAACTACCCAAGCAACCATGCTGCAACCAAATGCTTATACTTAAACCATACAAAAGAAAAAAGAAAAAAAAAAAAAGATCATTTGAAAACTTGATATTACTTCAACTCTTTTTGTATATATCATGCATGACTACAGGCATTGCAATTTAACAAAAATATCCCATGATTTCATACAAAATGGTCACTATAAGTCACAGATGTAAGATCTGTATTCCACTACAAACTACATAACTGGAACAAAATAAACAGGGCATGTGACCCCCACATTGGACCTTCCAGGCAACAAAGAGGATGAAAAATAGAACAGGAAAAAAAAAATATATCTTTTGATATTACGTGATTTATTTTTCTGCAGCCTCAGGTAAATTGTAGCAAATGTATCCATTTTAGCAGCTGCTCGGATTCTTTTATGAAGGTAAACTTAGAGTGCTGCATCTAACCCATGGCCCTCTGGTTGGACAACCCTTACTAAGAATGACACCTGGTTCAATAAGATTCTGGGAAATGTGAGAGAGAAAAACCAATTTGGCCCCTTTAAGTTGTATTATCTGTTTGTGTTTCAAATATGCACAAATGCTAGATATACACTTAACAGAGTGCAGATGAGATTTTGAAGCTTTGTTACTGGTATACAAAAAAGGCACTAGGATCAAGTTGTATGCAACACAATGAATGTAGTTCATCTGTTTTAACCAAGACTTTCCATAGTGTATAGGCTATGCTACAATAATTTTTTTAAAAAGGCAACAACAGAGTTACAGTACCTTGCCAGCATAATGGATAATGCAGAAGTCCGCTTTGTCTTTCAGCTGCTTTGGTTTCTGGAACTTAGAATGAGATCCTTGTTCTTGTACCACTTTTTCCACAAAGCTTTTATCTGTAGCTTTTGGGAACCAGCATTCCTCATCCAAGAGCGCCAAAATACCTGGTGGACCAGCCTAAGTGTCAAAAAAAAAAATAAAAAAAATACATAAATAAAATAATCAAACTGCAAATCCCCAATGAACACTGACCAAATCTCAAACTATCTGTGTGGGTCTAAAAACAACTCACAGGCTTTTCTATTAGCTCAATGCAAGGCTGAAGATCAAGGCCAAAGTCAATAAAGTTCCATTCAATGCCCTCACGTTGGTATTCTTCCTGCTCCAGGATGAACATTGTATGGTTGAAGAGTTGCTGAAGTTTCTCATTGGTGTAATTGATGCAGAGTTGCTCAAATGAATTAAGCTGTGAAAAGAAAACAGTTGTTCTCTTCAAAACTGAAAGCGGAAGGAGTACCAGCAAATGGAGTTGAAGTATCAAGATGCTCAAGAATTTGGTGTAAATGCCTTTAAAAAAATGACCAGCGATACACAGAAGAGCAAGTGCCTAGGACACCATGGGCCCAATAAGTATATGGAGGTAATTTCTCCAAAGTGTTGTAATTTATCTTGAAAGGGTTGTAAAAATGCTAAGACTGCTGCTTTTGGTGATATCTGGGACCTTTGCAGCTATGCAATTTTTCAAACATTTTAGCAGAAAACGAAATATGTTAACATTCATTCTCTACCTACAAGCAGAATATATATACTTTTTTGTAAGATATAGGTTTGGAAAGAAAAATGAAAAGAAATGTCAGTGGACAAACAAATCGAACAGTAGCCCCTTAATTTCAAGTTTGTTACATGGGATACATAACCTCCATTATAAAAGAAATATTTAGTCAAGGTACTGAATTTGAAGGGCTAAAAAGACATTATCTAAAAACACACTACAGAACAGCAATGGTGTTAAAAAGCAATAAGGGTTACCTCAAAGATCTCAAAGCCAGCAATATCGAGAATTCCAATGAATGACGCGCCTTGTCTCTTGGTTTTGTCTAGGGCTTTATTAACTCTCATTACAAGCCAACGGAACATACGCTCATAAGTGGCTTTTGCTAAGGCTTCAATTGCAAAGTCAGCCTAAAAGAAAAAATTAGGTCAGAAAAATCCTATACTTCAGAGAATGGCACTTGTTTTCTGACTGATGATAGTAAGAACCATTTAACCTTCCTTTTTATACCTGTTCTTTTGTCTGTGCCTTTTGAACAAAGTCCCTTCCAACTTTGATTCTGGGCAAAAGGATGCCTCTGGTGAAGTCATTCACGTTTATTCCCATGAGGTGGCAAAGCTTCTGGGCCGCTGCGCCACAAAAAAAAAAAAAAAAAAAAAAGTTAGTTCAGTCAGTAGCAACTAAAAACAACTAAATCAAAAGGGGTCACATGAAAATATATTGGTTATTACACTAGTTATTTGTACTTCTCAAGCAGAATCTGGCACAGTAATTAAAATGCATTGCTTATTTGCTAATTTTACATAATAAAATTGCAGGATATAATGAACACTGACTTTTTACCTGTATTGTCAGGCATTGAAGCCTGATCTGTGTTACGTTCCTTTTTGAATGCAATATTTCCTAACTGTAAGACTGAAGAAACCACCCGCAACAAACCTACAAAATTTAAAAAAAGGTATTTTTAAATGTATTTGTATAATTTACCATCACTTGGAGGCGATATTAGGTTTTACCCAATAGAAGTAAACATAGAATTAAATTTTTATTAAAACTCACCGATCTGCTCCTCTTCAGTGAACCCCATAATCTTCATAGCTTCCATGGTCTCCTGGAATAAATCTTTATCTTGCTGGCCTGGGATGGTTACATGACCATTTGACAGGAACCTGTATTTGTTGTAGGCCTCCAACAGTAGGTCAGCTTTAGAAGAAAATTTGAATGCATAATTAAAGTCAAGTTTGCGAAACACAATGCAAAACCTAAAACATCAGTTAAGGCATTTTGACTTTGTATCTATAGTTAAATAGATGCCATTTTGCTGGTCCAAATGGAACCCACTCTGGGACAATAATACCCTCTCCCCTGAGACCTGCTCAACAAAAAAGCCAATTAAACAAAAAAAAAAATTGTAAAATTGCAAATTGTCTTAAGACTTACTGTCTGCATCATACTATAAATTAAAGGTGAACAAACCCTTTAACAGTAGAAGCTGTGTTTAGCACTGCTATGTTTATGAAAGACATACCCTTTTTTTTGCATAATAAAACAAAACTTAATTCTAAGTCATTGAAATTTTTTCCACTATATGTATTAAAGTTATATGTAAATGTAATTGCATATGTGAGGTGAGCAGACCTTGTTGTTTCTGTTCCCTAAACAGCTGGTTCTGACCCATTTAACACAGCTGAAAGAAAGCAGATTTCTGCTACAATTGTTCAACTACATTTTTTCTGCACTGTTTTAGAAGTCTGAACCAATAGTGTGGACAATATATTAGTCAGGCAGATGCTGCATTCAACAGCAATTATATTTAGAACTTTTAAACCAATTAAACATTTTAATGCAGACAGGAATGTTACTAAGAACTGATATTTTTATTGCAAAAAACTGTTTTTGGAAGGAGAAGAGAGGGCTACCTGGAGTACATATCAGTCCATATAAGAAGGTTGATATCACCTTAATGTTTGAGCATCCACTTGTTCAAGGTCACCTATTTTAGCCCTGATGGAAAAACTTACATTTTAAGTGTTCTCCAGCTCCTGATAATAGGTAGTAAAATATGTGGAAAGTCCTTTCTTCTTTGGCCTGACGAATGGCTCGAGACTTTTCCAGCAAGTCTTATGTTGGAGTAAAGGCAAACTATCAAATAATTGTTTTCATCAAGACAACTGAAGTCACACATTATTTCCATTATATGATTTAACTTTAAGCAATACATATATGCACACATGTATATATAATACATACACAAATACACACATACAGCACATCTAAAAAAAGGATACAGGTTTCAATGTTTGCTCCAACAATATAGCCATTCACATCAAAATTTATTCGGATAAATTTGCCCTGATCGGGGGGGGAAAAAACAAACATGTAAATGAAAGCAAAAGACAAACTTGTACTTACAAATATTAGTAAAGAGGAATAATAAAAGTAACCCAGGAGTTTAATTTTGAGCCAGTACTATACAGTCTTTATCAAATGTCAACAGATCATATAAAGCTTAACAAAGAATGCATTCTTCATATCAAACTCAGCCCCGAAGGAGCCAACAATCTTCTTTTCCTACACATAAGAAACAAGCAAATACAAACTCTATAAAGCTAGCCAGTATGAAACAAGACACCAAGGCAAAAAAGCTTTTCCATTCGAGCCATGTATGAGGTAAATTAAAGCACACACCCCCCAAAAAAAAAAAAATTCTAACTTATGTCACGCAAGCACTTTGTTTAAACAAAGTTTAAATAAACCAATACAGGTATGGGTTTTCCGTAATTCGGATCTCCTACCTAAAATTTGCAAAAAAAAATTATTTAAATAGTAATTAAACCAACTAGGATTGTTTTGGCTCCAATAAGGATTAATTATATCTTAGTTGGGATCAAGTACAAGGTACTGTTTTATTATTACAGAGAAAAAGGAACCATTTTTAAAAAGAGTCTATGGGAGATGGCCTTTCCTGTAATTCGGAACTTTTGATAATGGGTTTCCGGATAAGGGGCCCGATACCTGTACAACCATTGTCACATTATCCTTGCTAATGGTCCTAATGAGGACTGAAATGTCAGACTTCTTATGTACAATGTGCTAATAAAGAAAATATAACTATTTATAGGGAGTGCTGGCCCTCATAATATTATATTATAATTTATATTATATTATATATTATAATATATATTATAGACAGCCAGTTGGTGCACACCACTAACAATGATTATACCTGCGTGCAAGAGCAAATATAGTACAATAAGACAAAAGTGTCTGCACTTACGGAATTTAAATTATTTGAAAAAAGATAAATTTTATTACAAAATATGAAAAAGGAACATTACAGACCTCAACGTTACAGAGAGGCATCTGGCATGCATGACGGCAAAAGGTGGTCCAGGCCTTACTAAAGGCACACCTTGTCAGATATAATTTATGCAGCTACAAAAAATAATCACCAAGTTATATCACAATGACAAATACTCACAAATCGGGAAGAGTTGTCATTCTTTACAGTCTTTGCATTACCAAAGGCTTCAAGAATAGGATTGGCTTGCAACAGCTGACGCTCCAGCTCACCCTAAAGAAAAAAAAAAAAAAAAAACATTTTACCACTCACAAAATGTAAGCATCTGCATTCATATGTTACTACTAAAAATTTGTGAATGTGTCATCTAGTCATTTGCTTTTCCAGGACAGTAGGGGCAAAATATTAAGTAGTTCAATATACAGCTAAAACCGTGCTTTAGAGAAATGGGAAACAGACAGACATTCACAGACCTATACTGACTTCAGAAGTTTAGACAGATAAAATCAGTCTTTATTGAAAGGAATCTGTGGAATGTAAAGACACACTGGTTTACATAAAAAGAAGCAGATCAAAAAGGAGGGGGGGGGGGGGGGGGGGAAAGTACAAAATGAGCTGCCAGCTGGAATTACTCAAATGGCCAGCAAAAACAATACTCGAAAAATAAACAAAAAGGACACTGGCTTAAAGGGAAACGAAAGGTAAAGTCACTTGGGGGTGCCAAAATGTTAGGCACCCCCAAGTGACTTTAACCGCTTACCTCGTACCCCGGGCTGGTGCCCCTGTTGGGAGAAAACAGCACCAGCCCGGGGCACCTGGAGCGCAGCGCTTCCGTGTTCTGGCTTCCTCTTCCTGAATGCCAGCGGTGGGCGCATGCGCAGTAGAGTGAAAAGCCGACTTTAATGTTTAAGTTCGGCTTTTCTCTCTACTGCGCATGCGCGCGCAGCGAAACAAGAGGAAGGAAGCGCCTGCAGCTACCCCGGGCTGGTGCTGTTCCCTCCTCACAGGGGCACCAGCCCGGGGTAAAAGGTAGGTGGTCAAAGTCACTTGGGGGTGCCTAACATTTTGGCACCCCCAAGTGACTTTGACTTTCTTTTCCCTTTAATAACTAAATTTAAACAGCACCTAGAATAAGCTTACAAAAGAAGCTGTACTGCTGGTTTAAGTCAGGACAATACTTGTGAGGACACATTAAGTAGGGTGATGCAGTGACACATTGGTCCCTGTGCTGAAATGCAGAAGTGCTTATTAACAAGTATATAACAAGGGCACAATCTGAAAGTACAGATTTGTTTCTAACCCAGCCACTAACTTCAGTGAATGATCTCTCCATGTCTGTGTATGGAGGCATGGAGGAGGAAGTGAAATGGTCCCAGATAAAGCAGGGGAGTGTGTACATTATAGATTATAAGCTCTTTTGTGCAGTGGTTTTAGAAACAAAATTATCACACTCTTCACCTCTTGTATTGGTTATTGGCCACTTTGTATGTAATTCTGTATGTTCAATGTATTAACCCACATACTGTACAGCGTTGCGGAATATGTTGGCTCTTCATAAATACATGTTAACAAAAATAATTTTCATGCTGTCCTGCCAAGCGTATGAGCGCTCAGGGAAATAATCATTATACAAATAAATTAGCATAGCTACTACTAAAATTTGTCAAAACTAAGCACTGATTATGCAGGATTAAAAAAAATGTTAATTTAGCTGCTTCCTAGAATGCAACTGGTTAGTACCAACCTGTTCCTTTTTAGACTTGTGTGATGTTGCAACATAAGCCAAGTACTGGATTACTTTTTTTGTGTTTTCCGTTTTACCAGCTCCAGACTCTCCTCTGAAACAAAATGGATATTTAGACATTTCCAAAACCTTTTCAGACACACAACTTAAAGGAACAGTAACTCCAAAAAATGAAAGAGCTTTAAAGTAATAAAAATATAATGCACTGTTGCCCTGCACTGGTAAAATTGGTGTGTTTGCTACAGTAACACTACTATAATTTATATAATAAGCTGCTGTGTAGCCATGGGGGCAGCCATTCAAGCTGGAAAAAGGAGAAAAAAAACAGGTTACATAGCAGCTACAGAACTTATCCGTTATAATACAATAGTGTTTTATATGTTATCTGCTATGTAACCTGTGCCTTTTCTTCTTTGAATGGCTGCCCCCATGACTACACAGCAGCTTATTTATATAAATTATAGTAGACTTTCTGAAGTAAACACACAACTTTTACCAGTGAAGGGCAGCAGCACATTATATTTTAGTTACTTTTATACACTTTCATTTTTTGGTGCTACTGTTCCTTTAAAAGAACAGTAACACCAGAAAACAAAAGTGTATAAAAGTAATTATAGAAGGATGTACTGTTGCCCTGCACTGGTACAACTGGTGTATTTGCCTCAGAAACACTACTATAGTTTATATAAACAAAGCTGCTGTGTAGCCATGGGGGCAGCCATTCAAAGGAGAAAAGGCACAGGTTACTCAGCAGATAACAGATAAAACCCCATTATATTCTTAAGAGCCTGTTATCTGCTATGTACCCTGTACATTTTCTCCTTTTTCCAGCTTGAATGACTGCCCCCATGGCTACACAGAAGCTTATTTATATAAACTATAGTTGTGTTTCTATAGCAACCACATCAGTTTTACTAGTGTAGGGAAATAGTACATTATATTTTAATTACTTTAGATCACTTTATTTTTTTGGTGTTATTGTTCCTTTAAGAGACACAAAGCCCACAGTCTTTTGCTGCCTTGGGGCAGCTATGCTAGTTAGCATTTACAGCACCAAAAATCTTTAGGACAGGTCACTGGTCATTTCAGATACACAAACAGGTCCTCATTTAGTCATTCAGCACTCAGTTCATTGACCTAGACAGTTAGATCAGGTGTACAGTCCATTAGTACTTATTATTAGTCAAGGATAAGTATGCGCTTATCAATGGCCAGCTTGATTCTGACAGTAGATTGGACCAGTTCATGGGCAGATATTGGTCAGCTTGGTCAAAAATTGGCAGCATTTGCTTTTAAGTTCATAGCCTGGGGAAGGTTCATGAAGGCTATAACTTACTCAAGAAACCAGGCTTTAGCCACCTTAAAATTTTTATCAAGCAATTTGCACTGCTAATAAAAATGCATTCATCTGAATCACAGAGCCCAAATGTTTGTGCTTATACAAATATAAAAATACAGTCTACAAATGGGACCTGGTGTCAACATCTATAAAGAAAGTTAATACTTACGTGCAGAGGATAGACTGATCTTCTCTATCTGAAAATAAAAATGTCAGAAAAGCAGATTTAAAAATGTTCAAAAGTTAACACATATTTATATAATGGTAGTATTCATTCAGCTTGGAAGCTTGTTATTTAAATCCTCAGGGCTGAATTTATATGGATGCATTTTCAGTCCCAACAGTTGTTTTAGGTCAGAGTTTGTCATCCACATGCAGTGGTAAGCTAGTAGACATAAAAGCTGATAAGCTTACCGTCTCATGTATGGGGTTTGCAGCACCCATAACTTTTTCTAATTATACAGTGGATATAAAAAGTCTACACACCCCTGGTAAAATGTCAGGTTACTGTGCTGTACAAAAATGAGACAAAGATAAAATTAGTTCAGAACTTTTTCCACCTTTAATGTGACCTATAAACTGTACCACTCAATTGAAAAACAAACTGAAATCTTTTAGGTGGAGGGAAGAAAACCAATAAAAAACCTAAAATAATGTGGTTGCATAAGTGTGCACACCCTTAAACTAATACTTTGTTGAAGCACCTTTTGATTTTATTACAGCACTCAGTCTTTTTGGGTATGAGTCTATCAGCATGGCACATTTTGACTTTGCAAGATTTGCCCACTCTTCTTTGCAGAAACACTCCAAATCTGTCAGATTGCGAGGGCATCTCCTGTGCATAGCCCTCTTGAGATCACCCTACAGATTTTTTAATCGGATTCAGGTCTGGGCTCTGGCTGGGCCATTCCAAAACTTTAATCTTCTTCCGGTGAAGCCATTCCTTTGTTGATTTGGGTGTATGCTTTGAGTCGTTGTCATGCTGAAAGATGAAGTTCCTCCTCATGTTCAGCTTTCTAGCCTGAAGGTTTTGTGCCAATATTGACTGGCATTTGAAACTGTTCCAGTTGAAGAAAAACCGCCCCAAAACATGATGCTGCCACCACCATGCTTCACTGCGGGTATGGTGTTCTTTTGGTGATGTGCAGTATTGTTTTTGCGCCAAACATATTTTTTTGGAATTGTGGCCAAAAAGTTCAACCTTGGTTTCATCAGACCATAACACCTTTTTCCACATGCTTTTGGGAGACTTCAGATGTGTTTTTGCAAAATGTAGCCTGGCTTGAATGTTTTTCTTCGTAAGAAAAGGCTTTCCCCTTGCCACTCTACCCCATAGCTCAGACATAAGATTGTTATCACATGTACCACCCAGCCAGTACTTGCCAGATATCCCTGCAGGCCTCTTGGTAGCCTCCCTGACCAGTTTCTTCTTGTCTTTTCATCAATTTTGGAGGGACGTCCAGTTCTTGGTAATGTCACTGTTGTGCCATATTTCTCCCCTTGATGATGTCTTCACTGTGTTCCATGGTATATCTAATGCCTTGGAAATTATTTTGTACCATTCTCCTGACTGCTATCTTAACAATGAGATCCCTCTGATGCTTTGGAAGCTCTCTGTGGACCACAGCTTTTGCTGTGGGATGAGACTAAAAAAATGTCAGGAAAGACCAACTAGAGCAGATGAACCTTATTTGAGGCACTTTAAATGATGGCAGGTGTATGCTGACTCCTATTTAACATGATTTTAAATGTGATTGCTTAATTCTGAACACAGCTACATCCCCAGTTAGAAGAGGGTGTGCACACTTATGCAACCACATTATTTTAGTTTTTTTGGTTTTCTTCCCTCCACCTAGATTTCAGTTTGTTTTTCAATTGAGTGGTACAGTTTATAGGTCACATTAATGGTAGAAAAAGTTCTGAAATGATTTATCTTTGTCTCATTTTTGTACAGCACAGGAACCTGACATTTTACCAGGGGGGTGTAGACTTTTTATATCCACTGTATATGCTGTCAGCACATATAAACAGAACAATGAAAGTTAAGGTGGCCATACACGGACCGATTTTTTACTTACAAACGACCGATTCCCGAACGATCCGATGCTATCGTTAAGTTATCGTATAGTTGGTGGTGTACGAACGATCGTCGGCCCACTAAACGAGCCGACATTATCGTCCCCAAAATCGATCGGCCAGGTTTAAAAATTTTGGTCGTTTAACGATAAAATCTGCCAGTTGGTGTGAGTGTCAGACATTTGTCTTTCAACGATTGTTCTCTGCGCATGTCACGATTGCCAGCAACGACATCGATCGTACGTAGATGTACGATCGTAGGTATTTTACGATAATGATGCGACAAAATCTTTCCCGAATTATCGTTGCCCGTGGATGGCATATCGTATGGGAACTCGATCGCCATACGATCGTTTGTCGATATAATCGTTCATCGCACAACGAGCGAAATCGCCTCGTGTATGGCCACCTTTAGTCCTGCACATATTTGGCCACAGTGCAATTGTTCAGTTACCTAGGTGGATTGGCCAGTGTATGGCTACCTTAAAACCAAATAGCATGACCTAACAAACAAATGCTACATAAATGACTAACATGGACCATCGGAGGCAACATAGCTATTAATTAACTCCAGCAATGTCAGGTAAATTTCTATTTGAACCAGGCACTGCCACCTGTTATTGGTACTGAGAAATCATCATGTGCTCCTTCAGGGAGTTATTAACCTTCTGCTTAATCACTTAAAATCTAATTATATTGGCTACAAAACTCTCATTTCACCTTCTTTAATCTGGATGCCATAAAAGGAAAAAAATAAGCTGCAGCAAAGCAATAAAATGTGATGTCAGCTTCTGACTAACTCATTGCTGTCGCTTTCTACTCGAGTGTGCAACTTTCTCAATAATTAATTTAAAAAAAAAAAATGTTTTCCAGTGCATATAAATTGGATCTGTGCAGAATTTGCCAGCATTGCAGCAGCCCTGTTTTTCTATTTGATTTAAAAAATATATAACAGTATGCACTTAACAAGACAAACAAGTCCTATGTAACTCTAATATACAACAAAAATCAACTTGAGTTTTCAAGGAAAACAAAAAGATAACATTTGCAGAGGTAACAAAATTAGTATGCTTGTCTGAAATCTAGTTTACATACTATATATCATTCAGTACTGAACAAAGTCTTCTAGGTGTTTCTATACATTACCATGGGAGCTACATAACAGCAAAGTTTTTTGTAGACAATCCTTCAAATTTCACCATTACATATAGCAAAATTTTTTTTTGTTGAAAAATAATTAAAAGGAAAACTATATCACCAAACAATATAGGTACCTATAAAAACATACTGCATAAAACAGTTCATATGTGAAACCCTGCTTCATCTAAATAAAAGCATTTTCATAAAAATATACTTAAGTAGTATGTTGCCATTGGGTAATCCTAAATAGAAAATTGCCATTTTAAAAATTAAGGGCCACCCACTGGAATCGTAAGATTCACTGTGGTCACACACAAACTAAGGGCACACATAAAAGTTAGGTCACATGAGCCCATTACTGGACAAAGTTCTGTCTTACTCCCACACTTCTTCCTGTTCCAGTTAGGGTGAAGACACACACAGCAATTAGTAGCAGTGACTTTAAAAAGTCGCAGCTACGAATCGCCCCATGGTGTCTTCGCCCTTAGAGCAGCATTATTTCTGGTCAGGTGATCTCTGAGGGAGCACACACAGACCAACACAAAATGGTGGCTAAAAGGAGAGGCTGTAAGGGCTCTGGCACACGGGGGAGATTAGTCGCCCGCGATAAAACTCCCTGTTCGCGGGCGACTAATCTCCCCGAGTTGCCTACCCCTGCCATCCCACCGGCGAACATGTAAGTCGCCGGCGGGATGGCAGACGCGGCGGCGCGATTTCGCGCAAATCGCCGAAAAAGACTCGCGAGTCTTTTTCGGCGATTCCCTGAAATTGCCCCGCCGCGTCTGCCATCCCGCCGGCGACTTACATGTTCGCCGGTGGGATGGCAGGGGTAGGCAACTCGGGGAGATTAGTCGCCCGCGAACAGGGAGTTTTATCGCGGGCGACTAATCTCCCCCGTGTGCCAGAGCCCTAAAAGAGCAATATTTACTTAATATGATATAAAATATTTTGCCAACCTGGTAGTGACATATTAAAGTATCTGTTGATTAAGTATTTATTCTGGGCGTATAGTTTTCCTTTAATGGTTATTAAAAAATATTTGTTGCTATGTAGAAACCCATGAATGAGCTTGTTTACCACCAGTCTTGATCAGGACTTAGAAGCACAGAAATTCAGAGTCATTTGAACATACCTTGCATCATACTTCGATAGGCTGTATCAGTAATAGCATAAATATGTGGGGGCATTTCATGCCTCTTCTTGCCTTTGTACATTTCAACTATTTCTTCTGAGTAAATTGGCAGGTATTTGTATGGATTTATGACCACACAGAACAGACCTGAGTAAGTCTGGGGGAGGAACAAAATAGAAACAGTTACATGTGCCTAAGTTAGAAAAAAAAACAAAAACAAAAAAAAACTATGGCGTTACAAAACATGTATTATATATTAAACAAAACATAGGAATGGTCATACTGTGTCAGATTATTAAAGTTTTTCTTCATAAAATTTATAAGATATTTAAATCTATATTATTGCCAATCAGCAATACGGGATGCATGTAATAGAATGCACTCCTTTTTATGGGGGTGATGTAGCAATCCCAACACATCTATAGATACTGGACAAATTTCATACACAACAAATGTTTTTGGGCAGCCTGTGACAAGGCACTAAAGCACCAGAAACAGTCCCCTGAAGACTAAAGCTGAACTTGACTAACAAGCACTCTTGTAAAGAGTTTGTTAGCCAACTGAAGTGTACAGCTTTTTCAGTATCTTTTTAGGCGATTTAAGCTCAAAAAACAAACCGTGTGATACTACCATTTAAAGGGAAGTGATGACAGCCATAGTGGCATAAGTAAGAAATGGTAGAAAGAGTTCACGGCTGATCACCAGAGAAGAAAAAAAAAAGTGAATCCACTCTGGTCATCTACAGAAAGAATAATCCTTAAAATAATATGCCTCCTAAACATGACACCCTTATTTACATTTATTAGCTAGCATATGAATTATCTTTTCTTAGCAATTACATATACAAATAAGTAAAAAACCAAAGCAAATTTGTAATGTATATATTGCAAAGTTGCTTAGAATTATGTTTTTTTATTAGGCAAAAAATTATATTTTGGGTTGACAGAAGTACAACATTACATAGCGTCAGTAGCGAAATCCTTGGGATGAGTAACAGCATCCTCTGAAGCTCCAGAGTTAACAGAATTTAGTGTTTACCTCTTAAAAGCAAAGGTTAGTTTTACTTACATAGATTAATCCAGAGTAGTAGCGTTCCTTCAAATTGTGCAAAACCGAAGCCTCATTTAAGCAAGCAAGTTCCGACATATCTTCAACTTTAGAAAATTTAGGAGGATTCATTTTCTGGATGTCATCTTTATTGACTTTTGCCTTTTTGCCATTCTCTGCCAGCTCAACAATTGCTTCATCCCCAACCTCCTCCTTAACGCTGGCAGCCTCAAATCCATGCTTCTCTGAAGGTACCCACACTAGCTTTTTGGCTGCCCAATCAGCTTGAGCCAAAGGGTTGTTGACGAAGTTGCGGTCAACATACAGATACTTGTCTGCGTCTTTTTGTGCCATGATTCTTCTGGGTTAGGAGGCCTGGAACAGAGAAGTAATAAAAATGTAACCTTTGCATCTAAACCTAATTATTGTACCCCATAGCAACGGTTTCTTTTTAAAACAAAAAGTATGATTACAACCAAACAAGCATACTGTTCCTGTTAATTGAGTTAAGCAGCATAAAGAAATCGAAGCTTTAAGGCTATTTAGCATCTATTAACCAAAAACAAGCATTTCTGAATCTTTGGAAAAGCCAATTATTTACCAAAAAAATAATTTGTTCTTTATAATTTTGCTCCTGCTGGAAAGAATGACAAATATGGGAAAGTCTGAGAATCTGAAGTCTACCTTTGGTGTTAGAACGTAAAAGTAATTTTTTCCCAAAGTTTGATAAAGGAGGGCCCACAGTGAGCACTGATGAGATAGTTCAGTTAGAAAGAACCACTATGGTTTAGCATTCTGTTAACCTACAGTTCTCCAATTAATGTGTGAACCTACGGACTTAGGGCTGTGAGAGACGGGGAGATAAGTCGCCGTGCGCCAAATCTCCACGAAATGACATCCCACCGGCTAGAATGTAAATCGCCGGTGGGATGGCATACGCAGCGCCACATATGCACACAAGGCCTCCCTCGAAGGTCGCCATACATTTTGTGATCCCCAAAGGTTGCCAAAATGAGCGGATCTTCTCCCGTTAAGCCCACCTAAGGTGGGTAATATTGGGCTAATTCGATAATTTGGCCCTAGTGACAAACAATCAAATTAAAATGGCGGACACAGGCCCGACATGGATGCGCATACACAGGCAGAAAAGCTACGAATCGGAAGCTGAAATCTGCCAGCGTATGGCCACCTTAAGTTAGACAGCTGAAAGGAAGTAGTGGTGTTCTGGCTATAGTCACGCTTTTTGGCGTAAGTTCGCGAATGCGTTCGCAAACTTTTTTTTGTGGTTCGCTACATCCCTATGGGGGACCCTGGTCTAGTACTTCCAACAAAGTAACCTGACAACATTTGGGACATGACCAACCTGACACACAAGACACAAGTGGAACCTTCTATAATAGGGATCTCTCTCTGGAGTTTCCTTATAGCCTATACAGGGAGATACAATACCTTAATACTTTGCCAGTGTTGATATTCCCTTTCCTTTACTAAGCTACTAATTTTGAGGCTAATAGAGGCTAATAAAGTAAATGACTATAAGATAAATGGCTTCCAACTTGTTTGGGTTTCCAAAAGTTACGTATGTTACAAAGTAAAGACAGACCTTCTCCTCCAGGCATATTTGATACCAAAGGAAGCTCCATAATCTAAAAATGCACCCTAATTCCTACATATAATAGAATAACCTGAATAGCATTTCTATTTCACGTGGCCGTGCCTTTTTCCCCAACCACAGTGTAGAAGCCATCTCTTTTTACTCTTTGGTTTTAGTCTTTACAGAGGAAGGCAAACCAGGCAATTCAGATCTTTCTCATCCCTAGGCTGAATGGATTGATACTAAAAGAGGGCCCATACACACATTACAGCTTTCATTTGATTTGTTTCTTTGGGCTAACAGCTGGTCAGGTATACATATAACCTCCATTTATTACAAACGTTTAAAAAAAAAAAAAAAAAAGTTTAGGCTGTAATTCACAGTATTAAGGAGCATATATAGAAAGCTGCAGCAGATATTTTTAAGGTAAGAGAAACGGTTTAGTTAACACATGTAACCCAAGAATTCACATTATCTGAACCTTCCACTGCAGTGCAATATTTTCCAAATACACAGAAGCTGCCTAATTACAATGCATAATCTGAATAACATATTAAAGGTCACTTATGGGGCAGAGCACAAAAAGTGTTCAAAGCAAGTTAAACCAAAAGCAAATATTTCAATAAATGGCAAACACTATCAGTCACATATGCACATTTTTAAAGCATTTCCTGCATCTGGAATTGCAAAAAAAAAAAGACCATACCCATTTGAGAAAGATAAAGAGAATACTGAAAACATTAGCTGCCCTCACAGATCTCCTTATTGACCTATCTAGCTTACAAACTCCATAAAACTATTAGAATGCATTCGGCTTACAAAGAGTCATGTGGGCTCAACAAATAATCAATGAGTTCTTAAAAATGAAAAATTGCAACTGTAATAGTTACTGAGCCACACCAGAAGTAGCAATACACTATGAAACAAAGAAGTGGAGAGGGACTGCCCTGCCATTGGGTAAGTGAATGCAATTACTGCCTATCATTAGGAACCCCCCCAGTGATTGTTGGCTTGCTTGCCTTCTCCTTTAAATCTACATTTTCCATATAACTTTTTTTTTGCAAATTTTCCTTTTACCCTTTGAAACATGTAACCAAGATTTTAGATACATTTAAGCTGAACACCAGCATTAAAGTAAAACCAGCACAAATTATGGAAATTTTCTTCCTGTTTTAATAGCTTTCTTTTTGTCAGCATTTAATGCCAGGAAAAAAAAAATATATATATATATAAAGTGCTACTTATGTACGCAGCGCTGTATATATCCCGAAGCTACCAGTTTTAGGTAGTTCAAGAAGGGTGTTTTGGTCAAGTAGGAACATGAAAATGTCTGCTCTAAATTCCTCAATTTATATTTGAATGCACTTTGTCCTGTACTTGATAAGAGATTTCTGCAACTAGCGACCTGCAGACATGCCAGACACTTTAATCATTACAGGTATAGGATCTGTTAGCTTTAAATCTCTATACCTTAAGTCTGCAAAAAAACATTAAATAGCAAAGGAGAAGGAAAGTGTTAAAAGTGCGACCCCCATAACTAGAAAGACCTCATGTCCCTGTAGCTGATCTCTACCTTTTTTTTAGCTTCTTAGCCTGTATATTGCCTGCACTCACAACTATATCTCGCCTATTGCGGCCGCCATGTTGGATATTTAAATTAGTCCAACATGGCGCCACGTAAGGCAAATCTTCTCCCTCCCCCTAGATGCGAGCACGACCTACTCTACCTTACGCAAACACAGGCACAAGCTTGGTAGTAAGGTGCACTTCAGTTTCCTGTCCCTGCGCATGCTCTTACTCAGGAGCTGGTCTTAGTCTCTGTGCAGGAGTGAGGCATTATGGGAATCTTCTTTACATAGCTCAGTGTTTTTAATTCCTGTTTGGCTTCTGATCATCTGAACAGGTGAAATATGGGAAGACTTAAGGGCACTATGGAGATAACTGAAGGTATGCCTGCAGCTTGAGATTAACTCTTTATTAGCCTTTTCTTCTCCTTTAAGTACAAAGTACTGATTATTACAGAGAAAAATAATTTTTTTTAAAATTAGATGTGTTTAAAATAGACCAGATGAGAGAGCTTTCTGGAAAATGGGTTTCTGCGTAAGGGATCACATAAAAAAATAAAATTTACTTACACTATATAAATTGCATAAATCTCGTTTCCTTTAGGCTTATAATTCACAATCACAGGAAGCAGGGAGGTGCCATTTTGTGGGAACTGTTATCAAATGAAAACTAAAACTTAACTAAAGTAGGATAGAAATGATGTACATTAAATCCCGGGCTTCTGCACCGGCCTCACTTACGTCTGACAAAATTATTACTGCTATAGAGATGCTGAACCTTTAGACTGGTGCATTTTTAGGTTTTACTTATTTAAGACAAGCTTAATCTTGTTTATGTGCTAAAATTGGGGACATGATGTCCATGTATAGGACATACAGTTACAGATTGTGAGGGGGGGTGTGGGGATGAGAGCCGTGCAGTGACCCCTAGGAAGGGCAAAATGGAAAATGAAAGTAACTGCCTGCTCAGCCTCTGTCTTGAGACAGAGGAGGAAAAGGCAAAGTACGATTGACAGATGAGATTTTTAAGTTTATAACATGTATGGACAATATATATTAATATATTTGGGTCTCATGTTTAACGTGAAGATGACTTATTATGCAGGTTTATAGGTTTGGTTAATAGGTTCCCTTTAAGTGGTGATTTAAATACCCTGTGTCCTTTAATGCACAAATAAAAGTACCTAAATAAAGCTGCCTTTTGGTGATTATTTGCCTTGATAAATATAACTTTATATCTAAGATGGACAGTTTCCCCCTTTTCAATCACCTAAGGGAGATGGCATACAGGCGGTGTGTAGCTCACGGTTACATCTGGCTAAAGTGCCAGTTACCCCTTTCTTCAACATGAATGCAATTAAATAGGGCCTGTGCCAAAAATGCAGTAGCTTCAGTTTGCCCTGTCTTGCTCAAGAAATAAGTGCCATAGATCGGTTTGTGCTTAAAACAATAGGCAAAATGTATACTCCGCACAAACCTTACTTATTTTATTTATGTTAAACAAAGGGGTATACTGCCACTTTAAATACCTCTACAGATTGTTTTTAAATCATGCTATAGGCCACTGCTACTCCTTCCTGCTATTCTTCGGAAAATATCAACTCTTAGAAAGAACAGGACATGGTAATGTAACGCTTGCAAGGTAGAGAATTATATTAAATGATTATTATATTTTATATATTATATATATATATATATATATATATATATATATATATATATATATATATATATATATATATATATATATATATACATACACACTTTTTTTTTTCCTTTTAAAAAAACACATCCATACACTGCCCCTTTAAACAAAAGTCAGGTTTAAAGGAACAGTAACACCAAAAAATGAAAGTGTTTTAAAGTAATTAAAATATAATGTACAGTTGCCCTGCGCTGGTAAAACTGGTAAGTTTGCAACAGAAACGCTGCTATAGTTTATATAAATGAGCTGCTGTGTCAACACGGGGGCAGCCATTGAAGCTGGGAAAAAGGAGAAAAGGCACAGGCACATAGGAGATAACAGATAAGCTTTGTAGAATTTAATGGGGATTTATCTGTTATATGCTAAGTAACCTGTGCCTTTTCTCCTGTAAATGGCTGCCCCCATGGCTACACAGAAGCTTTATTATATAAACTATAGTAGTCTTTCTAAGGAAAACACACCAGTTGTACCAGTGCAGGGCAGCATTACATTATATAGTAATTACTTTTATACACTTTAATTTTTTGGTGTTACTGTCCCTTTAGGAGACTGTCGAAACAGGTTTTGCAAGTTTTCAGCAAAGATACTGCTAAAGCAAACCACTGTAATACAGCTATTTAAAACCTTTGTGAAAATAAAAATCTGGGATACTCTGTAGTGCAGGTATATATGCCACTGCGTTAAACCATAAGGTTAAAAATATGATTACTGTATTTCTTCAAAAAAGTAGTACTGTCTTCCCACCCCTTATTTAAAGAATTGATACAGTTACAACACAGTACTGATAGAATTGTCACATGTGGTTAGTTGCAATACTACTCATCTGTTTTAAATGCATAAGGACAATGCCACAGTTTGGAATGTGGTGCTTAAAATGGAATACCTTTGAAAAGATGCATCTTTCAGAAGTTTGGGGGCAGAGGCCTTTGGTTTTCTGGTATTACCAGATATATTGCTATTTCAAGCGGGAACCTTACAAAGATGGTTACAAAGAGTTAGTCCAAAACAGAATTTTAATTGAAGAAGTTTGTTTGCACAAGAAAACCATCTAAGCTCAAATTCATGTCACTATACTGTGAAAAAAAAAAAAAAAGTTTGTTTTTTTCCATCACAAAAAAAGTTGCCCACACAGGCTGTCCCTGCCCCTGCTTTTCAGCCAGTTTATGGAGTGCTTGGGACTGTCACTCTGATAGATATCTGGAGATCTCTCAGGCAAGTTTGAAAACCCCATTGAAGGAGGACTGCATCAAAACATGAATGCAGCTATCACAGTAGGCCTGCAGGCCAACAATCAGACAATTGGATCAAAATGCATCAAGCCTAGGGCAGTGCTGTCCAACTTCTGTGGTGCATAGGGCTGGAATTTCTCTAGCATACATAGTGGAGGGCTGCTAATGAAAGCCGGTTTTGGCCACTCCTCCTTTTAAGCCACACCCACTTCAAACACCACCCAAGTTATCACAAGAGCTTTTAAGACCATGCCCACATTAATGGTGGTAGTGCAGCAAAAACCCAAATGGTTGGTGCTCACTGCAGGGATATCTCCCTTCATTCAAATGTGAAAGAATTATATTATGTCATATTAAGACATACCCTTAAATATATATATATATATATATATATGCGCCTCTTCCTCCCCTGTGAATAGCACAGCTACCCCCAACACACCTTAGGGACCATTTAGTGGCTATATCCAACTGCTAACACACTCCCAGAATAAACCCCTGCCAGGTTCACCTCCCACAGGCAGCATAGGGCAGGAAAAGTATGGCACACACAGACAGCATAGGGCAGGAAGAGTATGGCACACACAGGCAGTACTCTGCCTGCCCTATGCTGCCTGTGTGTGCCACACTCTGCCTGCCCTACCCTGCCTGTGTGTGCCATACTCATAGGCAGCATAGGGCAGGTAATACATACAGTGACAATGCTGGCACTGCTCCTACAGTTTGTTTGAGGTATGAACAGGTAAACAATGTGGGTGGATTACAGCCTGAGCCTGAGGTATGAACAATGCAGGGGGTGAACAATGCAGAAACTAAAAGGTGTGAACAGTACAGGGGATTAAGGGCTCTGGCACACGGGGAGATTAGTCGCCCGCGACAAATCTCCCTGTTCGCGGGCGACTAATCTCCCCAAAATGCCATCCCACCGGCGAGAATGTAAATCGCCGGTGGGATGGCATACGCGGTGGCGCGATTTCAGTGAAATCGCTGAAGTTTCCTCTCAAAGCAACTTCCGCAATTTCACTGAAACTGCGCCGCCGCGTATGCCATCCCACCGGCGATTTACATTTTCGCCGGTGGGATGGCATTTTGGGGAGATTTGTCGCGGGCGACTAATCTGTGTGCCAGAGCCCTAAATGTTTAAACAATACAGGGGGATTACAGCCTGAATCTGAGGTGTGAGCAATGCAGGGGGCCAGTTAATCTCAGTACTGATACCATTTGAATCTTACACAAAGGTAAGCCATCAAAGCAGCCAGACAGGTGGGAGGCCACATAGAGGGGGGTTGCAGGTCGCCAGTTGGACAGAACTGGCTTAGGGGAAACTTATAAGTTACATGGTGGCACAATATTAGTTTTCCCAAGTCTCCTCAGCAAAGACGTAAACTTGTGCATACGCAGTAACATAGAAACTTTGACTGTTTTCTTCATGTACGAGTCTGAAGGATGCACAGGTGAAGCCTGCTTTACCTTAAAATGTTTGGTGCACACCATTACTATGACTGATGACACCAACCACAGTACATTGCTGCATTACAGCTTTAAGACAGTAAAAGTAATAGCTGCTTTTGGGGAGTCTCCAGCAGGAAGTTTGGAAGGTTAGATTAGGGTTATTCTCAAACTTAATTTTTCTTTAAGTTATCTTTGCATTTAATCTCACAGTGTCTTTGTGGGTTTCCTCCAGCGCTCCAAGAAAAACACACAGGAAGTAGAATTACTTCTGATAATATTGGCCATAGTTTGTGTATTTGACAGGAAGATTAAACTGTAAGAACCACTGCTACAGGGAAGAATGTGCATGTCTGTAAGTTCTATGGAATATGGCATTGCTTTTTAAACTGGGGTGCATCAGATGAAACATTAAACTAACAAGAAAAAGACACTTAAACTCAAAGTGTTTTAACTGATTACTGCACAGTGTCAATTTTAAAGGAGAATGCAAGTCAAAATGTAAAAAGCATACTGCCCAATAGTCCTCCTATTGTTTAGTAAAAACGCCACACTTTTGGCTCACCTAATCAAATATTTACTCAGCCACACTTGCTTCACATTTTCTAGAACAGGCAGCCATCTCTAAAAAGGTATTCTCCCTTCCTTTCCCTCCTTGCTTCATACTGCACATGTGTTTCATTCCCTCCCCCCCTCTGCCAGACCCGCTTCTGATTGGCTGGTGGGCATGTGTAGCTCAGAACAGGAGACAGGATCAAGTTACACACATGCTCAGAGAATAGGAAGGCTGCCGCTGGCACCTACAGGAAGGGGAGAGAGATTTCAGTGATGTCACTGTAGGCTTCACACTGCTGTAGGCTGCCAGCACCATATCTCAGAGAAGCAAGCAGGGATCTGGGAATTTAGATATGCAGTAAGTACTTAAAAAGAATGCCTTTAGACTTACTTTTAATTTATATTAAACTTTCATTGTCCTTTAAGCTTAACATTTTAGTAAATATGGGGAGAATTTGCTGCAAACATTTTGCTTTAGTACTATTGCTACAGGGAGCATAAAGCTTCCCTGTAGCAACAGTACTCTCCCAGTTTTCTGCTCGTCCAAAAAGGTTGTTTAGAATAACGATGCACACAGTTGTTCCCAACTGAACATTCTATAAGAACTTTCCCAGAACTCTTGGTGAAAGTGTGACACTGCTACACAAGGCAGTTTAACCCTCACATATAATTTATTCTCCTTTATAAATTAATTCCATATTATATCCAAAAGCAGAGTCTGGGATAGGTCCAAAATGTGGTTGAGGAGGGGAGCTGTGGGATGGGCTATTAAAAAAAAAAAATGTTTTTAAAAAAAAGGCACTGGAGCATCAATTCCAGCCAGGACATTTTATCATCTTCCTGTGCTTGTATTTTCTTCCTACACTCCAAAAACATACAAGGACATTTATTGGGTTCTGATAACATTTACTAAAGTGTGTGTATGCAATAGGGCCTTAGGCCAGTGCCACATAGGGTGGATTCTTGGTGTGTGTGGATAAATGCAGGCTGAGAATCCACCCCTATGCTCAAAAAACCTTTTGCTTGTGCCTGTACCCGGACTCATATTCTCAATCATATTACGTTTTCACAATAGTTCCCCAGTTTTGAGCCCAACATTCCCCTTAAATGTATGCACATACATTTCACTTGTTTTTATGCCAATGTTCCTTTTTAAACATTGGGCCTTATGTGGCTGCAGACATAAGGCTTTACATATATGCTGCAACAATCACCAGGACTTTTGCTTTCCATCAGGTTGAAGTTGTCAAAAAACAAAAACAACCCTTTGCATGTGTTGCCATTTCCCATAAAGCACTAAGTGTTTATCGATAGATGCTCCAAATCAATAACATTTGAATCCAAGCTATGTATTATATCGATAAATGTGCTGCACAAAATATAGCTCTTTAAATATAGCGGTAAAAAATTGGAAGCATTGTTCCAAATGGGAAAATGATCAATATAAAATTTAGGGAGTTGTGGCAGGCTAACTTCTGGGATTTGACTAGCATCTGGAAGTAATGGTGTAACTTTCAAAGAAATGACAAAGACTGGGTATAATGCTCTTATTTTATGGATACTGGTAACAGATGTCTAGAACAAAATAACAAATCTGTAGCCAAAGTATTCTATTCAAGTAACTGGAATATAATTTATAACAACTATGTTATTGCAAGAGTGTAATCCTGTATAACAAGGGTTGATTGCATCTTTAATAATTCTACGTTCTTCTCATAACGTTAAAGCTATGTGCTGGCTGGCTGTGCAAGATTTTTTTTATACAAACAAAGAATGTTGGTGGTGATAAAGAGCAGACTAATAGACTGTTACCATTATCGCACCAGGTATTTGTATTGCTCAGCTCTTCCCAAGGACAAGCTTCAACACACACACACTTTGGAGCCAATGGGCAGTTCCTACAAGTATAATGTATGGGAAATGCTCTAGAAGTGAATACTGAACAAATGCAGATGTTTGGATTCTTCAGACTCTTATTCTGATGAGATTGCCATTATTTATGCATAAGGGCAAATACTTACACTTCTGGCCTAAAGATTCAGGTCAACCTAAAGGTGTCCACACATACAAATAAATATCTTTCCTGAAAGATAGTTTATTCCCTCCATTGATGTTCAGGGCTGAATTGTCAGATATGGAGGTAGAAACAATATGGATTGTACCTCCACCTGATGATTTAGCCCTAAATGCAGATCTTGCAACGTCCAACAGCGTCCGATCAAAATTATGAAGTCGGTGACAATAACCATATGGTTTTTCTTTCATTTAAAAAGCACAGTTGTTTTGACATGTGTGCAATAAACTCAAGGCCCATCCAGGAGAGCACATAAGATGTACCAAATGTAGCACAGGACTGAATCTGCTAATAAATCATACTTCTAGAATAGTTATAGATGCAACACTTGCAAATACAGATTGCACAACACCAGCCATAAAACATATGCATCTGTAGAAAGTTACAATGTTTATTCTCAAAAACTTCAAACATTAAAGAAAATACATTTACTATTCACCAGTACAGGCTAGGCATAGGGGAAAAAACCCTCATCTGATACCATTGATGCAGAAACCACTGTAGACAAGCTTTGTCCACACTTACGTTTTCCTGAAACATGCAAACCTCTTCCCTTCTGGTTAGCTCAATTGTGCTTTATGCATTATTGCTGAAACTTTATCTTGACTGGGTATTTCTAACTATACATTCCTTTTCTTTTGTCTTCACCCAGCCCATATACTCGCCCTCCTTTGAAAGTTCTTGTCAACAATTAAGCACTGCTTTTTAACAAATCGATGCATTTTTATAAGTTCACTGGGCGCGGTTCTTTACAATTTGGACAGTTTTTTTTGTTTTGTTTTTAAGATAAACAACCAAGTCTGCACACAGGTTTGCAGAATCATGTTCTTCTGGATGTACGCCTGTGTCAGTATGTACTTTCCCCACTTACAGACTAGGTGTGGCAGCTCAGCGGAAGTAACGAAGAGCAGATAAGGAAGGTAGAGCTAAAAGTGCAACTTTATTAATTATTTGATATGGGGTGGAGAGAACTTGCAGCATAATGGAACCAATAAACTCCAAACAGTAGTGAACTGAAGCCAAACATTGAAATGAACTTTGCAATTAGGCTTACCAAGGGAAAAATCAGACTACTAATTTCAAACTAACACCTTATTAACAGTGTAATAAGTTATTCTACTGCTATACTTGAACAACATCAGTAGTCATCAAGATCAAATATTAAAATGGAGTACAAAGATGTACAAAGGCAGCATAAAACAAGTGTATTGTCTTAAGTGTTCTTCTGAGAACTACAGTGAAGAGGAGGAGGGGTTGAAAGAGGCACAACCACAGAGCTAGTGAGGAAGTGAAGCGAGGAGGGCGGAAACCAAGCCCTGCAGAACAGACTCATTGTAGAAGCCATGTCACTAAATCTCCGTTTAATCCCAACACAGAAATCTTGGTTGACTCCACTGCAAGTAGATTACTTATCACACACTTTTACAACCTAAAGCCAGAGACTGCAGGAACAAGCCCCAAAAACTAGACCAAATGTCACAAATACTAAACTTTGAAAACAGCATGCATTAAACATCAAATATACGGTACGTTTGTGGTTATCCTGCTGCAGACTTCTAACAATGTAATGCTTCACTCACACACACAAGTTCATAATAAGAAAGTGGGCAGGCAGAAACTTCACACTAAGCGTTCGTCACAGGATAAACTTTATGCTATGTGAATTGACATCCTGATCGCAGTCGACCTTAAGATAAAAAATCAAGGGCAGAAAGCCAACGTAATGCAATAAGCTGCTACGTACAAACAACCATGTACTGACTGGAAAACTCATTTGCAAAATGGTCAAGATTTTTAGCATTGGCACCTGAAAAGGTTTGTGGGTTTAGCCTGTTCTAAACAAGCAGCCAGTTGCTTATTAGGATGTATTTTCATTTGTTATTCTGTATTTCAGTTATTTTAGAAAACCAAGGTTAATCAAGGTTTGACTGGCAAAGAGCTGGCAAACTAATAAACCCGCATGCAATCATGTTATTTACCCCAGCATCTCCACACACAATAAAAAACAATATAAAATAAAGTTTGTGTGCGTCTTACAATGATTTAGCTTTGGGCCGACACACAGACACTAACAAATATTCCCCGCCACAACAGAGAAGTCCAGCCTCTCACCTACGGCCCACTGGCAGAGTTTCTGGAAGTTATAGTTCAGCAGACAAAAGGCTAGAGCAGGGGGTCAAACTCAAGCACATAAGGGGGCGAAATCTAAAACACAGGCCAAGTCGCCGGCCGACCATGCACCACTGGGACCGGAGCGGCGCTGCCAGGCGATTGGTGCTGCACATTCAGGCACAGTCACCACTGGGCACATAAAGGAGCTAGGTGGGCTGGATTGGGCCCGCGGGCCTTGTGTTTGACACATGTGGGCTAGAGGTTGGGTGTCCTGTAATCAAACACTGGGCAGTTGTTAAAAGCAATGCACACAACTAGGAAAGAAAACTTTTGAGGGGAATACTTTATAATTTATCATAAATGGCTCTTGCCCCTCCCAAAACACACACCTCAGAGCCATGCCACAGTATTGCGTGTGTTGCAGGGGGGCTGCATAATGGAAATACTTCAGAAAAAGCTCATTATTTTCTTTATTGTGAGAACTCGTGGGTACAGTTCCTCCCTAGCAAAACAAATCTGCAGACTCATGCGGCTTTGTCGCAAACCGTGTAGCTTACCTGAGTGAAATCAGTGAGTCTGAGCTTTTGCTGGGCTTACTTGGTAGTTAGTCAGGGCACAGCCTCACATATAATGTCTTGTCCTTCCATCCAATGAAAACTCCCCAGTGTCTCAAAGAAACAATGTAACAAATAGAACGGACGGATTACAGACATTACTGTCAGAGCCCACAGGGAGCCAATTGGATTCGGCCAGCACTCCCTCATGCAGGACACCTCAGCGTTAGGTAAAACCACAGCTCACCAACTCTCGGCATTAGCACAGGCGAAAGAAACTTTAGTTACTTCCAATACTGTAGAACTACATTTCCCACAAGCCCCAAGCTCTGGTATGCTGGCCTGAGGATAGGAGTTGTAGTGCCGAGACAGGATGCGGCGGCCAAAGTTACAAACAGACCAAAAGTCTCACACGAAGTGAGTCGGCAAAAAAATCTCCGGAGGCATTAGGGTTAATACCAGACACAGGCGCCACGGAAAACCTACCTGAATATAAGGCACCTGGGCACTGGATACAGCGACAGCTCAGTTATCGACAAGGGAGCGGTAGTTGAGTAGAGTAAGAAAACGCAGCCACCTCCCAGCGAGCCGGCTACCCAACTAACACCGGCCGGCGGCGAAGGTTTGAACCAGGGTGGTGCCCGTCAGCTCACACCCACCCTGCTAGGAGGAGCCTCAAACAAGAGGCGCGGAAAGGGAAACGCCCTTTATCCAATCAGCGGCCCCATATAGTCCTTGAGTGACTGAAGGATTTGCGCGCTTGTCCGATCTGACCAATGAGGTTCAGGAACTGTGACAGTGTGGCGGGGTGAAATGCACTGTTAGTTGGACCGGAAAGTACCTCAGTGCCAGGGCTAAAGTAGCCGGCTGCTTGATGAGTGCAAGGATGTGTTGCGCCATCACAGCCTGGAGTTAGAAGGTTCCACATTAGGTCAGAGATATTTCGTTCCTATTAATGGGTTCGGCTGGTTTTTGGATACAGGAAAGGAGTGCGTATTACGGATGTGTTAAATAGATGAGTGTGTTTGCAGATTTGGCTAATGATTATAAGCCCTACCTGTAAGGGCAGAGCCCAGAAGCCAGATGGCTTTCCTGCTGCGTGTGCCTTGGCCCCGGAGGCGGCGTTACGCAATCCTGTGTTGTATTTAGGCTGTGCATGGCTGAGTTTGTATGAATTGTTGGCTGTTTTATGTGGATATTAAAAGATTTGATGTTGTTTGTGGCTGTAATTAACACGTCATTTTGTGTAGATGATTGTGGGTGGTGGTGAAGTGGTTTAGTTTATATAGTGACTATGGATTTCAGTGAAAAGGACCAGGAGTTAGTAGAACAGCTGTTGGGAGCGATAGAGAGCGCTCACCTTTATGTATTGAGCGCCACACCCCGCTACTTCAGCAAGAAGCTGTTATGGGCGCCTCAGCTGCTATATATAACCTTTCCTATTGGATTTTAGATGTCTGGACTGGCAATTTGAACTTCAGATGTTTACAGTTGTTCTTGGCTTGAGCAGTACACAATAACTGACCTAAATACTTACATGTTAATGGAAATCTTTGTCTTGTGTTGAAATTAGGTTTTCCATTTGTTTTGAACATTTTACTATTAAAGAAAAGCTGCCCTCTGGTAAAATATTTTTTCATATTTTTTTGGCTTGAATTTTTTTTCATTCTGTGTAGCTATACATAGACCACTTACAATTCAGTATTGAGAATGATAAAGGTGGGAAGCTCTATGTTTTATGGTAGCTGATGGGTTGCTCATTGGATCAAGCAGTGGGTCCAAGTTGGTTAAAAATTTGAGCTGGATGCAGGCCTACCTGATTACACCCATGCTGGTTTCTAGACTAGGGTTCTAAGTGATGTGCTACCATTGGAGCGACCGGCATGTATGTATGTATGTATAACTTTATTTATAAAGTGCCACAAGGGTACGCAGCGCTGTACAGTCTTACAGAATACAAAATTACACACAGGGAGGACGAGTGATATATAATAAATAAATAAATACATATATGTATATATATATATATATATATATATATATATACACACAAGTGCCATGTGGTATGAGACAGTAGGAAGGAGGTCCCTGCCCTGTAGAGCTTACAATCTGAGTGGTTGGGTAACATATAGGCACAAATTGGAAGGTAAGAGTGCATCAGGTATGGGCATTTGCCCTTAAGCGCAGGACTGGGCAAAATAATGTCCCCTACGGAGGGATTCAGGGATAGAGTTCCAGAGGTAAGGAGCAGCGAGATAGAAAGGTTTAAGACGAGAGAGCGCAGTGGGTGTGGATGGTGTAAAGAGACGGAGGCTCTGAGAGGAGCAGAGGAGACGACCAGGAACATGTAGGGAGACCAGTGAAGAAATGTAGTGAGGAGCAGAGGAGTGTCACTTGGCAGCAGTCGAGGCAAAGTAGGGGGCCTGCTCTGCCACAAAAAAAGCTGTACTTTTGTTAAAGGGGTTTGGCAGATCTGGCCAGGTTGGATAAGTGTGTGGCCAGGTTGGTGTATGGGGCCCTGAAAAACTCCTTAGGTTCAGTATTGTATCTGCTTCTATAAATTATGTTCATTTATTACTTGGAAGAGGACATTAAAGACAACATACTGGTGTTTGCTGATCACACGAAATTATAATGGACAACTAAATCCCATTATCATAAAATATAAGCTGACAGGACCTTACTAGAAACGAGGGATGCACCAAATCCACTATTTTCGGATTCAGCCAAACCCCGAATCCTTCGTAAAAATCCTTATTTGCGTGTGGTTCTCTTTAACCCTTCCGTATCCTAATTTACATAAAAAAAAATTCTACCTCTGTGTTTGAGACAAAAAGTCACATGATTTCAAGTATTTGGATTCGGTTCAAAGAGGAGCATGAATTCAGCCGACTCCTGTTAAAAAAGTCTGAATCCCTAACCAAATCCTGGTTTAAAATGCTGTCTGGGCTCTAGGATATGACTTTGGCAAAAAGAAAACGTGAAACTAGATTGCTGATATTATTTTAAATAATTAGTTCTCATTTTTATATAGTTTCTGGGGTCAGGTAGAACTTATTGAGTTATCATTATATCATAGAGTATCATCAAAAACTTAAAATAAATAAAGCATATTTTATTGAATTTACTAAATGATCGTCACTTTTCATTTTTGTTTTATAATCTGAACAAAGAAAGGAGAACCAGAGAATATTTTTATTCATATTGCTGGTGCCTACTGTTTACCATAGACTGACAATGTTCCTGCTTACAAGAAGAAGCCAGCAGCAGTTGAACAATATAAAAAATATTCTGGTCTCTACCAAATAGGTTTGCTTTAAAAAATAAGCAAAGGAGGCATTTGACCATAGCTCACCAGAACAGGGGAAATTTAATCTACAAAAGCTTTAAACAAAGTATTGAGACCATTTTTTTTAAATAACTGATAAAAAAAACAATAAAAGGATGTCACATTTAGCAGATGTATTTTTTTTTTTTTTTTGCTTGTGGTGTCACATGTATGGGTGGGTGGCTTGATTGTAAGTATTTATGTATTTTCCATTCTGTTTTCATGTTCCCCTGAATTGAGTGGAGATTGGAGCTGGCGGATGAGAAGGCTGTTCAAGTCTTGGCAATTTTTACAAACTGCCATATTATTATAAAAAATGGGGGAACAGCCCTGAATGAGCTGGTGCTTACTGCCTTCTCTGCTTACCTGCCACCTACCTTGGCGCAGCAGTACATGACTGCCGTTGATTTTACTCCCTGAGTTTCTTTTTGTCACACTGGGTACCACACAAGGATAGTTAAACTGTGCAAACAGAACTGATGGGGTTAGTTCAGTATCCAGTGATGCCATGATAAATTGGATGATTGGTTGCTTAAAGGAGAAGGAAAGTAAGTAAGCTTTATCAGAAAGGTCTATGTAAATACAGCCATACGCACACTATGAAAAGCTGCACTGAGTCCTTTTTTACACAGGACTTTTTACACAGAATGTGTTGTATTTTGTTGTGTACACTTGTACTTCGGTATCAGACTTCCTCTCAAAAAAAAATCTTCCATTCCAGGAGCCAGAGTCTGTGCAGCTCTCTCCCTTCTCCTACTCCCCCTTCCCATAAGAATTAAATCCCCTTCCCATCAGAATGCTTGATCTATGCTGCCAGCAGCTGCAAGATACAGAGACCTAGCTAAAATGGCAGCTGCTATCTTATACAAATGGAGGGAGCTTCTAGGGCTCTTTACTCAGGTATGGTAAAGCTTTCTGCAGAATAAATATAACATTCTAGGTGGGACTGTTGTGACTAATCTAAAATGCCAACATGACTTTTCTTCTAATATTTCCCAACTATAATAATAATCCAAACAGGCTAAAAACACATCAATCTTCATACATTTTTGTCAGACTGGATTGTACAAAATTATAATGTGTGTGGTTTGTGTGTGGCCCCTGAAGAACTGCATCAGTCTAGAGAAAAATCACACTTCATAATAAGTGAGGTTCTTCATATCCATGCTTTTTTGGCTTTCTACAAATGTGGCTAAAGGTCACAAAATCAGTATCTTTTTTTAATTAAATCTGTTTTTTACTGTTAATATCTATTCTGACCTTTGAAGCCACACAAATATTCTGGGAAACACTTAAGGTCACATGTACATCCACAATTTCAGTGAGCAAAGTGTAACTTTGTGTGAAATCACCATATTTTTTTCCCACAGTTCAGCCAGAATTAGGCATTATTGAGGTCACAAAGGGGCCTTTCCCTTGATGCACCTACCGGAAACACATCTGATTTGGAAGTGTGGCAAAATTACTACACTTTTACTCCAGCCTTATTCTGACTGACATTCAGTAACTCCTATGCTAGTTGTAATATCTTAGAGAGGAAAAGCAACCTTCAAGATCTTCAGCTGTTGTACAATATAAGTCCGCTAACCAGAATTTTTTTTTTTTTTGCTTCTGCAAGCATGCCTTTAATCTCCACTACTGTACTATATGCACTACAATGAACTTAGTTCAGTATTAGATTAGTATGAATTGAAATGTTAGTTCTATTCACAACTAGATAACCAAACCATATTTCCTTAGTAAATGATATGCTACTGCACATACAATACTGATTCAGAAAGTCTTTTTATGACATCAACATTTTTAATGTAATTTCACCATCAAACGTCTATTTAATCAAGTTATAGTCCCACAACATAGAAGAAGTTGTAAAGTGCTGTAATTTGGATCTCCATAACTTAAGTCTGCTAAAAATCATTTAAATGTTGAATAAACCTTATAGGCTTGTTTTGCTTCCAATAAGGATTAATTATATATTATATATCAAGTACAAGGTACTGTTTTATAATTAAGGAGACAAAGGAAATCATTTTTAAAATTTGGAATTATTTGCTTATGATGGAGTCTATGGGAGATGGCCTTTCTGTAATTCGGAGCTTTCTGGATAATGGGTTCGGATAAGGGATCCCATACCTTTATGAGCAAAAGACATATTATTTAAATTAATTTCAGCACAAATGATATGGGGAGGGAACTTGCTCACAAAAACTTCTCTAGGCTAATGTCAGATCATAAATTGCTGAAACTGGACACTTAAGTGTCCTGGAATCTGCTTTTCCTGTCACTGCTAAGAGGCACAAATTGGCATCAGTTGGGATTCACATTTTCCTTGGTTTAAGGGCTGTGGCACACGCTAAGATTAGCCACCCGTGACAAATCTCCATTGTCACGGGCGAATAAACTAATCTCCCCGATATGACATCCCACCGGTGAGAAGATAAATTGCCGGTGGGATGGCGTACGTGGCGCCACGATCCCGGAAGTTGCCTCTCAAGGCAACTTTGGCGATTTTGGCAAGTCGCCGGAGTCGCGTATGCCATCCCACCAGCGATTTACATTCTCGCCAGTGGGATGTCATATTGGGGAGATTAATCGCCTGTGACAAGGGATATTTGTCGCAGGCAACTAATCTCAGCGTGTGCCACAGCCCTAACTTTAAGGCTTATAGATGTTGCTGCTGTTGCAGTTGGACTACAGGTTTTGCCATGGGCACAAATTGACCAGTAATTGAACTAATGGACATGTTTATAGAGCAGAGCTGAAATGATCTTTGCATATACTGTTTTTTGATACTACATATCATTAATAAATCACCACAGAGTAATATAAATCTGTAAATATTAAACCAGAAACTAGAAGCAGTGGCTTCCATTAGGGAAGTCACAAACTCTAAAACAGCTGAGGCAAGGAGTCTCAGGGAAACTACCTGAAACATTCTTCTTCCAGACAAGGAATAAATAAACAAGGCAGGAATGTATGAGCAGGATGTAGCTTGCTGCCTTTACACAGAATGCCATAAATTGCACAGGGCCGGGGGAGGGGAGTAGTGATAAAACATATGAAAGAGTCCCCAAGCCTTGCCCTGGGTCTGTATGAACAGCTTAGTCTTGTACAATCATAAGAGCAGTTAGGTTTCATTACATATAAAGGTACACAGTGAATTGCACATAGAACAGCAACAAAAGTCCAAAAATGTCCCACGAAAAAAATTGATTGGCCAATCACAGTACAGATTTAGAGATTCCTTGCTTTTAAGCCACACCCATACTGACTGATGCTGTTTGTGCATTATTTTTAGAATGTTTGGAAGTAATTACTGGTATTACTAGGCAATAAGTTTTATTAATTTGGATTGTAACCCTTATTGTGCCTCTTTGAGTTTGTGTGGGTCAGCATACTAAGGGGGAGATTTATCAATCCACGAACGGTCCGATTGTTCGTTCGATCGGACCGTTCGTGTTTTCTGTGACTTTTCCGTACCTTGCGTATTTTCGCCAATTTTTTTGTTATTTAACGCAACTTTTTCCTACTGTGCGTAAAAAAAAGAGCAACAAAATCGTATTGTCACAACGAGTACGAAAGTTTCGGATTCATTCAAGCTTCGGTATGGTGACTTTCCTTGGGCCAGGTTGGAGCTGCAGAGTGCCATTGATTCCTATGGGAGGCTTCCAAAATCATGCACTGAAGGATCAAAGTCGGAAAGGTTTTCCTGCATTTTACGATCGTTCAGATACGAAAATTTTGTGACTTTCGGATTGCCAATACGATATTATCGTGAGTGATACGATTTTTTCATAAGCATATTCGTGATATTTGCGATCATCAGAAATTATCGTATCCAATCCGAATTTTTCCCATTCAGGATTCGAACTCATGTTTTAATGAATCGGCCCCTAAATGTTTGATGTATACACTTTTCTGTTATAAAGCACTACAGCTGGCTCTTCATAAATATGTGTTAATAAAACTACTACTACTAATAATAATAATAATCTTACATTTTAAAAGGTGTCCTGAAGCAACTGTATATTTCTAGCTGAAATAGGTAGAATTCCTACCAAACCATCTGCTCATACATAAATGGAGTGTTGTAGCAGAGACTAAGGTATACATAAATGTTTCTTTTATTTGAGAGAAAGCAAGACATAGCCATCTAACTTTATTGTCCACAGCCAGTTATTGGAAACGTTTAGCCACAGAGGTTTTTACCCCCGATGTCTGAAAAATGTTACAGTGTGACTATAAAAACTGTAGCTTCAGAATACAATAAGCCTAAGTGAATACTTACTATTAACACTGGTTGCTGTTGAGCAGTGATCCCCAACCAGTAGTTCGCGAGCAACATGTTGCTCCCCAACTCCTTTGATGTTGCTCCCAGTGGCCTCAAACCAGGTGCTCATTTTTGAATTTCTGGTAAAGCACGTTTTGCAGCCATAAAAAACAAGTATAATGCCAAACAGAACCTTCTATAGCCTGCCAGTCCACATAGGGGCTATCAAATAGCCAATGATAGCTCTCAGTGGCACCTCCAGGAACCTTTTTCATGCTTGTGTTGCTCACCCAACACTTTTTCCACTTGAATGTGGCTCACAGGTATACAAGGTTGGGGATCCCTGCTGTTGAGTAACCCCATGAAGCATGGGGTTAATTATCATGTAAGCATAACAATGGGACTCTATAAATACAGTACATCATTTATTGGACATCACATTTATACCTTTTTATGGCTTAAAATATTTTACCTACCTTTATGAATGTGCCTCTATGCCTTTACTGACAGTTTTGTTAAAAGACTAAATACACATATAAATAGGCAGTGGCATAGTGGTATAACTACCAAGGGGGGGGCTGGGGGTGTGACTATACCTGGGACAGCACCACCATGGGGCATGCCAGGTATACTGTGGCATGATCTCGGCAGCTGTTGAGGTAAGGAAAATGGCACAAGCAGGAGCGTGGTTCGTGAACCGGTGCAAATTTTGCACTTGGACCCATGGGACTAAGGTAAAGTTACTGAGAATAGGGCCGGTTTTCCTTTTAAGCAGGCCCAAAGTGCCAATCTATGGATTTTGGCAAATGCCAGAGGGGCTGCTGTAAGATGCTATAGACAATCACTATTTATTGGGCTGTTGTGGGACTCTGTGTACTTGAAATACCAGAGCCTATTTTAAATACCAGTCCAGACTTGCCTTTAAGTTAGATTCAAAAGATATGCTAATGTTTATATAGTGAATAAAATACCCCCTGGGAGCTCCAAGACGTTATAAAAGCATGAGGTTGAAGGATAAGTGCTTTCTAATATCCTCATATATTACAACAGGGGGTACTTTATTTATTATAATATATATAAAATATAAGTTTTAGTGAGCCATGTGACAGAAATTACATCACTAAGCTTCGATTATAACTGATGACATCACTAAGCACTAGCGATGAGTTAATTTTTTTCACCAGGCATGGATTTGCAGTGAATTTTCACATTTTGCCATTGGTAAATTGTTTTGTGAAACTTCCGCAACAATTAGTGGTTGCGTCAAGAAAAGACTCGTTTGCATCAAAATAGGTGGTGTTGCATCAAACGGGCAAATAAAGAAGGGTGCAACATTTATAAGGATATAATTTACAGTTTGGTCCCAAAGAGAAATGACCAAACTGTATATTATATTCCTGTAAACTAGGAATGCTTCAGTCAAGGATTTTATTCTGGATTTGGGCAAAGCTCAGCAGCTTTTGCAACATTTGGTTTTGAATCTTCAATATCCAGTCGAACCACATCTAACCTTTAGGGCAGTGGCACATGGGAGATTAGTTGTCTGCGATAAATCTTTGGTATTGTGGGCGACTAATCTCCCTGAAATTCCATCCCACCGGCAAGAATGTAAATCATCACTTCTAATCACGTATGCCGTCCACTGGTGATTTACATTCTTACCCCTAATACCGAAGATTTTTTGCAGTGGTACATGTGGAGATTAATGTTCGCTATTGTGGGCGACTAATCTCCCCGACCTGCCATCCCGCTGGAAAGAATGTAAATCACCGGTGGGATGGCATATGCGTTGCTTCAGTTTTCCAAAGTTTCCTTGCAAAGCAACTTCAGGCGACTAAAGTGATACGTATGCCATCCCACCACCGATTTACATTCTTGCTGGTAGGATGGCAGGTTGGGGAGATTAGTCAACAGCAATAACGAAGATTTATCACGGGCAACTAATTTTCCTGCCACGTCCCTCAAGGAAACTGGTAGGATGGCTTATCAGGGAGATTAGTTGCCCGCAACAAGGGAGATTTGTTGCAGGCGACTGATCTCCCTGTCTGCCACGGCCCTTAGGGTGAAGACACGCAGAACTACTAGTAGCAGCTACTTGTCATGGCTACAAAAATAGACAATGCTGATCATTTACTGGTAATTGTTTCTATAAGTATTGTCTATGGCAGGGTGTTTTCTGGAGTTTAGTAGCCGTGAAAGAGTAGCTGCTACTAGTAGCTCAGTGTGTCTTAAGTTATGTCCCTTAAGTACCCTTAGGGCAGTGGCAGACGGGGAGATTAGTCGCCCCGCCACAAACCTTCGTTGCCACGGGCGACTAATCTCCCCAATGCCATCCCACCGGCAAGAATGTAAATCGCTGGTGGGATGGCATACGCATCGCTACGATTTGTTATAGGGCGACTAATCTCCCTGTCTGCCACTGCACTTAAGTAGCGTCACACAGGCAAGGCTGACCCCCCCCCAGGGTTCCAATGCACATATATATTCTGCCATGTTTAAACAGTCATCTCATATAATGCAGGTCTGTGCAGTATTTGTCTAATACAGCCAACTTTTTGTCATCATTCAATTTTTTTTTCTCAAGCATTATATTTAACAAACTAACCTACAGTGCACAAAATGTATCTGTAAATAAAATCATAGTGCTTAATTTTCTTTGCTAAGGAACAACAGAGAATCATCACATCACAGTGCCTTGCAGTATTCCCCATGCTTTGTGCCTATCACGCTGTGTCCAACCATGTTCTTGGAAGGCTCGTCTTGGACTCTAAATCAGCCTCAGACTGTCAAAACTGTGATCTTTTTTTGAAGTTCCGCATATTTCTTTACAACATAACCTTTTAAACAGGAAATACATTATCAGTGAAAAAAATTGTAATTCTCTACCCCTATATACCAATTTCTGCTAATCTCTACTGGAGTGACAAGAGTGTTATAATTTTTACACAGCAGCTTCCACCTGCCAGCGGTATGAGCCAAAACTGATATGGTTTTGCGCTATTTCGTTTTCAGAAATTGCACCTATTCCATTGGTACATGAGCCCTACAGCCCTACTGTTTCACTGTCAAGCACTACTTGAGAAGAAGAAAGAATCAGGGTCTGATAAGAGTTCTATTAAGAAACAGGTTAAACAAGTAATGGAGGTAACCTGAGCAGGGCAGATAAAGATAAAGATGTCCCCCAGCTGATATGGAATTACCCTTCTAAGGTATTCCCAATAGTATGCACATTATGTTAATGGATGTTGCCACCCTCTAGATAAAATCATTAGAAGGGAAATTTCAATATCTCACTGTTGAGTATTGGGAAATGCTGTACTTTTGTTCTTTCTGTTCTGTTCTCTCTGTAAGATTTACAAGAAAAATAACTAAATAAACATAAAAAAAGCTCTCCGCTGTATCTGCAGAGACTGATATTCTCTACTACAAATGGCACACTAGCCATTGCTGAGCTACAATGCCTTGTATATATATATATACACATATTACTTTTGCACCAGTAAAAGATATTTTAATATTTAAACCAGTCCTGTGAGTTCTGCGTCTACCCTACAGATATATATATATATCATACACTACTCTTAAAATATTCACAGAATTCACACTAGTTCATGATGCCTCTCCTCAGACTATGTGCAGGACTTATAGGAGAATACTCAGTCTGAACCCCTACACATACCACTTATACCCATATATTCATGTCACACCGACATGGGTACTACCCTACAACCTCTCCATGGTAGACCTTAAGGATGCTCACCTGCATATCATTATTATTATTATTAATATACTCTAATAAAGGAGATGGTCACCTAACAAATGCATGTTAAAATGTTATAGACCAAAGGTGACACAAGATCATGTGGCCAAAAGTATCTGGAAATTTACCTGTACAAAATCTTATTTCAAAGCCAAGGGTGTTAAAATGAAGTTGGTCCTTCTTTGCTGCTATAAAAGCCTCAAGCTTTTCATTAGATGTTGGAACAACTGGGGGGTGCAGGCAGGTACCTCTTTTGCCTACCCCTAGTCCTTGCTCCCTTGTTATTGCCCCCGCCACTTGTCATTGAGAGGCAGGGCAATGACCCACCCCACAACGGCATTGCTTATGTGGGGCGGGACAAGGGCGAGGTGAAAGACCAGCTTACCTAGGGTGCCTGGTCAGCTTGGCCCGCCCCTGGTTGGCCCCCACCGCATGCGTGCTTGTTTACATGTGTATTCTTTCCCGCGTGCATGTGCATGAATGTGCTTCAACTGTCCAGTATGTGTTATATTTTAATATCTCAGCAAATATTAGTCCACACAATTATTGTACATTTTACCTCATTAATAATAGACAAATCAAAATCCTTGTTTAAATCTCCTAGCTGTAAGGCTTTACGTCTATTAATTCAAAACACCTCCTTAGCAATAAATTAATAAAAAAAGAAATATAAAAAGAAATGTTATTGGGGTCATTTACCAATGCATCTTCTGTAAAATGGACATAATAGAGAGTGCATATTGACGCAGTTCATTAAGGTACTTAGTACATGGTTGTCAATAAGAGGCATGCTGTACATGAATGGCATAGAAATTGTTCATAATATACTTCTAATTCTGCTGAAGGGATGAGTTGCACAGAGATCTAACTGTTAAATAGTTCTCTATATAGAAAGTGGAATGCAAATAACACATTAAACTGGCAGTCTTCTGTCATATACATATCATAAATATATATATATCTTATTTTCAACACCCATTTCCAGCAAACATTCTCATGTAATAAAACAGTTGATAAGAAGTGTATTGTTTTTGATGACATTATTCAAATAAAAAAGCTTGAATAGAAAAAAAAAACAGTTGATAAGGTAAAATGACTGTACTGCAAATTCAATGGAGACTTTATAACCTTTACCTTTGATTCCTGTCTGTGATACCTGATTACACTTTTGTAAAAATTAAAACATTACAAATCTCTGGAAGACAATTCTGGGAGAGGATCCAAGCAACCTCTCCATTTTCATTCCAATTCACCTTGAGAATACAGATTGTGCTACCTCAACATCCTGTTTTATATGTTTATAGGTGTAATAGGATATGTGGTCTTCTTTTATTTCTTTTCTCTTTTTATGTGCTTATTTTATTATAAGTTCCCATAAAATGAGAGTTTAGCTGGTATTGTTGGTTTGTTACCCATATTTTGTATGTTGCCTTATTCACCTAAATAACAAGAAAAGTGCAGCATTTGGAAATATAACTGTGAACTTTTTTTTAAATGGCTCTTGTTCCCTACAGCACAGTTTCTCAATCCCTCTGCTTTTTAAATAATTTTTTGGTTATATCCCATTAGTTGCTGGGAAATGAGTGCTATGATCACTTCTTATTCACTTGAGAGAGAGGAGACACAGGCTGCTGGGTATCAGTGATTGTCACTAGAGTAATGATTGCCTACATAGGGCAACTTATTGTAAAAAGGGGGTTACAAGAAAAATGAATTAACCCAAAGAACATCGAAAGCATGTTTATAATTGCTTCCAAATACTGAAATCTTCCCCAATAAATTTAGTTAAATGACATACTAAATCCGAACCCTGATCTGAATAATTTGGCACAATGAAAACACAAGCAGAATCACACAGAATCATTTTTGAATATGGAATGTAAAAATGTAACATAGTAAATTAGGTTGAAAAAAGACGTCCACCCGTCACGTTCAACCATAATGCCTATATAACCTGCCTAACTGCTAGTTAATATTGTAACATAATTTGTAGAAATGCCACTGCTGAATGGGCATCCATTGTGTAATGTAGGGCAAAGGATAGCAATACCCCTGTGTAGAGCTGAATCTGTACTGCTTATCCTGCAATTTGGTTCCCAGTCAGGGGATTTTTTACCAATATGGGGGCTAGGCAGAAGTAATGTAACAGATTTCTGATGGTGGCCTGGAGCACCATGCTGGACTAAAGGTATGCCCTGAATTGTGACAGGCAACAGTGTTCATTAATGACCCAATGCAGTGTGCATAGTTAAAAAAAATACCATAATGCCTCTTCCTCTTACAAAGCTGCCTGCACTTGGCAGTGCTGTATTTATGATGGGGCAGCACTTAGCCACCCCCTACCTGTGCCCCAACTTAATTCATAATCACAAATTAGGGAGTGGTAAAGGCCTAGATAGATTAGCAAACTATGCATCAAATGGGTAAATGAAATTCATGTTACTAAGCTTCATGCAACCAAAGAAAGTGGAACTGAAGTGAATATCTCTAGTACAGATTACAGTGTAAGTTACGGAAAGCATTGTGTATATGGTATTTTAAAGACAAGAAAGATAATTCACTGAGGGGGTTCCCATATGTGAATGAAATTCATATTTTTTCCCAGCACTCCTCTTAAGAAAATGCACCAACTTAGGGACCTCTCTATAGAAACGTCCCGCCACCATGTTACTTGTATTTCCTAGGAATCCCTTGCATAGACATAGGGGCACATTTAAAAAGGCACGAATGCTCGAGCGTTCATGCGAACGCTCCGAGCGTATTTTCGCCGTTTTTTTCGGGCGTCCGGACGACTTTTTCGTACGCCGCACGACTTTTTCGGACGTTTGCACGAAAAAATCGGAAAGATTTTACCACTGTTTACAATTATTCGGTACGAAAATTTCGTGACTTTCGGATCACCAATACGATATTTTCGTGACTAATACGATATTTTCGTGACTAATACGATTTTTTCGTAAGCATTTTCGTGATATTTACGATCTTCAGAAATTTTCGTTTCCAATCCGATTTTTTCCCATTCGTGATTCGGATTCGTGGATTAGTAAATGTGCCCCTTAGACTTACCTATGCGCAGTATATTAGCGTTTTCCAGTTTTACTAACTGTACATTCTCAAGTAGTACTCAAGCAGTATTTACTGTATCAGAGAGGGCAACTATGGTCCAAAGCGTGGGGCATGGTGCAAAAGTGCAAAAAATTACCTTTGCAAAAAAGTGACCTATGACTGTGGTAAGAAAGAATGTCAGGCTGCTATAAGAATACAATGTTTTGCCTTTGGGGTGCAGTACAGATGTAACATTCAGGATTTCTTTTCATGTACCAAACCATGTAAACTGGCCCCTTACAGCTATACCATCCCCCCCTCCTTCCTGGGCTGCAGTCAAACACCAAAATGTATAAATACCCAACATTCAGAATTATAATGTTAGGCATCCTAATTGCTATTTTTTTTAATATGGACTATTATATTGACCCCCCCCTCCCCCATATGTTGCTTTGTAGGACTTTATTCCACTCTTTTGCTTTGTGAGGAACAACAATGTGCTAGGCCTAGGGCAACTGCCTCTACTTGCTCCATTAATGACAGTTCTACCTTCAAGCTCCATGTTCTGTGCTGGTCACTGCTATTTGTTGTTATGAGCTGCATATTAAAGATTTCTCTGTGTATGATTTGAGTCCCTGCTTGCCCTAGAACAATTCATAAATAAACTTAGCATTCTTTTCACTCTATCTTACAGCTTTTAGCAATCTGTTGAGCAATTCACTTGGGAGGAAACTGGCATAGGCACGCTCACAGTGTCCATAAACATTGTGCTAATTTCTGTATAACCTGAATGTATGAAATTGAGGTCTACACCTTACAGAAGGTGTGTGTGCTACAGATGTTGCCTAATGGGCCAATAAATCACACAGCGGCAGTCAGCTGACATTTCCAGCAACTCTCGCCATGAAAGGTAAACTGCCACATATCAAACCAATCTGCCCATGGCATATCCACATATTTACATTTGTTAATAAATGTTAGCTATCATACTTCTTTCTTTCTAAAGTATAATAAACTTTTATTTTACAGATTTAAAAAAAAAAACCAGTAACCCCAGAAACTAAATAATCATGGACATGTCCCTGGTTTACTTAGCAAAAAAAGAAGTTGAACATTATATTGTTAGTTTTCGAATCAGTAGCTGGGCAGGAAACTGTTGCTTTTAATATAAATTCACATTGCCATCTGGTTAGAGATAGACAAACGTAGTTCCTCCAGATGTTACAAAGCTTCAACTATATCACAATTCTTTTTTACAAGGTCACCTGATTCAGCTTTATTATATCCAAGGGCCAAAGCTTGCCTTAAGTGGTTCATACACAGGCAGAACGAGTTGGCAGCTAATCTGCCCATGTGTAGGCCCTCCCTGACTTCCTCCCTGAGGAAAAAAGAGGATCTGTATGTGTATGGTCAGTTGAACCCTGTTGTAGAAGAACCATTCCAGCCACATCTGACTGATATCATTTATGCTACTTAGGTAGTCCTAGTCCTGCCTTTATCCTCTGTGCTCAATGGGTGCTTCTCTGTGCTGCAGCCTAGCTTGGCCTAATAACTTCCTCAGATAAAACAGATAGAGCCCATCTGTAACATTATGTAACAACATAATCTTGTATCATAAAAAGTGTGATATGTTTAAAAGCCAAGGTGCACTCATTTGTATATGGAGCAATCTGCATATCTGCATTATAATTATTCTAACTGCCCCTTTATATATATATATATATCTTACCATATGAAATTGATTGTTTATTTAATTGCCCCCCTTGATGTCAGGAGATACAAATGTCCCAGTTATGCTGGAGTTGGCCTGGTTTCAATTACAAACATTTAAAAATACATATACTTTTCCATCTTAATAATTAAGACACACTTATTTAGAAGTGTTAATAATCTCTTCCATTTTGGGATATGCAGTACGTATGTCAGTACAGTGTGACATACAGAATTTTTTTATATTGCAGCAGTATAAACTATAAAAGTATAGAGTATAAACTATAAAAGTATAGAGTATAAACTATAAAAGTAGGATGAGTTGTTCCCCCCCAAAGACCAGGAATCCAAGGATTTTCCTGACAGGGAAAAATAAGTTGATCCTGGTATATTAAAATAAGAATCTTTCTATGTACATGGTTTCTGGCAACCTAAGATCTAATTAATAATTGGCTTAGGAATACTATATAGCTGCTGGCCCATATGAAAGGGAATGGTATACCCACCATCTGAGTTAGGTGAATGATCTGCACGCAGAATGAGGAAAATAAGTTAAAATAAATCATTACTTTTATTCACTGAGATAAAGTCGAGCTGAACATCATGTAAAATTATGGTGTATAACAAGCAAGGGCCTGTCTTGCTTAGCTTACCTTCATAAGGCTGACAGGCAAGTGACTGTGCCAAAATAGATAATTTAAATAGAGATAATACTAGGGATGCACTGAATCCACTATTTTGGGAATCGGCCGAACCCCGAATACTTTGTGAAAGATTTGGCCGAATACCGAACCAAATCCTTATTTGCAAATGCAGATTAAGATAAGCAAGGATCTGGGCACACAGCATGCAGTGAAAAATTTTCAACTTCCGTGTTTATGTGACAAAAAGTAAAATGATTTTAAGGATTCAGTTCAGCTGGCATGAGTTTGGAAGAATCCTGGTTAAAAAAGCAGAATCCCGAACTGAATCCTCGATTTGGTGCATCACTAGATAATACTGTCAATTTTGTACCCCCTTATTAGAAGTCACTAAGGAGTTCCATTACCTAATAAAAGCAAGAGGCTGCAGTTCATGGGACTCCAAAGCATAAAAGTGCTTATGTAATCTGATTACTTATAATATTGCAAGTTCAGCCTTTGCAATAGGGTATTAGAAATACAGTTTAAAACTACCATTGAAGCAGGATCATTCCTGAAGGAGAGAAAAGGACTTTTACTTTACCATAACCAACACTTAACTCCTTTCAGATCTGTAAATTATACTCTTTTGATGGAGGGATCTGAGAACTTGGAGCAAATACAATGTGGTCAGCAATTTCTTAGTAAAGTTCCACTGGTAGTCAGCAGCTTTAATAAAATCTGTCAAAAATAACATTCCGCACTGTACATTATAATTCCAATTGAAGCCTTTACCCTGCAGGACAGAACACTGAAGTGTCTACCCATACAGTAGCACAGGGTAAGCACCAGCATTATTATTTTTATTATTATTAACATTCATTTATAAAACGCCAATATATTCCGCAGCGCTGTACAATAAGTGGGTTTCATACATTGGACATACAGAGTAACATATAAAACAATCAATAACCGATACAAGAGGTAAAGAGAGAGCCCTGCCCAAAAGAGCTTACAATCTTGTTCTTAACCACTATTAGAAAAAAGTTTGCTGGTAGCAAAATTAGAGGGAAAAATATGGTGTCTCATAGGCCCTTCTTTAATTACTGCACTGGGATCTCCCTGGACAGCTAGGGAACCAACTAGATATACTGCACACTGCATGCAAGGGAATATCTATTCCCAGCATAAGCAAGCTATTTGTGCGTTCTTTGGGGGGAAATAAAGTCTTGTTTCCTGTTTTACTGAGTTCCAGCAGCTTTGTTACTATTTTTATCAACATTCCAAACATGGGGCAGGAAGTAGGGAAACAATATTTATTTGATTATAGCAGAACTAACAAATATAAGCTGCAAGGACACACACACACATATGTAATTTCTTTTATTTTAGAAAAAAAAACCACTGGGAAAAATAAAAAAAGTGAAAATGCTGTTTGTGCAAGTATTTAATTCCAGCACTTTAGTACTGTGTAGGGCCGCCTTTTGCAGTAATAACAGTTTTAGTATTACTTGTCTGTTGTTTGGAATTATTTTCCTGCTGAATTATTACTTTTCCCTTATGATTCAATATTTTACCAGCCCAAATCTGATTCTCCTGCATTGTTTATCTGCAATTTGGCCTACCCATTCTTCCTTCTTCTTTAAGATTCCCAGTCCCTGCTATGGAAACATAGCCCGCGGCATGATGCTACCATTATCATACTTTGCTATGGTGCATTTGAGGGCAAAGTAATTCAAATGGCTCTTGAGTAGCTCAAGAAAAAGGGAGCAGTGTTCTATAAAGGCCCAAGAGGAACACTTATCTCAATCCAATTTGTGGCACTGTTTAAAAAATAAGGTGGACCGGTGTCACCAACTAACCTAGAAAAAATCTCCCATAAGAATGAGCCAAAATCACTCCCAAACTGAATGTAATGCTAGTACAGGTATCGGACCCCTTATCCGGAAACCCGTTATCCAGAAAGCTCCGAATTACGGAATGCCCATCTCCCATAGACTCCATTTTAATCAAATAATTCAGAATTTTAAAACTGATTTCCTTTTTCTATGTAGAAATAAAACAGAACCTTGTAATTGATCCCAACTAAGATATAATTAATCCTTATTGGATGAAAAACAATCCTATTGGGTTTAATTAATGTTTTATTGATTTTTTAGTAGACTTAAGGTATTGAGATCCAAATTACAGAAAGACCCCTTATCCGGAATACCCTTGGTCCCGAGCATTCTGGATAATGGGTCCCATACCTGTATGTATCTTTCCCAAAATGTCAGCTATCTCTGGTGAGGGCAGCCACCAGGGGTCTGGTTAATTTTAGGCCCGGCTAGCATATACCTGGAACCAACCCCTTTTGGAGCTCTGTCTAGGGCCTTTCACAAGGTAGCAGGGCCCCTAGGCGTTAAACTGCTCCTGGATAGGTAAGGCAATATCTGGATTCATGTGTTGCTTACAAAGGGTCATCTGTGCTTATCATGGGGGAAGTACCAAGTATTGTTTTTTTGCTGCTCTTGATTTAAAGCTACTGCAAAAGGTGACCCTACAAAGTATGAACATGTGGGGAACATTGTATAATTATACAAAGAGCAGATTTTTAAATAAAAGATGCTTTGTATACTATTCATCACATGGCCTAGTCTCAGCGAAAGGTCTGCTGCCGGACCCATCTGTATCAAAGTAAAAAATTCCCTGAAATCCCTCCTTTGCACAGTCACCAAGGACTAAGGAGAATCAAACTTTTGAAATTTCCACATTCCAAATTCTTTCATTAAACCTTCCTGCTGGGTACTGATCAGGTGACTCTGGTTTTTCACTTGTGTGTGTTTTTTTTAATAAAAAGGTACTGTTAGATATGGAACAGCTTTATGTTATGTAATAGGATACATTAGGGAAAGAATAGGCCGAGGATCTAGTACATACAGTAGAATATGATTTAAAATATAAGCCTTTATAAGGGATGCCAGGAAAAAAAAATTGAGAAATTATTTATTTTACTTGTTATTGTATGGTGTGAGGTGATCTTTGGTCAGTAAATATTTATCTTGTCATCCAAAATGTGTTGCTTACAGCTTCCCAGCACACTAAAGTCATATGGCAATTGTTTATATTCTACTGAATCCAAATCTTGCATATAATCTATACATTTGTATTTACTTATATGGACACTAGGCTAATCTTCACCTGGGCAGCAAACCATAGCAACCTATCAGCAACTTACTTTTCTCATCTAGCCGGTCTCCACAGCATGGCTTAAGGTGGCCACACACGTTGCAATCCACTTGTTTGACGAGGTTGCCAAAGAGGGATCTTCTCCCAATATGCCCACCTAAGTTGAGCGGTATCGGGCAAATTCTGTCATTTGCCCCTAGAGCCAAACAATCAAATTAAAATGGTGGGCATAGACGCATCGGTCCAAATACCGTGTCAACAAGGAGATGCAGTCCCCGATCCGAGAGAAAAATCAAACCTGCCCAATCGAGGACAGATGACAAGTAGGCCCAATGGTGGGTACCCACAATTGGTCTCAAGGACTTGAAATCTACACGTATATGGCCACCTTCAGTTATCATCAAGTACAGTTCATTTCATGTTACAGAAAAAAAAGCAAATCAGTCAAAAATTGAGGAATTGATTTTCTAAATGATGATTGCTGTATTTCAGAGATTTCTGGATAACTGGTTTCTGTATAATAGATTCCTTATAGTCTTATAGTCCTGTGTACCCATTGCTGCAAAAAAATGGTGTGTCTGCACCCAGAGACATTGTGTCAGCCTGGGCATTGATGCACAGAGCAGATTTCGATACCAAAACGCATAGTTTGATTAGCATCTTACCTTGTCCCTTACAAATGTAAATAATCGCATTTTATACATGCCAAGGCATCAAGAGAAAAAAACAATGTGTTCACCAAGCTTATGTGTTGTATTTTATGATGCAATTGTTATATAAACATGGGTGGAAGAGAAGAAATTGTTTGTGGTAGGTGTTTTTGTTTTGAATATAAATAGATTGTATGAAAGTACACATAGCAATTGCTGTAACTGCTCCTTCTCATTATTCTCATGTATTCTGGATCCAGCTTTACTGCAGGGCAGAGACAGCATTTGTCCAGGAGACCTAATCTCACCTTGAAAATACATTATAATTGTTTTTAAGTTCAGTCCCATGGAGAATGTTATAGCAGCAAAGGGTTGACACATTTCTTATTAATACTTTTAGTTATGAAATGAGATGGGATGAGCAGGTGACCACTTACCTTTAGCCACTGAGTTTATATAAACAATTAGAATTACAAGAGGTAAGTTGAAACTGTATAATGCTAGGGGCCACAGGCCATGAGCTTTCATGTAGTTCTAAGAAACACTGATGTTTCCTCTGCTATCCTTATATTTCAAGGTAGGGAGAAACATATCATCAATAATACTGGGGAACCAAACTAGTTAGCAGGTCCCCATCTTGGCCATCTGGGCAGTGGGCCCTGCCAATAAGTATAGTGAGGCAACACCCTATTATGCCAAATTCCCATGCATGATCTGGCCAAACCCTGCTAACTTTTGTATAAGCTACAAACCCCACTTTTGTGACTTTTGGCCCCATGCTGAGAGAAAGAAATTATGGAACCTCATTTATGCATGAAAAATGCCTTTAACAAAATCAGCTCTTACTGCTTTTATCAAACTTTACCCACAAGGGGCCCTATGATGTCAGGGGCCAATGATAATGCCTTCTCTTCCCTATCCTAAAGTCAGCCCTATTTATACCTTTACACAGACATGGTAAAAGGTTCCCTACCTCAGCTCATTGTGATCTTGGCAAGTTAATTTGTCTCCAAGAGTAAAAGGATGGTTGGTTTTAATTGGAATAACTGTTATTGCAGCTCACTCAGTCAGAAACCGCTTTAAGATATACCAGAGGAATCGCAGGTGAGGAGTGGATTTCTATGATAATCCCATGGAATCATCAAAAGTAGCAAGAGGAGAGATAGGAATGTGAAGACAGGATTGGACTTGTCACATACCTCTCAGCCGCCTACCGTGCAGGACATACAGCCAGAGGCAAAGTATTCAATATACATTGCAATAAGACCACAGTTTCCACTATTACTTAGGAACAATACTTTAATTGCTGGCACAATACAGCCAATCTAGCATGACCCTTTACATATTAATTGTGTGGGGTAAGCAGCATAGCCTCTTTTGGGGGAAAAAACGGAGCACAATTATAAAAAATGAAAATTGTGATTTATTGTATAGTTTAATGGAAGGAGAGGGTCATTCTTTCCCTTTACAAAGCACTGATAATGCCCCATCTAGAATATTTAGTACAGTGCTGTCCAACTGGCGGCCCGCGGGCCGCATGCGGCCCGCGACCCACCTCTGTGTGGCCCCCCACCTGTCTGGCTGCTTTGATGGCTTACTCTTGTGTAAGCTTTAAATGGTATCAGTACTGTGATTAACTGCCCCCCCTGCATGGTTCTCACCTCAGATTCAGGCTGTAATCAGGCTGTATTGTTTAAATATGTAATCCCCTGTGTTGTTCACACCTTTTAATCTCTGCATTGTTCACCCCCTGCAGTGTTCACACCTCAGGCTCAGGCTGTAATCACCCCCATTGTTCCCCTGTTCACACCTCAGGAGCAGTAGAAACCCACAAATAATCCCTGCATACTACAAAAAGAACATATACTGAGGTGGTACTGCAATTAAAAAGTTTTTTAATATATAGTTATTGTGCAGACTGTAGGAGCAGTGCCAGCATTGTGTCACTGTAGGCTGCCTGTGTGTGCCATACACACAGGCAGCATAGGGCAAGCAGAGTATGGCACACACAGGCAGGGTAGGGAAGGCAGAGTATGGCACACACAGGCCAAGTTTGGCACAAACCAGCCAAGAATGGCACACACAGTGAAAGTATGGCACACACAGGCAGGCTAGGGAAGGCAGAGTATGGCACCCACAAAGGCAGGGTAGGGCAGGCAGAGTATGGCACACAGGCAGGGTAGGGCAGGCAGAGTATGGCAGGTTTTTGCTGTACTACAACCATTAATATGGGTATGGTCATGTGATAACATGGGTGTGGTTTCAAGTGGGTGCGGTTTCAAAAAGGGGAGTGGTCAAAACTGGCTTCCATTATCGGCCCTCCACCACATAGGTCGGAAAAATTCCGGCCCTCGGTACAACAGAAGTTGGACAGCACTGATTTAGTATATTAATGAAACATATACTGTACAAAGTAAAGCAACAATTTTGATAAAGAGTATAGAGGATCTCAGTTATAAGGAATAGCTGGTCAAGGGGGGGGGATATGAGCTATTTATAAATATACAATAAACCAAGAGTTTTTTTTACAGAGATCTGTGATGTTAAAATTCCCTCCATGAAGCAGCTGTACTGGCAGATACATTAGATAGTTTCTAGAAAGGGATGGATGCCTTTTTAGAAAGTGAAAAAATCTTATATTAAATGACAGTGCTGTTCAGGTAGTGTTTCAGCTAGTGCATTCTGGTGAGGGTTTCTTTTTGAGTTGTAGTGGGGTACCTATCCCAGGTCATAACATTATATGAAAGGCCAAACTGGAAATAAGGTTGGCCGCCATATAGATACAAAACCATGTAAATAATTGTGTGATGCACCCTGCAATTTTGTTATTAAACACCTTGTAGGCTGCAAACCTAATGTGCCCTGTCTTGCAGAAACTTGAAATACACTGCTGGACCCTCTGGCAACTCATTTTATTAAAGCTACGAACAATGGTTGGCTTTTCATTAGAGCAGTAATCAGGTGTACACTTACCCACTGGAAAGAAGTGACATTTCATTTTGGAACTAGGTGGGAGTAAAGAGAAAGACAAGTGAACTCATATCCATTGTGAGAATGTCTGCACTGTGTAGAGCTACTGTACATTTCCCAGGGCAATATGCTAAATAGCAATGATCATACAAGCTGCTTTTGTTCCTCACCCTATATATCAAACTATTCTTTTATTGTCTCAGACTCGGATCTTTCCCTCTCTATCTTTTCTACACGCCCTATTCAAAGTTAAATCCATTCTTTGATCACCAAAAGTTTTTGAACTACAACCCCCAGAATTACCAGCGAGCCACAGGTTCAGCTGGATGATTGCCACTGACTGTAATCTGGTACCACCTAATATTTTATATAAGCCATAAGATACCCTTCTAAAATCACATTCTTCACTGTAGTCTTAAATTTACTCTTCTTTCTTCTACTCAAGTCCTGTTGCTCTCCACTGTCAATATGGAGTGAAAACCACATAGAAAAGCAAAGATGATGCTAAAGTTTGTCTGAGTCTGATTCATGGGCGGATTTCGGCATGAAAATGTATATGTGTGCTGAGAGGCCAAAGCCGTGCCTGTCAGTGAATACACATCAGGGGCAGAAGGATTGCTCTTTTCTCCACCTGTATTGCACAGGTTAATCCGACTATTTAGACATAGAGGCAAACCAATATATGACTGCCCAGTTTTGAAAAACATAGTCATTTACTAACACTTAACACCAATCTGCCTGCATCAGCCATGACCTCCTGCCCCCCCCCCCCACCAGTTCCAAAATATATATAGGGGATAAGAAGAAAGTTAGGGGATACAGGGGATTTAAATAGGAATAAGAATCCTAGTCATACCACAGTTGCTTTAAAGAGTCAACAAATTCAAATCTTGTGCAGAAAACTGAGCACTGGGCTCATGTTGAACACAGATGTACCCCTTTAGATTAGAGGAACGGAGCTTCCATTTCAAGCAGTGTAGGTGGTTTTTCACAGTGAGGTTGGGGAATGCCCTTCCTAGTGATGTGATAATGGCAGATTCTGTTAATGCCTTCTAGAGGGACCTGGATGAGTTCAACAAGGCTATTGTGATACTAATATCTACAGTTAGTATTAGTGGTTGTATTTATAGTTTATGTATGTGAGTGTATAGATTGGTAGGTGTGGGTTGTGTGTGCTGGGTTTACTTGGATGGGTTGAACTTGATGGACTCTGGTCTTTTTTCAACCCTATGTAACTATGTAACTATATTTAAACTTTGATCCTACCGTTACCTACTGTATATTAAAGTGTTAAGTACATTGGTGGTGTTATCTACCCTTACTTCACACATAAGCATTCGTCCCCTTTCCTGTCATTATCGTGTTGTAGCTTTGTATGTAACACAGTTAACCTCTCACTAAAACTTAAATTGTAAGTGCCATGGTACTGGGACTTATTGTGATTGAAAAAATAGCAATAGCAAGAATTATGCATATTTAGGTAATTTACACCAAGTTAGTATTTTTGAATCCAGTTCACATGGAAATTATAAATAGAAGACACTGGACTGGAGGATAAGTATCTGTCTTTCTATAAAGCTACACAATATGGCTAAAACTATCCAGACTCTACTTCTACAATTACATGTCCTTAGTTAGAACACTAACTTCTGAGTTCCAAACTGTCTCTAGAAGCAATTTCACAAGAACTATTTATAGTGAAAATGAGGTTTTATGGGTGATCAGAGGCAGATTTCATATCATCATGTTCATTGCCAAGCGCTGGATTTGCTGAATCAAAGCCAAACTAGTTTGCACAGAAACCAACCTGGTTAGGGTGAGAAGGGCTAAAAGAAGCCAAACAGCCCATCCCAATACAAGTCCAGTGTAAAGCTTTTTGAAACCAGAAGGACTTTATCTGCCTCATACTATACTCATACTGCCTTTAAGGACATGTGAACCCCAAAAATATAATTTTTTGCCTAATAAAAGCAAACATAATTCCAGGCAACTTTCCAATGTGAATTTAAAAGTTATTTGTATATGTAATTGCTATTGAAAGCAGCATTTGCTAAACTCCTGGTTGTTACTTTTAAAACAATGTTGCAAAGGTCAGTCTCCTCCAGCAATACAGGTCTGTCAATCTGCTGGCTTGGGTTGCATTGTTTTAATGCCAGAGCCACCAGGGCAGAGAATAGAAAAGGACTGGCAAACACTACTTCTAATAGCAATTATATATACAAATAAGTCAAAAACCATTACAAATATGTAATGAATGTATATTGCAAAGTTGCTTAGAATTACATTTTATTTTCTTTTATTAGGCAAAAAATTATATTTTGGGTTGACTTTTCCTTTTAAACAAAAAATGACAGCACACGCAAAGGACTTCTTAATGTCCCTGTGGCCTCTGTACATCTGCGGGTTACAGCGTTTTCCTTGTATGCCAAATTCAGAGGAGACATCTAGGACATTGCTTTGTTCCATGCTACCAATCACCTTTTACTCCAGGCTCCAATGATTAAGCAGACGCGCATGAATGGAGCACAAAGTACAGTACACTTAAATTATATTCGGTACTGAATCACAGCAGAAATCATAAAAAATGTTACATCTGAGCTAGACAAAAGTGAACATTAAATAATTTATGACAAGTCAAAAGGGTTAATTATTTTGGTCATTACCTATTATTCTACAGGATTCTTATTCTATTCAGTGGCATTTTTATCTAGTACTAGGTCTACTGTGTTTCAACATACAGGTTGGACAGCGCTGCGTACATAAGTAGCGCTTTATAAATAAAGATATACATACATACATAAGATCTTCATTATGGGTATCATAAATATAGATTACTGGATGGGCAAAATCTGGACAATGTTATGACATCCATGATTGATAATCTTTTGTTATCATAAGGGAACTGAGCCACAACTACTTTTCTTTTGGCACCTTATGATGTAAGGTCCCCATACACCATAAGTTCCGCTCGTTTGGCGATGTCGCCAAGGGAGCGAATCTTCTCCTGATATCCCCCACCTATGGCGATATCGGGAGAATCCAGGGTAAGCCTCGGGCCAAACGATCGAATTATAACAGCAGGTATAGGAAAAGTCGGTCGATCTGGCCGATTTGAGGCCAAGGGACCGATATCGGCAGCTACTATCGGCCCCTGTATGGGGACCTTAAGATCCTGAGGTATTTATAAGGGAATAGCTGGAAGCATCTTGCTGCCCCAAACATGTTTATCTCAAATGCCTACCAGATATGTTTATTTTACTGCCCTATGGCTCAATGTGTTTCCTTAAGATCATCCATATTTTCCTGCTTATAATGGAGGGTGTCTCTGCACACTTTGCATTTTGATGGAATAGTGGATATAAGAATGCTGGGAATTGTCTCAGACAGATAGAAATTGGGAAGACCCCAACTAGCACTTGTATTGGCTTGTAATTGTTTCACAATCAGTGACCCCCATTGAAGTGAACCACAACTATCCACAGCATTTGATTGCTAGTGCTAGTTAGTGATGTTAGTTCCTTGACAATTGTACAGACCTTCAGTGTCTTCCTTGCAACACTACTGAGTGATATGGTGATAATCTGATCCTGATATTAGTTGGTATGAAGCTCAAAAATATTTATCTGCCCATGCAAGTGTGGAGAGTGCTCATTGAGAGCACATCCAGGAATTGGAAGAACCACCTAAAGCTCATTAATGTGTAATGATTTAATTCCTATTTTCTCTCATCTGCTTTAAAAGAGCACAAATAGAAAAACACCTTTTGTAAAGTGGCAGGATCTCTGGCAATAAATATTTTATCACTGAGTGTTGCGTTGCTATAGAGTTATTGTACATGAGGTCCACCTTTCCCTTCTCTTGTGAGATGTTATTTAACAGGGCAGTGGAAAATTTGATCTTTGTTGAAACATTTATAACTTTCTTCTTATCTAAAACTAAGAAACCACATTAGATATAGTCGGTTCTCTGCCAAATCCTGCTGCCAGGCTTATTAACCTACCCAGCTTCCATCATCCATTGCCCGTTTCTAAGAAGTTTCCTTACTCTCAGAATCATGTGTTAAACTATATCATTGATTCACAGACACTTTACCAAATGTAGTAAAAAATACACAACACCTTACCTAAGTGCACATTGAATACACTCAACTCGTCCATGTGAAAATAAAATATCAAAATTAAAATGAACACCCACTCTTTATCAAGCATTTAATAAAACACCAATGCTTAAACATGTGTTAAATAAAAGAATTGCAGCATAACTCCGCCAGTATCAGTACCTATCATTTTTGTTAACTTCCTCTGGGATCAGAAGCAGAGGTATCGCTGTACAAGGTTTATAACCCATAACAAACAGCAAACCCTAAAGATTAGAATATATAATATCTTCCATCTGCCTTCGGCTAAAACACCGTCATCCAAATATCAGTTTGTAGCAGCTGTTTAGGTCTGTAACAATCTCATACCTCTCATTTAAACATCCAGATCCTCTAAACCAGTGATCCCCAACCAGTGGCTCAGGGGCAACATGTTGCTCCCCAACCCCTTGGATGTTGCTCTCAGTGCCCCCAAACCAGGGAGTTATTTTTGAATTCCTGACTTGGGAGCAAGTTTTGGTTGAATAAAAACAAGATTTCCTACCAAATAAAGCCCCCTGTAAGCTGATAGGGTGCATAGAGGCTGCCTAATAGCCAATCACAGCCCTTATTTGGCTCCTCCATGAACTTTTATGGTGCTTGTGTTGCTCCCCAAGTCTTTTTACATTTGACTGTGGCTCACGAGTAAGAAAGGTTGGGGATCCCTGCTCTAAACTGTACAGGGTCTGCTGTGTCATTGTATTATTTACCACTATGCACCATTTGATTTATAAACAAAATTTCCATGTTTATTACTTCTATAGGATATTTGACATTAACACAGAGAATGTTAGAGTGAGACTGTTTTCAAAACATAAGTGGCCATGTTACCTAATCAGAAATCCTAGATGCAAGTTACTACTTCTCAGCAGTAGTGCAAGTAATGCAACAGGCCTAATGCCTAGTGTGCAGGCGAAATATTGCCAAGCTTGTCTGGTATGGACCTACAATGGACTTTGTGAGGTTACTGTAGTGCTCTACAGGTATAAAATGTGTTTCTGCCTTCCTGAATGAAGGTACGCATGTTAAATGGCACAGTGGCACAGATCCTATGAATTATTGCTTTTTAGTGCTAGAGTCCTGGGTTTATTTCCAGCCAGAGCACTATCAATGTGGAGTTTGACTTGTCTTTGCATACTTGTATGGGTTTCCTCCAGGTGCTCTGGTTTCCTCCCACATTCCATTCATACTGGTAGTTTTGCTGGCTTCTGATAAATGGCTTCTAGTTGGTATATGTGGTTGTAATATGGAAATTTGGTGATAAGCTCCACTAAATGTGAGCAATTAAACAATCTCCATAAAGCACTGCATGATGTATACCTCACTGCATAAACTACAGCATTGTGTCCAACTTTTTCTATATGACAGGCTAATTAATTCACTATACTACATGTTTAGGGACCAGAGTAGAATGAAATGAGGCTGTCATCCAAAGAGGTGGAGTTTTTGATCAGTCTGAAGTCACAGTTTTAAAGTAGAATAATCAGCGCCGGATTTGTAATCCGGGCACCACTAGTCCTCCCCCATTCTGCACCCCCCCCCCCCCCCACGCATGCGCGAACGTTTGAAGTCTTTTAAAATTTTGCAGCAGCGGGGCAGCACGTCACCCCTAAGTTTCTGCCACCCTAGGCCCAGGCCTTTGTGGAAGCATATGGAACATCTATAAATATACTGTATATGTGTGTGTTTGTGTAAAGATCACCATGTCTGAAGATGCAGCAAAGAGAGCTGAGTTTCCTGTACGTAGGGCACTGGGCAGGATGCAAGGTTTTACAGCTGGAGAGCAGGGAAAAGTTGACAGCAGCTATTGAAGCAGGGCAATGAAATGCTTTAGAGATCAGCTTTATTGCAGCCGGTGAGAGGTGACAAAGTTTGCCTGTGGGGCAGGCATAGGTGTATTTAGAAATAGCACTAGTCTTGGCCCAAATAAGCAAATGCCCCCAACCCTGCATATCCTTTTTCCCTAATATTTAGAATAGGAACCACTTTACTGTCACCTCTAGGAAAGTCAACAAAAATACTTTGGAAAGACAATAAATAGAGGGCAAAAACTCTTCTACAAATCTGCCTGAGCTATTAGGGCACAGGCACACAGAGAGATTAGTTGCCTGGTTTTCTGAAGTTGCCCAAAGTTGCCTCACAAGGAAACTTTGGCCAACTTCAGAAAACCAAATTGACGTGTATGCCATCCTTCTCGCAATGGGAAGCCATTTCAGGGAAATTACCCGTAGCAGCGAAGATTTATCACGGTCGACAAATCGCCACCCTTGTGCTAAACTCTGCAGGCACTTTTGTCTCATGGTGTCAGATCGACAGAAGATGAATATAGTCCCATGAGTCAAAATATAGTGAAATCTGATGTGTAAACTACGTGAAAGGATTCCCATCCGACATGACACGCCTGCTGGAATGGAAAGCTGCATGCTGTGTCTTTATCTGATGAGATAAAAACTGATGGTGTCTGACAGAATTTTTTTCTCATTCAACTATGTTGACTGTTGGAAGTAGATGAAGGAACAAACACTCCATGCTGCATTACATTACAATTGTGGAGATCAGATCTGTAGGATCCTACAAAATCTTGTGCTGTTGCATGACAAAAGATCTGATCAAATCAAAAGATCCAGAAAATTTCCTGTGGAGTTTAGCCCTTAGGGAGCATGGGGCTGTGGGGGTGGGGGATGAAGCAGTGAATGGATTAATATGGTGCCTCAAGTGCTGGTGTGCTTCACTGCCCTGCTGCAATTCATTGGCCATGGTCAAATAGGTTGCATGCAAACCCGGGGGGGGGGGGGGGTAAGATATTAAGTATTTAAGTACTAAGGATAGATTATATTTCTTAACTGTTAGATATATACAATTATATATATATTAGGGATGTCTAACATGCAGCCCTCTCCATCCTAGATACAAAGAATTATGTTGAGGGATCCTGCAGCTGTAGTCAAAGTTTTCAGACACCATAATCTCTGTAATATACCTTTTTTTACATAGAGGCCCAGCTTTCCTGTATTGCCCGAGGCAGCCTTTTTCTCTAGATCCGGTCTTTGTAGCAAATATTTACTATTTTTATATGAAACCTATGTTAAATTTTGAAAATGAATCAAAATGGTTATTGAAAAAAAAAGTCACAAAGACTGTACGCTAGTGAAAAGCCTCTGGGCCTTCCCATCTCAGGTTGGCTCAGCACACGGTGCATGCCCATATCCCTTGCATTTAGGGCTTGTACACACGAGCGTATGTTCCTGTGTTCCCTGCGGTGGATTCTTCCTGCAATCCACCACAGGGGAACGCAGAAACAGACGCAGCCCATTCCTTCCTATCCCGCTGTACTCACACAGGCACTTAAAAGCATGTAAAATGCAACATGCTACATTTGCCGTGTTTGGTGCTTACATGCACCTGCGTCAGTAAACCGCAATAAAGAAGAAAGGGCTGCATTTTGCCCTGCATTCTCCTGTGGTGGGGACGCAGAAGTTGTCACAGGGCGAACAAGCCCTTAGGCTAATGTCAGACGAGGCATCTGGCGTATATTTCGGCAAGCGAAAATACCGCAATCCGCCTCCTACCTGTGCCTGCACCAGAATGAATGAGATACGCTCCGGTGCAGGCACAGGTAGGAGGCGGATGGCGGTATTTTCGGCAAACGCTTTTCTGCTTGCCGAAAATATACGCCAGACGCCTCGTCTGACATTAGCCTTAAACACCATATATTTCTGTCCTGACCCCTGAGGCAGCACACCTGATGCGCCCTCACACCCTGTGCTTACCTTTCCTGTAATTGGATTGGGCACGGCTGGGGGAGGGGAACTGGATTACTAGCATTTGGACTTTCTATACTGAAGAGACAAAATATTAATTAAAATTAGTAATTGTAAATGATTAAAGTAATTGAAGTAATTAACGTTACCCTGGTAGTTATTCGCCATAATTATTCGCCACCCATGGTAAAGTGCAAAGTGTTAAGTTCTCACCTTGCCTCATAGCAAAAATGCTCCTAAGCATAAACATATTATTATCATTATTTGTACAAAGAGGAAAAGCGATGCCAAGTCACAAAATGCCAGACTATTATTAGCATTAAGTCACTGAATAAATATGTGTCCTTTCAGCCTCAAATTCCAACCCCATACATCGGGGCTTGCAGAGAGAAAGAGAGAATGGAGGATGGGAAGACAAGGGGAGGGCAGGGGCTGTCAGTATGAAGGATAATAGAGAAGGGGGCAGAGTGTGCTGGGAAGCAGGGAAATGTGTACAGTAATCCATAGGGCGGCAGCTCCCAGACACACAGGTAGTGACTAAATGCTTGTGCTCAGGCTTAAAGTCTGACCTTATATGGCAATAGGCACAGAAAGGGGCGTGGCCAGGCACAGGGGCTGGATACACATAGCCGAGAGTGTGCGGAGTGCTCAGCTATTGCAATTCTCCCTTCCTACCCCCTCACCTACTTACTATTTCATCACTTATCACCCAATGGGAAACTCCTCCCAAGGTTAGCAACTGTCTACTCATATTGGGCATTTTTACCTGTGGATAAACTACAAATCCCCTCTGCCCTAGCAGATGAGTTACAGCTCAGAAAAAGCACAGGAGGAGCACAGTTTAGATTTTTTTAATCCAAATCTAGCAGCAGATACAATTCCATGGAAAATAACCCTATACTTCTTAACAGGCTTGTGCATCCAGTAGTACTGCAACTGTTGAACTATTGCTGGCAGCATCCATGACTTCATTCACTGACAGCATGAAATGAATGTGGATGCTGGGTGTTGTAGTTTATTAGCAGCTGGAACTGTTCAGGCTTGACAAGGCTGGTATATTACCATAGCATACGCTATATATCCTGTTATGCTATATAGTTTGGTAGCAGAGAAGTATTATATACAGTACAAGCATGGTATGTTGTGGGCCACACAGGTCTGAGTGTGAGTGATGTAGGTGACAATGACATTATGAAGTCATATCAGGAATGATAGCATCCCTTAAATAGTGTAAAAGGTGCATAGGTTTCATAGGGCCCTGTGTTACAGGAAATTCCTTTATAATTACAAGGCAAAGTTCAGATAATGGTCAGTGGAGCCAGGACTGGGCCAGAGTTGGCTTTAGGGTAAGGCAGAATGATGTCTTTGACCCACACCCCATAATTACCCTTCACCCTTGGTAAATAAAAGCAAGATAAAGTACAAGGGAATAACAATGCACTGTACAATAATTGTAGGATGTAAAGGCTCATTTAATCCACAAGTGCTGTGAGCAAAAAGCAATTGTCATATTTTTTCCCCAGAATACAGCAGTTTCCTCCCAGAATTCTGGCATCAGTGTGGTCAAAATGCAGCATTGCAACTGGTGTAATTGTCCAAATCAACGCAATTGTGCCTGATGCACCAAAATTTGGCAACTGCATGTGCGCTTTCCCGCAAGGTAGATGCAATTGCATGGAGTTCCTCTGGCATCTTGTACAGTCTTAATTATGCAAGTGACGTCTGTGCCAGATTCTAGGGAGTAGAATTGCTTCTGGACCAGTAGTGACCACAACCAAATGTTCATTAGGGATATGGCATTGGGCATTTTGAAAAACCTGTGGGAATATCAAGCAATTTTTACTTGCATACATTGGCCAGGTGTATTTTTAAATTACCCATGATTCATTATACTCTCCCATACCTTTGTAGCAAATTATGTTTCCTACAAACAACAGTAAAAATCCTTTAGTCTGAAGCATTTGTTTACAGATATATAAAAAAAAAGGTGACCTAGGTATTGACTGTATTAAACATGCAAGACTGTGGTTAATATGGTCTTTAAGGGGATGGACAGGAAAGCCACATTATAATGATTCACATACAGGCGGAAAACAAGGCTTTCTAATGAGCACATTTTTGTTTCAAACCCAACAAGTTCGAAACAACTTCCAAATGTAAACTTGTTTGAGAGAACTACAAAGGCCTCCTCAAAGACTTAATTCCTCTGGCATTGCTGTCTCTCATTTCCAAGCCACGGCTTGGCATGAACTATTGAATCTATTTATTTTATTGGTAAAATGACTCTCTCTCTCTCTCTCTATCAGACAGTGTTTTTTGTTTTCATTGCATTGTTCCTTATAGTAGAGGTATGGCATTAAGTCAACCCAAGGATTTTGATTTTGGCAAATGGCAGGTTTATATTGCATTCCTTTTTGTAGCACCCAAAGCAGTGCACGGAAAGTGCTGTCATTTTAGATATAGCAAAAGTCTTATATTACAGGTATCAGTCATCAGTTATTTGAAATGCTTGGGACCTAAATTTCCAGATTTGGGATTTTTCTGTAAATTAGAACTTTCCAGATAACAGGTTCCTGAATAAGGATCCTATACCTGAAGTGGTCAGATGGGTGTTGGCTAAACCAATGCTCATTCCATTGTGCCTCTTAACATTAACAGCGAGTTACCATTCATCTGCATTCCATAGAAAGTGGTGGTATCAGGTCCTGGATAAAACAGGCTGAGCATAAGGCCCCAGTTTTAGTGAAGCATCATTCAATCAAGGCTTCTTCAAATGATCAAGGCTCCTTCAAAAAGTGATGATGATGATGCCACCTGCAATTGAGAATGGAGATAGAAAATAGATTGATTGTTGATCACAGCTTTGTAAAAACTCTAGTTAAATGGGGAAAATTTATATAATGTAAATTTATAATCACTACCTTGTTCATTTCACCATACTATCTTATGTTCAAAAAGTAAAACGTGTTATCGGTGCCTGAAAGATTTGCATATTATGGTTTTGACATTAAAAGGTCACGGTAAAGATTATTAATTCTCTACTTTGTGGTATAAAACCTATTAAGGCAATGACAAATGGGGGCAACAAAACGTCCAATGTAGTCTGCAATGTAAATCACCTTGGGTAAGTCATTCAGATTGTGTAATAACACATATTTGGCATTTTTGCATGATTATACTACTTGAATAATTTACCTGCAGCGACTTACATTGCAGTCAATGTACGATTTGCCAATATACTGATTGATTGGATGTGAAAGAAAGTAAAGATGAGCTACAACGTGGCACTGCCAACAGACCCAGTCAGTACAGGTAAACTGTGATCAGAATGGCAGGGTGGTCTGTCAAAACTGACCCCTCAGCTGGTATGCATGGTGATGCATTACGGTCAGAATTGGCTAAACTGCTTAACCAAATATATATATATATATATATATATATATATAATGGATTAAGTTAAGAAAATCTTATGCCTTCATCTTTAGGATGTGTGGTGGGGACGCTTTGCAATGTTTTTAAAGATGGAAAGATGTTTTTATTAAGAAGCAATCCGGGGCTACGCTTCCATTTTCAATTTTTGCTTCCTCTTTAGAATGGAAATGTTTGGTTGACCTTTCTTCTATTTATTACATAATGTCAGCCCTGACAAATGGGCAACAACTAGACATATTTGCAGTCTTCTTATTGGTGCAGTCTATCAAACATATTTAACCCAGTTGGGATTTACATTCAGTTAAGAAAACTTAACAGAGCATACTTTTAAGTATTTTAATGACAGCTATGAAATACCCTTTCATGAAGGGTACATAATAATCCATAAAAACAATAGTTTCTGTTGAAATATACTATGCCAATGCTGAAAACTTACATCTAAACAGAATAAAATACTCTTCCCAAAGGCCAGCTGCTTGAAGAAAATTTGTGAATCTATTTCTTCTTCATTTTGTGCGTTTTGTTATTCCAGCATCTGACTACAACAGGGCCTCCATCAGTAATCATGGGGCCTCATACTACTAAGTTAACAGGTCCCCCCCCAACTATTAGCCCACCAATCACCTGGCCACCCTTGACAATGGGCTCAACCAAGAAGTACAATAATACCCCAATAAACAAAGAAATGCCCTTTCATATGTGTATGTAAATTTTAATTTATATAGCACTACTATAGCAATACAGCACTGTACAGCAGAACAATTTATTACTAAATCTTTAGGGCGAAGACGCATGTTGCTACTAGTAGCAGCTACTTGTTGTGGCTACAAAAATAGACAATGCTGATCATTTACTGATACTTTTTTCTGTGTGTGTTTTAGAAAAGGCAATTCTCAGTATTGTCTATGGCAGGGTATTTTCTGGTGTTTAGTAGCCATGACAAGTAGCTGCTACTTAGTAGCTCTGTGTGTCACCCTTAGTCATTATAATAATAAATAAAAATAAATACTGTTTCATTAAAGTGAGAAGAGGAAGTCCCTGTCCCGCAGAGCTGACAAGCTAAATGAGAAGATACCTTACAGACACAAATCATTCATATCTCTTGGGGCTGCTCTCTGCCATGGGGCTCCTGAGCCCTGCCCTCTAGCATGTCCAGTCGTATCCTCTGTTGATAAATATATAATTTGCAATAGTTGTGCCTGAAGGACACTGCTGTTGACCAGTAGATCACATCAGACAGCTTTGTTGGATCATCCATTATTAATAGTTGTGAAGGGTAAACTATGTTAAATTATGAGTATATGCGTATATGTGTTTATATCTAAGGGCAATGGCACATGGAGTGCTTTGTCGGCGTGAGAGATATTTCTTGAAAGTGATAAAGTGTCTGAAAATACCTTTTAAGAGTGGGCATTGTTACATGTAAAATGCTTTATTGTTGCGAACCAGCATAATCGCAGGATAATGTGTAGGAGGGCGTCGCCATTTTTCTGCATTTTTAAAAGGGTCGTAGAAAAACCTATCCCTAGCAACTTTGCAATTGGTTTTCATTATTTATTTTTTATAGTTTTTGCATTATTCAACTTCCTCTTCTATACCTTCCCAGCTTTAAAATCAGGGTCACTGACCCCGGCAGCCAGAAATACTTTGTTGCTCTGTGAGCTTACAATTTTATTATTATTATTACTTTTTAATCCTTATCTTTTTATTTAGCCCCTTTCCTATTTATATTCCAGTATCTCATTTAAACCACTGCCTGGTTGCCAAGGTAAACAAGACCCTAGGAACCAGATAAAATTAAAAACTAGAGAACTTATGAACAGAAAAGTATAACATCATTATTCCAACACTGCAGCTGAGGTGGAAGGATATTGATGGGACAGCTCTACTAAAGTCAGACTCCTCTGGTATATAGACACCAAAAGCAATAAAGACTCCCTAAACACAGAGATTCAGTAAATTATTTGTGTTGATCCATCTTGTTAAAATGCTGTACAAACTCACCAAAACACATTTTTAGCACAATGACCGTGCTATAGAAAGGGATAAAGGGACACTTTATTAACCATTAGCGTTTTTCTATTACAACAAAACCAAACTCAGCACAATATCAATGAATTTAATAATTCATCAATAAAGCATTATTTTCATGATTTACTACTAAATCTGTTACACAGCCCATAGCAACTTGTTTGCCAACTTAACACGTTCTGCGACTGAATAATATACAGTAGTACAGATTTTGAAGTTCATAAGATGTACCAAGGCCCATAGTCCAACCATTTCATATCATATTCTGAAACCAACTATGTGCTTACAGCACTGAATATAAATACCCAGAGAGAACAACAATCTCCCCTTCTCTGTTCTTGTGGTTACGGGCTAAACAACGTATGTAAGGTTGTGTTTAGTTTCCAGCTTGTTTAGCTATATAGTGATTACTTATAAAATTCCTCATGGATTAGCATAATGTTATGTTGTAGAGTAAATATTTCTTACATGGAATACGGTTGGTTTACACAATGAATAGTATGGTTAAAGTTATTGTTCATAAAATGTAAAGCTTCTTAAATCGCTTTGTATACATTCAAATCTGCTAGTTTATGAACTACATATGTAATTTTTTTTAGGCATGTTAAACTGTAATTTTTCATTGTTATTGTTGAATTTATAGGGCAATTAACTCTAAAAATGGAATTTATTTAAAAATGATCTATAGGGGACTATTTTCTATATAGGCACTCTAATGCATGTTCCTAGGACTGCAAATTTAGCAGGGCAGCCCTTAGTTAAATTTGGCAGTGGCACTGGTGGGGGAAGGACCCCTCCCCTATACGAATGGCAAAAGCACACAGACTGTACAGCGCATGTGCCAATTGCATAGAGTGGGGCGAGTGAGGGTCTAGGCCTAGGGTAGTACTGGATTCATTGCTGACTGTAACAATCTTTTCTTTGATGCACAATCCCAAGTATTCTTTGTACTGATCTCAACTCTTGTATGTTCAGCTATCTTTTATCTGTTGTCTACACAAAGCCTTATTATGAAGCCAAAATTATAAAGTATTCACCAGAAAATTCTGCACCCCCTTCTATGCTTTCCTTTTAAAAATTCAAATTTAATATATTGATGGGTGCTGCCATCTAAGGCAAGATTCTCACCCGTGACCTACAGCACATATATTTGCCTATATGTGTACATAAGTTACCCTCCCATCTAGATTGTAAGCTCTACGGGGCAGGGACCTCAATTCTCTTGTGTCTTTGACTCTTAACTTATTGCAACTGTATCTTGTATTTATTTGTATTTATTGTATTTATCTATTATTATCTTAATAACCCCCTGTTTGTATTAATGTATTCTATTGTACAGTGATGCGTACATAAGTAGCGCTTTATAATTAAAGATATACATACATACATACAAGGTAGTTTTAAATACAGATATCATACTGTACTTTCTAGAAAATCTCTGACTTTTAAAATAATGTTTTACTCATTTTCTTGTAGTTACTGGTCCCTTAATGCTATGGTTTTTCCCTTACTTCGTTTTTCCTCTCACTAAATGTGGAAGACTTAATAATATATAGTAATTAGACATCACACAGTCATAATGTATGACATAACTATTTTGATTTTGGGATAGGAAGGAAGTAGCTAGCACTACATGACTGCAAGGAAATATATGTCTCTACAGAAGCAGGAACACTGACAATAACTTGGGCACAACTAAAAGCATTTTATTTTGATAATGACAATGCAGCTGTTATTTTACTTGAGACTTGAGGATGTCACTCTTCTTTGAAAACCCTGCCAATCATAATTTTCTAATTTGCTGACCTATTTTGTTAAAGACTATTCATAAAAGCAAGTAAAACAATGTATGTAACTAGTTATTTCTTATCTAAGGTCACATCAACCACAATTCTATCTTTATATGTTTTCTGTCTAGCACTTCTGAGAATGTTTAACAGTCATTAAAGTTCAATGACAAGTAACTGGTTCTCTCCAGCTGTTGCCAAACCTGTTGTCAAATTGTCTGAAGGTAAACTAAGCATTTTTTTAATTACACTGTGCCTAAGGGTGAAAACTTTCTGTTTCATGTTAATGACATACATTTTTTTTATAAAGAGACACAATGTGATACTGATATCAGAAACTGGTTTCCTGGCATACACCTAAACTGTGCAGTTACAGGCCTGACACTTTTGATTGTAAGTAGGGGCAGGATGTTTTCTTGAACTGCCCTGAGGGCAAAGTTCTAACTTGAAAGACAGGAAGCCTTGCTGCCTTCAGATAGCAATGCCTTATATTTGTCAGAGCAGAGCACTGTCTACAGGCAGTGTCCATGAAAAAAGGTTATTTTCCTGATATTAAAAAAACAAAACAAAACACAAGTGTAGCTACAGGTCTGTCAGAATTCCAGTACATACACACACACTTGCCTTTGACTAATGCTTTAAATATGGAGAAAAAATTTGGTGCCTAATCAAAGAGCCATAGGTCACAACCATCTCTCGTGATGACATTACAGCCCAGCCTAAATCTACCACCAAGTAGAAACCAAAGACTAAAAGAAGTGGGGAGTAGTATTAGTTTTCATTAAAATCACATATCTAGAACTAACTTTCTGGGCTATCCCTATGGGCACTTGATCTCCTTTTGCATGACCGGGCACTAAAAACTAGGACTGAAAGAGGTCACATGACTGCCTACGCCAACTATTATAGCCAATAAAGAACTAGTGTTCACAAATGTAAACATCTGATTGGTTGCTTTGGGGTTGTGTTCACTTTGTGCTTTCCAACTAGCAGTCCTCCAACAATTGCTGAACTACATTCCACAGCATTCGTTGAAAGTTTAAGGCTATAGACAAATAAAAGGATGTTTGCAATGTTTGGCTCCATATGTGACAGGTGCTAGCCAAAGCTAGACTCTTTGCTTCTCATAGAGCAGTAGGCCAGACCAACTTAGGAATTTCTAATAGTGCAGGGGAAAACAGAAATATTGAATCTTTTTTATAGGTTTATTTATCTTAAATCAAGGTGGGTAATCACATAATCAGAATATTTGTCTTCTATCCAGAATGACCCTTGCTGATAGCACAGACATTCCTTTTTTTTAAAGGTAAATTTTTATTTGTTTTACAAAAATCAAACAAAACAATAAAATGAGACATGAGTATTGCCATACATTTTGTTATAATAAATCAATACGATATATTACATTGTGTGCATTATTTCACTTCATGTTAAGGTTATCTACTGCTGGTGGCGAGTCGGTGTGCTGATATGGTTGGTGCTGATCTATGGTAAAACTCCGGGCCCTCGGGGTCTGGGTTGCACCAGACACTCCACACTTTTTCAAACTTGTCCACCGCTCCCCTGGTTTCGTATGTGAGTTTAATGAGCGGAAGGGCGTTATCTACAAGCTGCCTCCAGTAGTTCAGTGTGGGCAGATTATTCCCCATCCAGTGCATAATGACTGTCTTTTTTGCGTAAAACATAAGAGTACGGAATCTAATTCTGGCTGCATTGGTCGATAGGATATCATCAATAACCCCCAGCAGGCAGACTACAGGGTCAACTATTTGAGGAGAGCCCAATTCTTGAGCCAAAGTGCCAATTACATCCTTCCAAAATCTATTTATAGGGGGACATGCCCAAATCATATGGATAAAATTAGCTCCTGGGGTGTCGCATCGGGGGCAAAGATCATTCTGTTTCCTGCCTATTTTCAGCAGCTTCAGTGGGGTTATATAGACTTGGTGAAGGGATTTGTATTGTACCAGCCTATCCTTAATTGAAATTAAGTAGTCGTAAGCTGTGTCTATGGCTTCTTCCCATTGGTCTTCTTGTAGATTTGGGATAGCTTGAACCCAAAGTTGGTGAGCACGTGTAAAAGGTATTGGGAGACTCTCCATTACATTTTAATATAGGTTAGATAACAATTTTTTGGGTGTGGGAGAATATAGGGTATCCTCGAGAGAGGTAGTCACCTTTGTAAGGGAAAGAGAGTGAAACTGGGCCTGGAAGGCGTGACGGAGTTGGAGGTATCTATACAGTTGGATCCGTTGATCGGGTATCCTCTCCTGTAGAGTTTGGAGAGTTGGAAAGTGGTCTTCTGAGAGGAGGTCAGATAGGTTTTTTATACCTAACCGGGCCCAGTATATAACATCGGGTAAATCATAAAATTGCTGGAGAAATGTATTTTTCCATAAAGGGAGGTATGGTGAGGGGTATGGGAGCGGATGACCCAATAGTTTTAATGCAGTGGTCCATGCTTGGTGTGGGGTTTTAAGAGTATCCGGAAGAATGGCCACATCAGAGACCTGTCTGTAGGGGTAGGTACCCAAACCTTCAAGTGAGTGAAGGATTGATGCTTGAAGGGGCATATTGGGGTTGTATGGGTTGGGTGAGAGGCACAAAATGTAAATAGTATATCTGTGAGGCCAGGTAGTAAAAGTAAAAATGGGGGAGTCCCAGTCCTCCTTTGTCTATAGGGGATGTTAATCTCTCCCAGGAGATACTTGGTGGTTTGTTTGCCCAAATAAATGGGTTAATTATTGCATTCAGCTTTTTAAATACAGAGCGCAGAATTGTGTATGGAGTATTGTGCAGGATGTATAAGAACTTTGGTAGATATATCATTTTAATGATATTAACTCTACCCCACATTGAGAGTGGCAGTTTTCCCCAGTGCCAGAGAGAGGGAATCCGTTAGTGGATCCAGGTTGAGCTGTCTGAATGTATTGGGGTCATTATGTATCTGTATCGCCAGGTACTTAAATATTGTGACCTCCTTTAAGAGTGTGTTTGGTGCAGTCTGTATTACCGGGGTGGAGTCGATGTGGTAAAGTTGGGACTTGTCCCAGTTAACCTTTAACACCGAGTATTTACCAAATTTCTGGATGACCTCTAATAGATTGGATAGTGAAGTCCCTGGGTTAGCTAGATATATCAAAATGTCATCTGCAAAGAGTGACACCTTCTCTGTGACGTTGGAAAAGTTGAGTCCTTTAATATTGGGGTTATTACGTATGGTGATGGCCAGAGGCTCAATTGCCAATGCAAAAAGGGTTGGAGAGAGGGGGCATCCCTGTCTGGTTCCTCTGTATAGGGGGAAAGGTGGAGAAACAGTGTTGTTCACCCTAACCCTGGCTACTGGGTGTTTGTAAAGCAGTTTTAGCCACTGAGTGAAGCGGGCCCCCAACCCAAACCTCCTTAGCACCTCCCAAAGGTACTCCCATTCCACTGAATCGAAGGACCTTCTATGAGTCTAGAGAGGCTACTGTTCTAGATCCACTGTTAGTGTGGGTTATTTGTAGGTGTGGGTTATCTGTCGCTCTGCCCGGCATGAAGCCTGATTGATCTGGGTGGATTAGGTCTTGTACTGCCCGAGTGAGCCTGGTGGCTAGCACCTTTGCTAGTATTTTGGCATCTGTATTGATTAATGATATTGGACGGTACGAACTGCAGAGAGTAGGGTCTCGGCCGGCTTTAGGAATTACTACTATGAGGGCTTCTGCAAATGACTGGGGTAGTGATTGTGAGTCCCAGGCAGCCTGGAACGTGCTTAATAGGTGGGGGGGTCACCAAGTCATTCATGGCTTTATACCAATCTGGGGGGAGTCCATCAAGCCCCGGTGTTTTGTTAGGGGGTAGAGATTGTATTGCTCCGGTAATCTCTTCTGGTGTGATGGGGGCATTTAGCCAAGCTCTCTCTGAGGGGTTCAGCTTAGGTATGTGTATAGAATCTAGGAAGTGGCGTAGCTGTGGAAGCGTGTATGTAGCTGTGGAGCTGTACAGCTTTTGGTAGTAGGAGGCAAATGTTTCCGCTATCAAGTGGGGTTCGTGGACTGTTTTGCCATCTTCAGTTTGAATGCATGAGACAGCTATAGAGGCCTGTTGTTGTTTGGCTAGTATAGCTAGTATTTTTCTGTTTTTGTCTCCTTTGTCAAATATGTGCTGCGTGTTATACAACAGGGATTTCTTAGTTATTATGGTAGATTCTCTGGCTAAGGTTGCTTCAGCTCTCCTGATTCCTTCGTATGTGTTGGTTGTAGGAGTGTGAAAGTGATTGCGTTGGGCTTCTGCAAGGTGTTCCTCTGCTATAGTAATAGACTCTCTAGATTTTTTCCTTGCGTGGGAGATTAGTGTAGTGAGAGAGCCTTGTGTCGCTGCTTTTGAGGCATCCCAAACTATACCTTGCGGTGCAGTCCCTGTATTGTATTCCCAGTATTCTGAGTATGCTTCTCTATTAGAGTTTATTATATCAGGGCGTTTAAGCCAGAGAGGGCTAAGTCTCCAGAGTCTATCTGTGATGTTAGGGAGCCATTGGATTCGCAATAACAGAGGGGAATGGTCCGAGAGGTGTTGTGGCAAGTAGGAGATTTGATCTATTAGTGGAAGTATGTCAGTTGTAGCTAGTGCAACGTCAATTCTGGAGAAGGTTTTGTGTGATAGGGAGTGGCAGGAGTATGCTTTTTCTAGAGGGTGTTTCCAGCGCCAGATGTCCGAGAGACCCAGGGTGTTTCCCCAATGTGTGAGGCTAGTGGGACCTTCTATGGTGGAGTGTAGTCTATCCCTAGCCAGGTCCATGACTTGATTCATATCACCCATAATGCAAAGTGGAGCAGGAGGCAAGTCGGCCAGTTTTTTCCCAATGTGTTGTAGTAGAGTAATATTAAAGGGGAGTGGTATATATACATTGGCTAGTATGAGTGGTTTGTTGGCCAGTAAGCATGCTATTAGGATATATCTGCCGTAGTGGTCAGATACTATTTGAGTTAATTCAAATGGAAGGTTTTTCCTGACCAGTACTGAGACCCCTCTAGAACAGGTGGAAAATGAGGCATGGTAGGTCCAGCCTACCCATGGTTTTTTCAAAGCTAGGGGCTTTTGTCCTACTAGGTTAGTCTCCTGTAGAAGCAATATTGATGGAGAGTATCTCTTAAGGTATATCCACATAAGGCTTCTTTTGTATTTAGAGTTTAAGCCCCGGATATTCCAGGACATGATGTTATAGGTGGCCATTGTTAACACCTTGAAAGGTTATGCGACATGGGGGATATCTGGCCTTATTTGCGTCCTGCCCCAAATGATGCACCAGCCATGAAGTAACATGTATAGCAATATTAAACAAAAAAAAGACGATTAACACATAATAACAGATTCCCTTGATTCCCGTTCCCACCCTACCCACCCCCCAAACTTGGGTGGGTAGCACAGACATTCCTAGCTGGTGAATCTTGCAAAGACACCAGAACTCTCCATCTCTCATTGCTCACTTTTATCTGTGCTAAAAAACCCAATGGAAACATATTCAAAAAGAACAAGAAATGTTTTGCTATAAGTAACCATCCAGTAAAACAGAATTACTTATTTAAAACAGGATTCATTATCTGCATGTAGTTCTTAAGGGCTATTTTGGTTGGACAGCTTTTGGGCCCTTCAGACCGATTGGGCAGCCTATCTGCACTTGTATGGGGCCCTCCCATGGGCCTACCTGACTGACATCTGCCTAGGGTGGCATTGGCCCTCAGGTGCCTTAATGGTAATGTGATCTCTGAGGGAGCACACAGCCCATCACTAAATGGTGGATCAAGGGAAAGGATGTAAAAGGGCAATATTTACTGATATATATATATATTCCAGTTTGGCAAGATTCTTTAATAGGTCACTTAACATAATATAAACTATCTGTTCGATAAGTATTCATTCTGGGGGTATAGTTTTCCTTTAAGCATCTACTGCAGTTTGCGTGCATGCTTATATCAACAAGAGTTCCCCTTGTTAGGACAGAAGGACAGCTTTTTGCAATTAAATATCACCCACAGGACTATCTTGCTTTTGAGGTTTTGGCAAAACATAACCTTGAATAATGCATTTGTGCAGCAAAAAAATATTTGAACTTTTTAAAGTGAATCAGCTACATTTTATTAGGCTGTTGGCACACATGGCATTCTGGCAACTGGGATTTGTGTGAGGTTGCCAAACCTCACATGTGAACAGGGTACAAATCTCACTGAAATCGAGCATAATGCGCATTAAGGCATGCTTGCAGATGGAGTACTCTTTTGAAACTAAAACAGATTTTTCAATGAAACATTTTATTACATGCACTGCTCACTGGTACAGACATTTGAAATCTTTCTTCCACTAGCTGAAGTGGTCACTAAATAGTAGATCTATATTTTTATAATTTTTGTGCAAAGGAATACATATTTGCATTGCAAATTTTATTTTTTTTTTAACAATTTTTACAACATTTCCCTGAATAGGTGGTGTTTTGATGCCATGTTTTGTATGTATGTATGTATATTTTTATTTATAAAGAGCTACTTATGTATACAGCACTGTACAGTAGGCCAAGTTAGTCCAATTACATGGTGGTAACTAAGCATAGTGCTCCCATTCACCACTGTGCTTATAGGCCACTCAGTGTCATGCTATTGAAGGATGTGTAAGGGCATGTCCTGTGTGCTGCCTCTACTCTTGAACGTTGTGCCCATTTCTGTGCTATTTACTAACAAGAGTAAATCTGCGCACCTCATCTGGATCAAAGCAATGCAGCTGTTGCATGAACATTTCCTCTCTAAATGTGGCCATACATGAACTGATATCTGTCCAAAGATTTGCCAGATATCTATTGGGCAGCTTTGAAAATCCTCAATGGAGAGGACTGTATTGGCCTGCTGATAGAGTTCTCATCCAATGGGTTTCTGATCTTCAGTAAGATCTGGTTGCTGGCCCCCAAGCCAAGCAAACCAGCCACCCAGGGCATGGATAAACAATTTAGGCAGAGATCTGTTTAGTAACCTTGCAAAACAAGTGGTTCCCATTGTGTATGGCCACCTAAAGTATGGAAAGAACTTTTACACTTGCATAGTAAATGAGTCCTTTGGTCTTTATTCTGGATACCCTTGTATTTTGGGCTTGGTGTCTTTGAGAAATGTACCTCACTGTGGTCTGTTTAGACTTATCCTTGCAACTGGACTGCATAGTAAACTTGCTTATGGAAAATGACCAAATAAACAAAATTCTAGGTATTCAGATGTTTATGACAACATAGGTTAAACCTGCATGTATACAAGCAAGAACCAGCACAGTATTAGGGTGTAGTCTGATGTTTCACGCCTCCGCTCTAACAGGATATCCTGTCATCAGTAACAGTGTGCGGGTACATGGTTCTGAGGCTTGTTAGTAACTTGTTAGCCTTACTAAGCAATGCAGCAGTGCCAGAGATAAGGCAGATGTCTGCTCTGATCAGTCTCATGTCCTGAAGGCGATGGAATTGCAGGAATGTGCAATCAGACTGGGAGGAGGAGAGCATAACAGTTTTTTAGTAAGGGGGAGGCAGGAAATTTAGAGAACTGCCCCCCTGACCTTAATATTAGTGTCAGAACATAGCAAGTTGTTAGGAAATCCTTCCAGCTCTGACACACAGCCACAAATGACTTAGAAACCCAGCCATCCCATCTCTGTACGGAATCATGAAGCCCTCCCACCACAACACACACAGAAACACTGTTCTGTTACCTTATTAGGGCAAAACTCTATGGGCTCAGGCATAATGTGAAACTGGCCGCCCTTTGATCTCTCATTTACTCCCCCACCCCATTAATACCCACTTTCTCATTGTCCCACTCAATGCATGGACTGACTGTCAGTATAAATGAAGTCAACTTTTCAGAAAAAAACAGTACACATAAGGAATCCTCATTATACTAATTTACTGCAGTTTTTCTGCGCTGGCAGGAAAGGGTCAGCCCTGCAGCTGTTAAGGAAATTGCTATTATGCCCAGTGTCACTGAAGCTGGCACAGAGAACCTGGAAGTTCTAGTTCTACAAAGGCTATCCATGTACGGTTGTCTGGATGTGTTGATTACTCCTGAGGGTTATTAAGGGAGCAAGTTAGAAACCACAGGCACAATGCACCATGTTTCTTTGCCCACAACAAACCTGCCCCCAGGGTGTTGTTCCAACTGTTGATGCAGCTCTTTGCATTCTTATGCTGCCCCTTCTTTAAGCACCTGGAATGTAGTGCAAACATATTACCTGTCTCTGTATAAAAACAAAATCACTGATTGTGCCTAGCAGTGCTTTATATAGAAGAATTCATACATAAGTGGGGGACTTCCCTTCATATGCCCGTTTATGCAGGTCAATCATAAGGGGCACAGGGAATAAGTATTTTATGCTCCTATTAGCATGCATGGCTTATGTACCTGGCATTAATAAATGAGCCCTATGTTTTATTTTCCTATTGATGCTTTTAGTACTTTCACTTTTATTTTGTCCATTACCATTGCCAAAGTATCAATATATGCATCATATGCATTTATATTGCCAACGCTTTTATTTATCAGAGAATCAGAGACACAACTGTATGTTTTCTAATGGACAAACGCTGTTCCAGTTAATCTCGGGCTACTATGCCATGATCCTACCAGCTGTGCTCTTGCACCAAACTCTGGACTCAGATGGGGACTATCTGGCTGCTCATTTGGCACAGTAGCAAAAGAAGCATTTTATGATATCTGTAGGTTTCAAATAGCTCTATAGCCCTATAGCCTTGTTTTCTGTTATACTGTATACAAGGAAAAAAATCTAATAATGTAAAATCAGGGTTCTACTGTTATTTCTTAATATTTAAAAAAATATGCTCAGAGGAATGTTTTGCATAATAATTACAAATCAATCACTTAGTAGCTGATTTCCCAGATATCAAACTTGATATTCCTGAAGAATTCCCAGCAGTTCCAAATTTTTCCCATTTATCAAAATGGGAAAGATTTTCCCAACAGCCTGGGAACACATTTAGCAAGACTGATACCTGTGTTAGTTTGTCAGACTGTATATGACTGCTTTGAGCAATCAAACACCATTCTGATCTATTGCGTGGTAGTTCTCAGAAGCAGTACTGAGCACTATCTACAGTTCAGAGCTGGCTGTACGAATTGACATCTGCTTATTTGGTGAGGGCTATAAACTACCGAATCTCTGTCTGATTTAGCCTCCAAAGTTCTGTACCAAATCAGGCTGAGCTAATCCTGGTCCCAATCAGATTATAGAGCTGGCCTATGAAGACCAATCAGATGAGAAACAGCAAAATGCACAGTCCTTGTCCAATAGGATTTTCAAACATGCCCAGATATCTGGCCAATGACGCAAACATGGCAAATAATTTAGAGTTCAAGTATCATCTACATGAATTAGAAGCAGAAACTGAATCTTGTAAATGATGTGTGTCATAATGACTTGATGGGGGACATTAATCAAATAAGTCATAATTCTTAGCAGTATTCAATGCAACTGCAGTATATTCACTAATCACAGAAGAATTACACAAAACATTCACAGATGTGATTTATGCTGCATAAGGGGCTCATTCAATCTCTCACTATTAGTTCTCACTTGTATTTCTATATCACTGAACTTATTATAAGAACAATGCAAAACAGCAGATTTCCAGTGAACTATAAAGACCCTCCCCTAAATCTAACATAAGCATGAATAAGCACCATCATAATCATCAGTTACAGTTCATGCATACCATGCGCTCAGACTCTGAAGACTGAAGCAAAGTTTTAACATTCTATAACTTTCAGATTCGGATAACATAAAGGGTGATTTTACAACCACAAGTGCTGTGTGCAAAGTGCAATTTCAGATGATACTCGGCTTGTTTTTTTACCCACAATTTGACCATAATTGCCAACACATACAAATTTGTGTCTGTGCAACTGCATCTGATACATCAAAACAAACACAGTTTCTGTGTGTGCGCTTCTACTAATTGAACAAAAGTTGTGGCACACACAATTGTCAGTGGGAATTGCCTCATTTCTGGCATTAAAATTACATTTGTGCATTTTTTTTTTGGATGTAAGTCTGTTGTGCCTATTGACCCAGTCTGCTCTAGGACCCCTGGATTTACAGTAGTAGCTCCAGGGTTCCTTTTCTTCAATAGAAACACATAAACATGATTTAGTGAAAAAGACAGGATGGACACAGTGGCCCATTTTACAATTATATGGCAGTGCAAAAAACATATCTGGATGCAAATACTACTATTTACCTAAATCATTCCTGCCTTCACCTTTCCTCTTTATATCTATAGGAGACAGCAACTGGACATACTGAGTCACTGTTTATTCACATCATTGATCTCCACATATACAAATATTAAATAAGAATATTAGAAATGCCCCTGATTTTATTTATATGGTTTGGTAACACTGGCCAGCTAACACAAATTTAATAAAATAATTAAAGCTAATAATTAAGCACCATTTATAAAGATATTTTACGAATTATTAATTATTTATTGTTTTATGTAAATATATATAAATATATATGCAAAATATATATCATTGTGTAAGGATCTGTTATACATAATGCATAGAAATAAGCCATGTCCCATGCCTAAATCTTGGGAATTTAAGGATAGTGTGCCCATTTGTATACTATAACTATAAATCATCCTGCATGGTGATTTGCAAGTTGCCTTTATATGATTGTGTAACTCCTGGGTGACATATAATATTCTTATATTTTCCATATATATTTGTGTGTGTGCCTTTTCTTTTCAGAGGAGGGCTAGTTTCATTGCCTGAGGCAGCAGTACAGTATGCAGCTTGTTTGTACCACCCCACCCCCAAGCCAAAAAGATGCCAGTCTGTCCCTGATTCACTGTTACCCAGCAGTGCTCCTCCAAAGGAATGTAGCAGTTATTCTATTGCTTAAATATATACATGTGTGTTATTTACTCTTCACTGAGGAAATGTGTTGTGCAATATTCTTTTCTAGGATAAGCAACCAAATGTCAAATCCCAGATGTGCACCAGATGGTGATTCTTCTCCTTTCACAATTCAAGGGATCATTAGTATACTTCTTTTTTAAAAAAGAGTTTCATGTAAAAAAAAGCTCTGTCCATGCATAATATATGTATTAATCTATTTTTTTTTACTCTTGACTAATGCCAGTGCCAAATCAACTTCCCCACATAAAGTAAATTAATTCACTGAGGTTTAATCAGTTGCTAGCAGTGGGCAAAGCCACAAGTAAGACTCTACTCACACAACCTCACACAGACCCACCCATTGATATATGGCAGATCTGCCCAAAAACCTTTAAGGCTTAAATCCAGATTATTTCATCTAGTAGTTAATTGCTTTACTACCAAGAGCCTGATGGGACAACCCAGGGACAGTGGTACTTCCCTAACCCAACAAAATTCTTGCATTAGTGTTGCACCATCATTTTTTAATTTGGTGAAATAGTGAATCCTCAATAACCAAAAATATCTAATTGAATATTGAACTGAACTAGTTTACAGAGTGGGGCACTAGGTGTGAGCGAAAGTTTTCAAAATCACATAATCTTAACAAGGCTAGAGCTTGAGGTAAGCACATCATGGATGAGGCAGCAGTGATGCAATTGGCTTGGGTGGCACATTATCATCACAACTGCCAGACTGGCTGAGGGAGTGGCAATGCAATGTGCAATGGCGATAAGCAGGGGGGGAGGAGAAGGGCCATTAAGGGAAAGGCCTTGCCTTGGGCGCCCCTTACATTTGGCAAATGTGAATAATGGAATTCCTTCAGTTGTCCAGTTTTTTAATGGTTTTAAGGGTTTTGTTTGGCTGATTTAACTAAATATAGTTTGGCTGATTTAACTAAAATATAATACTTAAAAAAAAAGTGTTGGGTTTTGTCCAAATAATTCCTAGATTTGGTGCATCATTATTTACATAAAGGAATTTATCTGGGGGATCACTTTCTGCAGCATTCTGTTGTCTTTAGAGTTGAAAGGAATGGACTATTTGCTTCCTAATGAGAATGACTGTAGTGTGTTTTGTGAATGTTATAGGTACCTTAGGGCAAGTCAGACCTGATGTACGGTCCACAGATCCGCTATCATCCACAGCTCCATTTAGCTGCCCTGTTAGGCACAGCATTGGCCCAAGTGCAGCTATACAGAACAGAGATTGGCCCGAAAATACGTGCTTTCTTGTTTTTCAGATTGATCTCCATCTCTGTGGAGCTGCAGATAATAACAAATTTACTTCTCTGTATCTGCCTTAAAAATGTAGGTGGAGAAAAGTGACCTGTAAGTCCCAGTGGGACAGGGACTGATGTGAATCAGTGTGTGGTCTTGGCGCTATATAATAAAGCATAACAATTCTCTGTATAAGAAATATTGGAGCAAACAGGCTGCCCACATTAGGGTGTGCAAACAAATATTTTGTGTACAGTTATGTTAGTTATCACAAACTCAGGAGCCTGGCCAAAACCTTGATATAGTATCAATTCAAAATAACTGATATATTAACAGAAATAAATAATTTGCTTTCATGTAACCTTAAAGATGCCCCTTATGTGATGAGAATAAATATTATTAGAAGTATTTCCCCAATTATGTTGCCTTGAATACTGCCAGCTTTTTGTGTTTTAATAGGCCATGGCTCCTAATCCGGAACAGCCAATTTGAGATTATTTCTTTTAATGCATCTTCTTTCTTGGCTGGGGAGGGGAGAACAAGGGTTGGATGATATATGATGCTGATTTTAAAAACAATTCAACTGCTGTGTGTGTATATTTGTTGAGTGTGTGTGCAAATATATAGACTTTTTTCCTACTAACATTTATGAAAAACAGATGTGTTTGCAGTGTATTTTATTAAATTCAGGCTAACAAAGTTAAACCCACAGTTTAAGCACTTTATTTCAATATTAAATACTCATTACATAGAAAGATTATAAAAATAAAAATCCTTCCACCGAAATAACACTTTCCCTATGTGCCATATGACATTGCTTTCTATTGATGATGAACAACTCTTTCTGATCCCACTTTTGCTATTTTGTTGCAAGTTTATACAATTAATATTAGTCCAGCAAAAGCTTCAGACAAGTTAATACATTTCACATAAAACATAAAATTAAAATGTATGATCTTTTGTTCCAGCTTGGTGGAAGTCACAGACTTCCATGGTAACTGCTCTGACCCTGTATATGCGGTGGAGCCAGGCAATTAGCACTTAGGAACGCTTACTGACTTTCTGAGCAGTAACCTCCTGACCCATCTGTGTACATGGGCTGTTTCAGAGCAGTTACCATGGAAGAGGCAAATTTTACATTTTTTCTGCCTGCTTTCTGAGCTGGAATATTTCCCATGTTCCATAGCCCTAAAGGTGGCCAGACATGGGCCAATTTCAGCTGCCAATATCAGTCCTGCCGGTGGGAAAGCATACGCTGCTGAAGTTTCCTCTCAAGACAACTTTGGGCGACTGCAGGACATCGCAGTGACGCGTATGCCGTCCCTCCGCCGATTTACATTCTAGCCAGTGGTATGGCATTGTGGGGAGATTAGTCATCTGCGACAACGAAGATTTGTTGCGGAGCGACTAATCTCCCCGTGTACCCTAGCCCTAAGGGTTTATGTCCCCTCATAAAGCCATGTCAGGGTAATGCCATGCCTGTCAGTGCACAGTAGGAGCAGGGAGCAAGGAAGCAGATTGATCATTTCTACCCTGGTGGAGAAAACACCTCATATCTGACATGGCCCTAACACTTTACTTCCATATACTCTCCATTATAGTAAGAAATAATAATTAAACACAGAACATAAATAGAGAGGGAAAAAGCCATTTATGAGTGAAGGTGCATACGCATTTGCACTAAAATAGACGCAAATATTGTATTTATTGATGCCATTTATTAAATGTATGTGTGTCTAAACATACTCTTTTCACTATTGTACAGTTGCCATAAGCACCATTGCGTCTGCCCTGCCACATCTGCAAAACCATATGCAAGTGAGCCTATTGAATCTGTGAAACCCCAAAGCTCTCACCACCATAAAAATGTTATGGTGGTCTATGGAACTATGAAGCTACCACAATCATGACTGTGTGCATGAGAGCCTACGAAACACTGAAGCTATGACCACAATAAATGTGGCAGTAATTCCATGATTCCATCTGCTCCCCGTATAAGTCCCATCCCCTTCCTGTGATTCACACTTTTGCATTTTTTGGGGTGCTTAGTGATGTCATCAGTTATTATCAGTAATTTCTGTCACATGACCCACTGAAACTTGTGCATTATAATAAATAAGTTACACCCTGCTGTAAAATTTAAGGATATTAGAAGTCCCCAAGGAGGTTCAGGACTTTTATAATAATTTTATATGGTCATGGAATGCCTCTGAAACTTATATTATCCTTATAATAGCTTTGGTTGTATTGACTAGTATGAGGAGCTTCTTTTGTAGTGTGTGTGCAGATTTTATGGCTTTATAGTTTACAGAGATTATTCTTTACCACATATTTTTATCTATTTGTGAGTGGGAGCTGCCATATTGATGACCTCATTATTCTTTATAAACTACAAAACAATGTTACCTGTATATATAATAAGCATTTACTTCTCTATGTATGGTAATGCAGCTATGCAGGTCTCCAGGCAGTGCTGAGGAGCTTCATGATGTTGCGCAGAGAGACTGGGGCTTGGTACACTTTTGGGAAGCACATTTAATTTGCATGGATTCTGCAGTGTTGGTGCAGTGCTTTGTTCCCGACAGTCAATATATTTGTTTCTTTCATCTTTTAACTAGATTGCTGGGCTCATTAAGTGACTGCATTAAGCGCTGTGCTTTCATGTGTTTGGCAGATATATATATATATGTATACATCCACATTTCACTCTAAGATAAAAGGACTTATTTACTAATGGCTGGGAGAGTGCAAAAAATGATCCACAATGCAATATTTTTTCCAGAATTCCAAGGTAATTTCCCCTGAAAGTACAAACTTTTGAGCCAGATACTGAAAGTGCGATCTTTTGTGATTGTTAGTACATTTCAAGGGCATGCATCTACACACATCTCAGTGTTGACTGGGGTGTCTGGGGACTACAGGTCCAAGTCATAGAGCCCCCCACCAAACTTAAATAATGTAATTTAATGTAAAAAAAAAAAAATTGTTTCTTTACAGCTTTCAAATGGGGGTCACTGGCCCCAGCAGCCAAAAAAACATTTCTCTGTAAGGGTATAATTTTAACATTATTGATACTTTTTATTACTTGTCTTTCTATTCAGACTCTATCCTATTTATATTCCAGTGTCTCATTCACATCACTGCTGGGTTGCTAAGGTATTTTGAACCCTAGCAACCAGATAGCTGCTGAAATTCTAAACTGGAGAACTGCTAAATAACAAGCTAAATAACTAATATACAATGATGGCTTCTTATATAAACATTGAAAACCTATTGCAAATTGTCTCAGAATATCACTCTCTACATCATGCCAAAAATTCATTTAAAGGTGAACAATCCTCTAACTCAGCACCAGCTGACCTTGTGTTTCTTCTTCCTAGAAAGACAAGCAAGAGCACGGTAAATAAATACACAATGACCAAATTGAATATTCCAGGTTACCATAAAATACCAGGAAATAAATGAAGTAATAAATATATAGTATAATATATAGGTTCTGTATCCTATGTTTAATTTGTAAGGCAAAAAGAATTCTCAGGACTTTATCATGAGAATATAAATTCATTACATGTACATCCCCTTTAAACCTTAAGGTGACCCAGGTCCATCAGAGATTTAAATTATTTGACGTGATTGTTTATGAATTTGACAGGAAGTGGTGCCTGATAATCTCCTTATAAACTATAGTGACTCTGTAGCTGGTGTGTGAAATGTTGTAGCAGCAGCAGCAGGAAGATTACATCATGGGTATATTTGTAACATATCTGAGTCACGGGACACGTAGCAGTAACTAGGGATTAGGTATTATGAAGATTAATTGCATTTGCTGGAAGCAGGGGCGTGTTTGATGCCATGCCGCCAACTAGTATAATGGCTAATAAAGTCCAACTGATTACTGCAGGGAGGGCATTAAAACAGGTGTCTCTGAAATAGATAATGTTCCCTCCGGTTGATATTGTTGCTTAAAATAAAGGCTCTATTCTTTCAACCTGTGAAAGTAATTTCCAGGGGCAGTTTGTGAAAGGGCCTTTGCACCATAGAAGAACTGCACTAAAATGCGACACACCCACAATAAATGACATTTATAATGCCTATGATCATTACACTCACTCCTATCATGTTTTAAAAGATGCCATAAAGCAAAAGTAGGTATATTTAATGACATAAAGGTTGTGTCTGTTCATTCAGTACCTTTAGATAAACTAAAATCATTCTCTTTAGCTTTTTAGCTTAGGAACTATAACCATTGTGTTTAACTGAAATCTGCTATGGAAACATGGGCCCTTAACCAGTGTCGGACTGGGACCCCACAGGCCCACCGGGAAAACCTTAGACCACAGGCCCACTCTCCAAACTATTTTTCCTTGTTTCCTTACCCAACCTCTTTATTCTCCTAGTTTCTTTTATTTACATGCTAGCATCTATTATTCTATCTGTTTCTCCTCTTTCTTTCCATACAAAAATAGGGAATGACCATGAAGTAGGCCAAATGGTCAGGAGCAGGAGGGCCCACTGACACCTGGGCCCACCGGGAGTTTTCCTGGTATCCTGGTGGGCCAGTCCCACACTGCCCTTAACCAAATCTCAATTTAACAGGTTGCCCCCTGGCTACACAGTAGTTTATTTATATAAAGTATAGTTATCTTTCTGGAGCAAACACTCAGGGGCTAATTTGTCAGACATCGAACTGAGGGACGTGAGCGGGGGCTGCTCTAAAAAAGCTGAATTTTATAAATAAGGTTTATCTTTTTCCCTTCAACAGATAATTATAAGGACATCATAATGTACACAGAACCATCCTTTCCTGCTTACTTACACCCAATAATAAGTGGGAGTTGCCAAACTGCTTGCTTTGTATTGAGCTCTCCCTATACACCAGTGGGAACTCACCAACTAGCAGGGATCAGTTAGAGCTATACTGCTGATATTCTCAGAGAAAGTCTGACCTTATAGCACTATAAATATTTGCTATATAATAAAAGAAATGAGTAAAAGGGAATGTGTTCTCTCTGTCAGGATGTTTTGTTTACTCAGTGAATATACAATACAGAGAACATACAGACTGCCTTCATTAGCATATACTTCATAATGCATTCCTGCTTTGTACTATACCCTTCCCCTGGTTTCAACATAGGCAGGAACTCCCCCACTTCCAGCCCCATTTTCTCTTTCTGAACCCACTAATTAGCTAGGAATGCATGCAGCCAGGGGTATTGTTTTTCATGTCCTGTTTACCAAATTGTTTCAAAAGGCAGCCTAAAAAACCCCCTCAGATCTCCTATGCTCTCTCCAAGCAAGATGACAGTATCCACATCTGACGGCTTCTATACTATGCTATTCATAAAGTTCAATAAATCATTTTGTGATTATTTAGAATATAATGAGTCATGTAACCGGAGAGGTACAGTAATGTGTGTTTAATAGAATGAGCATGGGAGGAGGTTACAAGGGCATTTTGGTCATGAGGAATGTGAGAACCTTTCCTCAGGCGGTGGCTTATCCCTGGTAACTGGTAATGGTGTTCTACGCAATATCTAATGCTTTGGTGCCCCAGTGTTTCCTTGTCCCCAATGTGGGAGGGGGGACTAGAAATCATCCCCTATTCAAAGTGAATTCATGTTCTCTTATTGGGAGACAATTTTTACTGTTTTGTCCCCCTCCTTCACCTAGTATGCCGATGTAAAAGTAATGGCATACTATTTGTTTTAACTATTATATTGTAGAGGGGACTCTAGTGATCCTATTCCCACTTGCCTGGAGGGCAGAGATGAAAATACAGTTGGGGGGGGGGAGCAATGGTGAATCTTACCACCCCCCCATAATGTGCAACCCACTATAGTGCCACAATTTCCAGTTGCTATCTTAAATCTGAATCATGTTAGTATGGCAACTCTCATTCATCTGCTTAAATACAAATATGTTGAATAGGATTACCCTTGGACACAGTAAACTGCAACTTCACATATAACTCTGTGAAGGGGAAGAATAATAATGTAAAATGTGAATTTGTAAATTGAGTGTATTTTCTTTATAATGATGTACTCCTTGCACACTTCCGTGTTTGCACACTCCTGAGAGCGGGGCATTCTGACAGTAACTTCTGTCTTTTTGTTGGTTTTTATTGCTGTGTTTGTTCTTATTGTTATTGTGTTGATACAGGGCAGCTGAGCATTTGGGCTCTTTGCAAATAAACGTTAACAGTTTCGAGTGTGTCCATCATTTAATTAAAGTGCTGCAGTGGATGAATGGGAAGCAGAAAACAAATGTACTGTGTATTTGTCTTTCCATTAAGCAAAACAAGCTGCTTTTTTGCATCTTTTGTATCAGTTGACATTTCTCCCATTTACTCCTCCCTGACAAGCCTAGGGCATGCTTCAGCTGCAGTCTGGTAGCAGCTACAGAGCCATGAATATGTGGTTTAGGCTGTGTAACCACCCCCAAGAAAAAGAGAAAGCTGGTTTAACAGTAGGGTAGCACCACTGTTTATTTGTGTGAGATTAGCACAAACCAGTTCTGTAGGGAAAAAATAAAATATTACTGGTTCTAGCAACACATAATAATGTGACATTTGAAAAAACTGTTTGGCCTACCCACTCCACACCAGCACAGCACCCCCCCCCCAGTCACGGAGGGCCCCCCAACGCCAGAGGTACTGCTGTCACTATTTATTGGGCAGTTTGTGCTTAAAATGCTAGGGCCTATTTTGAATCCTAGTCTGAACCTGATCCCCCATTCAGTCAACATGCCAATATCACCCATCTCCAACACTCAGGTCTATATAGATGCTCACTTGCCATTGACAATGCCCTGCTCTGTCCTGCTTGCATTCTCCCCCCTAGTTGTACCAGTTTCTCAGTATTAATCTCTCACCTTGTCTCTCTTCTGTTTTAGCTGCTGCCTGCCTGGAAGGATTTCTCTCCTCTGGAAGTAGAAAAAAAATAAATTTTTCTGTGGGAGTTTCAGCCAAACAGAGAAGACACGAAGAAAAGTTGGTGTTTTTTTCTTTTGCATGTTTGGTTGAGGTAATGCTTCCAATCTTTTCATTTTCTAAATTGATCTTTCTGACATAATTGTGGTTAATATATTGCTCATTATTTATTGCCTTTTTGACTTTATGGTCATTGCGGCAGTGGCAATAGATCTAAAAATGCTGGTACCATGCTAAGCGCAGTACATTTTTTGGCACAACAAAGCTTCACTTTTGCCTTATGTTAAGACAGCTCTGCTTGTCTGTGTATAGACTTGGGGTGTTTGGCGCTGTTTGGGGTGGTGAGCACTTGGGGTAAGGGTCTCTGATGGGCCCTAGGAAAAAGTCTGACACTGAGGCTGCCTATTCCTTGCCATGAAAAACACAAAGTGAAGAAGAGCTATATTTTACCTTTACTTTAATACTTGCTTTACAACAAAAACAATATTAAATAACAGATTCTAGCTATCTTAAATCTAAAAAAAAAGGTAAATCTTGGCTTTGGAATGTAATTGCATTGCATGGAGGAGTGCAGAAAATGAAAAACAGACACAAGTGAGAGAGGTCAATGACCTTTAGTGACATGAAGATGACAAGAAATATTCTGTTAGCCCCAGGAATGCTTATCTGATCTGGTATGTTGCTGGTCATGATAACAACCATTTAACTGACCTGTATAACTAAGGGGTATGATAACTCGAACCCAAGGATTTCCATCTTGTTTCTGTTTCTTATTGCAGTACCAATTACATTTTTTGGAACAAGAGACTTCATTTTTAATTTTGCATTTCCCAGCTATATTTTCCAATATTGATGGGACATTTGTCACTTTAAATCTTGGATAGATAGTTAACTTTGCATAAGTGTTGCAACTTGGCCAAAAACTGCTTTTCTTCGAGTGTAGAGTAATGCCATTGTGTCCTCGAGAAAGATCTACTGGTGAATGAAACTCTTCATACATGGGCAGATTTAAAGGAGGATTAAACCCTGGCCCCCCTTCACTGCCCCCTGCTCCTAGCTTCCTAGGAGCTTTAGATGGGAAGCCATATCAGGCAACGATCGACTTGTTTGGCAACGTTACCTAAAAAAATATTGTTATTATTATAACACTTATGGAAAGCACCAACATATGCCAAAGAGCTGTACAAATGGGAGTATACAATAAACATACAGATCACATATAAAAAAGCAACCGATCACTGATACAACAGGTAACGGTTTAGAAATAATTTTCTGTTATCCTACAAATCGGTGGTCATATGTTTTTTGTGGACTTACAAAATCAATTTTGTGTTATAGTTCAACTCTAAAAACTTGCAGAAACAACTTGGCTTTGACTGAAAAATGTTCTAGTAGGTTAAAAGCACTTTTCTTACCATAAAGAAAATGTACCTTATGGTAAGTTTTCCCACTGACATCCTTGTTCTAACGCTAGCAGTAAAGTACAGTTTAGGGCCCCTCAGTCCTCTCATGTTCATCCTATAGCACAGCAAAGTGAAATATAGTTAATTACAAATATGGGTGTCTGCTAAAACCATGTGTTCCTGTATATATAACATTGCTTATGTATTATTGATGTGTTTACAGCTCTGCTTGAATACTACTCTACTACTCTGATTGGTTTACTAAGAGGATGAAGGGATGTGTAAAGCTTTCTCAAGCCAAGAATCTGAACTCTCACTCAAACTGACTGTGAGACATCTAAGCTGCTGCTCATATACAGTGTGCCTTTAGAAAACTATACCCCCAAACAATATAGGTCTCTATAAAAATATATTGTATAAACAAGCTCATAAAAACAAGCTCTCTTCACCTCTCGTATCGGTTATTGATTGCTTTATATGTTACTCTGTATGTCCAATGTATGTAACCCACTTATTGTACAGTGCTGCGGAATATGTTGGCGCTTTATAAATAAATGTTAATAATAATAATATGTAAAACCCTGCTTCATCTAATTAAACCATTTTCATAAAATATACTTTTTTAGTAGTATGTGCTATTGGGTAATCCTAAATAAAATATTTTTATTTTTATTTTGGGATCATAGGATTCACAGTGCACACAAACAAGCCAAGGCACCCATACATGCTAGGCCCCATCAGCCAATAAATCGACAGAGTTCTACCTTTTACTCCCACACTACTTCCTGTTACAGTTAGAGCTGCATTACTTCCTGTCAGCTGATCTCTGAGGGAGCACACAGCCCATCACTAAATGGTGGCTCAAAGGAAAGGATATAACAGGCCAATATTTACTAATATATATATAGATATTCCAGTTTGTCAAGATTCTTTAATAGGTCACTTAACATAATACAAACTATCTGTTGGTTAAGTATTCATTTTGGGGGTATAGTTTTCCTTTAATTACCCAGCACCACTATAGTTGTTAGCAAGAGCTTCCAATATAAATTTATCATAAGATAAAATAAAAACTTTGCATTATAAATATTTAAGATCTACTTTACCTTCCATCCTCCATTTGTATCTTATGTATATTATATAAAGATGAAAGTTTGTCTGTGGTTTTGTCTGTTTGTTCTTTACTTGGTTGGGCACATGATAACCAAATGCAACAAAACCTCTCAGGGACCAGGACGGGGGTCAACAACTACATTTTGTGCACAAACAACACATATAATTTATCTGAACATGGAATGCAACACAACCATCCAGGGACCGGCCTCTCATTCGCCCATTTTGCTATAGAATTAAACTACTCAGCAGTGCATTGCAGCAAATGAGAAAAAGAGGTACCAAGGGTTTCCCAAAGGTGCAATCTGCAATCAGTTTTCCATCAAGTTTGCAGGCCTGACCATCTGCCCAAAAAGAACCACTGATCGGTAACAGGAGGACCCCTCTGCGCTGAATGCAGATGTTTTCCACTAGGTGGGCAGTGGACACAAATGCCCATTGTGCCTTAAGACACAGACTTACAGTCACATATCATAGATTATTGTATAGCAAAAGTGATCACACAAACTGACACGCTTGACTTGATAGCTATTTGAAATAATGCACAATTATTGAGATTGTGGCTGGGATCATCTAATATAAAACTGGAGCGCAGTTATAATAGGCAGATGTCTGTACCGTGGTGGGAAAAAATAGTTATCAAACCCTTTTTGTGTTTGGTTTCCAGCACAGAGTGCATACCTGGGATTTTACGCATTCCATTGCTGTGGCTCAGTCAACAATACTGTGTGTATTTATACAGATCTATGCAGGTAATAGGAAGGGAGATAATACTTGGCTAACAGCAATGAAATGGGGGAACATCATATGCTCTCATCTCATAAAGGCTCACCACAGCCAATAACTTACCCTAAAACGCTCCTAAAGGGCCTCATGACCAATTTGATTAAGTAAATTTGGTTGCAATGTATTGATTATTTTCTTGGACTGCATGATGAATTGTAGGAAGATTTTAGAACCATGATGAATTGGAATTTATGATATGGAATCACAATCTTACTTTAGAGTTTAGCATTTACACTGCCATAGGGGATACAAATGATACTGATCTTCACACTGCAGTGTTCAAAGTGCAATTTGGGAAGCAGTAGCCATGTTTTTACCCACAATGCAGTGTTTTTTCTTCATAATTCCAGTGTCATTAAAGTCACCAGGGGGAGTTGAATCGATGCAGTTGTGGCAAATTCATCAAAATTAATGCAGTTGCACTTCAATGTGAGTTGGACGTTTGGCATAATTCCTGGCTTTCAGCAAGTCACTTGTGTGCCAGTCTACCACTCTGATTTATAAACTTGTTCTAGTCCTACTTCTCCCTCTAGTTAGTCGGGGCCAGGTGGGTTTATAATTTGATAAGGCAATTCTGGTTGAGTGAAAGTTGGGTTGTAGACCTATGCAGCGCTGCTTTACCTGTACATGTTTACAGACAACATGGCTACTGACTTGACAAGTCCACCAAGTCCAAGAAAATCACAGCAAAAAAGATGTCAAAAGCTGTCTAATAAAGCAGTTTCTTAAATGAGGGATTCAATTTATAGCACTTAAATCAAAAAAAGAGGAGAATATTACTTTGAGGAATGTGACTTAAAAAGGCATTGTGCACTATGAAGCCTTTTTAGTAAGAGGCCTGGCTTCCATTCCTGGGAACTCTCAGTGTTTGGCCCTGATGCTTTCAGTTTTCATTAATATCTAGGGATCTCAGTATTTGTTTTGGATTGCAAGTCCCCGTGTCCATACTGCTTCTAGCTTATCAGAAAAAATACCCTGATTATAATTAGATTTACATTGTCTTTTATTTTTGCAGAACTTGTAGTAAAACATATTGAAATAGGATATTCTTGACGGGGAGCCATATTTTTTTGCAGTCTGTCCATTTGGAGACATTTTGCTTTTATTTAAAATAACCATTTAAAAATCAATTGTAGCCTCCTGTAACATACAGTATAACACCTACTCATCATGTAATGTTACAGACCAGAGAATAACACTTTTTTTTTACTTTTTCGCAGTTTCTTACTCAGCAAGAGAGGCTTTATATAGTTACTACCACATTTTGTACAATATAAGTATATAAGTTGCCACTAAACATATTCATGTCATTGGACTAATACAATAGGTAAAGAGGTACATTATTTTTTTCATAATTCACACATTTAAGCGAGTCCTTAATCTTGTGTATTATGAAAAGATTGGTTACAATGTTTCCCCCAATATATAAATGTGGCCATATGTCTTGAGATAAAGATGTTTAGCGAGGTTGTCAAGCAAGCAAATCTTACAATCTACGGTCCCTATCATATTTACATTCACTACAGTCAGTTTTATCAGAAACCTGAATACTTTAGGAGTGTGGGAGGAAAGCAGAGGACCCAGAGGCAACCCACGCATGATATTATATATATATTGCACACTGCTTTCTTAGGACTGGATGAAGTTCATGTAAACAATTAGTTTCCAAACTCCCAGGACTCCCTTCTGCTGTCACTGACATATTTTCCTTGCCCAGAAATGACCTTCCAGTCATGGATTAGCCATTTTGAGACTATGCAGTGAGCCTTCTCTGTAAACAAAAAATTAATTATATAGATAGCAGGCATTTCAGACGGTTTTTACTAATAAAAAGACAATGTGTATAGTTCACAAATATGAATTGCCAATTTAGTCAATAATATATATATATATATATATACATACATCCTCGGCAGCGATCTAAGAGGGGCAGATGGGGGAATGCACAGGTAGCAATGGGGCCCTGTGTTAAGGACAGGGCTATGCATCTCATGTTGCATTTCTTAGGTGCACAGTACAGCCATTTCCCTTGGCAGATGTATTTCATGCATGAGCATTAAGAATGATGAGGGGATGAGGCGAGATTAGTTGCCCGTGGTTAATCTCAGCTACTGCAATGACTAATCTCCCTAAAATGGCCGAAAGTCACACATAGTTTCCTGCAGGAGGAAAATTTGCTCAACTTTGGAAAACAAAGCAACGCATATGCTTTCCTGCCTGCGATTCACTTTATTGTCGGTGGGAATGTATTTCAGGGAGATTTATTGCCCATGGTAGATTTAACCACAGGCAACTAATCTCCCTGTTGCCCTTCACGGGAAGGGCAAATTTTCCTCCTGCAGGAAACTTTTGAAGAGGAAGAGGATGTCTCAAAACTGTTGTATTCCTCTCACCTTACTACCTGCCCACTTGATCCCATTCCTACCAAACTTCTACACAATGCAAACCCCTGTCTTATCAAAGCCTTAACTCATCTATTTAATCTCTCGCTCTCTACTGGAATCTTGCCCTCCCAACTGAAAAATGCACTTGTAACCCTTATTCTGAAAAAACCCTCCCTTGATCCCTGCAATCATAGTAACCTCCGACCTATCTCTCTGCTCCTATTCATCTCCAAACTGCTTGAGGGCCTAGTTTACAACTGACTGACGCTATTCCTCTCTGACAATAACCTCCTGGATCCCCTACAATCTGGTTTTAGACAACAACACTCCACCAAAACTGCTCTAACAAATTACCTCCTATCGGCTAAAGCTAAAAAACACTAGTCGCTACTAATACTTCTCGATCTCTCTGCTGCTTTTGACACTGTGGATCACCCTCTTCTCCTCCAGTCCCTCCGCTCTCTTGGCCTTTGTGACACTGCCTTATCCTGGTTTTCATCTTATCTCTCAGATCGATCCTTCAGTGTCACTTACAATGGAGCATCATCTTCTCCTTTGCCTCTTTCTGTTGGGTTTCCACAAGGCTCTGTCCTGGGCCCCTTACTATTTTCTCTCTATACCTCCTCACTTGGCACTTACCACCTCTATGCTGATGATACTCAGATCTATCTCCTGATCTCAACCCAGAGCTTCTAACTCGTGTTTCTTCCTGCCTGTCTGCTATCTCCACTTGGATGTCCAAACATTACCTTAAATTAAATCTCTCTAAGACTGAATTGGTTCTCTTTCCCCCATCCAATGCCCACATTGTTCCTGAGGTATCTATAAAGGTTAACAATTCTACCATCACCCCATCTTCCCAGGACGGGTGCCTTGGGGTTATCCTTGATTCTGCCCTGTCCTTCACTCCTCATATCCAGTCACTTATTAAATCACGTCACTTTCACCTAAGAAATAACTCCAAAATACGATCATTTATCACCCAAGATGCTGCCAAAATTCTTATTCACTCTCTTATAATATCTCACCTGGACTACTGTAACTCCCTATTAATTGGCTTTCCCCCCCCAAAGATTGTCCCCACTCCAGTCCATAATGAATACTGCTGCCAGGCTCATACACCTCTCCAACCGCTCCTCCTCTGCCGTGCCACTCTGCCAATCCCTGCACTGGCTTCCCCTACCATCCAGGATAAAATTCAAACTAATGACCCTACATCTCTGAACTCATCTCTAGGTACCATCCAACCCGCTTGTTACGCTCCTCTACTGACCTGCTCCTCAACTCCTCTCTCATTCCCTCCTCACACACAGGCCCGGATTTGTGGAGAGGCCACAAAGCCCGGGCCTAGGGCGGCATGCTGCCCCGCCGCAAGGATATTATTACATTTTGCTTCCATACGGAGCAATGGGGACCTCATGGCTGCGCGCAGGGGGGGTGTTCACAACTTCGCACATGCGCGTTCGGGGGAGGTTGCGATGGGGCGATCAATGGGGGCGATCAATGGGGGCGGCCTAGGGGCGCCCAGAAGATAAATCCGGCACAGCTCACACACTCGCATTCACAACTTTGCAAGAGCTGCCCCCCTTCTCTGGAATTTGCTCCCAAAAACTGTCAGACTTTCTCCCAATCTCTCTGATCTTCAGGAGATCTCTAAAAATGCATTTATTTAGAGAAGCTTACCCTAATCTAGTTTAACATAACCTCAGTGTGCTGCAGTGTGCTGAACTCTGGTCATGCCCATTCCCACACCTTGTGTCTCAACCCTTTCTCCTTGTAGATTGTAAGCTCTTTTGGGCAGGGCTCTCTTCACCTCTTGTATCGGTTATTGATTGCTTTATATGTTACTCTGTATGTCCAATGTATGAAACCCACTTATTGTACAGCGCTGCGGAATATGTTGTTGCTTTATAAATAAATCTTAATAACAATAATAATAATAAGGGCAGTGATACACGGGGACTAATCTCCCCACAATGCCATCCCACCGGCTAGAATATAAAACGCCGGTGGGATGGCATACATGTCGCTGCATTGTCCTGCAGTCGTCCGATGTTGTGTTGAGAGGAAGCTTCGGGCGACTGCAGGACATCACAGAGTCAGGCAATGCCATCCCACCGGCGATTTACATTCTAGACGGTGGAATGGCATTGCAGAGAGATTAGACGACAACGAAGATTTGTTGCAGGGAAACTAATCTTCCCGTGTACCACTGCCCTAAAGGGCATACTATTGAGCCCCTTAGTTCTTTTGCATTTCTGGCTGGGGCATTGTAAATGTCTACTGTAATACGAATAAATGCATTTGCACTAATTCTGCCTGCTCTAAGTGTCCTTTTTTGACCTTTTTATTAAGATTGTATTCACCTCCTACTCATGCCCACATTGGCATAATTGATACAGAAATAAAAAGGCTGTGCATTATAGAAGTAACTGGAGAACAGGTTGATCTGTGTGAATATGGAGGGGGAGTACTTCAGATGCAGAGCAATTATTCCTTATCTATTAAACTACAGAATTCTAAATATTTTTTGTTAAAAACCTGTAACGGGTGTTGCCTAGGGGCCATAGGGTATGATCTGATTTCAGTAAAGACTAGTGATGGGCAAAATTATTTGGCAGGCATGGATTTGTGGCGAATTTCTGCATTTTCGCCTTTGATGGATTGTTTTTCGAAACAGGCAACAAAATTCAGCATGTGAAAAGTTGCTGCGCAGCAAGAAATTGTTGTCAAAAAAAAATTGTTGTGTGCATCAAAAAAATAACTGTACAACAATTTTTTTAACGCGCGTCATTTTCACCATTTCGGTAATTTTGCGCCATCGAAAGATTTGCAAATTTTTCGGCGAAACGGGACAGATTCGCTCATCACTAGAAAAGACACAACCATTTTGGCTGCATAAAAAAAATCAGGCAAAGGAAGTGTGGGAAACTCTTCCTAAGTTTGCTAACAGCCCATCCCGGGAACAAGGTCAATTAAACATGTCCACAGACATTTTACACCCACTTGACTCCATTTTATATACATATATAGCATGAATAGCTTATGACTCATATGTAATGCATTGATGAGCTATGAAGAAGTGGCTGTTGTACAGCTTCTTTTGCCCAGATGCCCAGACGCTGCCTTGTGATATTCTCTCATGACCAGGTGCCATGCTGAGTATAATCGAATGATTGCACCCCATGATGCAATCCTTGCAGAGCAGAGCTGCTTATTCTACTTATGGGACAGAGCAGCAAGAGAAAAAACTACAGAACATTCTGTTCTTTTATGCAGGAATTTACATTAAGCACAGCACATAACCACATCCAGCACATTCCTGATCTTTTCTTAGATTTATAATGGATTACAACATCCTCAAAGATTTCCAAATGAAGCTATAAGGGCTCTGGCACACGGGGAGATTAGTCGCCCGCGACAAATCTCCCTTGTCGCGGGTGACTAATCTCCCCGAAATGCCATCCCATCGTCGAGAATGTAAATCGCTGGTGGGATGGCATACACGGCACCTCGATTTCCCCGAAATTGCGGAAATTGCCTTGAGAGGAAACTAGTCTCGGCTAGGACGACTAGTCTCCCCGTGTGCCAGAGCCCTAAGGGGGAATAAAGGTAATGTGCATATTAGTTATCAGTCAGTGTTAATAAACAATAGTACACTGCCCTCATATATGTCTCCACTACCCCTGCTTGATCTATGGATTAGATAAGGAGCCAGTAATGGGCCACCTACCAGCATGAATTGGGGCCATATGAATTAGAATGAAATTTGAATGTCTCCAGACTTTCCATGTAACTACAAACACTTATACTTGTATAGCCCCAGGTTCATCCCTTCTCTTTTTCCATATTCCTCTGAATGTGGGATTGTTGGGGTTGGGGTCCCTAACCTTTTTTGCTTGTGAGCCACACTCAGATGTAAAAAGTGTTTGTGAGCCACACAAGTATTTAAAAGTTATTTGAGGATGTAAATAAGGACTGCGGGGGGCGTGGCCAGCAACTCCATGTGAGAAGTCGCACTTTGGGCGAGCTCCGCTTCCAGGGCCCGAATATCCTGATATAAAAATACCCCAGCGAACCAACACGGACCCTCACCACAAACACTGGGAAGTGCTACCCCAGAGGAACCTGATGGGTCAAAATAAAGCACAAAAAAGAACCTCAGAAACGGCCGCAAGGCTGGAGAAATTTTCCCGCGACAGCAAGAAAGGACAAGATGGCGACCAGAGAGCAGGCCCAGAGTCTGTACCAGAGGCCAGCAAGGAACAAGAGCAGCAATCACCTACATTGCTGGATGTGATCGCGGAAATTAAGTCCACCAAAGAGGTCTGCAGCACGCTAATAAATGCCAAAACTGATGAAATCAAACTAGACCTATCTATAATCAGACAAGACTTCCAACGACTACGGGAGCGCACCACAGCCACAGAGCAGCGCATTAGTGAGCTGGAGGATGCCTGCGCCCCAGTACAACAAACGCTGCAGAGCCTTGGCAAAGATGTGCAAAGCTGCCTCGCAAAAACCGACGATCTGGAGAATAGGCTAAGGCGGAACAACTTACGCATGGTCGGTTTCCCGGAGAGAGCCGAGGGCACAGCACCGGAGGAATTCGTCACAACGTGGCTCCTAAGTAACTTCGACAGGAATAAACTGTCAGGAGCCTTCGCTATAGAACGGGCACATAGAGTACCGGCGAAACCCCCTCCACCAGGCGCACCGCCGAGACCCCTCCTGGCACGCGTACTGAACGCGATCGACAGGGATTCTATACTGCGTATGGCAAGGGAGAAGAGCACCCTGCAATACCAAGCCAGCAAAATCTCCATCTACGCCGACTTTTCCTCTGAGGTGCAAAAGCTTCGAGCCAAGTTCCAGGACGCCAAGCGGAGACTCCGGGCAGAGAACATCCAATACGCCATGTTTTATCCAGCGCGTCTCCGGGTAACAGCCAACGGCACCATCCTGTTCTTCACCTCGCCGCAGGAGCTGAACCACTGGCTCGACTCGAGAAACACCGCACCCTAACAGCCTGCCTCCATAGATCCAGATGTTCGTGATCCCGGTCGTCCAGCGTTCACAGCTTCCTGATGCTACCCTGCTTGGTTCCCAACCTGCCATAACTACACGGCCTGATAGACAACCGCACTATGGACACGTAACTATGCATAATATGAACAATACGTATACACAAAGTCTTTTGAAATGTTTGTATAACTTTGAGTAGTAATGCTGGGGTAAAAAATTGATCCCAAACCCTGGTTGGGGAGCCCATGGGCGGAACACTCCTAACTCCTCTCTCACGGCCCGTAAAGGCCAGGCTGCATAGCCACCCCCCTCACGACCATACTCGACCGTGTACACTATAAAGTACTAAGCTAAGCCGGCTGCAGGCGACAGCCGAAGGTTTTGGTTACTGTTGGGTAAAGTTCCACCAAGGGTTTTGGTTGTTAAGCGTTGTAAATGCTCAGGAAATAATAATAACTTGGCACTGGTACAAAGGCAGGAGGCTAGGCCCACAGAAACACTCTTTGGCTTACAGCACCAACAGTTAGCAAATGGCAGTTAACGTTATTTCTTGGAATGTGCGTGGCCTCAATAGCCCCATCAAGCGTAAACTAGTATTAGATCACTTAAAGCGTAACAATGTGCACATTGCCCTCCTGCAAGAAACCCACCTGGTAGGCAGCAAAACAATGGCGCTAAGGCGCCCCTGGATAGGATGGGCATACCATTCCTCCTACTCAGTATACTCAGCGGGAGTGTCAATTCTTGTACACAAACAAGTACCCTTCAAACTAGAAAACTTAAGCATTGACCAAAAAGGCCAATTTATCTTCCTCCACTGTAAAGTTGGGCAGCACGAGCTAATCATAGCAAATGTGTATATTCCCCCCCCTACTCAGATAACTGCGTCAAGTTATGGGCGGATTACTCCGCAAAGTATCCCCACGCTCTGAACTTACTAGCAGGGGATTTCAACACAGTCCTAACCCCAGAGGTTGATCGCCTACGAAGAGTAGGCGTGAACACAGTAGAACCTGTTACTAATTTAGGGCACTTAATGGAGGAACTGTCTATGACTGAGGTATGGAGGCACCAACACCCCCATGAGAAACAGTTTTCCTGCTTCTCAGCCTCTCATCTGGTATTATCAAGACTAGACATGATGTTTGCCAATGCAAGTCTTCTCCCCAAAATAACACAAACCAAATACTTGCCTAGGGGTATATCAGATCATGCACCAATGCAGGCGGCCTTATTAATTATAAACCCCCCAGCAGCTACCCGATGGTCTATAAACCCAGTCTGGTTTCACATACTAAGAAATCAAACAGAGCTTGACGAGGAAATTCTCGAGTTTTTCCAAATAAATAATGGAACTGCCGATACCCTTACGGTATGGGAAACTTTTAAAGCATATGTCAGAGGTACCTTGAACTCCCAAATCAAGGCCCACAAAAAAAATACCAGGGCGGCAGTGGTTGAAACTGAGAGTAAAATAGAGCAGATGGAATGCCAGGCCACTCAAACTCCTACAGAAAGTAACCTAAAATTGCTGCAACAGTGGCAGGAGGTATACGCCAAACAGCAATGGGAAATAGCGCAGCACAAGCTCTTCTTTTCCAAAATCAACACATTTGTCCATGGGGAACGGGCGGGTAAGCTGCTGGCATATATGGTAAAGAACCAATCTAGCCCACCAGCGATAACTATGCTAAAAGATAATAATGGCCAAGCCCAGTCCGACCCCGAGATGGTCAAAGATATAATATCCTCATTCTACAAGGACCTATACTCGACCAAGCTCCTAGCCTCCCAAGAAAATATCAAAAACTATTTGGCAGCCTTAAAGCTACCAAAGCTGAACAGTGACTATAAAGATTTCCTAGAACTGCCTATTACAACGGAGGAAATTGCAGAAGCAATAGACTCCTTTCCCCTAGGGAAAGCCCCGGGAGCTGATGGAATCCCGATAGAGCTCTACAAAAGGCACTCCAAATCTCTCTCCCCAATACTCCAAAAAGTATATGCAGAAGCCCTCCGGGTGGGCACTCTCCCCCCCTCAATGTATGAAGCGGCAATAGCTCTCCTGGCCAAACCGGGAAAGGACCCCCAACTGAGTGAATCCTATCGCCCAATCTCACTGCTGACGGCAGATGTTAAAATCCTTGCCAAAGCGCTGGCCAGGAGACTGGCAAAGGTGATAAAATACTTGGTAGGGGAAGACCAAACTGGCTTTATCCCCGAGAAAACGACTGCACTAAACCTGAGAAGGTTATTTTTAAATATGTCAATAACGCACACAAACAGTACTACCAGGGCAGTGGCCGCTTTGGACATTGCAAAAGCATTTGATACAGTTGAGTGGCCATTTCTATGGGAGGTTTTGAATGCAAACGGTATCGGCCCAAACTTTGTAGCATATGTTAAGCTCCTATATAACAAGCCTACCGCAGCACTAAGGGTGAACTCCGATCTAACTAAGCCATTTGATCTGTCCAGGGGAACCAGGCAAGGGTGTCCCCTATCTCCCCTATTGTTTGCATTGGTAATCGAGCCGTTTGCCCAGGCGGTCAGACAACACCATCAGCTGGTTGGGCTTCAGGTGGCAAATAAGCTGGAAAAAATACAGTTGTATGCCGACGACACGCTAGTGTATTTGGGGGATAGGGGCCCCTCACTTGATATTCTTATCTCCCTTACCACCCAGTTCGCCAGGGTCTCTGGTTTATGCGTTAGCCCATCTAAATCAGTTCTGTTTCTGTTGGATCCACTCAGACAGGGGGAAAACTTAGAGAAATGTCCGCTACAAGTGGTCCAGGAATTCACGTATCTGGGCATACGAATAGCAAACCCCTTGTCCATGTACTATGATTTGAATATCCGACCTCTCCTAACGTGGGTCCAAACTAAGGCTGAGGCATGGGCGACACTCCCCCTAGGACCAATGGGACGCATTCAACTGACTAAGATGATAATAACTCCTAAAGTTCAGTATGCGCTATGGCACTCCCCAATTTGGGTAACAAAAAAGTTTTTCAATGCGCTTGATAAAATCCTAAAACAATTCATCTGGGGGAAAAGCCGTAGTAGACTCGCAGTGGAAACCCTGCAACTACCGCAGGGCTCTGGTGGACTAGCCTTTCCCAATATGTCTCTCTACTTTTTATCAGCACAACTGTCACATTGTAGGCAAATGGTGGAACACACTGCCGAAAAGAGTATATACCACCTATGGAGGGCGGTGACCCCAACACAACCCAACCCCCTTAGGGGGTTACTTGCAAAAGGCCCCGTGATTAAAGGCACTAAGAATAACTCCCTCCTGGTCTTACACCAGAAAATCTGGCGGACTGCACACCAGATGATGAACAATAGGGTAACGCACCCCCAAACCCCAATCTTTAGTAACCCGGAGTTCCCCTCCCTAAGAACCTCCCAACCCCACCCAGTGTGGCTCGAGCAAGATGTATGTACAGTGGGGAATGTGTGGGGGAGAAAGGGCATGATCCAATTCAGAACTCTCCAAATACAGTATGGAATCCCCAGATCCCAGTGGCTAATGTATAACGGTATCGCCACAGCACTAAGGAAGCGAAACAGTACCCAGAGAATAGAAATTGGAATCTCGGATATAGCTATGGCCATAACTGATAGTAAGTGCAAGGGGCTTATATCTAATCTCTACAAGAAACTATTAAAGCTAAAGGTCCAGGCCAACTCTAGTAAATCACTAGCTAAATGGGAAAAGGATATCCCCACGCTGAATGATTCCCAATGGCAACAAGCACTCAAAACCCCAGTGCAAGTGTCCCTAAACTACAAGTATAGACTACTGCAGCTCTATATCATCCACAGGGCCTATTTGACCAAAAGTAGACTACACAGAATAGATGCTAGCATTTCCCCCATGTGTAATAGATGTGGGCAAGAAGAAGGCACTCTCATCTATACGTTATGGTCTTGTGCAAAACTGAATGCATACTGGGCTGAAGTCCTAGGCACCCTCACACACTTACTACAATACCCCGTTTCAAGGTCACCTGAAATATGCCTACTAGGTATAACAACCCCACTAAAACTGCATATACCAGATTTACAATTCCTGCAAAAAGTGCTTTTTATAGCTAGGAAGGGAATCACAAGGCTCTGGAAATGCTCTGACCCTCCAAAATACTGCCAATGGTATAGCGCAGTGGGTGACCTGTGCAAGGTTGAGAAAGCAGCAAGTATTAAAAATGGAACCTATAATAAATACTGTGCTACATGGAATAAATGGAACAACACGCACATCTTAATGCCTTAAAAGCCTGTGTGAAACAGCCTACTGCTTATGTATCTTAATGTAATGCCTCGTAGTTTATATGTTGTACTACGCCTATGTGATAGAAGCTGTTAAATCAAAACAAATGTCCAATGTACCTATGTAATGCTATGTATGTTTCTCAATAAAATTTTACCTGAGCAAAAAAAAAAATAAATAAGGACTGCACTTGGCTATTTAGTAGCCCCATATGGACTGTTAGCCTGCAGGAGGCTCTGCTTGGAGTTAAACTGTCTCTCTATGCTTACTACTTTGAGGCTACTGGGAGCAAAATTAAAGGGGATGGTAAGCACAATGTTGCTCACAAGCCACTTGTTGGGGATCACTGCTCTAAAGGCATCTCTTAGTTGCCTGGGACAGGGGGTAGCTTAAATTCCCTGCACCTCCTACAGGTCCATCTCTAACTATGGAAAGCCACTGCAGTTGTGTTCAGAGTAGGGCTGTTCTACAGGGCACCCTCTGTTGGCTCTCTGCTCTGGAGCCCAGATGTGCAAAGCAATTCTAGTGTACATCTCTCAGCATGGTCCAGTCTGAAGAGACTTGTAGTGTTGTTCCATTTATTCCTTTGTAAATGTTGATGTAAATGTGCATTCTCTACTTAGCACTGGACAGAGTATGGTGAAAGTATGCCGACACAGGAATGGTAAGAGGTAGGAGTATAGAGAACAGACAGGACTAAAAGCAGAGGTTCTACAGTGCAGTCTGGCATTCTTGTCATCAAAGGCTCTTATGAGTATGTGTCACAATGTCACAACTCCTTATTATTTTCTATTGCATGGATGGGCACAATGTGACATGTGCATTGTAATATGAAGGCTGGCTTTATATGCTGTCAGAGGGTGTAAACCTTTTTCACAAAAAGGCACCATTCACACATTGGCGCAACTGCTGCTGCCACATGAAGTAGTGCAGCAATATCAGAGAACCAGGTATCACCCAAACTATCTCCCACAAGTGAATGTAAGTGTAAGTGAATGTCAGCACATGGTGAGGTGAATGATAACAACAGGGTCTCATTGTGTACAAGCTTGTAACTTAGTTCAGGACTGCTGTGCCAAACTGCCAATGTGCTAAGCCCACTTTTTTTACTCATTCTTCTTTCACTGCATCTCCTCTGACTCCCTTATGCAAGGATATAAAACTTCTGCAACAAAAATTCTTGTGAGAAACCAGAGGCAGGTTTTGCTATGTATTAGTATAAAAATACAGCTCAGCATCTATCATAATAAATATTTTGCAGATTCTAGTAGCAGGCTGAATTAATTGGAGGCCATTTTCCCCTCCACAAATTTTCCAATGTGATACAACAACACGCCAATACAGTCCCCTACAAATGCTGTTCAAAAATAGTTTTATCATTTGCCTGCAACGCCAAATCTGATTTGCATCTGGCTTGCTGTGCTCCTGGTACTGCCAGTGAACAATTGCTTCAGCCTGACCTCACTCTGTGGGAATCATGAGGGAGTTTGGCTTTGATCCCCCTGCTGCAGGAAGATGGGGGGTTACAGCGCAAGGAGGAGGGGTGGCTACATTGCATGTCTGATACAAGTTCAGCCAATTGCCTTTTCCTGGAACTCTGCCTCTGTCTGTTTTATTGTCTTAAGATATTCGGCTTTAAAAAGGAGGAAGAAGTGGGAAGCACCGAGATCAAATCATAGTCGTGTGACTCATTACTTACCCATTAAAGGGGTCCACAGGAATTTTAAATCTTAGCGGCTGGGTTGGGTTTTTTTTTTTATATAATTATTTAAAGTAAAACAATAATAAACACATTAACAGGAAAAAAAATGTTTTAGAACACTGAAAAAAAATCACACAAGCATATTTTTAAATAGATGATATAGCCATTAATAATGTGTAATAATTATCACAAAATATGGTACAAAATGTGGCAAATAATAGCCATTGTCCGGCACATACATGTACTTTGTTTATAACCCCTTTAGGTGGATACATATCTAGTATCATTCCCTGTGCTGCTCCTTACCTCTGCAATTCCAGCCCTGAACTCTCTATATAAGTGGCTCTCCCCAGTCCCATTTAAACTAAACTCAAATCTTTCTACTTAGAAGAAGAAATGGATATTATGCACTGGCATACACAACTCAATGATCACAAAAGGAATACTTGAGCTAACAGACAATTGATACATATTTACAATAATAATTTATGTAGAGTTGTAATATAGCATTTCAATTCGATTTCTATATAGCACTGCATATTGTAAGTTAGAAAAACTACAAGCTTGGTACCTACATCCCACTTACTGGTGCATAAATGTGTGCCTATACTATGCCCCTGAGCCCCATTGCCATTTGGATTAGATTAGTACCCCAAAATGCACATCTATTTATTGCCAAACTGAATAATGGCTCCATGCTTGCACCAAATCAAATCACTTTCTCTTTTGGCTAATTGATGTAAATGATTATACAAGTATGGGATCCCTTATCCGGAAACCCATTATCCAGAAAGTTCCAAATTACGGAAAGGCCATCTCCCATAGACTCCATTATAAGCAAATAAATATTTCTAATTTTTAAAAATGATTTCCTTTGTCTCTGTAATTATAAAACAGTACCTGTACTTGATCCAGCTAAGATATAGTTAATCCTTATTGGATGCAAATCAAGCCTATTGGGTTTATTTAATATTTAAATGATTTTTAGCAGACATAAGCTATGGAGATTGAAAGATCCCTTATCCAGAAAACCCCAGGTCCTGAGCATTCTGTATTACAGGTCACATACCTGTACTAATAATAGCTCATTATCAAACAGTTTAAACAGAAATTGCCACTTTATACAATTGTAATAAGTTATATGCCTTCCAAATAAAGATTACCCACAACCCCAAGAAAGTTGAAATCATTTAGGTCAGAGCATGACTGGAGGACTTTGCATTGTGTTATTATTTTATAAACACAGCCTGTGAGAAATGTACTGCAAATGCAAACCCAGTGTACGCAGCTGTACCAAACAGCAGACTTGTGGTTGCCGAACATTACCCTGTGTGATAATAAGCTATGAGCAACTTCTGTATTTCATTTCCCATTTTGAAGGCTTAAACAGATATTGTTGAAGAGATTCTGCTTTGTGACTCTGATAAAGCAAAAGAAAAGCACAGTTTGTATTGTATACACCCCACATATCTGTGGATAAATAAAAAAGGTAGAACTACTCCAGCGTTACTTGATTAATGCTAAGGGGCTACCAAATTCATTGCTGGGCTGGGGCTGGTATGTGACATCAGAAATGAGAGATCATTATGTCAACAGAACTAGTTGTCTTAGGGCTCTGGCACATGGGGAGATTAGTCGCCCGCAACAAATCTCCATGTTCACGGGCGACTAATCTCCCCGCAATGCGGCGGCGCGATTTCAGTGAAATCGTGGAAGTTGCCTTGAGAGGAAATTGCGCCGCCGCGTATGCTATCCCATCGGCGATTTACATTTTTGCCAGTGGGATGGCATTTCAGGGAGATTAGTCGCCTGCGAACAAGGAGATTTGTTGCGGGCGGCTAATCTTCCCGTGTGCCAGAGCCCATAGAGAGGTAGAATTTAAGGTAGTATTACCACATCCAAGTACATTACACTCACATTCAAGACTTTGCAAGGGCTGCACCCTGTCTCTGAAATTTACTCCCACAGCCTGTCCGACTTTCTCTGCCATTAAAAGAGTTCTTAAATGTTTAAATGAGAAGGAAAGGCTACTAAAGAGTTAATCTCAAGCTGCAGGCATACCTTCAGTTGTCTCAATAGTGCCCTTAAGTCTCCCCATATTTCAATCGTTCAGATGATCAGAAGCCAAACAGGAAGAAAAAACGCTGAGCTGGGTAAAGAGGATTCCCATAATGCATCTCTCCTGCACAGACACTAAGACCGGCTCTTTAGGCGGTGCATGCGCATCTACATCTTCTTTGAGCGCGCACAAGCAGGAGCGTGCCCCTTCCCACAGACCCTCTGCACAGTACAGCACATCACGCTCGCATCTAGGGAGAGAAAGGAGATTTGCGCAGGCGCATTAGGTTAAGCGGTGCCATGTTGGACTAATTTAAATATCCAACATGGCAGCCGCAATAAGAGATATATAGTGCTTAGTTTAATTGGCCAGTGCAGAGAATATACAGCATATAAAGGTAAAAAAACATAGCTATCAGCTACAGGACTTTGCATTGATGGGGTCGAGATTTAAACTCTTTCCTTCTCCTTTAATGTTTCTCTATTCCTTTAGAGAAGATTACCCTAATTTATTACAGCATAACTTCAGTCAGTGTCGGACTGAGAAGACAGGGGCCCACCAGAAAACCCTGGACAATGGCCCACTCTCTTAATTTCTCCTCTCCTCCCTCAAACTCTTTTTTTATCCTAGTCTCTTTTCTCTACATACTATACTCTATTCTTCCATCCATCAAGCTTCCTTGTTCCCATACAGAAATAATGAATGACCATGTATCCTGGTGGGCCAGTCCGACACTGACTTCAGTGTTGCTTACTTACCGATCTTGTCCATTCCTACTCCTTGTATCTCAACCCCTTCTCCTTTTAGATCGTAAGCTCTTTTGGGTAGGGGCCTTTTCACCTCCTGTATTGGTTATTGGTTGCCTTATATGTAATTCTGTATGTACAGAGTATGCACCAATGTATTGTACAGGTCTGCAGAATATGTTGGCGCTTTATAAATACATGTTATTAATAATAATAATAATAATAATAACAATAAAAATATTAATCATATTAGGAATCTGCTTCAGCGACAAGCTGTGACATGCACCAAAGGTAATTTTTTTACTATTCTGCATGTGCAAGAAAAAACATATATACACCACACCCTGGACCAATATATTGTCACAGCGTGTCAGTTATTTTTTACAGTCAGTGATGCTTTCAGAGTCAAAATGTATAAAAGATTTTCTGCAGTGCACGTGGCTAACAGAGAAGCAGAAAAAGGAAACCTGATGCAGATGTTTGTATAACAAAGCTGATAATAAGATCACAATGCAGCAAATTATGAAATATGTAGATAATGTCTCTGATTATTGCAAGTTAAACTGTTATGCAAACTGCGGTTGCCAGTATATTGCTGCAAGACCAGCTGGATTTCGAGAGAAAGATTCAGAGTCTGTTACAATGACCATACATAAAACATTTGTTCAGGCCATGCTTGTGGATGTGTGAGTCACATGATATCCAACCAAGCAGAACATGGGCAAGCTGGTTGAATAACCCTAAGGTTGGCTCCGAAGTTAAATTGTAAGCTCAGAGCTGGAGAGAGGGGGCAGCAACGAGGCCCAGAATCTCTGCTGATCAACCAATTAATGGACAGCGTTCTGCCTTTTGCTCCCACACTACTTCCTGTTACAGTTAGAGCTGCATTATTTCCTGTCAGCTGATCTCTGAGGGAACACACAGCCCATCACTAAATGGTGGCTCAACAGAAAAGATGTAAAACACCAATATTTACTGTTTGGTAAGATTCTTTAATAGGCCACATAATATGATATAAAATATCTGTTGGTTAAGTATTTATTTGGGGGGGTATAGTTTTCCTTTAAACTTTTACTGTATCTCTCTGTACAATACATGAGCTATAGCTATAATATATAAGATAAGACATATTCGGATTTCCACAACTCAAGCAAAAAACTGCACAGGGGTGAAAAACCTCTCATTTCTTTGTGCCTAGTACTAGCATATTCCACAGTTCTGCAGGTAACTGTATTTAAAGGACAAGGAAAGGTTAATATAAATTAAAAGTAAGTCTAAAGGCATTCTTTTTAAGTACTTACTGCATATCTAAATTCCCAGATCCCTGCTTGCTTCTCTGAGATATGGTGCTGGCAGCCTACAGCAGTGTGAAGCCTACAGTGACATCACTGAAATCTCTCTCCCCTTCCTGTAGGCTGCCAGCGGCAGCCTTCCTATTCTCAGAGCATGTGTGTAACTTGATCCTGTCTCCTGTTCTGAGCTACACATGCCCACCAGCCAATCAGAAGCGGATCTGGCAGAGGGGAGGGGGGGAGGGAATGAAACACATGTGCAGTATGAAGCAAGGAGGGAAAGGAAGGGAGAATACCTTTTTAGAGATGGCTGCCTGTTCTAGAAAATGTGAAGTAAGTGTGAGTGAGTAAATATTTGATTAGGTGAGCCAAAAGTGTGGCGTTTTTACTAAATAATAGGAGGATTATTGGGCAGAATGCTTTTTACATTTTGACTTGCATTCTCCTTTAAGAGCAATTTACAACCCATGACAGTAGGTAATATGGGCCCTGCCCAAGAGGGATAACAATCTAATGGAGCAGTAATAGCTGATACCCACACACAACAGTATGACATGGGGGGATTTAAACTGGCCATATGTAAGTTGCCAGCTCAGCATTTCTAGGTTTATAGGCCTGTGTTTGGGGCCAAAGTAACAGCCTACCCATTGGTTTTCTCAAGATTTTTCAAGTGATCCGGTGACCTTAGGGAGCTGGTAGGAAATAAATAGTGTACGGCCCTGCTGAAGTAGTGAATTTTAAGGGAACACCTCTACAAGGTAGAAAAATAAGCAATGTAATGTGATAATAAACTCTATAGGCAGGGGTGCTTGTATATAGGGAGCTTAGGGTTCTTTTTGAAGAGGATGTAGCAATAAGGTTTGTTACATAAAAGAGAAGAAAAGGTGGGTGCCAAAACGTTAGGCAACCCCCCAGTGATTAAGATCAATTACCTGATACCCCGGGCTGGTGCTCCTATTAGCAGAAAATTGTACCTGCCCGGGGTACATGCAGGCGAGTGATCCTTTTCCTTTATTCTCCTTTCGCTGCTATCCTGGGGCCATGCATGCGCAGTAGAGTCAAAAAGCTGACTTTTTTGTTAAAGTGCGGCTTTGCACTCTACGGCCGTGAAGAAAGGAAGATGGAAGAGGATCTCTGTCCTGCATGTACCCTGGGCTGGTGTGTTTTTTCGCTAAAAGGAGCACCGACCCGGGGTATCAGGTAAGTGAATACAATCACTGGGAGGGGGGGGGGCAGTATAACATTTTGGCACCCCCAGTGATTCCACCTTTCCTTCTCCTATAAGGGGGGCATTCACCACTGGCAGTTGTATAGTTTACTAAAATGTCTACTGGTCCTAACTTCTATTTCACTGCCATACGTATAAATGCAGGCATGGAAGTGCTCTATACTGAGCAGTGAGCAGCGTGGGAAGAACTTATCTGACAGGCTGTCACTGAGAGCAGATAATCAGAAAGTAAACTCCCAGTCTGAGGAAGACTATTGTAAAACGGAAAGGAAAACAATTCACTGGAATCCAAACTGAAACACAGGGAGCCTTTCTCTTTAATAGATACCCTTTAACCCAATTCCTATACTCTATCTGTTCTCACCCCCCGCTGATTTTGCAGGCTAAGAGTGTGCCAGAGTTATTGTAATACCATTAAAACAAACAATATGACATGGAGAAGAAAATTAAACTACAGCTGAACCCCCAGGAGTTTGTATGTTTTAAACGCCCAACATTCTTGTAATACAAAATGTGTTATATGTAAACAACACAAACAAAAGATTCAAAACAAATTGCTCATAACAAGAGCTGGCCAAAGGCCTGTGTGAAATATTAGTTGGGGCTGTCCCAGTTATCAGCATTTATAAAGTAATACCTCCTTTTTAATGCATGCTCATAGTTTGATATTTAATAATACCTAGCTAATAACTAAAAGAAAGAATTGTGCATTACAAGAGAATATACAGAAGGAAGACTGCTGGTTGGATTTAAATGCCAGGTTCTCTGGTGGGACCTGGGAGGTTCAGTCTGACAGTGGTCTGATGTATTGTGGCGAAATACTCCAGTTTATTATAGCTATGGAAACATATATAGAAAAATACACTTTAAGCTAAAAAAAATAGTAACAACGTTTAGCAATTAAATACCATATTTAATGCACCAGTTATTTATACTGTAAGATCTATGGGGAAGAAACCTCCTTCCTGCTGTGTCTCATACCACATGGCACTTTGGGGCAGATGTATCAAAATGTGAGAGATTAATACACAAAAACTCACCCATGTACTTTTTATTCTATCAGATTTTAAGAAGTTTATATATTGATTGGTGAACGTTAGAGATCACAAATTAATAAATATGCTTCTTAAAATCCCATTAGAACGAATAAAACATGGGTGAGTTTTTATGTATTAAGCATTAAACTCGCATTTTGCTACATCTGCCCCTTTATCTCTGTGTATGTACAGTATACTTATTTTTTGTATGTATTATAATACTTTTCCTCCCTGTGTGTAATTGTGTATATGGTAAGATTGTACAACGCTGCATACCCTTGTAGCGCTTTATACATAAAGTTTTACATACATACCATATATTGTCCTGTGTGGCTGCCTAGGCCTAAGCTTATACCTTTATGGAATGATCTGGAAGGTATGTTGATCTGCAATTATCAATCCCATCATGTAATGTTATAAAACTTTATGTACTGCTTGTCAAACAGCTTCTACGCTCATTAGTCACATAGCAAACTAGACCATAACTATGCATTTAACCAGTGCATATACTCAATAATATAGAAGATGGGATTGTAATAATAGTGCTGTGGTAGATATCAGTGATGGTGACAGGAAAGCACAATTTTGCAGCTTTTTAGAAGTCAGGAATAAATAAAAAGTGCTGATAACAGTTATCCCTAGCACAAAGTGCTTTTACGGCTATTATAACCAATTCTTTCTTTAGAAAAATTATATTTTCATAGATAACTTAACCAGGTTAAATGTATAGGTAACACAGTACAGGTATGGGACCCTTTATCCGGAAACCCATTATCCAGAAAGCTCCGAATTACTGAAAGCCTGTCTCCCATAGACTCCATTGTAATCAATTATTTCCAAATTTTAAAACTGATTTCTTTTTTCTTTGTAGTATTAAAACAGTGTCTTGTAATTGATCCCAACTAAGATATAAATAATCCTTATTGGATGCAAAACAATCCTATTGGGTTTAATTAATGTTTTATTGATTTTTTAATAGACATAATGTATGGAGATCCAAATTACGGAAAAACCCCTTATCCGGAATACCCTTGGTCCCGTGCATTCTGGATAATGGGTCCTATACCTGTATATTGCAGTCTCTCAGTTCCCTGCATGTTCTGTCACTGGCATCCATTAAAGCAGTGATCCCCAACCAGTGGCTTGTGAGCAACATGTTGCTCCCCAACCCCTTGGATGTTGCTCCCAGTGGCCTCAAAACAGGTGCTTATTTTTGAATTCTTGGCTTGGAGGTACAGTTTGGTTGCATAAAAACCAGGTGTATTGCCAAACAGAATCTACTGTAGGCTGCCAGTCCTCATAGCGACTACCAAATAGCCAATAACAGCCTATATTTGGCACCCCCAGAAATATTTTTATGCTTGTGTTGCTCCCCAACTCTTTTTACATTTGAATGTGGCTCACGAGGAAAAAAGGGTTGGGGACATCTGCATTAAAGTATACTTAGATACTGCAAAAATTGTGGATAGAGGGAAAATGCAGTTTACCTGCTTAATTCATGGGCCCTTTTATTAATTTCAGGGTCAAGAAGCAAGATTAACAAGGTTTGCCCAGAGGTGGTTACAGTAGGTGTACTCTGCTTTGTGATGAGCTGAGCTTTGCTACCTACCTATGTTAGGAGAGCGTCTGCTGTAGTGAACTAGGCCTGCTCCCATGAACAATAGGGGAGATGCAGGCAGAGTCCCAGAATAACTTGGACATTGATGGCAGAGCAGTATATGCTTGGATGGGCAGAATATTTTAGATATTTGTTGAGTAAATTAATACATTTCTGTTACTTTAAAGGTACAGCAAGGGTGCCTCACCTGGATTCTCCCCTCCTGTTGCTAGAAAAAGTAATAAAAAATGCAGGTTCCACATGTAGACACAGCTGCTTCTACTTCTGCTGCTTCTTCTTACTGAAACACATATGTAAACATCACTACATACCATACAATTTCCAGCCTTCTGTGTCTCACATCTCACATTTGCAGTGAGTACAGACTGATTTTTATCATTTAAAACCCCAAATCCTTCGGCCGAATACCAAACAGAATCCAAATTTGCATATGGAAATTAGGGGTTTGAAGTATTACATAGAAGTGCGTTTAAAATTTTACTTTTGTGTTTGCATAACCAAAAGTCACATGATTTTAGGCATTTGGTTCGGCCAGACACTTGGATTTGGCTGAAAAACCTTATTCTGACACCGAGAACATTATTTGTGCAATATGACTTTAGATGATAAAGTGTAGAGAAACCCTATAATTATTAAAGAAGGAAGAAAGGTAAAAACTAAGTAAGCTTTATCAGAAAGGTCTATGTAAATACAGCCATAAGCACTCACAGAAACACTACACTGAGTCCTCTGTCAAAAGATTTGTTGTCTCGGTTTTCCTGTGCCAGAGACACACAGCTCTCCCCTCTCATGCTTCCCCCTCCCACAAGAATGCTAAGAACTAATTCCCCCCTTTAGGAATGTGGATCTGAGCCAATCAGCAGAAAGCTTCCTCATAGTCTTACACACTGAGCATGTACATTGGTCTCGGTGCAGGAGCAAGGTATTATGGGAACTTTCTTTACACAGCTCAGCGTATTTTTTTCCTATGAGGCTTCTGATCATCTGAATGGGACAAATATGGGGAGACTTAAGGGCACTATTGAGAGAACTGAAGGTATGCCTGCGGCTTGAAATTAACTCTTTATTAGCCTTTCCTTCTGAAGACTTCTACAGGGAAATCTAATAAAAGTGATACAGAACTGCATAAATAAAAACCAAACTTCTCATCCCACATTGTTATATTCTTTATCTTACCATTATTACACTGTGAACTTTAGGATCTGCTTATATAAAACAAAGACTTATTGGAGTAATCAGTGAGACAGATAGACGTTCCAGGAGCCTCACGCATTCCCCACATTTCGCACCAGTTGAAACGTGAGTGACTTCCTTTTTTTGTATTTGCACTTGACATGCCCATAGCCGGAAGCCACGGTTTTTAGGAATGTGCTTTTAAAGTTAACAGTATTATTGACTCTATTTGGAGAACACAATCGATTTTTCTTTTTGTACTATATAATACAAAGACTTTATCAGTAAGAAGATTTCTCTACATACAAACTATTTTGTTTTTTTTTCCCCACTGGTGGATGTGTTGCCAAATACCTCTGCCCATCTGCAAAGCCTATATTAAATTCACACAAAGGAAAAATTGTTTGCACTGCACATATTTTTCAGTTAATAACTTTTATTAGATTCCCCCCTTAGACTTTATTTGTTCTTTCACACCCCATGTGCTTTGCACTTCCCATCAAGCTCAGCACACACCTACACATCTGCCCATAACATACAATCCATATTTTTTCCCCCTCTCCTGCCTCCTTCTCAGCACTTACTGCTCAGTACTCTGTCTCCAGGCATGGAAATATCCAATGGTCCCATACGACCGCCCTTATTTTGTTAAACTCAGTGGAAAGCTTTCAGGTTACATATGAGTGCAATCATAAGCACTAGCATGCACCTCCTGCTGGGCTTCTATCATGTATTGCTTCATCACATGTATTACTCTCCTGTAATTTCTTTCATATGACTTTCCATTGCCTGAAGCAACATATTTATTAGTGTTTTTTAATGACAGAGGGTAAGTGACTTAAAGGAAAACTATATCCCCAAACAATGTAGGTCTCTATAAAATATATCATGTAAAGCAGCTTATATGTAAAAGCCTGCTTTATCTAAATAAACTATTTTCATAAAAATATCCTATGATTCACAGAGCACACAAACAAGCCAAGGCACACATACATGCTAGGCCACAGCAACCAATGAATAGACAAAGTTCTGCCTCCCACACTACGTCCTCTTACAGTAAAAGCTGCATTATTTCCTGTAATGTGATCTCTAAAACAGCACATAGACCATCACAAAATGGTCACTCAAGGGAAAAGATGTAAAAGGGCAAAATTATATTATATATATATATATATATATTCCAGTTCTGCATTAAATTCAAATCTTGAATATGTTCTGCTTATCTAGTTATTTACTTATTTTCATCAGTGCCTAAGCTGTTGTTGCAGATGGGACAATTTGTTGCCACGATTAAAACCCATTGCGGCAAAGAAAAACACAGTAAAGGCAAGCACAAGAACTATTTGTTGGGACCATGGATTTGTTAAGGGCAAGCAGATGTATACAAGTCAACATAACCATGCATAACCACCATTTATATCCAGTCTAACATAACCATGCATAACCATTAATATCCAGTCTAACATAACCATGCATAACCATTTATATCCAATCTAACATAACCATGCATAACCATTTATATCCAGTCTAACATAATCATGCATAACCATTTATATCCAGTCTAACATAATCATGCATAACCATTTATATCCAGTCTAACATAATCATGCATAACCATTTATATCCAGTCTAACATAATCATGCATAACCATTTATATCCAGTCTAACATAATCATGCATAACCATTTATATCCAGTCTAACATAATCATGCATAACCATTTATATCCAGTCTAACATAATCATGCATAACCATTTATATCCAGTATAACATAATCATGCATAACCATTTATATCCAGTCTAACATAATCATGCATAACCATTTATATCCAATCTAACATAACCATGCATAACCATTTATATCCAGTCTAACATAACCATGCATAACCATTTATATCCAGTCTAACATAACCATGCATAACCATTTATATCCAGTCTAACATAATCATGCATAACCATTTATATCCAAGTCTAACATAACCATGCATAACCATTTATATCCAGTCTAACATAATCATGCATAACCATTTATATCCAGTCTAACATAACCATGCATAACCATTTATATCCAGTCAAACATAACCATGCATAACCATTTATATCCAGTCAAACATAACCATGCATAACCATTTATATCCAATCTAACATAACCATGCATAACCATTTATATCCAATCTAACATAACCATGCATAACCATTAATATCCAGTCTAACATAACCATGCATAACCATTTATATCCAGTCTAACATAACCATGCATAAACATTTATATCCAGTCAAACATAACCATGCATAACCATTTATATCCAGTCAAACATAACCATGCATAACAAGTCAAACATAACCATGTGCAAAGCCAAGTGTCCCATTTGACTTTGGGGCTGTAGAAATGAGTTCTCTGTCATTCTGAATCTTGCCTACACCCAGTACTGTGCAAAAAGGCTTTTTAATTGGTGTCATCCTGTGCCTAATTTTTGCTAGTATTAGGAAATGAGCCCTCTAGTATTTAGGAAGGTATACAGGCTTCTTACGTCATGTTATGCAATGTTAGATCAGTTTCATCTAAGTGATTCTTTATATTTCAAAGCACCAAATGATCATATTCTCTCTGTAGTTAGAGAAGGAAAATGTATATTTAATGAGTGTACAATATAGCTAGTGCCATTAAAGCAAGAGATAGGGAAAGAATAACCCTCTCCATTTAGTAAAAACATTTAGCATATTTAGTCTGGCAGCAGAAAGTCCAGCAGTTATTACCCATTAATGGACTCTGGCTTTCTGAAAGGCTCTTTAATGTAAACGCATATTCTAAACTGAGACAACAGAGTATTATCTGTCACGGATTTCCCTAACCTTGCAGTTGCATTGAGGAAATTCCCTTAATCCCAGTTTTGCCAAATAGTATGGGTAGGGTGCCTTAGCATAATCTCTAGCTGATTGCCATACAGCATTAGAAACTTTTGGCACTGGGCCTTGTTTAATTGCAGGTGCAAAATACAGGGTCACACTGCATTTTATGCCTTGTGTATCGGAGCAATGGCTATAGGTAATACCTACTGCTGCTCCCGCCCACAGTAAATGAGGCCGCATGAGTGTTATGCTTTATATATAATATCTTGTAGCATCAGTAAAAACAGATCTAGAAAAGTCAGAGATGCCAAATTGAGAAAAGCAGCCTAGTCACATACACTGTACAGTTACAGAAACACAATTCCCAGGAATACATGCAGGCTATTGTTTTAAAGCCATAGACACAATTAAACCAAGATGGGCAATGGTAAAGGAAGTGGGCCATCACTTGGCTCTCTGAGCCCTTCTCCATTCTCTAAAAAACAAAGTTCTACTTCTTTACACCCGAGAAACCGTGATTTAAAAAAAAAGGTGCACTGAAAACAGGTCCCAGCTCATTAAAGGGTTGTATTGCATCAGATGGAAAGCTCTATGTTTCATGCCTCTGATTTAGAGGGTAAAGACTGCCATCCTGCCCTGTCTGTCAGAGGAGGGGACATATTTGTACAATACATGACTTCATCAGTTTCCTTTTTAGCCTGCGAGAAGAGAAGCAACATCCTGCAGGTGCTAGACAGGCCTTAAATGTACAAGGGAAGAAGCCAGCTGGAGTAAATTGGCAAGATACTAATATAGCCGTGATGTCTCTTTACAGTGTTGCCATGTCATATGACGTACAAGAAGCAAAATAAAGCAGAGACCTGTGTTACAGTGAACCAAGTATCCTAAGTCTGTTCATCAGTAAATTCCAGAAAATATATATATTGTGCTGTTGCAGAGTCAATTCCCAAGGAACATAGACAGGAAACGTATATCTTATCGCGGCTCTGCGATTTGCCAACAGTTTCCTTGCAAGGCAACTTCGACAAACCGCGGCACCACTTAGGCCATCCCACCGCCGATTTACATTCTAGCCGGTGGGATGGCATTGCGGGGAGATTAGTCCCCGTGTGTGGAAGTTTGCTCCTGCTCAGGACACACATACTGAGGCACCAGGCACCATCCTTTTTCTGTAAGTGCTGCACTGCCATTTGTTCTGTAATTCCATGTGCTGTGCTACTGAAGCTGGGTGCATGCCCAAAACAAACATTGACAAATGATATCCAAAACTGTTCATCTGCTCACCCAGGGCCTTTTTTATTCATCTTCCAAGCTGCTCAGGCTTATGATGGCTAGTCACAATCATTGCTTTTTATCGCCCAAACAGTACATGGAGTGTGTATGTGCCACTTTCAATAGTCAAAATAGTGACTTCATGTAGCCTTATGAGAAACATAGAAGTGTATTAGCAGAGAATAAAGGGGAGGCACGCCGTGGCAGAACTCACAGTGGGGCAGTGAATAGGACACATTTTAACCCCACTGCTTTACTACATTTACATGTGTCACTGCATAGCTGGCTGGAGCTCTAAATGCCTGCTGGAACATAGCATTTAGCACATTCAGTGGCAAAGGAGCGTTTGCATGTGCACCTCTTCATTTTAACAATTCTACTTCATATTGCAGCTATTTTATTTTAATGTCAAATGACCAGAACTATCACACAATGATTGGGATAGGGACTGATATGATTCTATCCTGGACAAGTTTCAATATTCTATTTTAAGTTAAAGCTACATTTTTAACATTTTCAGATCTCATGTCTGCCAACATCTTTTATCTTTTGCTTAAACAAACCCCCAGCTGGTCTGTAGCATTTGGGAAATCCTGAAGAGAAGTGAAGTGAAGAATTTCACTTTTATTTCCTAGTGGTATTAGACCTTTAAAATTCCCTTTGAACTGAGCATGTCAGATTTTGTACTTTTAGTAGAGCAGAGACCAGTCAACAGAAAACACTAAAAACAAATTGTGTAATTAGAGAGGCAGAGTGAAAACTGACCACTCTTTCCATTTTTATTTCTACATTTGCTGGAGTCCTAACTTGGTTTACTGAGAATATAATTTGCTAATTTTATCTGTGTTCACACCAAGCAAACTCTCTGCAAAGAAAGAACATACATTCATTTCTTAAATATTAGATTAAAATCATATGTGTATATATATATTGGCTATATACTCAATGCATCACAGTAACATTACTATCCTGCATAGTTGGTAGAAAGTGCCTCTGAAGAGTTTGGGCAGGGTAGTGATCTCGAGTTGGGCGTATTGAGTGGCAAAGCAAGTGTCACTTCTGCAGGTTATGGTACAGGGAGAGTCCAGATTCCAGTAAAGCCTTAAACCACTTGTCACCTTTCCCTTGGTGACACAGCCACAGAGTTTGAGATTGATATAAAAAAAAATCTGACACTTTTAGTTGGTTGGGTTGTAAATGGTGTCAGGTGCGGGTTAATATCTTTTCTGACCCACTCTTCAACAGGATACAGTAAATGGACTTCCAGTGAGTTCAAAGAAGTGACTTGTACCTAAAATCCAAGAATTCAAACAAAACAAACACATAAAAGTAGATATTAGGAAGCCATAGTGACATATTTCTCCTATATTAAATACATTTGGGTTCACAGTAACCGGGAGAAAAGAAATTATAAAGCAGGAGTGGGATAGGGCAGAAGTGCTATTAATGTAAGCACAAAAGCCATGTCCATTCAAGAAAATGACAAACTTATCCTTCTCCCTTCATTACACAAAATATTGCAAAGCATTCATTGCAGACAAGAGGTAACAAGGTAGAGGCTGAACTTAGGTAGGCAGCCAGGAGTTGAACTCGCCAGCCTTGGGATCACAGTTTCAGATAAAGACAGAGAGGCTCTGACTATGGTCCAATGAGTTTCTTCAGGAAAGCGTCAAGCTGATCTTCATCCTTCAGTCCCACAAACTTATCCACAACATCTCCATTTTTTATGGCCAGGACCGTGGGCACAGCAGAGACCTGAAAAGACAGATAGACTGTGAGACACTGTGGCCTCTATTTACAAACTGTCTGCAAAATCTGGTGTAATGAAGGCATGACTGCAGTTAATTTGTGCCAACATGCCATGTCAAGTGCCAATAATTACATTGTGTGATCACTAGGTTCAGAAGTACTGCCAGGTCCAGACTGCTGGTAATGTTAGGGTTCCCTAGGGTCCATGCATGCAATTAGAGCGTGCTGGCTGCTCACCACAATTTGGGAAGGTGCATATACCTATACCTGGAGTGATATCACCCCCCTCCCTTTCCCCCCCAGCAGACGATCAGCAGAACAATGGGCAGGTAGCAAGATAGCAGTTATATACCACCTAGTGGTATATATCAGTATTTCACGCAATATAAGAAATCCAAGTCCAGCTTGGGACTCCTCCAGTTACATGGGAATAGGAGAAACAATAGGTTATCTGAAAGCTGTTCTAATGTGTAGCACTGGCTCCTTCTGAAAGCTCAGACTCAGGCACCATGAACTGAGATGGCACCTACACACCAATATTACAACAAAAAAATACATTTATTGGTTCAAGAATAACATTTTACATGGAAGAATTAATTATATGTAATATGAACTGTGTAATATAGTAATAAAAACTACACCATAAAAAACCATGACAGAATCCGTTTAAACTGTATGGCTTCCTTGTATTATAGTTAATGAGAATGAGATAAAAAGAAACTGCACAATTCCCATGCATTTATAATTAAGTTTGGGGTGCTTATTTTGAACAGATAAACATGGGATTAGGGAAAGTTTATATCCCCTTTAGTTATTAGAAAAAGCTTGTTGTCACTGTTATGTCAGGATACAGCAGAATGCACAATCTTTGTGACCAATACTCCTTACTGTAATGTAAAAGTTACTGTTTTAGGGTTCATAACAGTCACTTAAAACACGTAAAGGCAAAAGCAGCAATTCAAGGGTTGAATGTCCTACTAGTTAGCTAGTGCTTTGTATGTCACTGTCAAATCCCCAGCAAGACAAACAACAGGCATGAATATCTGATTCTGTTTGCTCACAGGGGGCACTGACACAGCTTAGTTATGAAAACAAACTGTACTAGCTAAATACCTAAAACCCCTCCCATTAAAGGGAAAGTACCCATCTAAATTTAGTAAGGCTAGTATACATTTATGCCACAGTTAAACCACTTTGCGCTTTGTACCAGCATTGCTGACCCACCCATAACGCAGTAGGCTGCTGACCTGTACTGCACATTTCCTCAGTAGGAACATCACAAGTGGTAGCTGTCTGTAGTAAATCTGTATGTCTGTCCCAGAAATGCAGTAGCAAACCAGGAGGAAGCTGGAACACAGTGTGTTATTTATATGCTTTAACCCCTTCTATGCCTGCTCTTGAGGGCAAAGTACAATAAGGAAATTTAGATTTATGGACTTCAGTATAAACCTACACTGCATGATTGTCTGCATACATGTAACACATGCTTGTGTGCATACTACTCCACACCTTTATCTGGAACTAAAAAATGCATTTTAATGTGATTACGAGATTTAAGTGTTTTACCTGCAGCAATTCTTACAACCTAAAATGGCCAAGAATTTGTTGAAATTTGGTCGCCACTACAAAACGCTGGAGACAAAACTCCCCATCTGTGATTATTCACAGAAAATGTAAATAGCTGATCACCTGGTTTGAGCAATAAATAAAACTGCATTTATAGCTGCAACGTTTATTCACCATCAAGGCTAGGTGAGTTTTCTGTTTGTTGATTATTTTACATTTATTTTTACAGGGCAGACATACAAGAGGAAAGGGTTAAGCAAAGGAATTTAAACGGCTAATTTCGCAACACAATTCCAAGGGGCGGCCTCATCCCCCAAGGTGATAAGGAAGAGTGTGATGTTCTGAATGTGTGAGGAGCTCCCCCTATTGCACATACTAGGGACAATTTGTAATTGTAATAAATAGAACTATCTGCTTGTAGGAATAGCTTATTCAGTTATTTGCCCTGGTGTGCAAGCAAACAAACAGACTTTTGCTCATGGGAACCTGGAAAAAGGAAAGACAACGTAGCCCAGTTAGGCCCTATTAGTGAGGTGGGCAGTAATCGCTATATCAATGATATCAGATCAATGTGTTGCTCCCCAACCCTTTGGATGTTGCTCCCAGTGTCCTCAAAGTAGGGGCTCATTTTTGAATTTCTGGTTAGGAGGCAAGTTTTGGTTGCATAAAAAGCCAGTGTAAAGCCAAACAGAGCCTTCTATAGGCTACCAGTCTACATATGGGCTACCAAATAGTTCTTAGTTGCACCCCCATGCTTGTGTTGCTCCCCAATACTTTTTCCATTTGAATGTGGCTCATGGGTATAAAAGGTTGGGGATGCCTGCTCTATATCATATCAGCAATGTTCTAGTAACCCATACCCTTTATACACATAAGCAGCTAATACAGCATGAATGCAGCTATCCCGCAAGGGTTCAGCTGGATGTGAAATGCTATACTTCCAAAACAACATTATCAAGCATGACAGAAATATATTATTTTTCATACCAATATTATGGTTCATTTTTATCCGGTTTTTGGAATAATATTTTCCCTAGCACTGCTAATTTCCCAAATACTTACAGATGCACTTAATAGGATATTTCACTTGGCTTCACAATGTTTTCTTACTGTATACGTTTATTTTAGCTAGTTAAAAAGGAAATTAGTTTCACTGTATTCTACATATTTTTGTTACCATAGCCCTACTGAGGCACACAGGCTAAGATATCAAACAGCTGTCCTGAGGGACAGTCAGCAAAACTGTTCTGATACCATGACTTCCAGATTGACCAGTTGGTTGGTTGATTTTCCCCAATGTGACGATCACACCAAAGGATACAGAGACAAACTGTACTGTACGGTCAGCATGAGGGGATCGGACTGCTAGGCTTTTGGAGGAAACGCTCCAGGGAAAGTCACAACATTCAGATTGGTTACAATTTAATTTGTATAAAACATTATTGAGCATCAACCCAGCATTAGTCACTGATACTAAAAATGTATTTGTATGGAGAAAATATACTGTAGGATTTATGCCATGCAAAAAAAAAAAAAAATCACATTTCTCACCCAATAGTATACTTGCAATTTAAGTAAAGAGAGGTGATGTGACACCTGACAATTGAGTTGATGTTAGATGAGTAGAAAATTCACACTTTAGTAAATATGTCCCTATAGGGATGCCACCTTACCCAGTTAATTACAGGAACATCCAGGGACAGGGTTAATGATGTGACAGGCTGTGTTTGGCAGACTAGGTAAGTCACTGCAGCAGTAAATTACAGATAGTTGCAGTGGTGTTTAGGTTACTTAACCGTCTCTGAGTTGGGGATAGTTGCAAGACTGACTAGCTTGCCTTCACAGAACATGGCCCATGAGCATAACTAGAGAAACTCACTAGCTACAGTTTCATGTCATTACCTATCTTTCTTTTAGTAAGCCCAGGTGGTTCAGAACCCACACTGTCATGCACAGTTATTAGTTGATTTTATATTTTGGCAAGCACACAATAACAACAAGCCAACTTGGCATCATTACTTATGTCCCAAGGGCTCTTCTACTAGATTAATTGCCCAAATGCCTAAAAGAGATGCATGCGTCAACTCAGGCCATACTGAATACTAAAAGGAACCAGCAGACAATGAAAAGGCATATTTTATTAGCTCACTAGCTCAAGGGACAAAGTTGTCTATCTTTGAATATATAGACTTGCAAATGGCTCTTACACAAGGCCGTTTATGCTTGTAGCATGTGTGCTTCTGCCACAGAAATTAAATATTTAACTGAAGTAAGTTTGAGTCTCTAACCAAAATGGTTCTACCTGCCTGTATGTAAAACACCTGTGTGAATAAGCCCTAAAGTCGTCCCAAGTGACTTTAACAGTACAATTAGGCTAAGGGCACATGGGCTGCTGTCTTTTTGCCCTTTTTGCTTTGTGTGCATTGACAGGCACAATGTTGGCCTAAGAGCACACACAGAGCAGATTTCGGGTGAAAAGCATATCATTGCATTTCTGCGCCAAAATCCACTCTATGTATGTGCTCCTGTGCCATGCAATGCACAAAGATAGAGGGGATGGGAGGCAGCAGACTGGCTTGACAGAATGAATCAGTATGCCATTATTCTTATTCTATAATTGCCCATACAATTTTTCGCACTTTTCATACTGGGCATTGAAGGGGAACTCACAACACACAATATGCAGGCAGGGTGCTGTGTTTACAAAAGCTTAATTGCCACCTGAGAAAAGTCATATTCACATTTTCATTATAAGGGTCCCTAGAGGCCACGCACTTAAACATATTGTTCATTAAACTGTTCAGTACATGGAAATAGTAAAATGCCTTTGCTTTAAAGGAAAAGTAACGCAAAAAATTTTTAACTAAAAAATCTATTCTACCCTCCCCCAATAATTGCCCTATCCTGAAAACTATTTGTTATTTATAATGCTTTAGAAGAAAATACCTGTAAAAAACTTGGCTTCCGGTCATTTCAACAAAGGCGATATGGCGACACAGGGAAAGTTTCAGGGGATATGGCCATGCAGGAGAAAGTATCGGGTGAAGTTTAACTAGGCGATCGACTGATCGAGTCTAGCCTTCCTTCTGTATAGGAAGGAGTCAGGCTAGACTCGATCAATCGATCACTGCATAGTTAAACTTCACCCGATACTTTTTCCTGCATGGCCATATCCCCTGAAACTTTCCCTGTGTCGCCATATCATCTTTGTTGAAATGACCGGAAGCCAAGATTTTTACAGGTATTTTCTTCTAAAGCATTATAAATAACAAATAGTTTTCAGAATAGGGCAATTATTGGGGGAAGGTAGAATAGATTTTTTAGTTAAAAATTTTTAGCGTTACTTTTCCTTTAAAGAGGCAAAACCAGAAAGTGTTGGTGGGTGAGGCTTATTAAAACAGTGGGTGTGGCTTATATTTGTGCAAGGGGCTTAATTTTGGAATGCCGCGGTCTGTATGGCACACAAAGAATCTACTCCACTCCACTCTCATTGCCCTAGTTAAACCACTGATTAAAATTCATATGTAATGTCACTGCTAGGAAATATAATTAATGTAAATGGTTTCATTTAGCTTAGATATGCACTTAGTAGCAAAGCAATAATGGATGCAGACCTTTTAGTTGCAGGGGGACAGGAGAATAAGGGCCTCATAAGGTCATAATTAATGAGCAATTTTAATTTATATTGGCAAAACAGGGCAGTTTCTGATTCTTTGAGGACCCTAAAGTTGATTTGCTTTTAGGCCCAGTAACATCTAGTTATGCCACTCTGTGCAAGTGTTACCTTTCATTGCCTTAAAGCTTTTTGTTACATTTAATTAAGGGCTCTGGCACACGGGGAAATTAGTCGCCCGCGGCAAAACTCCCTGTTCGCGGGCGACTAATCTCCCCGAGTTGCCTTCCCCTGCCATCCCATCGGCGACAATGTAAGTCGCCGGTGGGATGGCAGACGCAGCGGGACGATTTCGGGAAATCGCCGAAAAAGACTCGCAAGTCTTTTTCGTCGATTTGCGTGAAATCGCGCCGCCGCGTCTGCCATCCCGCCGGCGACTTACATGTTCGCCGGTGGGATGGCAGGGGAAGGCAACTCGGGGAGATTAGTCGCCCGCGAACAGGGAGTTTTGCCGCGGGCGACTAATCTCCCTGTGTGCCAGAGCCCTTAAGGTTCATGAGATCAACATCTACATGATAAACTGTGCTTAGATTAGGGAAAATACTGATAGCTCTCTTTGTTATGGTCTTGTTTTGACCCCCTTCTTCTGTTCTCCCATTTCACTCTCACACTCTCTTTTTAGATTATTTCTTTTGATGTTTCCCCCTTGGTTTTTGTTTCCTGTAAACATTTTCTCTGAGCACTCACCTTCTCTCCCCACTTTCCTAATTTTACCATTTCAATTCTGGTAGAGCTTTTAATCCTCTTTTCATGCAATATTTATTGAATGTTTTCCTAACAAGCAGTTATCTGCCACAAAGTGACTGGATATGATTGTAACTGGACTTTGCACCCGCCACTGGCAGTCTGGCATATGCAATCCATGTGCCACTCAGCATTAGGCATTCAGTAAATTTAAGAAGGAACGAATAATTAAGATTGGAGAAAGATACTGAATAGAAATGCCAAGTAAATAGTAACCCAAACACAAATTATAGCTCCCAAATGGGGTAAACTACATGAAATCATAGGGAGATGATACAGGGAGAAAAAGGGCTGTGTGTGGGGTATTTTGTGACTGATTAGTACTGGAGGCATGTTTGTATGTGTGTATGCTTGTGAGAATGTCTAGTGATTGGATAAAATGTGTTTGGGGCAGAAATTGAAATGTAATTAAAGTTCAGGTATAGGATATATTATCCAGAATGCTTGGGTTTTCTGGAAAGGAACCTTTGCGTAATTTGCATCTCCATACCTTAAGTTTGCTATAAATCAGTTAAACCTTAAATAAACCCAAAATAAGTGTTTTGCCACCAATATGGACTCATGCAGCTTAGTTTGGATCAAGTACAAGGTACTGTTTTATTATTACAGAGAAAAAGGACATCATTTTTTTTTTTTTAAATTAGAATTATTTGCTTATAGTATAAGGGAGATGGCCCTCCTGTAACTGGGAGTTTTCTGGATACAGGGTTTCCACATAACAGATCACATATCTTAACTTTATATTTTATTTACTTGCATATATTTGTTTGAAATCCTACCTCAAATTCAAGAGCAAGGTCAGTATGGTCATCTATATCCACTTTTGCCATCACAACTTTTCCTTGTTGCTTAGCAACAACCTTCTCCAATCGGGGAGCTAGAATTTTGCATGGCCCACACCACCTGACATGAAACATCAACAACAAAGAATAAAATTGAAATTCTATCCAAGTACAATGATAGAATGATGAGCACATGTTGAGCACTGAGCTACCAATTTACACAAGAAAAGCTGAAGAGGAAAAAAAAAATCTGTGAATTTTTAACTTGTAGGGGCAGTGACAATTAACTAACTTTAAAGGAACAGTTCGGTGTAAAAATGAAACCGGTTAAAATAGACTGCAAAATAAAAAATGTTTTCAATATAGCTAGTTAGGCAAAAATGTAATCTATAAAGGCTGGAGTGAGCAGATGTCTAACACAATGGGCAGAACTTTACTTCCTGCTTTCAGCACTCTAACCTCTTAGTTAAGGTGGCCACACACGTGGCGATCTGCGATCTTTCGTGCGACCATCGGTCGCATGAAAGATCGTCAGATCCACCACTAACCTTCAGGGCTGAAACAGGCAGATAAGGAGATAGAAACAATAGGATTTCTACCTCCTTCTGCCGATTCAGCGCTGAAGGCAGATTTTGTTCAGGCGCCTTCTATGGCGCCCGATCAAAATCTTTTAACTGGCCCGATCGGCGAGTCGACCGATATCAGCAGCTTCCTGCGATATCGGTCGACTCGCCGACTTACCATACATGCACCGAATATCGTACGAAACGAGGTTTCATACGATATTCGGTGCATGTATGGACAGCTTTAGTCAGTGACTTTAGGGGGAGAGGCAAGACTCCAGATCCCACAATGCCTTGCATGTTCTGTGAGTAATAAACTTGTGAAGGAGACTCCCAGCAATTGTTCGTTGTAGGAAATGGAGCCTTTGCTAGAGGACAGCTGTCTACTGCTCCATTGTTTCCATGATATATGTATTTACGAAAAGCAGTGGATGAATAGCAAGGAACAGACTGCCTTTAAAATTACATTAAAAAAATGACTTTAAAACCATTGGATGTTTTAATTAATGAAAATAAGAAAGATGGCTAAAATTACATTTTCTTTAATTAGGCAATTTTTTTTTTTTTATTATGAATTGGTGGAGTACCTTTTTCTGGTTGATAATCATGTGTAATATTATTAAATCTCAGCATATTTAGACTCATTTATTATAAAGTCTACCCTGTGCTTTTCTATACTGTGAAATTGTACAGTGCTGTGTAGTATGCTTCATAAATAAAGTTATATAGACATGCATATCTGTAACCATTGGTTTCATATGAGAGATTACATTAGTTAACCCTTCTTATTAAACCAACTTACTGTGCATGGAAATCCACCACCACAGGTGTCTCACTGCCAACAACACGCTCTTGAAAGTCATCTGCATCCTGGACGTTGAATGTAACTCTGCATGGAGTAGAGGTGGAGATGGGCCTCAAGTTACAGTGGGGATGTAGTCTAGAGGAGGTCAGGGTCTTGAGTCCATGTGATCGTATGCCATTTGAGAGGCAAGTGGAGAGAGAGGGTGCTGGAGCGATTAGGCTTTTCACAGACGGAACAACAACTCGCTTCAAGAACAGGCGTTGGGCCATCTACGTGAATGAATGACAAAACAATATTTAGAAATTTACCATAGCAGCTCTGATTTATACTGGCACCACAGACCTGCCCATTAATGCCCACTCCTTAGTTTATGTGAATATTAAAGACAGCATACACTGCTGGTAGTAGGCAGGCTGAGTACTGGTAGGAAGGAGGTGATTAAGTTATTTCTAATGTCATAGGAAGAATGGACCAGGCTGCAGCAGTCCCTGCTCATATGTTTGATAGCCAGCAAAGGAATCAGTATCTCGGCATGCCCTCAGTGACTAAAGGTGGCCATACATTTTGCGACCTGCTTATTTGGCGACTTTACCAAACCAGCAGATCTTCTCCCAATCTGCCCATCTAAGGTGGCCAATATCAGGCTAATTCAATAGTTTAGCTCTCAATTGAATTAAAACAGCGGGTATAGGTGCCATCGGCTCACGGACTGCATCAATGAGCTGACGTTGTCCCTGATGCAATGGAAAAATTAATCCTGTCCGACTGAGATCTAGCCAGGTTTAAGCCAGATGTTGGTTGGGTAGGCCCGTCGGCGGTCCCCATACAGGGGCAGATAAGCTGCCCAATTGGTTTGAAGGCCACCTTTACAAGTAAAGCTCAGGGAATGCAATCTTATAAGTTCCCCTTTCACAAAATATGGCTGTAGCACTTGCTGAGGTGTACGAAAACAAAGAATGTCTTCCCTTTGGCTTTAAGCTCTGAATCAGATTTACTTCATAGTATGGGATAAGAAAAGATCACAATAGGGTGCCCCTATATGGGAACTATTTTGGACATTCCTCACTAAATTAAAAGGTCATTGGCCTGCATCTATGTCATGTGCAAACAGGACTCTCATTACTAACTGTACATGATTGTTACATATCATTATGTACACCGCTACCAAATATTTTGGTGCTTCATCTGATTGGACTTGTTCATATATCAACAGCACCAGACATACAACACGGATTCCAAAAAAGTTGGGACACTAAACAAATTGTGAATAAAAACTGAATGCAATGATGTGGAGGTGCCAACTTCTAATATTTTATTCAGAATAGAACATAAATCACGGAACAAAAGTTTAAACTGAGAAAATGTACCATTTTAAGGGAAAAATATGTTGATTCAGAATTTCATGGTGTCAACAAATCTCAAAAAAGTTGGGACAAGGCCATTTTCACCACTGTGTGGCATCTCCCCTTCTTCTTACAACACTCAACAGACGTCTGGGGACCGAGGAGACCAGTTTCTCAAGTTTAGGAATAGGAATGCTCTCCCATTCTTGTCTAATACAGGCCTCTAACTGTTCAATCGTCTTGTGCCTTCTTTGTCGCACCTTCCTCTTTATGACGCGCCAAATGTTCTCTATAGGTGAAAGATCTGGACTGCAGACTGGCCATTTCAGTACCCAGATCCTTCTCCTACGCAGCCATGATGTTGTGTTTGATGCAGAATGTGGTCTGGCATTATCTTGTTGAAAAATGCAGGGTCATCCCTGAAAGAGATGACGTCTGGATGGGAGCATATGTTGTTCTAGAACCTGAATATATTTTTCTGCATTGATGCTGCCTTTCCAGACATGCAAGCTGCCCATGCCACACGCACTCATGCAACCCCATACCATCACAGATGCAGGCTTCTGAACTGAGCGTTGATAACAACTTGGGTTGTCCTTGTCCTCTTTGGTCCGGATGACATGGCGTCCCAGATTTCCAAAAAGAACTTCGAATCGTGACTCGTCTGACCACAGAACAGTCTTCCATTTTGCCACACTCCATTTTAAATGATCCCTGGCCCAGTGAAAACGCCTGAGCTTGTGGATCTTGCTTAGAAATGGCTTCTTCTTTGCACTGTAGAGTTTCAGCTGGCAACGGCGGATGGCACGGTGGATTGTGTTCACTGACAATGGTTTCTGGAAGTATTCCTGAGCCCATTCTGTGATTTCCTTTAAAGTAGCATTCCTGTTTGTGGTGCAGTGTCGTTTAAGGGCCCGGAGATCACGGGCATCCAGTATGGTTTTACGGCCTTGACCCTTACGCACAGAGATTGTTCCAGATTCTCTGAATCTTCGGATGATGTTATGCACAGTTGATGATGATAGATGCAAAATCTTTGCAATTTTTCGCTGGGTAACACCTTTCTGATATTGCTCCACTATCTTTCTGCACAACATTGTGGGAATTGGTGATCCTCTACCCATCTTGGCTTCTGAGAGACACTGCCACTCTGAGAAGCTCTTTTTATACCCAATCATGTTGCCAATTGACCTAATTAGTGTTATTTGGTCTTCCAGCTCTTCGTTATGCTCAAATTTACTTTTTCCAGCCTCTTATTGCTACTTGTCCCAACTTTTTTGGGATTTGTTGACACCATGAAATTCTGAATCAACATATTTTTCCCTCAAAATGGTACATTTTCTCAGTTGAAACTTTTGTACCGTGATTTATGTTCTATTCTGAATAAAATATTAGCAGTTGGCACCTCCACATCATTGCGTTCAGTTTTTATTCACAATTTGTTTAGTGTCCCAACTTTTTTGGAATCCGGGTTGTATAATAGTTATAACTAAGAACCACATTGATTTGTGTATTCAATGTAATTGTATTTATTATTAGATGCAGGCTGATTAGGCATCCTACCCCCTAACCTGTGCATCATTCAGACTGCTCTATGCCAGGTGATAAGTACCTTTGTGCTCTGCTTCTTGCGCCAGATTTTGATCTGGCACAAGGAGCAGAATATAGCTTTCCCCTGGGGAAAAGTGCTTCTTACGCAAGTGGCAATCTCTTACGCACCCCTAATCCTAATCACTAGATTAACTCCAGAAGATCATTTATTTATGAAAACTTCACTTTATGGAGAACTTAAAACAGATAAATATAGCTTTCTACTCCCAAACTGCTAATGCTATTAGTTTATTAGTTTTTTTTTTTCAACTTTTTTCAATTTACAGTACCTTCTCCTACTGGTTCTTGGGTACAAAGATAAATCAAAATACATTTCCAAGGGTCTTCTAAATAACTGAATAGCCAATATGCATAGGATTACTGAACCATGAGGCACGTAAAGACCCTAAAACTGACAGTGCATACAATTTTTCATGGTTGAAACCTTGGCCAGTGCAAACACAACACATACTCTACATTTCATGTTATTGTAAAAGCCAAGTAACCAGTAAGTTAACAAACACAAACCAAACATACAGGAAAACTACACCTTCTGCACAATGCAAAATAATACAGTATGCATTTATTTATACACAGAAACAGCTCCTGACCTTGTGCTCTGCACTGTCATTTGTAAGTGATCATTGTGATGATTTAGTCACACTGGGTAATAAAACAATTTTAGGGCAAAACAACACTCACAAAATGTTCAAACTGTGTGTGCACTTGCCCAAGTTGTGTGTGCATGCCAGTGTGCAGCGAGTGTGCAACAAAACCCCCAAACCTATTATAGAAATTGTAGAAAAGTTGTGTAGAAATTGTATGAGTACAGTACCTTTCTTCAGGCAGGCGGAGGAACTGGTCAGGGACCGCTGGAGGGTTCCACATGCACCGGAAGAATTCCTGGAGTGGGCGTGAGTGGGGGTGGGGCTGGGGGTGGGGCTGGAGCCGTAGCAGAAAGGCCTATAACAGTCACATGGTTGTGACGTAGCTGCTGCTGTCTTTGGCTCATGTTATGGTTTTAATTTGTCTGCATAAAAACAGTACAGCCTTAGTGCAAATGCTAATAAACAGCCATGTAGTTGCTAACATGCACTTCAGAAACTTTCTCCTTTGTGATCCCACAAACAGTACTCGCCACTTCCTTCTCTCCTGTAATACTCCTCCCACCAGCCTGCCCTTGTGCAGCACAGAAACATTACTTCCTTATCAGCTTCAGAAGGGCAAATCATTCTTTCTTCCCGAATCACTCAGCTGCTCTGGCTGACCAATAAAAAACGCTCTTCACAGTTGAAGTACAGAGCTTTGGCTGGTGTGAATATGTGATTAGCTAATGCTCTATTTATTACAGCGTTGAAGTTGGTTTCTTGTTCAGTCAGTGAGTAAGTAACTGGGTTTTAAAGAAATAAATGACCTTGGGCCACGGATTTAAAAGTTCACATTCATTGTCAGAGATGCCCTACATAAACTACATTTGTGCCAGCCTGGTTCGAAACGGTTCTGGGCAGGAACATTGCCACCAAAGGGGTAATAGCTTCTTATTTGGTCTGATGAATAAGTAACTAATGATTTAAAGTGGCATCAATGTGGATATCCTTGCAGTTCTATCTATTTGAATAAGCAACGGGGTGCTAAAGGGTTTAAGTGCCCTTGTGCCACTGATTTCAACCCATATATTTGCAGGTAGGGGTGCCAGCGGGGTAGTCTAAAGCCAGCGGGGTCCACACTCACAAAAAAAAGAAGAAGAAAAAGATACCATGTGTACTGCCACCCCCTGGAAGCTGCTGCCTCCTTCCACCTCCTTCTGCCAATTCAGCCCTGAAGACAGATTTTGCTCAGGCGCCTTCTGTGGTGCCCGATCAAAATCTTTTAACCCACCCGATTGGTGAGTCGACCAATATCAGCAGCATCCTGCGATATCGGTTGACTCACCGACTTGCCATACACGAGGTTTCGTAAGATATTATCGGTGCGTGTATGGCCAGCTTTAGAGTGGATACGGCCCTGGCTGTAAATTCTATTGTCCCAAAGGTTATTGCATACCTCCCAACTGTCCCGATTTTCGCAGGACAGTCCCTCTTTTGACAGCTCAACCCACAGTCCTGGATTCTTACTGAAAAGTCCCTCATTTCCCTTGATCTCCTGCACTGAAGCTAAAAAAGATAAAAATTTAATTAAAAGTAGCTTTTGGCAGAGAGCCCAGAAAGCTAAACAAGCTTCACCTGCACTTAGATACATTGTTTCTCACATTTAATTAAACAAGTGGGCTTTTGGCAGAGAGCCCAGAAAGGTAAAAAGCCACACCTGCGCTGAGATACAATTGTAACTAATAAGCTAAAATGGTCTCTTAGGGGAACTGAGACTTGCAGCTTAAAGGGCAACTTCACCTTTTTTTTTTTTTTTTTTTTAGCAAAACTGTAATAACACATAAAACAGGACCCCACAACCCCCAGAAATGTGTTCAAACTTTAAATAACCTGCCAAATTTAGTCAAATTGGAGTGGTATTTAGGGGGTGTGGTCAAAAAAATTGCCACGCTGCGCACACCATTTGTTTTTGTCCCTCTTTCCGTATTCAAAATGTTGGGAGGTATGTTATTGGGTTCTTAGGTGCGTTTATTGTGTATGTATATATACTGTATACAGTAGTGTGGATGAAAGCAAAGTCTAAAAACATTTATTTCCTGCCTGTTTCTCCAGCAGATGACCCTAAACATGCCCGGGCAAAATTAGCAGCTTCAACTCAATAGCATTCAATAATAGGTAAACTTGCTTTTTTAACATGATGATACATGTCATCCTCTATAGTTGAAACGGGATTACTATACATTAGGGAGTAATGTAAAATATATCTGGCCTAGTTAACATTAATTTGCCTATAAAAAGCATTTTTAAGCAGCAAACTGCAGATGCCAAACTCCCCAATAACTAATGCTGAATGCAAGACATATCGTACTGTACATTCTTTAAAAGTATTCAGAGTTTGTTTTTATACATCTGGGGAATGAACCAAGTGCCACTGTTAAGTCCCTCTTGTTGTTTAGTGAGAGTGCTTGGTGTTTGTGTTAAATCCTGCAGCCTCCTGCTGAATCAGCACTTGTAAACAGAATCCTACACCAAGGCATTATGATTTTAGTGACCTTTCTCATCATGTGACACAAAAGGAATCTCAGAATCTCAGATTTCAAAAGCTCATATATATAACAAGTCCTCATAGAGACATGGCATTATTTGACTAGAATATCCTGCATTACTTGCTAACGCAGTGACATGTTGTTATGGAAGCATTCATGGTTATGTAGAGACCTCACGTAGCAGCAATAAGAGTTTTTTTTTTAAAAAAAAAATAACCGGTCTTATTGCTTAAGCATAGTTTTGTGTTTATAGTGTTAACAGTGCTGCCAAAAGGCAACTAGGAGGAGGTCACCGGTCACCTGGGCCTTCTGGGAGATGGGCACTGACAACAAGTAGGCTAGGGCCCCACTGAATGGAAGAAAAGGCCCTTTGATGTATGTTGACACCACTGATCCATACCAGCCACACCCCATTATTCCAAAACCCTGCCCACCACTGCAAGCTTTGCCCCTCTTGCTGTGTTTCTGCCATGGGGCTCCCCCAGTACAGCCCTGATGGTGGCCCTGTGTTCAATGTCTGCTGTATGTGGCTTTGTTAGTAAACAGTATCACTGTAGAACCCACAAGTAAATACACTTACTTATGTTCCATTTTCTTTAGTGTCACAAAGGTTAATACTACCATTTCCAGCAGCCACACTGGAAGCTAGCGTTCTGCTATTTGTAGACTAGATATTGGATATCTTTGCTCTAATGTAGGGATCTCCAACATTTTTTACTTGTGAGCTTGTAAAAAAGTGTTGGTGAGCCACACAAGTATGAAAAAAGTGCCTTGAGGGTGCCAAATAAGGGCTGTGATTGGCTATTTGGTAGCCCCATGTGGACTGCTGGCCTGCAGGAGGCTCTTCTTGGAGTAAAACTGTGTCTCGGTGTTTCCAAAACTTGTCTCCAAGCCAGAAATTTAAAAATAGGCACCTACTTTGAGGCCACTGGGAGCAACCACTGCTGCTCACAAGCAACTGGTTGGGAATCACTGCTCAATTGTATAGTATTATGTGCCCAGAGGGTACAGAGAATACTATTTTAGGGTAATGGCAGACAAGAAATATTGGCACCTGCAACAGTGACCTTTCCTTTTCGTGGGCCACAAATCTCTTGAAAATACCATGGCACGGGTGTCTGTGGGAATAGTCAGTGGTAAAACATATAAATCATGTAACCATGGAAATTGCCTTCTCCTGCATTTACTGGTGGGAATGGGATTCATAGGTTTTACAGTCAGCAATTCACACTGACACCAAGGGTAAGGTATTTTAAAGAGATTTGTTACCCATGAGAAGGAAAGGTAAAATTACTGGGAGTGCCAAACCCCCCAGTGATTATAATTACTGGGTTTTAAAAAACACACTGGACAATTCCAGCAGTGCATGCCACAGCCCTGTTCTTCCCAATGCTCCTCTGCACTGAACAAAGACCAGGTCTGGACTGGGATTTAAAATACACCCTGGTATTGCAAGTACATGCAGGGGCGCTGCTGCCATGAAAGCCAGTTGAGGCAATATGCCTACAGTTACCAGGGATAGCAAAAATCTGTTCATGCTAAATTTAAAAGCCAAGTTTAAAGTTTTGATGCATCTCGCCAGACCCCCTTCCAGTGCAGGAAAGGTAAGCACTGGGGGCAAGAGGGGCATCACAGGAGCCTCCTCATGGTGGTAGTACACAGAACGCAGAGTACACAGAAGCCCAAACAGGCCCAATAAATAGTGACTGTCTATGGCATCTTACAGTAGCCCCTATGGCAGTTGCCAGAATCCACACATTGGCAGGATGGGCCTGGTGCACATATGTACAGACATTGCCAAAGGATTTCTGTACTGAACTTTCCCTGGTTGACAGAGGGCCACTCTGCATAATGAACCCTGTGCCAGATCATTTTATAAAAAAAAAAAAAGGCAGTGCTGACCTGGGGAGTCTCACTTTATGATTATAACTGGGGAGTGCCTTGGCACCCCCACTTATTTTACCTATTCTTTTGCTTCTAAACATTGGTGTGGCTGTATATTTTAAACACAAGGTATATTATTTGTTATAATACTTACTTTTCAGTGAGTCATGTGACAGATATTCCATCACTAAGCATTGGTTATAATATATATATATAGTTATCATATATATATATATATATATATACAGTGGTGTGAAAAACTATTTGCCCCCTTCCTGATTTCTTATTCTTTTGCATGTTTGTCACACAAAATGTTTCTGATCATCAAACACATTTAACTATTAGTCAAAGATAACACAAGTAAACACAAAATGCAGTTTTTAAATGAGGGTTTTTATTATTTAGGGAGAAAAAAAATCCAAACCTACATGGCCCTGTGTGAAAAAGTAATTGCCCCCTGAACATAATAACTGGTTGGGCCACCCTTAGCAGCAATAACTGCAATCAAGCGTTTACGATAACTTGCAACGAGTCTTTTACAGCGCTCTGGAGGAATTTTGGCCCACTCATCTTTGCAGAATTGTTGTAATTCAGCTTTATTTGAGGGTTTTCTAGCATGAACCGCCTTTTTAAGGTCATGCCACAACATCTCAATAGGATTCAGGTCAGGACTTTGACTAGGCCACTCCAAAGTCTTCATTTTGTTTTTCTTCAGCCATTCAGAGGTGGATTTGCTGGTTTGTTTTGGGTCATTGTCCTGCTGTAGCACCCAAGATCGCTTCAGCTTGAGTTGACGAACAGATGGCAGGACATTCTCCTTCAGGATTTTTTGGTAGACAGTAGAATTCATGGTTCCATCTATCACAGCAAGCCTTCCAGGTCCTGAAGCAGCAAAACAACCCCAGACCATCCCACTACCGCCACCATATTTTACTGTTGGTATGATGTTCTTTTTCTGAAATGCTGTGTTACTTTTACGCCAGATGTAACGGGGCACGCACCTTCCAAAAAGTTCAACTTTTGTCTCGTCGGTCCACAAGATATTTTCCCAAAAGTCTTGGCAATCATTGAGATGTTTTTTAGCAAAATTGAGACGAGCCATAATGTTCTTTTTGCTTAAAAGTGGTTTGCGCCTTGGAAATCTGCCATGCAGGCCGTTTTTGCCCAGTCTCTTTCTTATGGTGGAGTCGTCAACACTGACCTTAATTGAGGCAAGTGAGGCCTGCAGTTCTTTAGATGTTGTCCTGGGGTCTTTTGTGGCCTCTCGGATGAGTTGTCTCTGCGCTCTTGGGGTAATTTTGGTCGGCCGGCCACTCCTGGGAAGGTTCACCACTGTTCTATGTTTTTGCCATTTGTGGATAATGGCTCTCACTGTGGTTCGCTGGAGTCCCAAAGCTTTAGAAATGGCTTTATAACCTTTACCAGACTGATAGATCTCAATTACTTTTGTTCTCATTTGTTCCTGAATTTCTTTGGATCTTGGCATGATGTCTAGCTTTTGAGGTGCTTTTGGTCTACTTCTCTGTGTCAGGTAGCTCCTATTTAAGTGATTTCTTGATTGAAACAGGTGTGGCAGTAATCAGGCCTGGGGGTGACTACAGAAATTGATATTGAAATTGAAAATTGAATTTGATAAGTTATTTTTTAACAAGGGGGGCAATCACTTTTTCACACAGGGCCAAGTAGATTTGGAGTTTTTTTTCTCCCTTAATAACGTAAACCTTCATTTAAAAACTGCATTTTGTGTTCAATTATGTTATCTTTGACTAATAGTTAACGGTTTTTGATGAGCAGAAACATTTAAGTGTGACAAACATGCAAAAGAATAAGAAATCAGGAAGGGGGCAAATAGTTTTTCACACCACTGTATATATATATAGTGGCTTGCAAAAGTATTCGGCCCCCTTGAACTTTTCCACATTTTGTCACATTACAGCCACAAACATGAATCAATTCTATTGGAATTCCACGTGAAAGACCAATACAAAGTGGTGTACACGTGAGAAGTGGAACGAAAGTCATACATGATTCCAAACATTTTTTACAAATAAATAACTGCAAAGTGGGGTGTGCGTAATTATTCAGCCCCCTTTGGTCTGAGTGCAGTCAGTTGCCCATAGACATTGCCTGATGAGTGCTAATGACTAAATAGAGTGCCCCTGTGTGTAATCTAATGTCAGTACAAATACAGCTGCTCTGTGACGGCCTCAGAGGTTGTCTGAGAGAATATTGGGAGCAACAACACCATGAAGTCCAAAGAACACACCAGACAGGTCAGGGATAAAGTTATTGAGAAATTTAAAGCAGGCTTAGGCTACAAAAAGATTTCCAAAGCCTTGAACATCCCACGGAGCACTGTTCCACCGATCATTCAGAAATGGAAGGAGTATGGCACAACTGTAAACCTACCAAGACAAGGCCGTCCACCTAAACTCACAGGCTGAACAAGGAGAACGCGGATCAGAAATGCAGCCAAGAGGCCCATGGTGACTCTGGGGGAGCTGCAGAGATCTACAGCTCAGGTGGGGGAATCTGTCCATAGGACAACTATTAGTCGTGCACTGCACAAAGTTGGCCTTTATGGAAGAGTGGCAAGAAGAAAGCCATTGTTAACAGAAAACCATAAGAAGTCCCGTTTGCTGTTTGCCACAAGCCAAGTGGGGGATACAGCAAACATGTGGAAGAAGGTGCTCTGGTCAGATGAGACCAAAATGGAACTTTTTGGCCAAAATGCAAAACGCTATGTGTGGCGGAAAACTAACACTGCACATCACTCTGAACACACCATCCCCACTGTCAAATATGGTGGTGGCAGCATCATGCTCTGGGGGTGCTTCTCTTCAGCAGGGACAGGGAAGCTGGTCAGAGTTGATGGGAAGATGGATGGAGCCAAATACAGGGCAATCTTGGAAGAAAACCTCTTGGAGTCTGCAAAAGACTTGAGACTGGGGCGGAGGTTCACCTTCCAGCAGGACAACGACCCTAAACATAAAGCCAGGGCAACAATGGAATGGTTTAAAACAAAACATATCCATGTGTTAGAATGGCCCAGTCACAGTCCAGATCTAAATCCAATCGAGAATCTGTGGCAAGATCTGCAAACTGCTGTTCACAAACGCTGTCCATCTACTCTGACTGAGCTGGAGCTGTTTTGCAAAGAAGAATGGGCAAGGATTTCAGTCTCTAGATGTGCAAAGCTGGTAGAGACATACCCTAAAAGACTGGCAGCTGTAATTGCAGCAAAAGGTGGTTCTACAAAGTATTGACTCAGGGGGCTGAATAATTACGCACACCCCACTTTGCAGTTATTTATTTGTAAAAAATGTTTGGAATCATGTATGATTTTCGTTCCACTTCTCACGTGTACACCACTTTGTATTGGTCTTTCACGTGGAATTCCAATAAAATTGATTCATGTTTGTGGCTGTAATGTGACAAAATGTGGAAAAGTTCAAGGGGGCCGAATACTTTTGCAAGCCACTGTATATAAAATCCACAATGGGGAGCACTCCAAAAAAGTTCCTTACAATACCTGGGTGCCAGAGCGGGAGTTGTAAAATAGTAATAAGCAGTGTCAGCACTCCCAGGGTTTCATGATAATATCCAAAAGGAGACACATTGGTAGATGCAAATACTGGTGAGTTTTATTGTTCCTACGTTTCGGTTCCCCACTGGAACCTTCATCAGGGAACCAGTGGGGAACCGAAACGTAGGAACAATAAAACTCACCAGTATTTGCATCTACCAATGTGTCTCCTTTTGGATATTATCATGAAACCCTGGGAGTGCTGACACTGCTTATTACTATATATATATATATATATATATTAGACAGCAACAAGAGGTCCCTTGCACTCACCCATTACCTATATATATGACATTCTGGGCATCCGACCCCTCCCATCTATTTTGCACCCCATGGCCACTGCTTGCCCCTGCCCCCCCCTCCTCCATACACAATTACTCTCATCCAGCGCCAGTCAACCAATTACTCTCCCTAGACACGTTGCTTGCACCCAATCTTTGACCACACCCCCTCCTGGCCACTCACAACCCCTCTCACCAAATGTCAGGGCCAGCTGAGGACAGCTGTAAAAATTCCTCGCCCAGTGGCGATGCGGCCAGCATGCCCCCTGCCCACATATCCGGGCCTGAGTGAAGCCAATAAAAGAGCAACCATTTGGGGGTTTTAACCTTGAAAGCAAGGTTATTAAATGTATATTGAAGCAGTAGAATTTTTAATGAATCAGATACAAGTGAGTGTAGGACTGGCCAGATCGTGGATGACGTTGATGTAGTTGGCCAGCTTGAAGTATATTGCAATATATGAACAAACAAAACCAAAGGTATGGTTTACTGAGAGTGGCAAAGTTACAGTTGTTTAGTGATATAGTAAGGTTATTCAGTCATGTCACTGTCCCAGGTTACAGTTAGCACCATGACTCACAGGTATTTGCCCTGATAAGAGTGCTCCAGTTATCTGTTAAAACACAGGGATCTATTTCACAGTATTTTCCAATAAAGACAACAGAGAGTGAACTGTACTGGGCTCCTAGCTAATTTTTCAGGAATGCAGGTTATAGCCATTTTTGTTTCACACACTCTGTTTGTTGTGACATCTGATTGCATACATAGTATGAGTAGCTTAATAAGATCAATTCCCAAGCCCCATTCAGGTCATGGGCTCTTCTGTATGTTAGTTACAGCACTGATAAGTGTAATTCTAAAGCTGGCCATACATGCGCCGATATAATCACATGAAACATCGTTTTCGCAGATATTGCTCCTGGCACTGTGATTGTCACACAGGGACTGGGCTGCCGGGACACCAGGATCCATCCCCACAGGGCACTATACCGAGGCAAAAGCCCCTGTGGGCCCTGTACCCCCCAGTCCAACCCTGTTGTCACAGCATCACGGAAGGAATGATTAACAGAAGGCTATGCAGAAATAGGACATGGATTTAACCCCTTTTGCTGCACATAATTCATTTTCTCTGCTATTATGTTTGCAATTGATAAATGACCAGGGTCATAAAGGGTGTGACAAGAAATTATAATAACATACATATACAAACACTTTACAGAACATTTTTCATAAAAATATAATAAAAAGTAAAAACATGGACACAGGGTTTCAACACCCAAAATATAAACACCCTAAGATGTTATTTTTGTAGCACTGTATAATTGTTCTTGTATTGTTGGATATAAACTCTTAATGCAATTACAGGAGAAGTACAGTAATAATCACTGGGGGGGAGGCAAAAGCTAGGCACCCCCAAATGATTATATGCTTAACTTGTACCCCAGGCCGTTTCAAGATAGTTCAGAGAGTTCAGCTGGCCTGGGGCCACTGGAGAATGAAAAAGGAATAAGGGTTGCAACATGGTGCTTGTACAAAAATACAGCAGGCCAGTGCAGTTTTCAGCTAAACAGGAGCACCAGTTTTCACGTAAGGTGCTATTAAAACCATTGGGGAGGGATTTGGTACTGGGTCTGCTTCCTCTGTATAGGGAGCCCATGAATGACACATGAGAAATTGCAACTCCGCAGATTTTTTTGCATGGAGGGAGTTGGACCTGGAAATTTTTTTGCAGTGGAGTATGTGTTCTGCATTTTATAAATATATGCCTAAACAAGACAATGTTAACTCAAGAGTTCAAAAGTCATAAATTGCTAATGATAGTTTCTTCTGGTCATTGTGACACTGTGACAATAATATGGCACTCTGGACAGTAAAACTTAAAGGAAGGCTGTTTAAGTTTCAAAGTTCATCCTTTTCACCCATGTGTTTTGGCTTTTCACCCCATGTCCTTTGATAGATCCCTGTATAATCCTCTAGAAGTCCTGCATCCTTTGCATGCTGCCTTAGCTGCTCAGTACCCACAAGTCCCTGGTTCTGGAGATACCCCTGCTGACAGAAGATTGGCACTTTTTTCTGTGTTAAGGTAAAGAGGAAGCAGGATTCTACAAGAAAAAAAAGCCATGTTAGTCCTGTATAAATAGCTCCAATTTTGTACCTATTTCTTTTCCTTTCCATTTTTTTTTATCCATACTTGATGATTGATGATGATAATGATGATTCCCAGCAAAGTATACATTTAACACTATAATACATGCATAGTAACATGGTACTCAAGGTTCATCCAGAGGACGTTGAAAACCCCTATGTGTAGCCTCTACAGCTGTACTATGTGATTGTACTGTATAAAGATTTCCATAGTTAAACAACCCTCTCATCAGTATATGGAATCCCTCTGGGATTGAATTATTTAGATAGGTAACAGGTGGAAAGAACTTTTTACACCTTTCACCAAATAGCAAACTATTAGTTTTCCATTGCTCGAGACTGCTATCATTAGGGATACATAACTGCTGTACAGGATACTGTACACACAGGGTCGAGAAACTGATAAGCATAAGTTGCTAATGTATGTATCTGTTTGTCTGGGGCATTTTAATGTTCTCTTCTCTCTGATCTTAGAAGATCTTTCGGACACTTTGGTAGCACTCCTTCACATAAAGAACTGTTGGTAAATTACAATATGCCAAAATTTGCCTTTACTTCTGCACTGTGCCTACTTAAATAAAGCCCCAATAGGACTGCAGGTGGCCATTGATAAAAAAATAAAATAATCAGAAGGAGGCCAGGTATAAAGTTGATGATATTTCAAGTGCACTTATCTACTGTTTCTTATTGCGCAATCAGGGTTACCTGCATAGAATGCCCTGAGGTCAGTGAGAAGGCAATTTTCCAGAAAGCGACGGAGAGGCAGGACATGGGAATTTGGTCCGGTCCAGTCTGTAAGGAAATCCTCTACAACATGGTGTAACCGCACAGGCCGTGGTAGAGGCCAGTCCTCTGGGCGGAGTTTCATTTCTTGCTCTTTGGTTAGGGTGAGAAAGAGAAAAAACAGGAAGGATTAGGCTGCCAGACTCCCTGGCCTAACACTAGTTAGAGCAGCTCATAATACAAACAAGATATTATCACAGTCACAACCACCACCTTCCAGTTTTTGGGTCACGCAGGAGGGAAGCCATATCAGAGCAACTGTACCATAACAAATCACCTAGTTTAATCTAATATAAAATAATAAAACTAGCTTACTCATTTTAATGCAAATCCCAGGACAGCAAGCAAAACGTTTCCAAAGTGCATAAATTATTATTTAAATAGGATAATTAGTAAAATCTGTCTGTGGGCCACTAATATCTTCAGAGGGCTGTATCTGGCCATTATGTTCCATTCAAGTACTCTTTTGGTGAATTCACCCTTTGCTAACCATACCTCCACAATGTAAAAATTAAACATTATGCCAGTGATCCCCAACCAGTGGCTCACGAGCAGCATGTTGCTCACCTCCCTCTTTGATGTTGCTCCCAGTGGCCTCAAAGTAGGTGCCAATTTTAACATTTCTAACTTGAAGACAAACTTTGGAAGCACAGAAACATAGTTTTACTCCAAGCAGAGCCTCCTGCGGGCCAACAACACATGGAACTACCAAGTAGCCAACCACAGCCCTTATATGTAAGAAGTGTTGGTGAGCCACACAAGCTTGAAAAAAAGTGCTTCGGAGATGCCAAATTTTAGGGTGCCTTACGAGAAAATAAGGTTAGGGATCCCTGCATTAAAATTAGAGTGATCCACAGTCAGCATGTCATTTTAATTTAACTGGCTAAATTGTTGTTTTATATTTAGAGTAACATCCAGTTAGATAACCTGTGTCACCCCTACCCTTGGTACACAGATGCTGTATGTCTTGCACATGAGAAAATGCGCCCGTGGCCATTACCTGATGGTAGTTTGTTGTAGTAATACACCACAGGATGCAGGAAGTTGGAGCGCCAGGCTTCACCTGCCTCTCCAATTGCACGGTTATAGTGGAAGACATCTTTATCTGGGCCAGAAAAGTTCTTTCCATATTCCATCATCAGAACAAACAGCCCTGTGTCCTTAACCTTTCTTCCTGTGCTCTCCTCTAACATGGGGAGAATTCCTGCAGGCACCTCCTCCAAGTATTCAAAGTCGTTTGAGTCCCTGAAATAAACAGGAGTATATGGAAAAATCATATTAATGGATGTCTGTGACAAATTAGATTGTATATATTACATTTATTTACATATACTGTCCTCTGCTAAAAGCCATGTAAAAAATGAATAATGTGAAATCATTATATGCAGGGCAACTTGGGGCTGCAATAGTAGTTTGGTGCTCATACTGCACAAAATACATAATTGTTTTTACCCTTCCTACACCCCCCTCCAAGTAAAAAGTGAGATAATGTGCTCTGCATAAGTGAGCCAGTTTCTTAACCCAATTGCTGCCTGTAATCTCATGTTTATGCATAAGGAGTTCATTATACATGGGGTTTTAACTTGGAAAAATAATGTTTATATTCTACTTTCTTGCCATCCTATAATTGGAAGAAGGAGGAGTGCTCAAGAGTAAGATGAAAGCACTATTTATTGAGCTTATATTGAAAACATGTGTATATTGCCCTTTAAAGTAAATCTTTACTCACTCTCCAAGTAGAATTACATCAGCCAAGACTCCAAACATCTGGTAGAGACCTGATGCTTCATTCATGCGTTTCAGAAGGACATTGAGCAGTTGGGAGATTGGGTGATGAGAGGCTTTCCAAGGAATGTGGTGGTAACGCTGCTCCAGGAGGCGATGGACTGATCGAGCTAAGAAACAATACGTACACTATCATTTTGTGGCTTAAATGCCAATGCATTAAATGAACATTACCCAGAAAAAAGAGAGAAGGAAAAAAACACTGCCTGTTATAGCATTTTTATAGTGAAATTCTTTTGTTGATATACACTAATAATTACCGAATGGACTAAATAGGAAGTAGTTAATGTATGTCAGTAAACATTTAATATCATTTTACAAACTTTAATTGAACGTGTAATATTAGAAGGAATATAGAAATTAAACGCCAGTTGCAAATTGTCTAAGAATACCAATGTCTACATCCAGCGTTGGACAGTCCCACTGGAATACCGGAACAAATCCTGGTGGTGCTTTGGCAGTTAGAATGGACCCTAAAAAGTTTTAATTTGTGAAATTAATTGATTAATTATTGACTCAACCCACCGTGGAAATGCTGAAGCTACCACCACCCTGAACATAGCGGTAGCTCCAGAGTTCTCAAAGTCAATAGGCTACTGGCACATGATTCATTAGAAGATAAATTGTGGATGTAATGACACTCAGAACAACTAAATGGAAGTACCTGAAAGAGCCTGTTTGGATACAAGTTACTGTAATGAATGGTGTCAAATGTGTAATATTTGTGTCCATTTTAGTGAGACTGCACTTATACATAAGTGACTCTGACAGTGTTAACAGAGTGCTAAAATTCAATCTGGGTCATATTGATAGGATTTTGCATTCTGCCCAACTGCAAGCTAAAGAAGAAAGAGCGAGCCAGGGAAATGAGTAACTCACCAGTATAACGGAAGCCATGGATGAATCCACCAGCAGATTTACGGAAGTCAATGCTGTGACTGGCAGTGCCAACTACAAACAGTCCTCTAGTATACATTGCTTCATAGTTGGCCTTTAACAAAGGATATTTAGACCTTTGTCTAGATGCTGCCTTTAGCTTGACAGAACTAAAAAGAAGTAGAAAAATGACAAGTTTTATCAAGCTGACCATTGGCAAGATCAAACTGCTTGACACGTCTTATGTTAGACAGTGCAGGCAGAGAGAGGCTGAGGCACAGGCCTGTTGTCCATTGGACTTAAAACCATATAACAGGCCATTTCCCCTTTAGGTCAGTTAATCAGGTGGTTTCTGCTATATTGACTCACCCAATTCTGGAAACAGTCAGAGAAAGAATGGGGAGATAAAGGAGATCTCAACTGAGAACTCATTTTCTGAGTAAGGGAAGAAATGCATTCCCAATATATATTATTGAAAATGTTCAAAGTAATTTCAAGTGAAAGTATTATGACGCAGTTGCTACAGGTGCAGACACAGGGAAAGGCTGATAGCTAGCGTAGGAAATGATTATTGGCCTGCGTTTATATGTCTGGCATTAGTGTAAGGGATGCCCTCTTTCACCTGTTAGCAAGCTTGTACTTCTACCCCAGGTCTTGACTCCCAATGTGTCTGCTAAAAAATAGTAACTGAAATGTCAAAGTAAGCAATACAATTATAGAAAAATGTTGTACCTGTTGCACAATGTTACACTAGCAGGACATTTTTATTCATACATGACCCAGACTATATGATGGTCTAGTACAAACTAGCACTACTCATGAAGTTTTTGTGTGCACTCCCAATGTGTTCCAGACTAAAAGTAAAGGGGAAGTGATTCAGTAAAAAAAAGACAGTAGAAAGGAAAATGCACTAGACAGCTAGTGTGATGCCTTGGTATTGTTTAACTGATATCAGGAAAGTGACCTGTTAAAATGAGGTTTTATTTGGCTAAGGTGGTACCTGCTTATCTGTATAATGTTTGTTCCTTGAGCACCTCTAGGCAGGATGTTATTTATGAGTAAATGTGTCAGTGTATTTTTGTAGAAAATAGGTTAAAATGTTTAGAATGATTCATTTCCACCAATTCCATTTAGTTTCAAATGTCTTAAAAAAATAAACTTTTCCCCTACCTGTCAAAGATGGAGAAGTCAAATTTCCACCCCAAACATCGAATCACTCGATCATATGGATCACGGGCTGCAAAATTATCCATATAATCCTGCGGCATGCCATGGGAATGAGAGTTAGTTTGATTTCTTGTGTTGTCTATGCTCTTCTTTAGGTAGTGCTTGTGAGTCACATACAGCTTTCCGTCCCCATCCCGGACTAATGCCAGGTCCTCCAGGTCACCCTCCAGCAGGCCATCCAGTGATTTAAGCTGGTATGTGTCTAGAAGACCATTGTTAATAGCTCTGTTGTTGAAAAAGAGCAAAATACATATAAATAGAAGTGTGGACTGATGATAAGATGATCTACTCCAAATGCTGCTGGGATAGAAGAGGCACAACAATGTCCAGCTGACAAAGGCCATACAGAGATCTTTCTATTATTTAACATATAATTTCTGAGCCAAGTAGAAACGTATTAGTAACCTAGCCTGTGCACATAAAAGCTTAGACCTATCAATCCCAGTTCTAGATTGTATGGTTATATACATAAAAACCATTACTGTGCTAGCCTTCATCATTTATACTCCAGCCAGGGTCAACTTGCACTACATCTCTGTACCAGGGCTGCATTAGGAGCGAGTGCTGTCCTAGGCACCATTGTCCTTTTAGCACATATCAGAAGTGAGGGGAACTGTCCACTGGCAGGCTAAGGGAAATTTTTCTGCCTATATGATAAATACCCGGTTCTTAGTGCAATGTAGTTATACATATCCTTTCAACTTTTCAGTATAGGTTTAATTGCAACATGATATAGTTTACATAAACAAAGCTGCTGTGTAGCCACGGGAACAGCCATTCAAAGGAGAAAAGGCACAGGTTACTTAGCAGATAACAGATAAAGCCCCATTATTTTCTACAGAGCTTATCTGTTATCTGCTATGTAACCTGTGCCTTTTCTCCTTTTTTCCAGCCTGAATGGCTGACCCCATGGTTACACAGCAGCTTATTTATATAAACTGTAGTACTGTTTCTGTAGCAAACACACAACGTTTAGCAGTGCAGGGTAACAGTACATTATACTTTAATTACTTTCAAACACTCATTTTTGGTGTTACTGACTTTAGTATTGTGCTTAATCTTGTTAATAGTAACTATTTTGTCAGTGGAAATGTAATGGTTTTGCTTATCACAGTGTATTTTTTACCACTAAAGAATTATGTTTAAATTTACACTCTCTTGTGTTACCCTGAAAACATTTTGTAAGAGGGGCAGGGCTCACAGACTCTTTTAACAACAGGTTTTTGGACTAATTCAGTTCAAGTGCCCCTTTGTGGCCCAACATTTGACCAGGGCTCTGTTTAGTTCATAACAATGATAACATTTATGAAAACATTGCTGTATCAGGCATTTAGTCATAGTTTCATTAAGATATAGGATATTAAATAACTATTCACCCAAATCTTGTCTAATTGAATTTCAAGATAGGCTTTTAAAAATATCCGAAACAGAAAATAAGCATTATAACCAATAGCCTTGAGGCTAGGCTCCCATGCTAGCCTGGTGGCCTGCCCTAAAGTTTGGGAACCACTACTCTGTTTTGATTGTAAGCTCTAAGGGGCAGGGACCTCCTTCCTACTGTGTCTCATACCACATGGCACTTATATATATATATATATATATATATATACATATATATATTTATTTATTATATCACTTGTCCTCCCTGTGTGTAATTTTGTATTTTGAATTACTAGCTCTGCTGCCCTTACCTAAGATCTCCCACATAATGGGTGGCCCAGGAAAGGCGGACCCTGGAACGGCCCAGCATATGTATGAAGTTAGTGTGTCCCAGAATATTCTCAGCTGTTTCAAAGGCAGAGTTTCCTCGGCCCAGAATCAATACACTCTGTCCTGTAAAGTTCTGAGGTTCAACAGATACCGTCTCATATCCTTCCACATACTCTGAACCAGGAAAGTCCACCAGGTTTGGTAGAGATAAGCCAGAAGCCACTAAAAGAACACTACAAAACAAATCAAATAATTATTATTAGATGATTATCTTTAATTTCAAATAACACAAAAATATGGAAAATCTATACCTGGGTGGTCTGGGAGAACAGGCAGTATAGGGTGGGTTTGTAGTTAATTTGGCCAGATCAGTTGCACTTCCATTGTATTTGTATACTTTATTTAGCCTTGGAGTGCTCCCACAACCCCTTTTTGAGTATAGGGTGGGTAACTGAACCTCTAACTACTGAAAAATTTAGACTTTAATAGAAAATAATCAATTTCTGGCTAAGTGAATGTCCCAAGTGCATGACGATATGTGATGCTGAAATCTGTCCTTCAGCCAATAAATTACTGGAAGAAAGAAATAAAATAGTAGCAGCATACAAGAAATAAAAAGAGATCTTACTTGCAGCGAAATTCCATCCTAGACTGATCAGTCAGAAAAAAGTAATGACCATTCCATGCCTTATCACTGGGTTCTATTCTAACAAGGCTGATATTGGCTCCATAGTGCACATTCATACCAATACTGTAATCCTTCAGGTATTTTATCATGTCATCAGCATGGGGAAAGAACTCTTTGGAGTAGTGGCCAAATCGTAAGTGGCCATTCGGACTAAGTAACGAGTTCCAGTCATGTCTGAGGTTAAACTCAGTGTTTCTTCTCCCTGTGAATCTTTTGTTAATACTGATCAGCTTGCGGTGCCTGGGGTACTGAACGAAGAAGCTACCAGGGACCTGATTGCGCTCCAGAACAACATAGTCTCTTCCAGAATCTTCCAAGAACCTTGCAATCTGTAGTCCTCCTGGACCAGCACCAAGCACACAGTAATCATGGGTGACTAAACTGGATGTAAGGGATGAGGATGTCAAGAAGAGCAGTAGTGGTATAAGCTGTATCCATGGCATGTCTGTATGCTGAATGAGAGAATACAATGAAGGCAAAATAAACACATAAAACACGATTAAAAGTATTTGAAAAGTGTGACATATTTGCTGGGACAAATGTTTGTTTATGGACATATTGTGTCTAATACTAAAAATAACTGTATTCTCTTTCACAGGTGCAATAGTTTAAAACTTCTGTGGTGCCGAGGGACGGAATTTCTCTAGCATACATGGTGGAGGGCCGATAATGGAAGCCAGTTTTGACCACTCCCCTTTTTAAACCACACCCACTTCAACCACACCTATTTTATCACAATGGTGGTAGTGCAGCAAAAACCCAAATGCTTGGTCCTCACTGTGGGGATATCAACCATCATTCATATGTGAAAGAATTATATTATGTCATATTAAGATACACCCTTAAATCCACATGCTTCCTCCTCCCCTGTGATAGCACAGCAACCCCCAGGACATACATACCTATATACATACACTTTAGGGACCATTTAATGTCTATTTCCAACTGTTAACAAACTCCCAGAACAAACCCCTGCCAGGTTCACCTCCCACAAGCAGCATAGGGCAGGCAGAGTATGGCACACACACTTTACGGTGCCTGTGGTGCCATACTCTGCCTGCCCTATGCTGCCTGAGTGTGCCATACTGTGCCTGCCCTATGCTGCCTGTGTGTGCCATACTCTGCCTGCCTATGCTGCCTGTGTGTGCCATACTCTGTTTGCCCTATGCTGCCTGTGTGTGCCATACTCTGCCTGCCCTATGCTGCCTGTGTGTGCCATACTCTGCCTGCCCTATGCTGCCTGTGTGTGCCATACTCTGCCTGCCCTATGCTGCCTGTGTGTGCCATACTCTGCCTGCCTATGCTGCCTGTGTGTGCCATACTCTGTTTGCCCTATGCTGCCTGTGTGTGCCATACTCTGCCTGCCCTATCCTGCCTGTGTGTGCCATGCACACAGGCAGCATAGTCCATGCAGTACATACAATGTCTAAGGTGTGAACAAGTGAAAAATGTGGGTGATTACAGCCCAAGCCTGAGGTGTGAACACTGCAGGGGGTGAACAATGCAGGGATTAAAAGGTGTGAACAACACAGGGGATTACATTTTTCAACAATACAGGGGGATTACAGCCTGAATCTGAGGTGCAAACCATGCAGGGGGCCAGTTAATCTCAGTACTGATACCATTAAAAGTTTACACAAGGGTAAACCATCAAAGCAGCCAGACAGGTGGGGGGAGGCCACACAGAGTGGGGTCGTGGGCCCTTTCACCAAAAACTAAATGGGCGCTAATCGTTGTGTGTGAAAAAGTGAGTCCAACAACAAGTCCTTTTGTAGATTGTAAGCTCTTTTGGGCAGGGCTCTCTTCACCTCTTGTATCGGTTACTGATTGCTTTATATGTCACTCTGTATGTCCAATGTATGAAACCCACTTATTGTACAGCGCTGCGGAATATGTTGGCGCTTTATAAATAAATGTTAATAATAATAATAAGTCCTCAGCAGCCTGAAGCAAAACCCAAATAAGTATTCTGCAATTAGAATCAATTCCAAATCCCAATAAGCGTGATAATATGGGCGCAGCCTCCTCAATATGATTGGTGCAACTACAGATAGCTATAAACTTATAGAGAGAAATAGGGGAATGCTTCTCATAGAGCCAAATCAAATAATTCACATTTATTCAATAAAACACTGCACTTACAAACTGTGGTAGTACATTCAGCATATCAGTATCAAGCCCGGACAGCTTATCCAAATCAAGCCTATAAAATATTAGATTACATAACGTATATAAAGAAATACAAAGAGGCACAACATACATTGGAAGCCACTTACCCTCACACTCACACATTATATGCAAGTCTTTGGCATCAGTAATCAGAGAGCTGGGACAGAAACCGAGATGCCCAGGAGCTCGTACATTCAGAGGCACCATAGAGTCTGAGCAGGGGATAGACAGGCAGCTGTATACCAGTGAGCAATGGGAGAAGGACAGAGTGGTTGCAGTGTTCCAGGAGCAGTCCATGACAGGCACAGTCGTGGGAGAATTGAATGTGTAAAGAAATCAAAATTCAATTCAGTCCCCTGCTGGCTGCCTGCCTAGCTTTCCTTCACTTTTGATTCTGCTTTGAAACACGTTAATGCTAAAACAAATATATTTAGTCACTGTGCAAAAATCCCATACATTATGCAACTAATACCTGCAGACTTTTAAGTCACCATAAACCTTGTGTAAACATTGTGCTGATCAAAAAGATGCTGTTTCTTGAGTGCAACACAATAACAGCAGGGCACCAATTACACAACTTTTCAGTACACGTTCCTTAAACATTTTCAGTGTTTTTTTTATTTGTCTTTCTCTGAAATGGTACTGATTCTTTAAACAACCTGGAAAAAAAAGCGGCCCTTTGATTGAAATTTACTGGGGGGTGATGAAAAGTCCCCATTTATTATCCTAAACACAACATTTAAAAAGAAATGTGCAAAGTAAGTTGGTAATCATAAAAACGGCATATACTGGTCTTGAACATGAATATTATATAGTACACAAAACAAAGTGGGGGCAAATGTAATAGTTAATAGTTTGTAATAGTCAAGTATAAATGCAAATTAACTACCAAAGCAAAAAACTAAAGGTGGCCATACACGTTAAGATCTGCCAAGGTCACCAAGCGAGCAAATCTTCTCCCGATATCCCATATCCCCACCTACGGGTGGGCAATATTGGGTGAATTCAAAGGCTAATTCGGTTGTTTGGCCTCAGGGATTAGAATTATAACGCCGGTAATAGGCGCAATGGGTCCGGTCAGGCAGGTTAAATAATTTAGTTGGATCGGGGACCACACCGGCTCGTTGATGCAGTCCCCAATCCGACTAAATTTTTTAACCTGCCCGATCAATATCTGGCGGATTTCAGGCCTGTCGTTTGTGCCGCTACACTAGGGGGCTGATTTACTCATCCACAAATTCAAATCCGAATGGGAAAAATTCGGATTGGAAACTAACATTTTGCGACTTTTTCGTATTTTTTTGCGATTTTTTTTCGTCGCCATTACGAATTTATTGTAAATTGTCGCGACTTGCTCGTATATTGTCGCGACTTTTTCTTATTGAGCGCTCGTAAACGGCGGGCAAAACTTTCAGACTTTGCATGATTTTGGAAGCCTCCCATAGGACTCAATGGCACTCTGCAGCTCCAACTTGGCCCAAGGAAAGTCTCCCATAGGGCTCAATGGCACTCTGCAGCTCCAACCTGGCCCAAGGAAAGTCTCCCATAGGGCTCAATGGCACTCTGCAGCTCCAACCTGGCCCAAGGAAAGTCTCCCATAGGACTCAATGGCACTCTGCAGCTCCAACCTGGCCCAAGAAAAGTCACGATACTGAAGCTTGAATGAATCAGAAACTTTCGTACTCGGCGCGAAGGCTACAAAAAAGTTGCGACAATTCTCGCAAGTCGTAACGCTATGAAAAAGTCACGACAATTTGCGAAACAGTCGTAATGGCTACGAAAAAGTCGCAACAATTTACGAAAAAATTGCAAAATCATTACGAAAAAAAATGCATTCGGACGCCTTCGGAATGTTCGTGGATTAGTAAATCAGCCCCTAGATCATAAGCTGCCGAATCGGTCTAAGGGACCAATATCGGCAGCTACAATCGGCCCATGTATGGCCACCTTAACTACCAATGCAACCGTCAGTGTCATGCTCTAGGGCCCTGTCACACATGGCATTTCTTTTCCACAAGTGAAACATGCTGATTTGGCTAACTTCTGCCATTTGTGTGCAGTATCTGGCTTTTATGAGATTCACCTGTCACTAGGGATAGATTTCAGCCAGAAAATGCCATATGTTCAGCGCATAACACTCATGTCGGTTACTGCGCAGAAGATGGCTGAACTGACATGTTCCCTGGTAGAAAAATGTTGGTGGAGAAACAGTGTGTGTGTGACAGGGGCCTCAGGGCAATGAGAGGCAGGGTGCTTTGTTGCACTTTAGAAATCTTCTCTTCAGCTGGCAAGGGCCTGAAAATAGCTGCTCTTCCATATTCATTTAAAATACTTTAAAATTGAATTCATATTCTGTTCTAATTTTTTGGAAATTTCCTATCTTCCTATGCCAATCAATTTCTCTCTTCTTCCATCTCCAACTATTCACCCCCTCCCAATCTAATCTCAGCCCTGCATTTACCTAGGTTTGCTTGTTTTGGTCACCTAACAAGTGAACCTTTGTGAGTTTGGCCACTTGTGGGCTGGACCATATTGGGCTGATACAATCAATTGGCCCTTGCACCAATGATTGGATCACATTGCAAGCCTATTGAAACCCATCCCCTACAACACTGGCAAAACTACACCTCCCAGAAACCCCAGTTATGCACAACTTGTTTTGGCTGTGGGAAGGAAAATTCCCACACATCATTCCTGACACACAATTCTAAACTGGTATATCTGACTTTTGTGGGTTTTACTTTTATCAATCCCTGACCTAATGCAGTTGCACTTCATTGTTTATACTGAATTGCCCTAGTCCTGCTTTTCTTATTGTTGCAGGAAAAGGGTTAGGGGGAGGGGTGTAATGAGAATGAGGAGGAGGGGGTGTTAAGAAAAACTATAACCAATCAAGCTTACCCTCTGCCCTTTGACAAACTCTCCCCCCACACCCACCCGCTGGCAGGGCAGTGACAAAATCCCAATGTGTCTGAGTTAATAGTAAAGAATTTTCCTTCTGTGGCTCCAGCTGCTGTTTCGGAATCCTGCTCCCTGAGGGACTTCTTTGTGCTGGACATCATCATCATGGGCCCCATAGAAACACAACAGGTGAGTGTTCCAATTTTCTTTCCATAGAACTTCCATTATTACTATTGTTTATTATTTGGGTTGCCACTTCACACCTTTCAAACTGGATACACAGTATAACCCTTGAAAGTTTTGGGGAAGAGGGGGTATTTTCCCTGGGCCTCAGCATCAGGGTATCCCAGTGGGGAGAATAACATAAATAAGACAAAGAATATTATATATTACATACCATTCTTTGGATATTTTCAGTAAAAATATACAATGTCCCATTTAGGTTGGGTATCCTTGGTTAATATAATTCCTTTACTCACTCCAGCATGGTAAGGGGCTCTATATTCTCTAACCCTAGTCCTCAATCCATATCCTGTGTTGCTAATGAGAAATCTAGATCATCATCATTTATTTATAAAGAGAAAGTTACATAGCATGTTACAATAATGTATAACAAACAGGGTTTACAACAATTTATGAAACAAAGGTTACAGAAAAAATAATAGGATCAGAGGGCCCTACTCGCAAGATTGTAGATCAATTCTACAGACTGCACTTGTTTCTGTGCAACCATGCTCCTAATTAATTGATAAATAGCTATTTAAAGTGGGAGTTTATTGCATGTCTGATTTCAGAAGTGAAGTGGCAATGCTGTTATAATTAAGAGCTTTCTCCCTGCTTATTAGCAGCTATCACAATGGCAGGGTTTGATAAATATTCATTTCCCCATGAAAGCAAGTAGAAGCTGTGAGAGAGGCCCTTAGCCTGTCATTAACCAAAATATTGATAACCAGTTTGCAATCCTCCTATTCTTGTTAAATTGTAAATCTAAGCCTCCCTCATCACACACATGACCTGTGGATACAGTTCAATGGACATCCTTATAGATGACTAGCTCTTTTGGGCACAGCCCTATCTACTTCTCGTATAGGTCATGGATTGTTTGTTGTGTGTATGCTCATGTTATGCATACATTTATTGTACATAAAATACATGCTGAGGTGTTTCTTTGCTGTGGCAATGCTATAAATGTGTGGCTATACATTCTAAAGCCACAGAAACTGGAGAAGTGCAGTTTGGTCATTCTCATTGTAAATAGAGAAATACATTCTAATGCCACACCTGTTAAACTTGTCTGATCAGTAAACTGACAATATTCTAATTAATATGGGTACTATATGGAAATGTTCTAGCTTCCCCACAAGTTTTTGTGTAGCATCCCCCAATCTTTGTATGGTTCCATTTTGCATGTGTTTACACAAGTGTTCAGTCTGGTTAAAGGCTCACCCAAACAAGCATTTGGCAGTTTTCCTGTCAGCTGTTAGAATTTCCCACACACTGGTGTTTGAGCAGTTTAGTTTGCTTGCAAAGTGATTTAACATACTATCAGGGAAAACATTTTGTGAGTGAAATGATATTTAGTTGTTTACATACAGTATTATGTGCCTCTGTCTCTCAAAGCCCCTATGGATACACACAAAGCAAGACCTGAACTGAAAGTTAAACCATTGTCTTATGTTTATTTTACTCACTGTGCTTATTCCTGGACAATGCCTGAAAAGATTTTTATCAGTGAAAACAAACACAGATCCCATAAGAAAGTACCATAACATGTTTAGCAAGAAAAAGCCCATATTTGACATTCAGGTAGTAGTTGGGGTTGCCACCTGTCTGGTAAAACTGATGCTTGATGCCAATGTTATTAGTAGGGAAGAAAGATATCCTATATCCTATAATAATGTAGACCTGTCAGGAGAGGGCTGCATCAGTGCCCCAATGCAGTCTCTGTCAGATGAGTTTCCTAACCTGCCCAATAGATATCTGCTTGATCTTTAGCTAAATATCAGTTGGGCCACTGGAAAGGCTCCATACACTGTACACAAAAAGGTGCTGACTCATTCCTACTCAGATTGTAAGCTCTACGGGGCAGGGACCTCCTTCCTACTGTGTCTCATAACACATGGCACTTATATGTATATGTATTTATTATATCACTTGTCCTCCCTGTGCGTAATTTTGTATTCTGTAAGACTGTACAGCGCTGCGTACCCTTGTGGCGCTTTATAAATAAAGTTATACATACATACATACATACATGCATACATTCCAGAGTGGTAGGGACAGCAACATTTATTAGCCTGTTTATGACCAGCTTTATTGGACTGCAAGTAGGGAGTGCCAACCTGTAGGCCTGAGCTAAACCTCCAAAATGAATAAATGTAAAATTACTCATAGTGATCCTCTAAGAATGTTTGCTATTTAAATTATTTTTTGATATTTTAGTGGTTTATGAGATATATTAGGAGTTTTATCTTAACAGTTGTGTTTGAAGATCCAAGTGTCTACAAACCTGACTATGCTTTTTCAATGCAAACTGTATCCAATTTACCTTTGGGTTGCTGACTCTCAGTTGAGGCAAAAGACAGACTGGTAGTAGCAAGATGCCACTGAATGGACAAAAATCAGCGGTCTGTTTTGCCCAAGGCCTTGCCACCAGGGCCAGAACAAGGAGCAGGCAGAAGTGGCACGTGCCTAGGGCACTACAACTACTACTTTTGCCTGCCTGCCTACCACTAGTTCCAGCTGGCTGAGGGAGCTATTGTGCACCATGGTGATGAGTGTGTGGGAGGAGTTTAAAGTCACCGCCTGAAACAAGCATGGGTGCAAAGGCTTGCCATGGGCACCAGTGTCCTAAAGAGGGTCCTGGTAGAATAGAACACATTTTGCAGCAGGTCACAGTAACTGTCATCCCCTTGTTTTAACCATGGAATTCAAATACCAGATCAATTGCTCTGCAAAAACCTTATATTTTCACTAGAAAATGTCACTAGAATGTTCTCTTCCATAACAGTCAATTTTATTGTGTAGGACAGCATGACCAGAGCTGTCAATTCCCACAATTTTTTCAGGAGTTACCTGGCTTGAGCTGGAGATACACAGAAAGATCTGCCCCTTTTCCCCTTAGTCTACCATCTCTACAGGAAATCCCCCCCCCCCCCGTATTCTATATGTCCCTATGTGAAAGCTTACTGTGCATGTGCAGTGAGCATTCAGCTCCATGCAAAGGTCTTTGTTAGTTCAGGATGCTAGCCCAAGGCTCTATTGGGAATATGCAGAGAACATATTAAGAAAGCAGGACCATTCCAATTGTTGAGGGTGGAGTGTGGTTTCACTGTTCACAGCAGGGTACTAATAGTATTGTTGCATTGTGCTTAGCTGCACAATATATGCTGTGGGTGGGGTAAAATTCAATTAGTTCCCACCCATCACTTGTTTATGTGCTGACTACTGCGGTCTCTAGTTAACATTTTTTTCCCCAATATATATCCCATTAAAGGTGGCCATACACGGGCACTAACGATGGGCCTGCCTGACCGATATCTGGCCTGAAAACGCCCACATCTTGATTGGGCAGGTTTGATTTTTCGATGGATCAGGGACCACATCAACAACCACCTGTAGGTGGGGATAACGGGAAAAGATCTCACTCGCTCACTCGCTCTGCTCACCAGGCAAGCAGATCTTTGCGTGTATGGCCACCTTAAGGCTACTGCCACATGGGTCTGATTCAGCCCCTACTAGCTATAGCCCTCTATTGTGTCAATTATGGTGAAGCAGCGATCTGAGTGTCATATGATTTATCTAGTGATTACATGTTTTTGTATTTTTTTTTGCTTATAGCCCCATTCTTTGTCAAGAAAGGATGAAAAGGAAGAACCATATAAACCTGCTTTTCCAGGCTGCTTGATTACTGAAGATCCAGTTTCTGACCTAAGCCCACTGGAGTCAACTCGTGTAGATGAGTATGTACCAGTTATTCCTACTTTAGCTACAAACATATCCAGTAATGGGTTGGATAAGATAAAACTACTAAAAAAACAACTACTACAAAAAAAGTATATTGATTGTCTAGGAATTGAGCAAAAGCTTTGCTGTGTATAATGTCAGTAAATGATAATCGTATTCATGCCTATGTTAATAAGCTTTCATAAACTATCTAGCTATCTACTTTGCTAGTATGTGTCAATGTGGGGGGGGGGGGGTTATGGCGTTGCAAATTTCCTTTCTCACAATTTTTCATTTTTCCCATAGGAGCTTTCAGGCAGAATGGACTGAGCCATTTGAGCTTCTCGCTATCCCTGAAGACCAATTTGAAGATTATGGTGAGGTGGTGAGTTCGTGCAGCATGCGGAGCAGCAACTGCAGGTACAATATAGGCACTGCAAAATTATCCAGCATTTGGGAAATAACTGGACTTTAAGAGGCAGAATTATCAAAATGTGAGACTAGAACTCACTACAGAAAAATGTACCCACTTTCTATTCATTCCGATGGGATTTTTAAATGTGTGTTTATCTGTGGGTTAAAGTTAGAGTTTTCCATTTGATAGTGGGTGAGTTTTTTCTGTGGTAAGATCTAGTCTCACACTAAATCTTTCCCTAAGTCTCTAGTTACTATTTGTTACATTCCTAGGTGCAGTGTGCAAAGTGAAATTGAAGCAATTTGCCATGTTTTTTACCTACAATGCATCATGTCTTCCTATTATTCCAGCAAAGGTTTTTCTCTTGGTACAGTTGCATCTAATGCATAAAAATATGCACTTGCAGTTTGGCATAAATAAGACACATTATCCGTTGTGATGTAGCCCGCTGTGGGTACCCTAAAGCAATCTTGGCAGTCAATTACTGCGGTTGCGTGATATTTATGCACAAAGATTTGTTTGGTGCATTGGTGTCTGGTGTCAAAACACACAAGCAAAAGTAGCAGCTTTTGATGCTAGTACATTTAATGAATGATATCAATTTGTGCAAACATAGCTGCAATTTAAGCATGACAGCAACTCTGGTTAAGAGACAATACTATTTTATGGCAATTTCAGATACAAATTTGTACAGGATTAGCCCCTGATAAAGCAGAGGCAAGATTCATGGACCAATTATTCCTTTAGGGTGATGGCACACGTGGAGGTTAGTCGCCCTCGATAAATCTCTGCCAGGAGCAACTAATCTTCTGGTAAAACATACATGTTGCTTTAGCCTTGTGAAACAGCCCAAAAATGCCTTGTGTGGAAACTTTGGGTTACTTTACAAAACTGAAACAATGCATATGGTGATTTACATTATTGCCAGATTAGTTGCCCATGGTTAAGGAGATTTATTGAGGGCAACTTACCTAGTCTTTTTTAATTTTTACTCTTTCACCAAGACAATAACGTACACAGAAAGAAAAGCTCTCTAAAAAGAGGGGGGGGGGAGATTTATAAGCTGACAAATTGTGTTTTTTTTTTTGTTTTTTTTTATAAGGGCAGTGGCAGATGGGGAGATTAGTCGCCATCCCACCGGCAGGAATGTACATCTCTGGTGGGATGGCATACATATTTGTGTGACTTGGCAAATCATAGCAATATGTATGCCATCCCACCGGCAATTTACATTCTTGCCGGTGGGATGGCATTGCGGGGAGATTAGTCACCCCGCGGCAATGAAGATTTGTCCAGGACGACTAATATCTCCCTATCTAATGCTTACCTCTCTTTTGTGTTCCCTAAAAATAAACTGTTATTTAGAATTAGTATTACCCTACTTTTTATACAAATCTGTACAGTGCCTTTGATTTTCCTTAAATTCCTTTGTGAGCGTTTAAAGAGAGTTGGCAGCCATTGGTTGCTATATACGGTGCTTTGTTTAGTTGGCTCTTACAAATAACTATGCTCTTAAGATGAAAAGAGTGTGACTTTAACTGCACACCTGGCACAGCAAACATCTCCCTTGATCATTGTCTTTGACTGAAGTTGTTTGATCTCAGAGTGAAGGCATTATGTGTTGTTTTTCCCAGGGTCCATGGCAGCTGTGACCTTTCCAGCATGGACCCAGAGGTGTCCTCTTGCAGTGAATCTGTGGAAAAGGTAAGAACATTTTGCTTTCAAATGATTATTGCGTGATTTAATGATCATTCTTCCATACAGTTCTATGGCATTGTTTTTAATTTGTTCTTAATTTAAATGTGTGCTTAGTAGCAGAGAGTTACAAACACCTAATGTCTGGGTGCTTCAAAAAAGACATTATTGAACAATTTCTTTGATTTAACAGTTACCAGTATGGAACTAGTTATCCAAAATGTTTGGGACCTTGAGTTCTATGGATAATGGTCTTTCTGTAATTTGGATCTCCATACCTTAAATCTACTAAAAATCATTTAAAATTAATCAAACCCAATAGGATTGTTTTGCCTCCAATAAGGATTAATTATAAACTGGTTAGAATTAAGTGCAAGGTACTGTTTTATTACAGGTAACAGATCCCATACCTGTACTTAAAAGCACAACACTGCATGGTCTGCTGAAGATGTTTTCATCCTGTTGTCTTGTTCCCATTAGTTGAGCTTTCTGGAGGATCGAATCTTGGAATTAGAAGGGGAGAACACACAGAGAGAAGAGACAGAGCAGAAACTGCGCCAGCTTAATAAGGATCTAATGAAAAAGTAAGAGGGGGTTGTGGACTAGAGTTTGATGGGGGAAGTATAAAAACAAAATACCTGGGAATTTTGTGTGTGCACGTGTATACAAGTGGTCATATCCCTTGTGCCACAGGCCTAACTACTGTCTGGAATGGCTAAAGCTTCTCTTGTTCCTCCTGACTAAATTGCAAAGTTGCACAACACCTTACTAGATGTATAGCAGAACTTATTTAACATTGAGAGTAAATCTCTGTCTCCCAATACATTGTGTTCAGTCTTAGGAACATCATAATTGGTTTGTCCATAGTGCACCTTCTTACATGGGCTTTTTAACTATATTTAGAAACAGCTTGCCTGCATTGTAAGGAATGAGAATGTTTGTCCTATGGTCAACAGAGTTTTAGATTCCAGACATAATTTATATTAAGTGTTGGAAAATTGCTCAGGTTACTTCTACTCACAGGAGAGTAAGAGTGGAATTGGCAGCTCCAATGTCTGGCAGATTTAAAAAAAAAAAAAATCTGTGTTCTATTAAAACTGGTAAGAACTAGTACTGTAAGTAAACTGAGTTTTCAAAGTTTTCAGTACTCTGTATTTCAGCTGCAAATCCTTTAGAATGAATTGTGAAAAGCATCATGCTACTTGCTTTAGTGAGCTCTGCAACATAACTATGATAGCATTTATTAATTATAGATAATAATAGCATGTTTGTGCCTTTTTTATTTCCAAAGGATATACTCATTAGAAGAGCAGATGCAGGACCAGAAACTCCAACTGGAGGAAGAGAAACAGGAAATTATTTCTCAGAGAGACTCCTGTTTCCATAAGGCAGAAAGGAAGTGGTGTTTAGAGAGAGAAAAGTTAAATGCACGGTATGTCCTTGCCTCAGTTGCTGTATGGGGGGGGGGGGGGGGGTTAGGCCTCATTTACTGCTTGAACTGTAATTGTTATTGCATTTCATTAATTACTTTTGCTTTGGTTTGTCAATTGGTTCATTATGTTTTGCAGTCAGGACACATGTAAAGTTTAATTTAGAATGGCTGAATAAACTGCCACAGGATTAGGCAGAAACTATGCAGCTCAACTGATTGTGTTCATCTCTTCACCTCTTGTATCGGTTATTGATTGCTTTATATGTTACTCTATGTCCAATGTATGAAACCCACTTATTGTACAGCGCTGTGGAATATGTTGGCACTTTATAAATAAATGTTAATAATAATAATAATAGAAATCTCTCATCCTTTTTTTTTTTCTACACAGAATAAAAGTGCTACAGGATGATAATGTCCAGTTTTCTCAGTCTGTCTCAACTCTCAATGCCCAGAACAGAGTCCTGGAAAAGGTAAGTTTATCATTATATTTACTGTAATGGCCAAAACAGACATTTGATCGATGTCTTTTACACAGAGCTTAGAGGGTGCAAATAGCTAAATAAATAATGAGACCATGCAAGATCTGTTTTGTCCTTGGGCCCCATCACAAAAAAAGACAATGCTGGCAAATAGAGAATATTAAAGCCCAGCTTTAAAAATTATTTAACCCCCAGCTTAATTAATGACAATCTGAATAAACCGTGGGGAATAATGCAGTATCTCTCACAAATAATATAGATATAGCTGTTCAATGGTTGACCAGTAGATGGCACCAAAAGCACACATTTCTTTTTCTTTTAGTTTGCACAATTGCTGAAGTGTTTTTTCATTAGTCAGAAGCAGAATGTGGAACTAGTATTAGGCAGAGTATACAGCTGCCTAGTGTGCAGTGGAATTGGGGGGGCGGGGAAATTTCCAGTGCACAATTACCCCCCTGCATAATGCACTCCTGCTAACAAAGCAGTCATGACAAAGGGTAAAGCTAAGGGAGGGGTTGCATCCTGATAATCTAATCTATCTTGCAAGCATAGATTTTGTGATGAAAACAGGTAAAAAGTATGTTCGGCACAAGTTGTATTCATTTGAATCCATGTTTACAAAGGAAGTATACTGCCTCTTTAAATACAAAACCTTTAGCTCTTCTAAATAAGGGGAAGCCACTGCTTATATTTTGATGATGAAAAAATTCAACACAGACATGATATATTTGTCTGTATGGTGTTGCTTCTTTGTACAGAAAGTCCAGAGCTTGGTGAGTGAAGTACTTGAAACAGCCGAGAGTCTGGAGAAGGAGCGGGAGAGCAGCAGGATGTGGAAAGATGCCCTAAATCAGGAAAGAGAAGCTTGGCAACGCGAGAGGCAGGAAGCAGCACAGGTGGGTAAATATTTAAGGGACTTGGTGGTTAATAACCCCTAACCATCATGCTCTGCTGACTAGAGATACAGTCACAGCACAGTGCTACAACATGGATGTTATCTGCTATTGAAGTTAATGCCATTGCCTATAACACATTTAACCTCTATTCAGTCCTCTATCAAAAGAAACACAGGATTCCTTGTCCCTTGTCATGATGTCCCAGTGTCTGACTTCTTCTCTCAGAAACATCCTTAATTCCAGTGGCCAGAGTATGAGTAATTCTCTCCCCTCTCCTGCTCACCCTCCCAAGAGAATGCTAAGAGCTCCCTCCCCCTCCCTTAGAAATGTGTGATCTCAGCTCTAATGGCTAGACTGCAGACAGGAAGCTACTTAAAATGGCAGCTGCTATCTTAAGCAAACAGAGAAAGCTTCTAAAGCTGTTTACTCCGGTATGGTAATGCTTTCAGCAGAAAAAATATAGCGTTCTAGGTGGCACTAATGTGGCAAATCTATTTGCAGTAAAATGCCAAAATGACTTTCCTTCTTCTTTAAAGTAAATAAGGCAAGTACTCAATGAACAAAAGTCTTTTTTTATATGAGTTATTTGTTAAATTGATACATTATCATTTTGCACTGATTGGTTTGCTTTTGTAAGTATGTTACTTGAAGTCCCTAAACCTGACACTTTTTTGTTTTGACAATCTGACTGTCCTCTTCTCAACCTGCCAGTTATAGCTTCTAATGCTAATGGACAACTGCTGCACAAATATGGCAGCCCCCTCATAGAGGAACATGGGGATCAGACAGTATATAATTTAAAAGCATCAGGCAAATCAAAGACAATGTTATAATGTAAAAAAGGTTTAATATCTGGGGTCAGTATTTCTGTAAGGGAAGCCTAGCATATTATTTTTTTCTTTTTAAAACCTTATTGGATTTACATTTTACATTGACTTTTTAAATCATTAACTTTGCAGTTGGTTGAAGATCTGCGCTGTGAGCTGAGCAGGTTCCAGAGGACAGACTGTGAGCTGCCATGCTGTAATGATAGGAGAAGTACTCACAGCCTATGGGAAGAGTGTGAAAGGGAGAAGCACAGACTGGCAGAGGTAAGTGTGGGGACTGCTGTTTAACTGAAAAAAAGAGAATGCAAGAAACTATTGGGCTTATTTATCAATTTTCGAATTTGTGAAGTCATTTGTTTTTCTAAATCAATTAAAATGGCATATCAAATGTTCGCTTATTTATTAAAGTGGTAAACCTGTGCGATTAAAAAAAACAAAAAACTCATATACTCAAATTTTCATGTTTTAAACTCGAATACAACTCGTAAACTCAAATTGAGTAAAATGGCTTAACTTTGCCTATGATTTCTGCCATTGACTTCTATAGAAACTTGCAAGCTTTTAGATGGCAAAGTTTTACATTAGAGTTTTCTGATTGTTTGCACTTAATAAATACCAGACATTTGAGTTTTTGAACCATGACTCAAATTCAAGTTTTTCAAGTGCAAAAAAACTTGAATTGAAATAAAAACCCAAAATCAACCATTAATGAATCACTGCAAAGACATGAGGTTAATTAAGTGCAAAAGATGATTATTTTTTAGTTTAAGCAAGTGAGAATAGTAGCATCCATAAAGTAAACAATTTATCACCTTGCTCTCATACAAAGTAAATACAAATACAAAGATAAGTTTTGTAAACTTAGGTATTTAAGAGAAAATCAGTGGAAGATAACTATTACAGTATTATACAGTATTTTTTCTCATAAAACTGGACTGGATGTGGTCTCCTTGGTTGCAACATCATGTGGTGTCTACATTTTACTTGGAGGTAGATAAAGACACAATCACAAGTGATCGAAATGTGAAATTACAACATGACACCTAGCAACTGTATGTCCGGTACAAACTATTTTGTGTGTCTGATTAGTCTCCACTCTCCACTCCACCCAGTTATGTGTCATTATGAATCATGCTAATTAAAACTTCTAGTATTTCCACCTGAATCTGGGGCTTTCCACTACTGATTTGTACTGATGACAAGCTCATTAACCCTGTTGATTGGGCTTGAGGTCTGGGGTTATCTTTGATCCTTCTAAATTTAATTAGTGCCATTGCCAAAACCTGCCACTTTTGCTTTGTAATATTGCTAGGATCAGTCTCTCTCTATAGCAAATGTATAAAAATGATTTCACCCACATTCCTCCTTCCTCAATTCTCAATATATTCATAAAAGGAGAGCACCTTCATGCAGGTTAACTGCTTTATCATTTATTCAAACCACTGTACACATTATTATGTGATATTCCAAAGGGCCAGGCGGTGAGCCATTGGGGATCGATGCATCGTGCTTTGTGAGCAGTAAGGCTGAGCATTTGAAATTCAATTTTGGATATTCATAAAAGAATAGCACTTGAATATCATTTCGGTCCCTTGCCCTTTATTTCAAGCCACAGTTTGACTTATGTAGTGAATTCAACATTTTGATGGGGGAAAGGTTCCACCCACACATGCAGGGCACCAAATTGTGGAACAAGTGCAGAAGTCTAGGGAATAATTCTTATGGGTCACTGACCAATCTGGCCTGTTCATCAGTCTGTGTGTAGGGTTCTTGTCCATAATTATACTGAAATAAATGATGGAGCATCACATACGAATGTTAGGCTAATGTCACATGTAGCGTATTCTTGGCAAGCCAAAAACACTTGCCGAGAATACGTCCTGCTACTGTAAAATCCTCTTACTTGTGCCTGCTCCAGGAAGCACTGAATACGTTTGGGTGCAGGCACATGTAGGCGATAGCCACTGAAAATACAAACTCTCACATGTTCTGGTGGATATTGGCTTTGTGTGCCTGCACCCAAGCGTATTCAGTGCTGCCCGGTGCAGGCACAAGTAGGAGGATTTTACAGCAGCAGGGCATGTTAATGCTACGTGTCGCATTAGCCTTAATTGAACCTGGACAGCATCTTAGCTGTCCAACATTTCAACCTGTGAATGATAAGATTAACGAGGTGTGGCAAGATTGCTGAATATCAGGTAAATTGGTTTTAAATCTTCAAACTAGTATATGTGTGGCCAAGTTTAGTTATGACATTTAGGCAATTTTACATAGGAGATATAGAAATATAACCAAGTTGGTATTATTTTTCTTTAAGTTGGATGCTGTTACAGTTCCTTTTCAAAATGATTTAGACCTCAACTATGTAATTTCAAAATTAATTTTTGGAGTCTAGCTAAAAAAATGAATGGTTTTGTCAAAGTGATCTATTGCTTTAAATGCTTATCATGTCCGTAGAAAACTAGAAAAATTTCAATTTGTATATCTCCACAGGAGAACCAAAGTCTACGAGAAATAAATGAAGATCTGCAGGATGCTCTGCTTGTACAAAATGGGTCCCTCTGCTTCCCACACAGCATCCACAGGGAAAACTCACCTTCCAAACCAGGTTCTCCAGTTCACTCTATTGCTGAAGAGATTGACGTGTGTACACAAGAGCAGGTAAATTGTCAAACTGGAATGTTGATTCGTACAAACAACATTAAAATGAAAGTCCAAGGTTATTACGGAAAGGCCATCTCCCATAGACTCAGTTTTAATAAAATTCACATTTTTAAAAATGATTTCCTTTTTCTCTGTAATTAAAAAACAGAACCTTGTACTTGATTCCAACTAATATATAATTAATCCTTATTGGAGGCAATCCTATTGGGTTTAATTACTGTCTTAATATTTTTTTAGCAGACTTAGGGGCACATTTACTAACCCACGAACGGGCCGAATGCATCCGATTGCGTTTTTTTCGTAATGATCGGTAATTTTGCGATTTTTTTCGGTGTCTTTACGATTTTTGCGTAAAAACACGTGTTTTTCGTAGCCATTACGAAACTTGCGCAAAGTCGCGATTTGTTTGTAGCGTTAAAACTTGCGTGAAACGTCGCGCCTTTTAAGTTTTAACGCTACGAAAAAGGCGCGACTTTGCGCGCAAGTGTTAACGCTACGAAAAAATCGCGACTTTGCGCAACTTTCGTAATGGCTACGAAAAACTCGCGTTTTTACGCAAAAATCGTAAAGACGCCGAAAAACTCGCGTTTTTACGCAAAAATCGTAAAGACGCCGAAAAAATCGCAAAAAATACGAAAAAATCGCAAAATGTTCGTTTCCAATCGGAATTTTTCCAATTCGGATTCGAAATCGTGTCTTAGTAAATCAGCCCCTTAATGTAGGAGATCCAAATTATAAAAAGACCCCTTATCTGGAACATTCCAGGTCCCGAGCATTCTGGATAAAGGGTTCCATACCTGTATTTGATACACAACTTGCATAGTGTTGCACAGGAGGAGAGCAACTACACATATATCTGCACAGGCTGTAGTACAGTGTGACTATTCATACAGCATTCCCTTAATAAGCAATTTTTTCAATGCAGCAATATCTGTGTGTACACTTATTGAACCAAGTGTAGATATTTCTTAGCTAAACCTAGAATTACATTATAGCCACACACCCATGTTAAGGAATTATATTGGCCAATTTATTGGGTATAACATACAACAGGGTGCTACTGTGTCCTATTGATTTGACTTTGTGTTACAGGTTGATATGAAAGAAACATGAAATAATACATGCATTAGAATGTATTATTTTATGTTTCTTTCATATAAAAAATTGATATTGGGCATTCTTTTAACTGATGGTGCCATTAAAATTCAGTCAGGTGGAGATCCTTTTTACTAGACCTGGCAAAACTTTTACCCAGTTGCTATATAAGATTCAGAATCTGCATTTTTTACTTTTCCTGTTTTTCATTGAATGGCATACAAAATGGCATTTTTAGTCTAATTATTCGTTTTCTTCTCTCCCCCTCAGATTTCAGCCCTTAATGAGCAGAAAGAAGTCAATAGACGCCTGCGCCAGTATCTAGATCGTGTTATCCTCACTGTTTTAGAAAAAGACCCCGCTCTTCTTGAAATCAAGCCATCTCTGAGTCATTGACTGTTGGGAAGGCTATAGGAGGGTAGTAAATAAACTTTTTATTCACTGAGGGATATAGGCCTAATTATATATTGCCAATAATGAGCTGGTCTCATCCTTTAATTACTCACTACTCACACTGTGTAAGCCTGTGCTAATTCTTTGAAAAGAATGCAATTTAATGTCTGTCCGTAAAAAATGTAATTTATTTTTTTAATTATTTGTGCATTTTTGTAAGTCACTATTGAACACAACCCTATAATCCCAATTTAATACATAGCCACTTTTTACTTTCGCCTAAAAATGTACAGCATAAAGGTGAGGAGAGGCATTGTCTCTGAAGGAGACTTAAATTGTATGTGTGTGGAAATGATGCCAAGGATATTCTGTGAATATGCTACTCAGGGCAAGACATGGATATTAAATACATATTGAACATGCAGTGGTGTCATTTTGTTAATGCTTTACACAGAACTTCGTTTATTTTCCTATTCAAAATAGCAATACTACCTAACCTAGTGCCTTTTTCAGATGCAGTAGAGACATGTGCTTCCCTGCAGTGGACCATAAAAACAGTTAGCAAGTAGCCAGCTATAACATGCCTGCCAGCTTGCCACATTGCCTATCTTGATCCAGCAAGTCACTCCTTGGTAGACAAAGGTAGTGCTAATAATGGATTTCCATAGCCCAAAAAACCTCATTAAAAGTGAGCCATTGATGTGTCAAGCCTCACTGGGTTCCACATGAACTTAAATAATAATAACCCAAAGTCACCAGCCTAGCTAGGAGCAGAGCAGAGGTGCAGCTCCAATGGGGCTTCTCAACGTGGTCCGCCCAGAGGCCTGCATCGCTATGTTCAGATACATTGAAGATCAAAACACCATATAAGCTGATGGTATAGGAGGGGTATCTGGTGCAAAAGTAGGGCGCTGTGCAAATTTTGCTGCAGGACCTATAAGCCTTTAGTTACTGGTGGGTCCTGGGCAAATGCCACTTTTGCTCATTTATTAAAATGGCCCTGCCTGACCCAATAGAAAGTACAGGGTTCCCTCTGCAAGCATTTGTAGTATGGCTATACCTGACCTGCATGACATCTAAAATGACATCGTTGCAACTTGCACAACATTTACAAATTAGCACGAGTGTTGTACCAGTATTTGCAGTGAACTACTGGAATGCTTGGGAAAATGCTGCATTAAGTAGAAAGGATATAACAAATTAAGTTTATTTTCTCTTTGCATTTAGCACTCTGCACATATGGGGTAGACTCTGGCATGAAAATGCTTGCTTTTCAGTTACCAAGCTGAAATCTCCCACATCTGTGCACTAACAGGCCAATGCCAGCGCGAACTGATGTCAAGGCAGAAGGATAAGCATTTTCTCGCCCACTGTAGATAGGCAAGCAGAGAAAATAGTAGAGTCAGTGGGGTAACTTGAGGACAGGGGCAGGCCGGACTGGCAATCTGTGAATTCTGGAAAATGCTTGAGGGGCTGCTGTAAGTTGCCACAGACAGTCACTACTTATTATGCTGGTGGAGGGCTGTTTGGGCCCAACATGAACAAAAAATATCAAGTGTGAAATAATGATCAGCCGTGGGTAGCATGGGAAAAAAGAATAAGAAAGGCCAAGCAGACTTTGTGGCCACACTCAAATAGAATGTCCACTTTCCATGTTCAAAATGGCAGCACAAAGTGCACCACAAGACAAAGTGGCCCCCATAATTTCATCACATATGGTCACCCTAAGCTTGCCATGACACACTGTGGTACCTACATTTCATGTCAGTAAGTTCACTGTAGAAATGGTCAATGAGTACTCCATTAACCCTAGATCTGCCAGTAAGGTCAATGCAAAAATTATTTGTGAACACTCCATTAACCACAGACTTACAACTTAGTTGACTGCAGAAATGGTCAATGGGCACTCAATTAACCCCAGACTTGACAGTATAATCCCTGCAAAAATGGCCAGGGAACACTACATTACACCCCAGAATGGCCAGTAAGATCACTGCAGGTATGATCAATGAGCACTCCATTAACCCAAGATTTACCAGTAAGTTTACTGCTGAAATGACTAATGAGCACTCCATTAACCTCAGGCTTTCCAGTAAGATCACTACAAAAATGGCCAATGAACACTCTATTAACCCCGGACATACCAGCAAGATCACTGCAGATAAAGCCAATGAGCATTTCATTAACCCAGAGTGAAACCCTTGGTCATTTATATTTTATTCATTAAGTCAATCTGGAGCTGAGAGAGAGTCCCTGTAGACCCCAGCATTGAAGGGGCCTCTGAGGACCAAGGTGCTCCCACATTGCGGGATCTGCAGGGGCCTTATTTATACCACTGATTGGTTTGACATGGCCCTTAGGGCAAGGCCACGAGGGGTGGATAGTCAGCACAGGCTGATCATCCCCCTGCACGCTTAAAAATTCTTCCAGTTGTGCCTGCACCCGAAAGCACTAAATCTATCCAGGAGCAGGCACATGCAGGTGATATATGCTAACAAACACCAAGTCTCATATTTGTTGGCAGATATCAGCTGTGTGTGCCTGCACACGAGTGGATTCAGTGCTTTCAGGTGCAGGCACAAATAGAAGAATTTTTCAGCATACAGGCAGATTGTCAGCCTGCGCTTATCCACCCTGTGTGACATTGCCCTTAGACTTAAAGGAATACAGTCCAATCCAATTCCGGGCGGTTTGGGACTCCAGTTACATGGTGTCAGGATCAGCGGGATTCGAACCCCACTTGGGGTGTTCCTGACGGCAGGCATTTGGAGACTGGACTGCGGATGCAGGAACCGGAGACTGGACTGCGGATGCAGGAACCGGAGACTGGACTGCGGATGCAGGAACCGGAGACTGGACTGCGGATGCAGGAACCGGAGACTGGACTGCGGATGCTGCTATCCCCCTGTCTGCTCCAGTGCCCAAATGCCTGCCGTCAGGAACACCCCAAGTGGGGTTCGAATCCCGCTGATCCTGACACATGGGAATAGGAGAAACAATAGGTTACCTGAAAGCAGTTCTAATGTGTAGCGCTGGCTCCTTCTGAAAGCTCAGACTCAGGCACAATGCACTGAGATGGCGCCTACACACCAATATTACAACTAAAAAAAAAATCATTTGTTGGTTTAAGAATTACATTTTAAATGGTAGAGTGAATTATTTGCTATGTAAACAGTGTAATTTAGAAATAAAAAGTATATCATAAAAATCAAGACAGTATCCCTTTAAGTTTTAATCCTATATTTTTTCTCTAAATTGGCTGAAACACATGCATTCCAAAAATACCCAGCAAAGCATGTTGGGGTTTTTTTTGTTATTTTTTGAGCCAAACAGGGCAAACCATGTTAGATTCTTGCGTGATAGATAATTATTTTATCAGTGTGCAGATAATCCTCCTACATATGGGGACACTTGCCAGCAAAACACAACAAAGGGGAAGGGAGGGGATTGTGCACTGGTAACCAAATTATCTAGCTTGCAAGGACCAGAGTAGCTTCAGTTTCAATGTACCCTGTTTCTCAAGAAATAACAAAAGCCACTGATTTATTGTGATTAAAACATTAGGCAGTAAGTATGTTCAGCACACGCCCTATTCATTGCACTCATGTTGAACAAGGGGGTGTACTGCTGACTAACCTTTATCAGACTCCAGAGCCACAGAACTGACTGCTGAGTCACGGTCTCTGCAGTCGGCTGACTGGCTGCAAACCCCTACATTGTTTTCTTCTTTTCTTTCTGCTGAGTAATGGCACATGTGTTGCATTCCTAAGAGAAACAGGAACACTAATTCTCTCTCAGTCTCTCATATATTTATTTTTTCATTAATTTATTTTTGTGTCATAATTAAATATTTACAAAATGCCAAAGTACACACAGTGTTGTACAATAAATGTATACACTGGATATACAGATTTCATTAAAATAAAAACAAATAACGAGAGCTTACAATCTAAAAGTTGCAATGATTTCCTGCTCTTTTGAAATTACATTATATGAATCATTATATGCTAGTAATGTTATACTTTCAGATTAATAACTAATTTCTTAAACAATTTTCATCTGAACTATATATTATATATGGCTCTCTGCTATGGTGCCATTTAGTTGAGTAGGTTGGTGGGCTTGCCATGTGGTATACGCCTGGTGTTACATGGCCCTAAGGCTGTGTAAGAAAAGCAGCCCATACACAGACTGTCTATTATAATAACTGAGGCTGATAAATTGGTTGAGATATTTGTTGAATATACTTGTACACATGTGGCTGTGCAAACTGCAGTGATCAGAGTAATATTACCCAACAGGCCATTTCTGGAATTGTGGACCCATGGAGTTCTGAGTCAGCAGTTGTGGATCACAAATCAGAAAAAAATGTTCTCCCCCCCCAAAGGGGAAGAAAATGCAGATTCACTTCCTTCTGTCCCTGCATTGAAAATCATAGATTTGGATTTCAGTGTGAATACGCATATTTTTGCATATCCATGCTAAAAGTCTGTCCCATGTGCTTATGCCAAGGAAGAACAAATTGGATTGGTGCTTTTTCTGGAGGCTAAATCACTCATCAGAGCCTTTTTTGCTCATTTAATTTTGTTTAATGCAAACCATATAGCATTACATTGTTTAATAAATCATCAGTATTTTTACCATAAAGGAAGCCCAGAATGCTGGAACACCATGAGGAATGGTTCCACGTATTGAAAAATGTTAAGGTGTTCCTAAAACCTCTGTCTCATTCTTATCAAAGCCATACACAATGAGATGTTTGATAACATTAAAAGCAGAGCTATTTCTTTGTAAATATAGACTTTGTACTTGATAATTTCAGCTTAAAGGAACAGTAACACCAAAAAATGAAAGTGTATAAAAGTAACTAAAATATAATGTGCTGCTGCCCTGCACTGGTAAAAGTTGTGTGTTTACTTCAGAAAGTCTACTATAATTTATATAAATAAGCTGCTGTGTAGCCATGGAGGCAGCCATTCAAAGGAGAAAAGGCACAGGCACATAGCAGATAACAGATAAAACACTATTGTATTCTACAGAACTTATCTGTTATCTGCTATGTAACCTGTGCCTTTTCTCCTTTTTTCCAGCTTGAATGGCTGACCCCATGGCTACACAGCAGCTTATAATATAAATTATAGTAGTGTTACTGTAGCAAACACACCAGTTTTACCAGTGCAGGGCAACAGTGCATTATATTTGTATTAGTTTAAAGCTCTTTCATTTTTTAGTGTTACTGTTCCTTTAAAGGCTATGTTACATATGGTGTTCTCACTGCCAAGGTGCCCTTAGGAAGAAAGCAAACAACACACCCTTCACTCCTTTTACTGCTTCCCATAGAAAATGATCGAAAATGACTGCTTGTGGCAGACACTGATGATGACAGAAACAAACAGCACTTCTCAGACACACACATTCCGGAGCAGTGCCCTCCTATCCCTATTAGTGTTTACCATGTGCTGGCAATTTCCTGTGCATTTCTGTATGAAGCACTCATAGATATTTTGACCACTCCTTAGTACAACATGTATTATAACATAAAGATGTCCATGCACAGACAGATATAAGCTACTGACAGGTCTGGCTGGGATTTAAAATAGGTTCTGGCATTCCAAATACACAGAGGCCCAAGCAGCCTTCCCAGGCCCAAAAAACTGTTTATGGCATCTTACAGCAGTACCTCTAGCATTTTGCCAGAAGCCACTTAAGTTGGTAGCTTATCTGCCCATGTATGTAGCCCTGCTCAATATTCTGTCGAATCGTGTGAAAGCATCTCTCAATAGGTCTGCATAGGCCTTCACTATGAGCCAATCATTGGGCTAGGGGCAAAACAATTGGATGAGTCTGATGTGGCCAAAATCAGGAAAATATCCTCTCGTTTGACAACGAAGGGTTTTTCACAGTGAGGGCAGTGAGGTTGGGGAATGCCCTTCCTAGTGAAGGAAAGGTAAAAACTAAGTAATCTTTATCAGAAAGGTCTATGTAAATACAGCCATAAGCACTTACAGTAATGCTGCACTGAGTCCTCTATCAAAAGAAACACAGGATTTCTTGTCCCTTTTTTTAGTAAACATGATGTTCCAGTGTCTGACTTCCTACCTCAGAAACATTCTTAATTCCCATGGCCAGAGTCTGCACAGCTCTCTCCTCTCTCCTGCTCCCCCTCCCACTAGAGTGCTTAGAACTCCCTCCCCCCTCCCTGTGAATGTGTGATCTCAGCTATAACGGCTAGACTGCAGAAAGGAAGCTACTTAAAATGGCAGCTGTTATCTTAAGCAAGCTTAAAGCTTCTAAAGCTGTTTACTCAGGTATGGTATCAGTTTCTGTAGAATAAATATTTTGTTCTAGTTGGCACTAATTTGGCAAATCTATTGGCAGTAAAATGCCAAAATGAATTTCCTTCTTCTTTAAGGGGTGATATGCTAACTGTATAATTATATAACAGGATCATATAAAAATATCTCTAATGCTTTATTTACCAGTCCTTACAACTGACATGAGGGCACCCATTTTGATTAGAAGAAAGGAGGTTCTGTCTAAATATCCCGAAAGGGTTTTTAATGTGAGATACGTGAAGTTGTGGAATTCTCTCCAGTTGTACTGGCAGATACATTATATAGCTTCAAGAAGGAGTTGGATGGCTTTTTAGAAAGTGAGGAAATACAGGCTTATGGAAGATAGCTCATAGTACAAGTTTACCCAGGGACTGGTCTGATTTTGCCTCGCCCTGGATCAACTAGCAGTTAGGCAGGTTATGTATAGGCATTATGGTTGAACGTAATTGACGTGTGTCTTTTTTCTACATTACTATGTTATATACGAGTGTATAGATAGGTCTGTATAAGTATATATATTAGGGATGCCCCAAACCCAGTTTTTTGGGTTCGGCTGAATGCCCCAATCCCTGTTAAGGGATTTGGCTGAATACTGAACCAGATCCGAATCCTAATTAGAGTGGATTGGATTCAGTTCGGCCAGGACTGTAGGCCGAATACCGAACCAAATGCTGGATTCGGTGCATCCTTAATATATATGCACTGGGGTTCACTTAGAGGGGTTGAATTTGTAATTTTTTCAACCCATCTTAACTATGTAACTATGGTACATGTGCTGTTTGCCTAAGGCAACAATTAGCATGTAGCATTTATAGGTCATATAGGTTATAAGAGAAAACACACAATACTGAAGAGAGAAAAATGGGGTTGGGGAAATAACCATTCATATCTTTTAAATCATTCTCAGTTTTTTAATAGGCAGGGATTTCAACCAGTACTTTCTGTCTCTTAGATTTATAAATAATTTTTGGCATAACTAAGGACATGGTTGGGGCATAATAGGGAAAAGGATTTGAGGCTGGTCATATAATTACCTGTTGAAAAAAAATCCCTGGGAAATGTACATCCCAGGAATGTAGCTCTAGCTACAGGCAAAAGAAAGCCAAATTCACTTCCCCAGGTAGGTACTCCTTTTTCTGTAAAAAAAAACACACCAGCTAAATGTTAGAAAATGCCACATCATGATTTCAGCTCCATTTTATTCACTGATCCCTATCAAATTGGCACCCCAGTGAATAATGCCTTCCTTGTTCTTTAAGACTATCTTTAAAATGCATAATGAACAACATTTTAAAAATATATATTTTGTAAATTTTCCTTTTCAAAGTTATTGCTCCATAAAGCCAGTCATGCATTATAACGTAAAACAAGGCAAACCCAAAAGAGTGCATCAGTTATTTAGCAGAAAGCCAGATTGCACTGCTGAGTCATGTTTACCCTCTCCAGCTCCATGTTGAGATTTTGCTGTGTCATGGTCATATGCTGTGTGTGTGTGGTTGGTGGGGGGGGGGGGCTGTGAGGGAGGGGGGTGAGGAAGTGAAAGCACAGCCAGCTGGAAGCTTCATGAAGCAGTGAGAAAGAACTGCATTGTGCAAAAGGCATCTATCTATTAGTCACCGACAACGCGCAGTTCTTGGTATAGATTACTTTTGTTTGTTCTCTTCTGTATCATGTCTGTGACAAGTATCGCATTTTTGTTCATGAATGTGATGTGACAAGTGTTTAGGCCTGCCAATATTGTAAGGTAATCAATTCTATTAGTCAGCACATAGTGAAATGGAACCAATAACAAACTGTTACCATTGTTACATTGTGCACACACTGGGTGGATTACTCCAGTGTGCAACGTCTGTGCACTGCTTGTCATGCCACTTGCTCATGTGCCCAGAGTGCAAACAGATGCCAGAATAACAGGCTAATTGCAAAATAATCCTACACTGGGGCTGTGGCTCTACAACACTATTCTGTGTTTTATTTCTGGTCCTGATCCAGACCCAGGGCAAATATATGAACAAGTATATGAACAGATGCTGCTTCTGACTAGTGGAGTAATGGGAAGAGGGGGCAGTGAGATTCAGGAAAGTACAAAAAATGGTCTTTTCTCCTTCAGGGGCCCAAGCGACAACAAGAAATTTACAAGTGGAAACATGGCTGGGGGGGGGGGGGGGGCAAGCTATGAACCTGCCTTTGACTGTCACATGTGCAACCTTTCAGGCATCCTGATGCTACAGTGGTTTTTCAAGATCTGCCAGATAGTTACATCTCTGCTTTACTTTTAGTCAAAACCTTTAAGGGCCCTTGTTAATCCTCACACCCAGAACTGTTGTCTCTGCAATTTATACACCCTTCTTGTCCTTGCATGTTGTAAATGAAAACTTAACAAATTATGGTAAAAATGATGTGGCTGCAGGAGGAAGCGCAACCAAAGTTTAAAGTGAAAGTTTAAATGTGAGCTGCTGCTGTACCCACCTTCACTGGTAAATATACTTTTTTCTGTGCTGATGTTTTGTTCTGCTGTTTTGTCTTTATCATTTTGAATCCAAAATCATGTGAATCTGAAAAATGAACACATCCTGTTATGTTCCCCTCACCCCTGCCCCCCTCTACTTTGCTCCTCTTCCCCCCACCCCCTCCCTCCTGGAGGAAACACTCACTCAGCTTCTTTTTTTTTTTTTTTTTTGTCCTACAGCCACGTGATCCTAGAAGGGAAACAAGAGGCATATAAAAAGGGAGCAGCTTTGACTCAGTAACTAAACAGCCAGCGGCTTGGAACATTAAGCTAGAAGTTGCACACAAAGGAAAAAGAGATGGATTCTTCTGCTAGCCAACAACTCAAAAGGTACCACCTTAATACTCATTACCTTGTCTAAATGCCTGAAATATATTATGTAGAATTAGATATCTGTGTTCTGTCCATTCACAGGCATTCGCACATATATTGTTTTACCACCAAATTCTGAGTTAAACATATATATGCTCCTATTAAGGCTTAAAAGTAATATGCATATGCTGGGAGGGTGGGAAAAATACTAAAACACATCACATATTTGCTCCATCTATTCAACATCTTATCTTAACAAGCCCAGAGCTTGTAAAGTAGTACGGAAAACAGCTACTAGGAAACTGTGATTAGGACTGCAGGTATAGTATAAGTAACAGCAATACTGTATATGGTTGCTTTATATAAATAACATGGCATCACAGAATGTGCCCCATGCCCTGTACATTACCGTATATTTGTGAGAGACAGGTCATTTTTCATACATGCAAGCTGACATCCACACACAAGTGATATTGACTTGTGATAAAAAATTTTTGGTAGTGTTTTAAGCAATGGACCGGTCTCATAATTTGCTTAATACCATGTGTTCTCTAGTTACAGCTTGTTAATATGAATACACGCAATATGATAAATATGTAGCAGATGGCAATGTAAAATCTCCTTTAAGCCCCGAGAGCTTGAGTCCCTCATCGAAACAGACAAGCACTAATGGCATTGGCCTAAATTGCTATTTTATCACTAGAAGGAGGACAGCCCAGCCCTTACCAACTGCTGTTATACTGTAATGATGATATGCTTTTACTTCAATTAAGATTAACTAACCTAAAAAACAGTTCTCTGAGCTCTGTATTTTAGGAAAAACAATGAAACCAAAGTATAATAACCAATCTAATGTAATTTTCAATCTGCTAACCGGTAAATTCTACATACTTATTGCTCAGTATGATTCACAAGACCAGTTGCAAACGTTACACCTTTTGATATATTACTCATGCCACATGTCTCAGGGGAGACTGTACTGTTTGTTTAGCTTACAGCAGTCATATTTGTTTGCTTATATGTAGCCTTGCAAGGCCATATTCAAACATTTTAACATGTTTTGCATAAGCTTTAAAGCTCTAGCAGGGGTGTCAAACTCAATCACATAAGGGGGCAGAAATCTAAAATACAGGCTAAGTCACAGGTCAAATTTTTTATTAAGATACTTGGTAGTAGAAGCATAGATCCATCTCAGTCACAGCGCAGTCAGGCGATTGGTGCTGCACAGTCAGGCACAGTTACTATGGGCCACATAAAACAGCCAGGCAGGCCGTATTTGGCCCACGGGCCTTGTGTTTGACACATGTGATCTAGAAGTTTTACTAGCAGCAATAAGTCAAACAATGTTTAACTTATACAACAGTTCTCAAATGATTGTTCACAATGTTTATGCTGCTTTCTTTCTTTTAAAATCAAGGAATCAAGGTGGTTTCAAAACACATCAGTTAATAGCACTTCTCCAGCAGAATCCTGCATTGAAATCAGTTTTTTAAAAATGGAAACATATTTTTTTTATATATAATTTTGAAATTTCACGTGGGGCTAGCCATATGCTTCATTTCCCACAGTGCTACAGCCATGTGACCTGTGCTCTGATAAACTTCAGTCACACTTTACTGCTGAGTGGAAAGTTGGAGTGATATCACCCACCTCCCAGCAGCCAATCAGTAGAACAATGGGAAGGGAGCAAGATAGCTGCTCCCAGAAGATATAGTAAGAAATCCAAATCAGGCACAGTGGACTAAGATGGCGCCTACACACCAATATTACAGCTAAAAAAATAAATTTGTGGTTCAAGAATAACATTTTAAATGGTAGAGTGAATTATTTGCTATGTAAACAGTGTAATTTAGAAATAACAAGTACACCATAAAAATCACAACAGTATCCCTTTAAACTGCAAAGCCAAATATGACCAAAGGTCACTGGCCTACAAGCTACTAAGGGAATAGCCCGCCTCATGCGTCCCTTCTGTCCATAGTCCAAACAGTTAGATGAGAGCAATCTGTCCACCCTCACACGTCTCAAATGCACAAAGCATTAGTTAATTCCTTTAGTGCCAATGGAAGTGCCATCCTAATGCTAATCAGATATGTTACTCTAACTAGGAGAGATACATTAAATGTGAAAATTAACCCATATTATTTAAAATATAAATATGTTGACTTTTCATATTATGGGCTTTATTAGGAAACAACGTATACTGTGATTTGTTATAGTTTTCTTAATACATCACATTCAAGACTTGCTTGCGCATTTTCTAACAGATGGCCTTACATTAAGTCAGGCATAACAAATTTTTTTTATATCTCTTTGGAAACAGTGGATTAATTTACCTCTTGTTCTTTTTTTTTAGTTCCCTTAAAGACTTGTCTGAGGCCTTAAAAGAGGCGACAAAGGAGGTCCATGTTCAGGCAGAAAACACAGAGTTCATGAGGAACTTCCAGAAAGGACAAGTTTCCCTAGAGGAGTTCAAGGTACTGTATAAAGCTGAATTTCTACATGGAGGGACACGTATACAACTTCAGATGTTCAAACATTAGTACTAGGTGATACTTTATTTGGATTAACAGTTTATTTTTCAAGTTTATGAGACTGACACTCTCTTTAAAGTAAAAGTGGTACTGAAGAATTAGTGATCAGTGCACCTTTGGCCTGAAACCCAGGGATATCCTCTTGTTAGTTCTGTAAAAAAAAATTATCACCAAATACTACAGTATATACCTAAATTAATATGGTTATGTTCTACCTATGGCTCTCCAGGATAAAATGTAACCATGTGTTTAGAACATCAACAATTGTGTACGTTTCACATGAATTTCAGCATACATTCAGAATATTGCTATGTAGTAGTATACTGGGGTCAAGTATGCGATTTCCCACAGTTTTGTGTGCTGTCATACAACTTTTACATCCACCGTTTTTACATTTTTCCCCATTTAACATTGTTTTTTGGGGGGTCTCGCCAATATATAATGCATTTCCCTGATTTTACATTGTCCCAGATTTTACACCACTTTTTCTAGTCCTCTGATAAAATGTAAACTGGTAGTTCTATTGTAATACTAATTTAAAGGCTGACAATTACAAAATACATAAATATTAATTGTGGCATTTTTTATGTTTCCAGCTGGTCATGTCCTCGTTGTACTTCATCTATGAAGCTCTGGAGGAAGAGATTAATAGAAATAAGGACAATCCAGTCTTTTCTCCTGTTTATTTCCCCATGGAACTCCATCGTAAAAATGCCCTAGAAGAAGACCTTGAGTATTTCTATGGTCCGCAATGGAGGAAGAAAATTATTTGTCCTCGTTCAACAAAAAATTATGTTGACAGACTTCACCAGGTTGGGCAAAATGAGCCAGAGCTGCTAGTGTCTCATGCCTATACCCGTTATTTAGGAGACCTCTCGGGCGGACAGGTTCTTAAAAAAATTGCCCAAAAGGCCCTGCAGCTTCCAGCCAGTGGTGAAGGTTTAGCATTTTTTACTTTTGACAATGTCACTAATGCAACTAAATTTAAACAGCTTTACCGTTCCCGTATGAACTCCATTGAAATGAATACACATAACATGAATAGGATATTAGAGGAAGCTAAGACAGCATTCCTGCTTAATATCAAGGTAAGAGGCTAAAATATTTAAATATTATTTAATTAAAATACAACAGTTGGAAGTAACTGCTATTCTGTGTAAAATCTACAGTGCTGATATGCAGGTTCTTCTGTGTCAGCTGTGTAGATTGTACATTCTATGGCACACAAATTGTTAAACATTAAAATGCTGCCATAGGATACAGCTTTCTTAGGGATCCTAGAGCCCTCACTGCAAGAGTCTACATTCTAAATGTTTTATGTACCTACACTATGATCTCAGGTGTTTGAAGAACTGCAGACCCTGTCACTAGCAGCATCTCAGAACAGGACCGAGGCAACAGAATTAAGAAGCAGAGGACACAAGACAGAAAATGGTATGTCAATTTAGTTAAATTTTGTCAACTGACATTATAAACTATACGATTAATTGTAAAGCTGGCCACACACGTTAGGACCTGCTCATTTGGCAAGGTCACCAAACAAGTGGATCTTTCACTGAGGAGGGCAATATTAGGTTGATTCAATCCTTTGCAGGGTTAGAACTGCAGCTATGCAGGCCAGCGGATCGAGGACCACATCAATTACAGGAAACGTAAACCTGGCAGATATTTGTTTACCGGTTTTAATATGTGAAGAAAAAAGTTTTTTTTTTTTTTCTTTCAAAGCTTGTGTGCCTGGGTGCTGTCTTAAAGCAATATGTAGACCAATTATTTATTTGTCAATGTTTTGGTCACCATTTAGGACCTTTTTGACTTGCTGCCTTGGTATATACAAAATATTATATATATATATATATATATATATATATATATATATATACACATACACTACAGAGATCATAATGGTGCACACCACTAACAAAAAATACAACCTGGGTGCAAGAGCCATATAAACTAAAATATTGCAGGAGTAATGCCAGCACACACAGGGTTTCATACAAATGTATATAAAATGATATTTATTGAGAAAAAAAGAGCAAAATAAACATAGCAAGCCTCAACGTTTCAGTCCCCACTGGGACTTTCATCAGAAGGCTTCAGTTTTTGCATCCTGATGAAAGTACAATCTTATTGTTTTTACATGGATCCTTGACCTTTCGCCTTTCTGGCAGGCTGTTGAATTGAATATTTTTAGTCCTTTTGTTGTTACAAATTAATTTTTTTAAATTTTGTATGACTCCAACACATTAACAAAAGCGTGTTTCTTATAACAGGTAGCCCTGCAAAGACAGAAAACAGAGAGACCAACGGTTCCTCAGAGGAGCAGCCCACAACATTCCTTCGCTGGCTTCTTATTGCTGGCTGTGCACTCATCACTCTCATGGGACTATACATTTTCTAAGGCAATTAGCGCTTTTTACTGAAGGTCCATGACTTCAACTACATTTCCAATATGAACACTCCAGTTTCAAGATCACAAACATGATTTGACTGACAATATTCAGACAGACAGTTGTTCATATGCCTTAGTGCCTATAATACTTTTATATCTGACTTATTATATAGGTGGTCTGAATAGCAGCTATCTTTGGATTTCTACAATACAATTAAAGAGGTGGTTCTCCTTAAATTCAACTAAGTATATTATAAAATGGGCAATTTTTCGCAACACTTCAATTGGTCTTCATAGTCAAAAAACTATTTCTCGTGACTACAATTTAATTGTTATTATTACTTGGCTTTCTATTCAGGCCCTCTCCTATGTATATTCCAGTTTCTCATTTAAACCACTGCCCAATTGTAAGGGTAATTTGGACCCTAGCAACAAGATAGCTGCTAAAACTGGAGAGGTGCTGAACAAAGAGAAACAAGGTAGTAAAAAATGAAGACCGATTGCAAATTGTCTCAGAACAGTACAAAATACGAAAAGTTAATTTAAAGGCAATTGTCACAGAACAGTACAAAATACGATAAGTTAATTTAAAGGTGAACAACTCCTTTAGCTCAGGTGATATTATTCTATAGATAACTTATCATATTCTCTGGTTTATGCAGTGTACTTCTAAGCAAACAACAAGGGCATTATTGGAGGTAGTACACAAGGTGCTTCAAATACTTAGGAATGGTTTGCCTTTCTTGATTCTGTTATATGAAATGCAAAGAGAATAATGTATATGTGGGAGGTGCCCTGGACAGGTCTATATACCCTTATATAATATATCGTTCAATTCCCTATGGGACCAAACTGTAAATGATATCCTTATAAACGGTGCTAATGTCATCAGTTATAATCTGAGCATAGTGATGTAATTTCTGTCACATGACTCACTAAAATTTGTATATTATAATAAATAAAGTACTCCCTGTTGTAAAATATAAGTATCCATGACTGGTATAAAAGCACTTAAAAAGCCTTCGCCTTGTGCTTTTATATGGTCATGGAACTCCTCAGTGGCTTAGAATATCCCTATATTTTACAATAGGAGACATTTTATTCACCATATAATTCCACCATTATCTAATTATACACATTCTAAACCAATGTGTTTACAAAGATGTACAGTTTCCTTATACAACTAAGCATACATTGGGTGCACAAAAGTATTCCAGCAACTGTGTTCATGTGCAGGTTTTTAAAGATTTTTCTCATATGCTTTCTCTCTTTACTGATTCAATTATTGGTCATTTTTTTAACAAAACACACACCTAAAGAGTTAAAGGAAACAGGAATTTATTTTAAAGTACTGCTTTATATACATGTAAATGCACAACTTGTTCAAACAACCTGGCACTGTGAATTAAGACAGACTATACATATTACTGTACAAAGTGTACACCCAAGGTTCCATGTAATTATACCAAGATGTAACACTGACGTGGCCTGCATTATTATTCTACATAAGCTTCAGCTTTAAACAAAGTTTGGTTTTTATACATATTTTTTAATATTCTAACCAAAAATGAAAAGCTTTTCATTTTTTTTTTTTTTTTTTACTTTCTTTGCCAAAAGATTTGAAATTTTCAAAATATTGTGCATTGTTAAACAAAAATTTGCCGAAAGGCTCTGGTGTCTCTTAACTGACATTTTTGGTACTAAACAAAGTCCTACGGTTTTTTTCTGTGCTCATCAGTACCTGTCATTATTGCCTCTATGCTGGAGCAGTGACTTACCATTTTGCGCATTTATGTTACATTTCACATTATCCTATAACAAATACCATTTATCCCTTCCCACATTCTCAACAAAAACATTGTCTTTTATTAATCATATTAAACTTGCTTATTTGTGTTACGGATTATGTGTTTTGAAGTTGTATTCAAAGTATTGTGTTAAACAAAAAAATCAAAATGTAAATTTATATTTTTATACTAACTGCACAATAAAATTGTAATAAAAAAATAAAACAACATGCACAAATTGGCCTATGCTTTTTGATAGCAAAAACAAAAAAAATCAACATTGAACTGTTCCATACAATTTAATCTATAAATGTTCCATTTAGCTCATTTGTGAGGAATTCACAGTCAAGAGGCAGTTTGTTCTCATTGAGTTTTGTCCGAGTTCTGCATCCGAGGTTGTAAACAAGGAGAATACATAGTATTTTACTACAAAAAGCATGAAAACACAGCTGCTAGAAGTTCCATAATATTTGCAACAAAATCCATCACATTAATTATAGAAGTCCAGTGTGAAATGGGCAGTACCGGTTCTTTTATTTGTATATTAGCAATTTTTTTAAAGGAAGATTAAATAAGCTTTTTAATGGTCATGGGACTCTTCTCAGCTCTCATACACCTGGTCACAACTCCCTCTGCTCCTTGCAGAGGTAGGATGCACACCCAGCCCCTCTGGGAGTTCCAAAAACATGCAGGCAGCCTTCCTGCCTTATGCCCTACTCTGAGAGTGGACACCTTTCTGAGTGACCCCTCACTCACAGTGACTCCTTGACACTGATGTGGGAGCACACACCCTTTTACCTCTCCAGGCAGTTCCTTTCTCAGCTGCCTCTTAATCAGAATACTGAGCGGGATTATTAACCCTGTCTGCACAAAGAACTGCCCCTGCAGTCCACATCACACACCTCAAATTTATACTCTCTTACATTTTTAGGAAAGATTGCTGTCACAGTGCAGTGCAGTTTTTCTTTGTGTTTAAAATGGATATTACAGTATTGAAACTAAATCCAAAAAACAATGACTAAGTTAATAAAGGATACTAAAGGTCCTAGTTTATTCTGAAAAAAGTGCTTATTGGTGACATATAACTGCATAAATATATAAATTTATTATTTATTTATTAACATTTATTCATAAAGTGCCAACATTTTTCGCAGCGCTGTACAATAAGTGGGTTTCATACATTGGACATACAGAGTAACATATAAAGCGATCAATAACCGATACAAGAGATGAAGAGAGCCCTGCCCAAAAGAGCTTACAATCTACAAGGAGAAAGGGTGAGACACAATGTGTGGGAATGGGCATGACATAGTTGTGAGAGGTGTAGCAGAGGGTATTGCTTTAGCAGCACACTGAGGTTATTTTAAACTAGATTACGGTAAGCTTCCCTAAATAAATGCATTTTTAGAGATCTCTTGAAGGCAGAGAGATTGGGAGAAAGTCTGATAGTTTGTGGGAGCAAATTTCAGAGAAGGGGGGAGCCCTTGCAAAGTATTGAATGTGAGCGTGTGAGGAGGTAATGAGAGAGGAGTTGAGGAGCAGGTCAGTAGAGGAGCCTAACAAGTGGGTTGGATGGTATCTAGAGATAAGTTCAGAGATGTAGGGTGGGGCAGAGTTATGGACTGCTTTGAATGTGAGAATGACCATACAATAAAATAAAACCTGTAACACTCACCCAACCCCACGCTCCCACCCCGATCACATGATAGGAGAATAAACCCTGTAGGTTTTTCTACTGGCAAGAGAACCGTATATTACAGGACAGATACATATAATGATACAAAAAAAGATACAGAATATTAACTCATGAAGTAATAACACTTGTAACAAATGTAACAACTTATCCGAAACACCACCTCACCTTTGATCTAGAAAGCATAAAAAAAAAAAAAAGAAGTGTTCATTTAACCCTGCCGGTGCTAGAGTACTTAACTTTTTAATCCAGAACACCTCTCTTTGGAGAAGTTTCCTGGTCCGATCACCACCGCTTGTAAGGGGCAGGACATGGTCAATGGCAATGTAATGGAAAGTAGGCAATCTGTGCCCTTTGTCTAAAAAAATGCTTGGCTACAGGCTTATTGGTTGCACCATCTCTAAAGGCCGTACTTATAGCAGAGCGGTGCCCATCCATCCGCAGGGTTTGCTCTGTCTTGCCCACATATGAAAGCCCACAGGGACATGTAATTAAATAAATTACATGGGTGGTTGTACAGGTAATGTGATGTCTAATCCTATAACGTTTTCCTGTGTATGGATGCAGAAATGAATCACCAGGTGTCATATACCGGCACGAGGTGCAATTTGGATAGCGAAAGCACCCCTGTGAGTCAAGTGCCACGTTGTCGTAAATAGTAGTTTACTGGGTCACTTTTGATTAGGAGATCCCTGAGGTTGGTACCCCTTCTATAACAGATCATTGGTGGTTCGGGACAATTCTCCTTAGATCACTGTCAGCGCCAATTATATTCCACTGTTCTCTAACAAATTTACCCAGGGATCTAGTGCACTGATTATACTAAAAACCAACCGTGCCTCACTGGTCCTAGGGCTCTTGGGACCTGTACATCTTTCTTGTGCGATTTTGACTGCCTGTTGCAAAATACTATCTGGGTATCCCCTATCCTTAAAGAGAACCCATATTTCCCCCAACTGTTTTTCTGCTAAGTTGTTCCTTAGGACTCTACAGAATTGGGAAATAGGTAATGACTTTTTTTCATAGGTTCAGGATGGCTACTTTGAAAATGAAGTAAAACATTGTCAGTGGGTTTCCAAAAGAAAAATCTAACCGCGTACCATTCCTAATAAGCTCCACGTCCAAAAAGTGTATTTTTGTTAAACTAACCTTATAGTTGAACTTTACCGGGCTTTCAAGGCTATTCAACTAGTCCACCATCGAACAAAATTCTATTTCGGTGCCACGCCAAATAATCATATCGTCGATGTAGCGACAAATAAACAGAAGTTTATGTCTGAACCTTGGCATAATGTAATGTTGCTCATATTGGTGCATATAAAGGTTGGCATAGGCAGGTGCCATCACCGCCCCCATAGCCGTACCAGCTATCTGTAAATAATAATTCAGCTCAAAACGAAAATAATTCAACGATAAAGCCAGGTTCATTAGCTCCAAAATAAAAGGCACCGGTGGACCAACATATGCCTCGGAGCCCACCAAAGACCACCTAACAGCATCAATACCGGACGTGTGTGGTATGATTGTATAAAGACTTACCACATCCATACTCGCTAGTAAGCATGGACCATCTTCAGGTAATACTACCTGTTTAATACATTCAAGTACATGTGGTGTATCTTTTAGATAAGTAGGAGTATTGCAGACTACTCGCTGTAACACTGACTGTATGTGTGTAATTATATATATATATATATATATATATATATATATATATATAGCCACAGTAAAAATCCGCACTCCAAACTTGTGTTTTACTTCTTAATTGCCCGGGTGCTGCCAGGGAATATTATACACCAAAACACCATACAGTAGGCGCACTCCAGGGTCTTTTATATAAAATTCAAATCTTTCTGGCTGTATGAAAATAAAGATTTGAATTTTATATAAAAGACCCTGGAGTGCGCCTACTGTATGGTGTTTTGGTATATATATATATATATATATATATATATATATATATATATATATATATATATATATTGCTATCAATTAGCTTGCATAGGTATAAAGAGTAACTACAATGTTATTGTACAGTAGCGCAAGTTAAGGATCCTACAACATTTATTTATAAGTTATACAAAAGGCAAATTGTAGTTTTATGGGACTGTGCAAGTGGATGACCTGCCAGCTCACTTGGCACAGATGTTCCAAATTGCTGGACCTTTGTGCTAAATACCTTGGTTGCTGCGGCTCAAAAATCAATTCACTCAGGTGCAAACACTGGGAGTTTTAAGCATATGGGGCGTATTCTCGGCAAGCATTTTTCGGCTTGCAAAAAATATGCACCATATGATTCGTGTAGAATAAGCCTTAAAGGAAAACATGTTTTTTTCCAAAACACATCAGTTAATAGAGCTTCTCCAGCAGAATCCTGCAAACAGATTTTTTTTTTTTTAGATTTAATTTAGAAATTTTGCATGGGGCAAGTCATGTTTTTCCATTTTCCAGGGTGCCACAGCCATGCGACTTGTGCTTTGATAAACTTCAGTCACACTTTACTGCTGTGCTGCAAGTTGGAGCGATATCACCACCTCCTTTCCCCCAGCAGCCGATCAGCAGAACAATGACAAAATAGCAGCTTCCTGTCACCTGCGTTGCTAAAAGTTGTAGATATCAGAATAGCAGCCAATAGTAAAAAATCCAAGTCTGGCTTGGGACTCCTCCCGTTACATGGGAGGAGGAGACACGATTGGTTATCTGAAAGCAGTTCTAATGTGTAGCACTGGCTCCTTCTGAAGGCTCAGACTCAGGGGTATATTTATCAATGAGCGAAGTTAGAGCTTGCCACAGTCCACTATACCGAAATTACGTGTAGCCCACTTTATGCACGGTTGTGGCACTACCCGTTGGAGCACGATACTTTGGCGCTACAGGAGTCCTGAGCCCCCGCTTACTATGGGGGTTTACAAGGGATTCTCCCCTAAATGGCGTGCCTCCACCCAGGGATGGTCTTGTGGAACTATATTCCACCCCCTGGGAAACGATCAGGATACAATGCCCCTTTGGGACCCACGTACTCCCGGTGTGATGTACTCACTCTTTGAGTTATTCCTTACCGGCGTAGTAGTGGTCCTCTGGGCTAGGTAGATACTCACAGCAGACACAGTTGTATATGAAAGGAATGCTATGGTTTATTCAGGCAGAGACCTCTCCAGGAGCGGCATATCATTTATACACACGGCAGGGCATATCTCCTTACTTCTCATTGAGATCCTTTTCCTGTTGGTACTACCTCACGGGTTTCCCCAATGTGCTCCTATCTAGGTGCTATCCCCGGTACTATCTGTGAGACCCTCCCTTTGGAGTTCTCAGTACCCATGCTAGGAGTTACACCACAAGGACCCACACCGGTACTAGCGTATGGCACCCTCAGATCCGGACTCCTGGACTAGCGGGGACTTGTCCACCTACCTAGCCACTTAATGCCCTGCACTCCAGCAGATGTAATGCTGGGGGGTCTTAACCCCACTACCACTCCTGGAGGGGCAATATCCGCCCATTCTAGCTTGGTGTCCTACATGACACTCCTAGAATGTCCTATTACAAGAAACTACTATCTAATAACTCTATCAGGGGAAGCTCCTGGTCCCAGGAGCTATCCCAGCCTAAAGTGGCTCAAGATGGCTGCTACCCTTTTTATGGGCCTATGCACCACCCGGTGGCCATAACCCGAACTACAGGTATACTCCCTGTTAACTATGTAGAACCCAGTCATCCCAGTGTCCCTGCTAACTAACACCAACCAGTGGCCTAGTCTAGGGGTGTCTGTCCTAAGGGCCCATTTTTGATAAACCCCTACATACGCTTCTATCCATTGATTTTTAAAAGCATATTTATCAATTAGTGAGTGTAAAAGTTCACCCTTTTAAAAAAATAATAGTAGAATTTCACTCTAGCAAGTTTCTCACTCTAATAAATCTACCCCTCAGGCACAATGCACTGACATAGCTGCCTACACAGAATAACATTTTCCTGGCCATCCCCTGGCAGCATAACATTTGGTAGAGGATAAACCCAAATGTTATGCTGCCAGGGAGGAAGGCCAGGAAAAGAAAATCTCGGTAAGTATGAATTGATTTTCTCCTTTAAATGGTAGAGCAAGTTAAGTAAACACTGAAATCTAGAAATAAACAGTTCACCATAAAAATCATAATATCCCTTTAAGTAAAATAGATAGAAATGTAGAATGAAATCACCATAACAAGACCAAGTAGAACTCGGTTCTAAAATACTGCCTCAGAGTATTGGACTCCTCTGAACACGCTAGTTTTTCTGTTCCTCAGCTACAACTTCCTCCATTTTGTTTCGGTAAAGTTTGGCGCCAGGCATTGCCCTCCCACCTATGAAAGGGAAAAAGCTGCCATTACTCCCAGCCACTCAGCAGGCTTCGAAATCTCTTACGTAAGGCGTGCACTGCTGGATTGGCCGTAGATACAGGAGAAGGGCGGTCCCTAGAAACGGTATCAACCAATAGGGAAATAGCTGAGGCGGAACAGATCGTCGCTGTTACAGAGGTTTGGCGCGAAAAAAAGATTTCGCGCGTTCTTGTGAAATAGGTGCATTGGCGGCCGCAGCTCTCGCCTTTTGTGCTTGGTACCCTTTTCTTCGTTACAATGTCGGGATTTGACGATCTTGGAATCTACTACAGCGATAGTTTTGGCGGAGAGCAGCCGGTGGGTGACGACGGACAAGCCAAGAAATCACAACTTAAGAAGCGGTTCAGAGAGTTCCTCAGGCAGTACCGTGTAGGGACCGATCGCACCGGCTTCACCTTCAAATACAGGTCTGGGACACTTTGTTGTAACGATTTACAAGTTTGATTTTGTTAGGTGTAATCCTAAACGAAGGGATCTGATTAATTCAGAGGTTACTAATGGGCTTGAGCATGACCCGAACATATATACGAGCGCATGTGTCATTAAGTGCCATGTAAAGGGGACTTTTACATTGTATATTCATCTACATACATGTGAAATGTCATACCCATCACTTGTGTCAGTGCTGTTCTGTAATTACTTCCGATCCACTACTGTCCTTCCATCCTAGACATAGATCCATGGTTACATTAATGGTACAGAGATACCCATAATGCACAGTGGCTGTGATAAGAGGAGGTGTTAAAAAAAATCAGATGGCAAAGCATGTAAAACTGAGTTAAAACACAGCTAACTGGAGCTCTGTATTCATATCTGAAAACTTTTTCCCAAGTCTGTTATAGGAAAGCCATAAAAAATGGTAGAGAATTTTCAATAAGTTTATTTTGTCAATTTATTTTTTGGACTAAATATCACAAAGAACTAGGATTTTTGTCTTTATATTCCTCTTTAAGGTGTTGCAGGTGCTTAAGTCAATGTCAAAATCGGGACTGACCATAGTTTTACAGATTTGTAGTTTACAACCCTCAGTATCTGTGACAGGGCCAAATAACATACATTCAACAACATATTTTATTTACAGAGATGAACTCAAGCGTCACTATAATCTGGGAGAATACTGGATAGAGGTGGAAATGGAGGACCTGGCCAGCTTTGATGAGGACCTTGCAGATTATTTGTACAAACAGCCAACTGAACATCTGCAGCTGGTAAGTAGCTTTTAGTACCAATGTGTTCAGTCTGCCAGTTATTTGCCAGTACTGTGAGTATTAAGGTCTTTACATCTGGGATGTAGAGTATATGTATAATATAGCAAGATATGTCACAGTCAGTGTGTGATTTTATATATTTTTATGATTTTACTCATTGTTTAACTCAATTTACAGCTGGAAGAGGCAGCCCAGGAAGTTGCAGATGAGGTGACTCGCCCACGACCTGCAGGTGAAGAAACTATACAGGAAATCCAAGTTATGTTGCGGTCTGATGCCAACCCTGCTAATATTCGAAGCCTGAAGGTGAGAAATTCTATGGTTGATGGTCTCTTGAAATTTGCATTGTCACATGGCTACGTAAACATATAATTACAATACCTGTGTTTTTTTTGTTTTTTTTTATAAATGACATTTGTTAATATTTTCATTTCAAAGTGGTGGTAATGTCAGATTTTCATCAAAGTATGCTTAAATATCTAGACTTAAATATTATGCCCTGCTTAGTCAGTGGTGCAGCTTGTTCCACTGAAGTCACAACATACTGCCATTAATATTACTTAGGGTTATTTAATCCCTGTGCCACTTTATTAACCATTGCATATTCTCACCCAATGTTATATTGCAGTCCGAGCAAATGTCTCATCTTGTCAAAATTCCCGGCATTATCATTGCTGCCACCGCTGTGAGAGCCAAGGCTACGAAGATCTCAATCCAGTGTCGTAGCTGCCGAAACACAATTGGCAACATAGCTGTGCGTCCTGGTCTAGAGGGATATGCTATGCCACGTAAATGCAACACGTATGTGTAATTGAAGTTCTGTGGAACATGAATGTCTTTTGATGTTACTTGGACCCTTGTGATTGTGTAATATAAAGTTTTCTTCCAATGGAAGCAACTTGTCAAACTTCTTAAGCCTTTTTATACTTCGTACTATTCTTAGTGAAGTGGAGTGTATTTCCATTATCTGTTAACAGTTGATATGGGGGGAAGGTCTAGGAGCCATAGTTCACCACTGGATGGAATTGGCTGTTAGCTGTGGTAAAATTGATTAGTCAGCACAACATTTACCTTTTAGATTCTTTTAACTTTTGCTGTTACTCTTCACAGGGAACAGGCTGGCCGTCCAAAGTGCCCATTGGACCCATACTTTATTATACCTGACAAGTGCAAATGTGTAGATTTTCAAACTCTGAAGCTTCAGGAGTCTCCAGATGCTGTACCTCATGGAGAGCTTCCAAGACACATGCAGTTGTATTGTGACAGGTATGTTTAAAATTAAATATATTTGTAATGAAACAGATATTGCTAGATTAGAGAAATGCAGTATGTTCTATGTATAGGTTTGCAAATAATTGGTCCTTTTCATCTATATTTCTTTTGGGATGTAGACAGAGGCTTTTTTTCTGATCACTGTCAATTTGATGCTTAGCTGCAGAGTTAATGTTGCTACAGGAGACTCTTCCATACAGTGTCTTGTGGTTAAGACATTTAAAGTGCACTGTAACCTCGGCTTAAATTAACCCCATTTAAAATGCATTTATTTTCGAGTCTGCCTTTTTATATCTAATGCTATTAGCTTTGGTGTAAATTATTGTGATACCACATTAAACATTTAAATTTCCTAATGTCTATTTAAGGTACTTGTGTGATAAGGTTGTTCCTGGAAACAGAGTGACAATCATGGGTATTTACTCAATCCGGAAGAGTGGAAAGACCTCAACAAAGGGCCGGGATCGAGTGGGAGTTGGGATCCGCAGTTCCTATATAAGGGTAGTGGGCATCCAAGTGGATACAGAAGGAACAGGTGAGAGGTGGCAATATGCAAAAGTGCAGCTATGTTTAAAGGGACAGTAACACATTCCAGTTGAACTTTCCATTCCATTCCAGTTGAACACAATTCCTATATAATCCCGAGTGTTAATAATATTTTCTAAAGGGGGTGCCCACTGCCTCCCCCAAGCACAACACATACACTTACTCAACACTTATAGCTGTCAGATGTGTGATATGCATTTATTGCTTACTCGTTGTTTAGGAAGAAGTGCAGCAGGTGCTATAACGCCACAAGAGGAAGAGGAGTTTAGGCGCCTATCTGCAAAGCCTGATATCTATGAGACTGTTGCTAAAAGTATTGCCCCCTCCATTTATGGCAGTAGTGACATCAAGAAAGCCATTGCTTGCCTGCTGTTTGGAGGCTCCCGCAAGAGGTAAAACTTCTGTCAACTGTAAACTAAAACAGTGATATCCCCTTATAGGCAAATGGCCCATAGCTATTTTAACCACCATGGTCCCCTCTGAGTAAGAACTGTGATAGTGAAACAAAAATTGACATGGTTTATAGCTGCTTTTTAGGTGCATGATGGAGAATTGTGCTGCTTTTGGCAGGTACTGAAGCTGTCAGGGATTACTTAAATGCAGAATTGTCCTTTAGACTGCAATGAGCTTGTGTACTGTAGATCAGGGTCTACTGTTGGCAGTCTTGCACATAGCTCTTGGCTTTCCCATTTTCCTTGAATTGTTTTGAACACAAGTAATAGTGTTAGGGCTCATACTCTCAAACATCTGTTCCTGCATTCCTCTGCATTGGATCCTTCCTGCTTTCCACCACAGGGAAATGCAGGAACAGATGCAGACCATTCTTCCCTATCATTTGCTCACACAGGCGCATGTAAGCACTGAACACAGGTGGAGCACAACATGTTGCTTGTCAGTAGGAGTCCTTAGTGCACCAAAAACTCAGTATGGCTATACAGTTTAGTACTTGCTTATACATGCAAAAACAGAAGGAACAGTGAGCATTGGCTCAATATAGATTTGTTTTATGATATCTGAACATAGATGGAATATGCATTTTTTTTCTTTTCAACCACTACATGGTTTGCCAAAACAGGCATAGGTTCCTATGCATTTTGGTGTATCTATGAGTGTGTCATTTCTACTAAATGTATTGCACTGAAAGTTAACATTTATATTTTCCTTTTAGGCTTCCAGATGGATTGACCAGAAGAGGTGATGTTAATCTGCTGATGCTTGGGGATCCTGGCACAGCTAAATCACAGCTGCTAAAGTTTGTGGAACGTTGCTCTCCTATAGGGGTATGAATATGGTTTATTTTATTATGCATGTCTCCCCTTTGCTTTTTCTTACTTTTATCCTTGTAATGTGTGATATTAGAAAAGATTTTTTTTAAAAATTAAGTTATAGATTGAGGATAGGTACATTTTTATTTATACGTTATTTCAGAATATGGGTATTTTATGTTTTATGTTTTATTACTGAGTTACACTATCTGTCATTGAGCTTGAATAATGTGTTCTTGGTTGGACTCAAGCAACTGGAGGAAAGTCCTGTAAGAAACCCGTCTACAGCTCTTTGATTTGCTCTGAATTTTTAGTTACTCATTCCTGGCTTGTTAAATGCTTCCTCTAGACTAGGGGATATATGTTTGGATGTATAATATACAACTGTCTGTTATACAGATGTGTATACATTGAGAGCCCTGTCCAGACAGGATGATTGGACAGAGGGGCTGTTAATCAACTGCAGTATTGCTTCCTCAGTCTAATGTAAGTCGTGTTTTGATATATATTTATAGGTCTATACTTCTGGGAAAGGCAGCAGTGCAGCTGGCCTCACTGCTTCAGTTATGCGAGATCCAGTGTCCCGTAACTTTATTATGGAAGGAGGTGCAATGGTGCTGGCAGATGGAGGGGTGGTCTGCATTGATGAGTTTGATAAGGTAAAGCCGATACTGAAGTATTAACTAGCAGTATAGTGATCTGTTTAACCTAGGTCTATTTGTTTGTACTAGGATAGAAACATGAAATTGCCTCTATTTGAGTATTAAAAAAATTTTACATCAAGATGCAAAAATGTTCATATTGTTATATTACATGCAATATAGGCATCCTATATTGTAGAAAGACAAATCTGACAATGATTATAATATCTGCTTGGTGTTGTCATGTAAATTTATCTTTTAGCCATTGCCTTATGTTAAAAGTTTTAGATAGAACCATAGGTCATCTCCAGATAATTTGGTCTATGATCTTTTTTAGATGCGAGAGGATGACAGAGTTGCTATTCATGAAGCCATGGAACAGCAAACTATTTCCATTGCAAAAGCTGGCATCACTACCACACTAAACTCCAGATGTTCTGTTTTGGCAGCTGCCAATTCAGTATATGGACGGTGGGATGACACCAAGGGCGAGGAGAATATTGACTTCATGCCCACCATTCTTTCTAGGTTCGACATGATCTTCATTGTAAAAGATGAACACAATGAGCAGAGAGACATGGTTAGTATGCTTAAGCCAAGTGGCGTGATAATCATGGTATGTAAAGAGTGTCTTTGACTGTCACTACCATTTCCAAGCAGTCCAGAAGTATTTGCTCCCTTATAGCTTTTGAGAATCTGTTGTACAGGTAAAGAACACAGAGTAATAGGGCTTTTGCTCATCTTTTTGCAGACTCTCGCAAAGCATGTTATGAATGTCCATCTCAGCGCACGTACACAGAGTTCTTCTGTGGAGGGAGAGATTGACCTTAATACTCTTAAGAAATACATTGCCTACTGCAGAGCGTAAGTATCACGCAGACTTTTATTGTTCTGTAGAAAATACACTAACTGAACACAATAAATATGCTGAATATATTCCCAGTGGGAAATGTATCAGGTTGCATTTGTAGCTAAATATTAGTTTGCTTTCTGTTAATTCCACATTTGTTGTTTTTTCTTCTCAAAATTTTGGATTTGTGATCTCTCTTGTCCTGCAGAAAATGTGGTCCCCGGCTTTCAGCTGAATCAGCAGAAAAGCTGAAGAATCGATATATTCTTATGCGCAGCGGAGCTAGAGATCACGAGAGAGAGACTGAGAAGAGATCAAGTATCCCGATTACAGTCAGGTAGTAAAAATGTTAATTTTGAATATTCTCTTACTTAGCACTGGAAGTGGGGGAGGTAGTGACAGCATGAGATGAAGCCCTTTCAGTAAGGTGAATGGATGCCGAGTCACTGCCTTTTGAGTCTAGGGTTTTATAACTTGCCTGTCTCCTTCTCCCACAAGATGGATTCACTCTTCTGCCCAGTTGCTACATGTTATGTTCTGCTACATGCTATGCATTAGTATCATAAACTAAGCCAAAGTTTGTATTAGTGAGTGTTTCATGGGTATACTAATTTGGGTCAAATTGTTGTGAACAGTCATAAAATACTCTGACACTATGGGTAGATTTATCAAAACGTGAGTTAGAATCCTGAATTGGGAAAAATTGGGATTGGATACGATAATTTCTGATGATTGCAAATATCATGAATGGTATTAGTCTGAAAGTCACGAAATTTTCGTATCCGAATGATCGTAAAATGCAGGAAAACCTTTCCGACTTTGATCCTTCTGTGCACGATTTTGGAAGCCTCCCATAGGAATCAATGGCACACTGCAGCTCCAACATGGCGTCACGAGACCGAAGCTTAAATGAATCCGAAACTTTCGTACTCGTTGCGACAATACGATTTTGTCGCGTTTTTTTGGCTTATACAAACTATATTATTGCACCCCCTTTCAAAATAGGGTTCTAGAAAGGAGCAGGGTTTTTGCTTTTTGTTATAACACAGAGCATCCAACTTGCTTAGCACTGTCTGGTGCAAGAAAAATACTTCTTTCTGTTTTAACGTCTGCAGACAATTAGAAGCGATTGTTCGGATATCGGAATCTCTTGGCAAAATGAAGCTGCAGCCTTTTGCAACAGAGACTGATGTAGAGGAAGCACTAAGATTGTTCCAGGTGTCTACATTGGATGCTGCCATGTCTGGAAGCCTTTCAGGTAATCCAAAAGGGAAAGCATAAAAATCATGTAAACAAGATTGTGGGAATAGGCGGTAACAGCTTCTGTTTGCAGGTGTGGAAGGCTTTACTACGCAAGAGGATCAGGAAATGCTATCCCGCATTGAGAAACAGCTGAAGAGGCGTTTTGCAATTGGTTCACAGGTGTCTGAGCACAGTATTATTCAAGATTTTCTTAAACAGGTAGGAAAAAGTTAACCTGCAATCAGTTTAGCTAACGGCACACAAGGCAGTTTGAGTGCTGTATCATTTGATTTTCATGGTTATCAATTGTGCATGATTTGCATGCAAGTTTGGTATGGGGGGTGGTTTTGGGCGCTTTAATGTTTGGGCTACTTAGTGCACCACAATGCCATTACCATTATGAACGAGAACTTCCGGTTGTCCGTAGTGGTACAAGACTGAGGTATTTATCATGTAGCTGAACAGTGGTCTATGGACTAAATTCTGTTCAGCTGGGTTTGCTTAACAGCCCAGGCCAATTTGTAATTCAAGTGGAGACCCAGTTTACATTGCCTCAAAGTACTTTGGAACTGTTTTCTCTTCCTTGGAATCATTTTCATTGATTTAAAGCTGTACTTCTGACTAGTTTTACTGTGGACTACACTTCTTGTGTTTATTGTCTCTCTACAGAAATACCCTGAGCATGCCATCCACAAGGTTCTGCACCTCATGATGAGGAGAGGAGAGATTCAGCATCGCTTGCAACGCAAAGTCCTTTACCGCATCAAATAGAAGTCACAACAGTGCATGAAACAAGTCACTTTCAGCTCTGCATTGGAGATCATATTGCCTCTGCATGGACACCTGTGAACATATACTGACACTCTCAGAATGAGAGTATTTAAGAAACTGGATAGAATATTCAGCTGTTCATAGACTGAAATGTATTAAAAAATTTATATACAAGGTCAAATGTGTAAAATATTAAAGTATAAAACTGGTAACTGCAGCGAAATATACTAAAGTTGATGTAGTTGCATATTTCAGTGCCTCACAGCAAATTCTTTGTTCTAATGAATCAGTATATAGAGAATTATATACAAAGTGCATTAATTGCCTTTTGATCATATGGGACAGCAAATGAAGGACCAGAACCAGTTAATTCAGTAACTAGACTATGCATAATGAACAATTGTACTTTTTTTATGGGCAGTATTTCTAGGAAACATTGCAGACCCAGGCAGCATTAGGTGTTGTGTGTAAACTAATGCCTTAAATTGCCCAATTCCAGAATATTACCATGGTCCTCTTGTACAGTGGAGTCAATGGAAAATTTAAGCAGAGCTAGAAATATAACTATTTGGACTGATTTCTTATCTTGTACACATAAACTTGGACAAAAGATAAGGATGCCCAAAAAGATGTTTGTTTTTGGTTTTTTTATTCCTGATGTGTAGCTTTCCTTCATGCAAGCTTAGGTGTGTAGAAATGTATTCTGTTTATGGTCATGTCTTTTTGGAGGTTTTTTGTACATAATATAAAAATTAAATACAAGTTCATTGCAATTTCTCAATTTACTGTTATTGGTAAGAGACTTGTGTCCTTGTTTTGATTAGGAGTTGTTTGGCAAACACATTTTATAAATGTAGGGCTTGCTTGTCTAAACACAGTTGGTTTCTCCTACGCATTGGTGACTTGTGCTGTGATAAACTTCAGTCACTCTTTTCTGCAAGGTGTAGTTATAGTCCACCTCCCCAGCAGCCTAACTGCAAAATGGGAAGGTAGCAAGTAACAGATCTGGCACCCACATTGCTAAAAATGCTCCACTGCCACACCTTGTTGTAGAATAGTACTTAATATTAAAAATTGAAGCCTAGCCATGACTCGGTTACATTAAAGGAGAAGAAAAGTCATTTTGGCATTTTAATGCCAATAGATTCACCACATTAGTGCCACCTAGAATGGTATATTTATTCAGCAGAAAGCATTACCACACCTGAGTAAAGAGCCCTAGAAGCTTTCTCTGTTTAAGATTGCAGCTGCCATTTTAGCTTGGTGTTCATAGCTTCCTGCTTGCAGCTCTAACCATTTATAGCTCAGTTTACACATTCCTAAGGGTGTGAGTTTTATGAATTCTTATGGGAGGGGGGAGAGAACTGTGCAGACTCTAGCCCCAGGAATGAAGGATTTTTCTGAGAAAGTCAGATCCCCTAAGAACATGTTTACAAAAAAGGAGACAAGAAATACTGTGTTTCTTTTGATAGAGGACTGCTTATGGCTGTATTTACATAAACTTTTCTAATAAAGCTTACTTAGTTTTTACCTTTCCTTCTCCTTTTAAGTAGGAAAAAAAATAGCTTATCTAAAAGCAATTTAATTTTGAAGTACTGGCTCAGTGAAAGCTCAGACTCTGGGATAAAACACTGAAATGGCTGCCTACACATCAATATTACAACTGGAAAAAAAATAGATTTATAGGTTTAGGAATAAAGGTTTAAATGGTAGAGTGAATTATTTCAATGTATGCAGTGTAATTTAGTAATAAACGCTACACCATAAAAGTCATGACAGAATTTCTTTAAAGGAAAAAGAAAGGTAAAGTCACTTGGGGGTGCCAAAATGTTAGGCACCCCCAAGTGACTTTAACCGCCTACCTTTTACCCCGGGGTAGCTGTCGGCACTTCCTCCTTCCGGCTTCGCTGCGCGCGCATGCGCAGTAGAGTGAAAAGCCGAACTTAAACATTTAAGTCGGCTTTTTCGCTCTACTGTGCATGCCCGGCCACTGGCAGTTTAGGAAGCTGAAGGAGGAAGTGCTGCGCTCCAGGTACCCCGGGCTGGTGCTATTTTCTCCGAACAGGGGCACCAGCCCGGGGTACAAGGTAAGCGGTTAAAGTCACTTGGGGGTGCTTAACATTTTGGCACCCCCAAGTGACTTTGCCTTTCCTTCTCCTTTAAGATTTAAGTGAGCCCAAAAATGTGGGTGGACTAGCACTCCCAAATTTACACTCATATTACCTGCGAAGGTGGTTCTCAGAGGTAGGTGTGTCTGCAAATTAGTGGTGTGCTCAGTTTATATATATATATATATATATATATATATATTGTTCCAAATTATTTGTAACATATACAGGGTCTGTCTTCAGCTTTGTCTCTAATGTTAATAACCCAAGTCAGCTTGGGGACTGGTATGGGCTCTGGAGGTAAAATTGCTGACTTGTCTTTGTTAGGCTCAAATATTTCCCATAATCTGTGATTCCTTGTAGAGCACAAAACAGGAGGGTAACAGTAACTAAGGGCTAAACTCAACGGGAGATTTTATCTGATCTTGTCATGCACCACCACTCAACAGCACAAGATGCAAAAAAAAAAAAAAAAAATGTGGAGCCTCTCCAATGTGCCTCAATGGGTGAAAAATTCTTACTTCCAGTTATGGATGCCCTTCCAGAAAGACCCATTGGGATATGGTGCTTTAGAGACAATCCCAACTTGGCCAGTCTTTATTCATAACTGATACTTTCCATACCCTTTAACTGCTTAGTTGCTCTTGTGTTAGTACTCTCTAATTCAGTGACATCCCATTTTAGCACAGTAGACCAAACTGCATTGCATGTTCCAGATAAGGCCTTAGCAGTGTTTTCTGTGAGCTACCTTCAGGATTTCTTTGGTTGGGTGATTGACATATTTATGTTGAGCTAGGTCGGCTGCAATTTTCTGACTGACCTGATCTAGTATGAACATTTCCATTACTTTACGTCACCGTTAGAAGCATTTGGTTAACTCCACACATGCTGACGTAACTGCTTTCATGCTTTTAGTCAAAAAACAAAGTCACTGTTCAGAGCAAAGCCTTAATTGTAAACAACACATTATCATTTTTAGAAAAACAAACGAAATAAGGTAAAATATCTCAAGACCGTGAATAAAACAACGCGCCGGAATTACTCTCTTACACTCAAGTAAGCGGAAATCCCTCCCCACCAATCGTATTAAAAGCAATCGCTGACCTTACATCTGATTGGCTGGCACTTGATGCGCAGACGCAGACGGTAGAGGGGAAAGATGGCGGCGTCCTCTGCTGCAGCTACGGCACGGGCTGCCGCTGCTGTCAAACCGATATTGAGTAGAGACCTCGGAGAAGCAAAACGTCGCGTCCGGGATCTGTACCGTGCATGGTACCGAGAGGTGCCCAATTCCGGTGAGCTAACATACAGTGGTGTCTGAGCATTATCCTCTCCCTGACCTCCAACCCATGTCACCTCTGTTCTTAATGATGAAGGCTGATGAGCTTTAATGTTGTTCACTTATAGCAACACTAGCAAGGGATCTTAGAGTCAGAGTGTAACATCTCACTACTGGATTGGCAAGTCATTGTAAGCCCTGTATGGTTACCTATTCACCTGCGAAGTCACGGACAGAAAGTTGCAGGATAATGGTACCGAGAAACAAGAAAGACGTTGCCAAGCATAATCATTTCGCGGAGAAAATAACAAAGAATGGACAGTTGATACATGTGCCTAAGTAATAGCTGCAGTTGGTGAAATGTAATATAATCACCGGTCCGCAGATAAAGGCCATAGGCAGGGTAGTGCTTTTACACTGAGGCCAGGCCCCCAAAGTACATCCCATTTTCTTCTACAGGATTTTGGTAGCGGTTGTTCACCTTTACATTAACTTTAGGATGATGTAGAGCAGTGATCCCCAACCAGTGGCTCAGGGCAACATGTTGCTCCCCAACCCCTTGGATGTTGCTCTCAGTGCCCCCAAACCAGGTAGTTATTTTTGAATTCCTGACTTGGGGGCAAGTTTTGGTTGGATAAAAACAAGATTTCCTACCAAATAAATCCCCTGTAAGCTGATAGTGTGCATAGAGGCTGCCTAATAGCCAATCACAGCCCTTATTTGGCACCTCCATGAACTTTTATGGGCTTGTGTTGCTCTCCAAGTTTTTTTACATTTGACTGTGGCTCATGAGTAAGAAAGGTTGGGGATCCCTGATGTAGAGAATGATATTCTGAGACAATTTGCAGCAATTTATTGATGTTCTGTTGACATGATTGGAAAGCAATTAGTATCGGCTAGTTACGTTTATGAATGTTGCTGTCTAGTGTAAATGATATACTGTAGTTTCTGGGGTTAGCACTGTGTTTAATAACCGCTCACATATGATAATGCAGCTTCTGCTGACTGACATGGTCCTCATGAATGTACCGTCTTGCTTTGCAGTCCATGTTTTCCAGTTGGACATTACAGTCAAACAGGGAAGAGACAAAGTGCGGGAGATGTTTCAGAAAAATGCTCATGTCACTGACCCGAGAGTAATTGATATGCTTGTTATCAAGGTAACGCTAATAATATATTTTGCTTCCAGTTAAATATCCTATCAAGACTCTAATAAAACCATTGTAGTCTACAGAGCTTATCTACCATGTAAACATGTACCACCCTATTGCCATTTTTAACTTAAATGGCTGACCCATGCTACACAGCAATAAAAACTATAATAGTTTATATAAATAAACATAATTTTTTTGGCAGTGCAGAGTAATAGTACATTATATTTAAATAGCTGATGAATAGGACCAGATTTGGAGCAGAATTGACTTCTGGTGTATTGTTTCAAGATACAGTACTAGAGAATCTTTAAAAGTTTAGCTGCTGGACAAAAGGGAATGTATAAACTTTCACATTTTACACAGGCTGAAAACAGCCATGCCTGGCAATAGCCTTAGAGCAAAAAACTAGAATTAATATAACATTACTCCTAAGTTTAAGGAGGAGCTTTGAAACCCACAGCAAAAGAACTCTTACAGGCTTAACAAACTCTAAAAAAAACCTCTTTTAGTTATTCAGTTGTCCTACTTATTTCCCATGATTCCTTTAGTCTCCTGTATAGTACTTTGGTAAACTTCAGTCATTCTTAACTGCTGCCTTGCAAACAAAGACAAGAGGTCCTCTGCACTCACCTATTATCAATACATATAGGAAATTAGCACATTCTTTACATTGATACTAAATTTGCACCACTTTACACAAAACAGGCCTTTTTTTGTCCATATATTGAAATATTTACCTAGTCCGTAATGAGCAGCACCAGTCAGAAGAATTTCTTTTAAGATAAAAGGCCTTTATTCCATGATGGCCAAAATCTGGATGGTACAAGCTACGTTTCAGGCCCCAACCGGCCTTTTTTCAAGCCGAAAAGGAGCTTGAAAGAAGGCCAGTTGTAGCCTGAAACGTTGCTTGTACTGTCCAGACTTTGGCCATCATGGAATAAAGGCCAATAAAGAAATTATTTTGACTAGTGCGGTTCATTAAGGACTGTGTAAATATTTTAACTTCTGATTACTATTGAAATTTGCACCTGATAATTGAAAATTTTAGTGTGGAAGAAGTGTGCTTTCTCGCTTTTTTTTTTTTTTAATATATATATATTGAATTCATTAAGAATTCTACTGCTTCATATATTTTTTACAGCCTGACTGTTAGAGCTGGGCGGTATGACCAAAAATTTATATCACGGTATTTTTCAAAATTATATCGGTATCACGGTATTTGACGGTATATAAATAAATAATAAATATTGGTGGCCCCCCCCCAACAACTCCAACACCAACCCCAGCCACAACCCCCCCAACCCCAGCCACAACCCCCCCAGCCCCCCCAACCCCAGCCACAACCCCCCAGCAGAACTTACCCAACTTGTGGTTCCTCCAGCTCCAGCGATGCGTCCTAGCGACGTCGCGTGCGCGCTGACGTCACATGCGCGCCGACGTCACGTACGCACGGGCGCAACCCGGATGTGATTGGAGAAAAACAGCAGGAGGCGCGCATACCGGTATAGCGGTATGTTTAAAACTCATACCGTTTTTTTTTAAAAAACCGGTATACCGGTTAAACCAGTATACCGCCCAGCACTACTGACTGTATGTTCCTACTGAATACACATTTGGTTTATCACTAAAAATCCCGGTGTTGCTGGTCTTTTTGTGGACTTGATGCTTTTTACCATGCCACCTGGGTAGGATTTTCTGAAGCAGTGTGCCACCTTGTGGATGCGTGTGTGTGTGTGTGTGTGTGTGTGTGTGTATATAAAACATTAAGACATTCTGTGCATTATGCTACTAAAAAATACCCTTTTCTTTAAACAAAACAGGGATTGTTGGTCCATATATTGCAATATATTTAAGCTGGCCTTGTAAATTGATGTCTGTACTATCTCACAATCCCCCACCCCACCACCATCAGCATGAGCAGTGGATAGGTACAAGATAACTGCTATCCCTGACACCTTTCCCGTATGATTCGGTTTCCTGAATTTAAAGGAGTTCCATGTTTTAGCTGCTTTTTAGTAGACCTAGAGGCACATTCATCAATGTACGATTCCGAATACAAAAAATTTGTATCTTTTCTGAGCTTTTGTATCTTTTCTGTGCTTATTTTCTGCAATTTTTTCATTAATTTGCGCAAGTTTTTCGTACTTTGCAACAATTTGTGCGACAAAATTGTATTTGTCGCGCTGAGTACTAAAGTTTCGGATTCATTCAAGCTTCGGTATCGTGGCCAGGTTGGAGCTGCAGAGTGCGATTGAGTCTTATGGGAGGCTTCCAAAATCATGCACTGAAGGTTCAAAGTCAGCAAGGTTTTCCTGGCGTTTACGTTCGTTCGGATCACCATTCGCAAACGATCGTTTCAATACGAAAATTTCAGAACTTTCAGATTGTAAGTACGAAATTTTCGCATTCAAACGAAAAGAATTTTCGTGATTTGGATTCGTACATTAGTGAATCTGCCCCATAATCTGCCCCATAATGTATGGAAATCCAGATTACAGAGGAATCGTTTTAAAAAAATTTGAATTATTTGACTAAAATGAAGTCTTTGGGAGACAGTCTTCCTGTAAGTCATAGCTTTCTGAATAATGGGTTTCTGGGTAAGAAATCCCATACCTGTACAAAAGAGGCTATACATAATATTGTAAATAATGGTACAGTGCCTTTCAAGTACATTATCCCCACATCCTAAGTACAGTTATACTTAATTACACTGAAAAGAAGGAGGGTATTAACACCCAAAATACATTTAAACACAGTGGGAGGCAGTGTGAACTTTAGTCCCAAATGCATTATATACAGTGACAGTTAATGGGTCCTAATGTTGCATACACAGTGTACAGCTGCATCATTAGATAAATTACAGTGGTGCCTCATCACCTGGACTTGTGGCAACGTCCCATATTGCGCGTAAGGTAGAGAATGAATACTGCACACACACATTTTGGCTTTATATGATAAGGGGTAAGAATGGAATAGTGGAACTTGCATAATGGTTGTTTCTGCAAGCACAGGTTTATGCATAATCATCATCATTATTTATATAGTGCTAGTAATGAACTGAGATGGCTGCCCACACCCCATTTTTTAATCAAAATTAAACTTAATATGAAAATGATATTTTAGATGGTAGAATTATTTCCAAGGCACACTGTATAGCAACACAAAATTATGACAGTATCCCTTTAGGTATCACAAACAACTTGTTTCAAATATGTATCTGCCTGGCGTGGTGTTTCAGCTCTTTATGACTGATCGCATCTCTGGCCATGTCTTCGAAGTTGATTTAGATTGACAACAGAGATTTGAGAGGGAATGGGAGGAGGGGAAAGTGTACAGAGAGAGGGTGGTAGTCAATTGCAATCAGTGATACAGCAATAGGCAACTGCAGGGCCTTTATGTAGGACTACAACCTAAGCTTTTCTTTCAGTGGGATTTCAGGGAGTTGAAGTCCATCAACATCTGCTGAGCCACTGCCTACAACTTTAAAGGGCGACTTTGCAACTAGGTTATCATTGTAACCTTGTTAGTAGTTTCATTATCTGCTGGGGGATTTTTTTTTTTTTTTTTTTTAAAAAGGGGTTTTAAATAAGGTTTTAATGACATGGAATTTACTAAATTCTCCTGCTTCTCTAGGGTAAGATGGAACTCCAGGAGACAATAAATGTGTGGAAGCAACGAACGCACATTATGCGCTACTTCCATGAGACTGAGACTCCACGACCTACAGATTTCCTCTCAAAGTTTTATGTTGGGCAAGACCCCTAAGTGTACAAATATTGTTTATTGTGCGAATAAACCAGTGTGAATTGTCCACTTTACACACATTCTACAGTTTTGGTATCAAATATATAAAGCCCAAACATATTTTGCAGTGCTGTAAAATACCATTTAAAAACCAATACTGATCAATACAGGTGGGAAAGCAGGCCCTGCTCCACAGAACTTACTACAATAAACAGAGCGATGGCATAAGATAGAGAAAACATGAACACTACATCACTCACTGGGATCACGTGGAATCTCAAGGAATCCTCTGAACTGTTCTGGCCATGGCAAAACTAAATACATTGATTGACATGTTAGGATCCCACTTTGAAACAAGCAGACACAAGATATTTTTACTTTCTTAAAATAAGTCCCTTTATTGATTCAGCATTAAAAACATAACTTTTTCATGGCAATAAAGAGGCACTTACGCAGAAGTCATGGCTTCTGAGGAAGTGGCTCTCTATTGCCACGAAATGAGCCTGAAACTCCCCCTGCCCCATATGTTTCTAATGTTGAGTTATAACATTGATTTGGGACAGAAAGAAAAAAAAATATCTTCTCTCTGCCTGATTTGAAGTGGGATCCTAACATGCCAGTCAAGTTCCTGTATACTATGGTTTAAGATGCCATATGTGGTAGCTTGAGGGAGCGACAGTGACTGTATTGGCAGACACATGCTTGTGACATGCAGGAAGTTCAAGGCAATAGACTACAAATTATAGGTAGTCACGCCAGTCTCTGTATATGTCCCATACTTGCTTATGACAAAATGGCTCTATGTAGAGTAGGTGAACACTTGTTTATTCTAATCATGAAGGATGCTATTGTGTCTTATGGGAAGATCTACTGCTTAGAAGCCCAAGATTTTATTGTATATTATATATTTTACATTTTAGCTTTGTACTGTCTTTATAATGTCCCAGGGACCAAAGCTTTATAGTACAGCTCTAAGTGGTGTTTTAAAAAGATGCTATGTTCTTTCCTTGCACCTATAGCTTGCTAGTTACAACTTATTTATTATCCCCAACCTTTTTTCCCTTGAGCCACATTCAAATGTAAAAGGAGTCAAGGAGCAACACAAGCATTAAAAAGTTTTTGGGGTTGCCAAATATAGGCTGAAAATGGCTATTTGGTAGCCCCTGGCAGCCAACAGGAGGCTCCATTTGGCAGTGCATGAACATGATCCACGGGGCTGGGGAGTGTTGCTCATGAGCCACTGATTGGGAATCACTACTAGTGGATTCTTCTTTATCACAGATTCACCTTATTTCCATTTAGAGTGCAAGTAGCCTTAATATTTTAAAATGCAAATATTCATAACCTTACTAGGTGGCTAGTGTGCTACTTAAACACCCACTTTGTCTAGATCCTTCTGCAGAGATTAGACTATCTGTATGGATTCAATTGTATTATATTGGTTTTGGATTATCCATTACAAAGAGCTAATTGTGGTGTATACAGGTATGGGATCAGTTATCCGGAAACCTATTATTCAGGGTTTAAATCCAAGTTTTAAATTACAGGAAGGTTGTCTCTGATAGACTATGATAAGCAAATAACTTTAATTTTTAAAACCGATTCCCTTTTTTTCTATAATAATAATAAAACAGTACCTTGTACTTGATCCCAACCAAGATATAATTAATCCTTATTGGAGGCAAAACAATACTATTGGGTTTAAATTCGTTTTTAGTAGACTTAGGTATGGATATCCTAATTGCGGAAAGATCCCTTATCTGGAAAACTCCGTGTCCTGAGCATTCTGGATAATAGGTCTAGATGTTCAATTTATTTAGTGTCTGACCAACACCATCGTTTATAACATTTACTTTGCCTCAGTCCTGGCAAAACCCATTTAAACCAATAGAACAAACTGAGATGAAAAAGACATGCTGAGGTAAAAAGAGGAGCAGATAGATACACCACTTTTGAAAACCTATGGCACACTGACTGCATTCTACATCCCAGTACACTTACCCTAAGGCAGTAACTCAGATTTCTGTAGAACAGCACTAATTATAGTTTTTTTTCTCATTGTGTGGAGAACGTCTGCTCTAGTGGTATGCAGGTCGGGCGAGTTTTACTTTTTGGTCAGGTTGCAGGCCCAGTACCCTTTCCAGTGTACTTACCTTGCTTAACACTTACAGCCATATTTAAATGGATAGTTCAATGTTACTGCAACAAATTAAGCTTGGGCTGAAGATACTTTTTGTTGTGAAAAAACCGTCACAACTAAGGGTGAAAGGAGGTAGCTTATAATTAAACCCACTTCTTTCTCCCTTTGTTGTGATTATTTTGTAAGTATGTAGAGACAATTATCAGTAAATGATCAGCATTGTCTATTTTTGTAGCTGTGACAAGTAGCTTCTACTAGTAGCTCCATGTGTCTTTACCCTTATGTGGGTTCCCCACATACCAGGAACCCAGCATTGGATCCTATTTTATAAATAGCTCCAGCTCAGATGCAGTTTTCCTCACTTCATCCCACATTAAAATAATCTACATTTAGAAGATATTCTACACTCCCCCATAAACTCTAAATTAACTTCAAAAATATACCAACCTCTTCTTAATTCGGGCCTTCAGCCATTTGACCTCATGAAGGACAATTGGCTTTGGCCAATACCCAATATAACCAAGAGGACGTGGAGGAAGCAATGTATATGCTATGCAATGTATATGCTATGCACTGGATTGATCCTACCTAATATTCCTCCCTGGCAGCAACTGTTTTCTATATTGGTTTTAATAGAAATGTTACCATTAAAAAAAGAACAGACTAAAAGATACAGTTTGTAACAGATATTTATTACTATTACCCTATAACACCACATGCTTCTTTCACCTTGGAACCCAGGCAACAACCTCCCTTCAAATGGTGGAGGCAAAACAACAAAATATCAGTTTCCTTTTATAAACATGCAGCAAATTATCAGTTTAGCTTCTGTGTAGATTTGGTTCCGGCAACTTTAGTTCTGCCCATTGCTGCAGACAAAGGTCCATCTTCACGTGATAAGGCTCCTTGTGAACACCGTATGAAGAAAGTTCTGCAAAACCAGAAAAGTAAAGTAAATGTTACCATAGAGTAGCATTGGCTTATCAATACAGTACAATTTTTTTCAAAAAATTTTCCAGTTCAATTTTTTGAAGATACTCACGTTAATCGTCATCATCGTCATCCTCTGGAACAAAGATATCATGCTCCTCCAGCAGGGCTGCAAAGTTCTTGCTAATAAGGGTTCCTATGTACAGGAATGGGATGACCACAGTAAACACTCGAAGAAGGCCAAAGCTAACCTGGTGAGAAATGCAGGGGTTACTAGTGCATAAAATACATATTTATAAATATCAGAGCTACATGTGGGACTTGCCCTTCAATTATCCTGAGGGAGTGTGGGTGAAGGTTCATTTTGTACTTTCTGCCACCTGAGGCAGGTTCTTACCTTGTCTTTAGATAATAGCACCCCTGGTTACGCTTCTAGTATCCAGTATGAACAATAGTAAAACTAATCACTGAATCAGTCATACCCTTGGGCAGGGCCAAGTATGTAAATCTTCGTGTACCTAAAATACTTCTGTGCACTGCCAACTGGATATTCCATATTTTAACCATTACATATTAAGTCCTTACATCTGTCCTCAGTATCCACCAACAGTGCATGTTTTCTGCATATCTTTGTAGCAGGAAATATGAGAATAAGCCATCCATTTACTATTGCGTAATTACTATTACACTGTGCCACAGTGTAGATATTCAGTAAAAAACGAACTGCTCGATAACCACTATGACTTATAGCCCACAAGCTTTTCAAAATCACACCATGCAGTCAAATACATGCATTCCGAATAGGGAATTGGTTTGGAATTCAGTCAAATCTTTTTTTTTTTTTTTTTGCAGGATTCCAATTCAGCCAAATCCACGTCCCGCCAAACTAAATCTGAATCTAAATGTTATGTTTCTTTAGACCACAGGATAACGGAAGGTGACATTTATTTTTCACATGCCATGATATTTTGGGGGGAGGATTTTGATCATTTGAGTACACCAGGTCCAGGCTGGGGATCAAAAGGCCCAATCAGCCCAATAGTGACTATCTATGGAATCTTACAGCAGCCCCTCTGGCATTTGCCAGCCCAGGCCTAGTGTTTCAGATTCTGGGACAGATTTCCTGCTTGACTGAATCCTACAAATTTTGTATTTAGTGCATTGCAAATGTCAACGGCATCAAAGTGTGTTTTTCCTGCATTGTGTTGGCTTTCTCTCCTGGGGAAACTGACCAACAGTGTGGGTAAAAAAAAAAATAAAAAAATCTAGTCCTCTCTTGAATTAATCTTTATCCAGTGATCAATACAGAGTAGATACGTTAAAGCAGGGTCAACAAATAGATGCCTCCTCATGTCTATATTTTATATACTATAAACCAGACCAAGTTTTGTCATCATTCAGATAATGAAGACAGTTTGGTAAATGTTGGGCTGCACAGTCTATAATAAATACGTAATATATCCTACATTTTTTTTATTATGAATAAAATAAAAAAACACAAACACATTACAAATAGCGTTGTCACCTGGCTGGTTAACTGGTCTGGCCAGTAAACATTATGTATGATGCCAGTGTAGACTAAATATTTTTTCCATAAACAGTGGCACCCCTACACACAGATCCGTAGGTGGCAGGGCTTTACTCATTGAGTTCTGCAGTCCCAGTACAACTCCCAGAATACCTTAGTTGAGACCCCCCCCCCCTCTAGCTGATTACTATATTTATATACTATAACAATTAGTGACCTTTGACATTGCTTAAGGGCAACAGTACCTCACGGATCAAACCAGCGGAATATAACATAGTAGATGACTGACAGGTACAATGCGGAAGACGCAATGTACTGCTGGGTTGGTCAGTAGAAATACTCACTTTTTCCGGCTTTGGAAGAACTGTCCCAGCGCTGGTGGCTATTGCCGTCCGACAGGGTACATGGCTAACAGCTGACGACTGCTTTGATGCTCTCAAGAGCCCCCCTGCTCTCGCTGCCGCTCTAAACCCTGCAACAGAGAGAACACCGACTCTAGCCGCCATGTTTGGGAAGACAAGACGCCTGACAGGACTCCGACGTCACGACAAATAGGTGTGGTAAGTGTCTCTTAGCAACAGACCTGAGCTATTCTGAGTCTCGCTAGCCACGCCCATTAAGCTGGCAATGAGAAGGCGTTGGCTTCTTTACATATATAGTTCAAATGCTTTCGCGCATGTGCAGTACCCCACTATGAAGGGTTAAAACAAAATACCAAGAACTAGTTCAGCACAAGTAAATGGGCTTTTGCCTTTAACTACCTATAGGGATGTCAGTAAGAGACTGGACTGGTAGTGCTGAATCTACGCTCTTTATATTAGGAAATCAGAGCGGGGGAGGGGGAGCAGAACAGTGTATCGTGTGTCAAAGGATCACCATAGCACAGCTCTAACGGGAGGGGGAAGGAGGAGGCGGGTTTGGGCTGTTTTGTCCGAGTCCAACAGTTCAGAGGGAGTGAGAGGGCAGGCAAGTGAGCAATTCATCTTATGTGGGTGAGACGATTAGCTACAAAACATCTCTCAAGCACCTGAATATTGCACTATGACTATAAAGATTTTCACTCATCCTTTTCATGGTATATCTAAAGTAACTGGACTTGCCAAGTAATCATTCTACATGATTCAATGATTACTCAGCAAGCCCAGTTTCTTTAGATTTACCTATAGTATATAAATACTGCACCATTGCCAGTTTCTTGTGTACTGTCTGCCGCACTGACTCTTAAGGTGGCCATACACGTAAGTTGCACGAAATATCGTTCTCACCCACCACAGACGTTCAGGGCTGAATCGTCAGATATGTAGGTAGTAACAATAGGAATTCTACCTACTTCTGCTGGTTCAGCCCTGGACATAGATTTTGTTTAGGCAAAATCTTTTAACCTGGCAATCGACTAGTAGACCGATATCCGCAGCAAGGTTTTGTACGATATCATTGTGCGTGTATGGCCAGCTTTAAGGTGGCCATACATGTAGCAAATATGATCTTTCCTGCAGCCAAAGATTGTTTGTTTCCCCCATTGACATTCAGGGAAATGAGGTTTGAATTTGACGTGGGGCTAGATATATTGTTAGTTTCCCAAGTGCCCTCAGCCATGTGACTCGCCCGCAGTTTCAGATTCTTACTGAAAAGTTCCTCTTTTCCTTTTGATTTCCTGCACTGAATGCTAAAAAAGATACAAATTTAATTAAAAAGTACCTTTTGGCAGAGAGCCCAGAAATCTTAACAAGCTACACCTGCACTTAGATACATTGTTTCTCAGACTTAATTTAGGCTAATACCACACCATACGTATGGCACATATTTTCGGCACAAGTGTTCTCTGCTTTTGGCAGAGATCCCAGAAAGTTAACAAGCTACACCTGCACTTTGATACAGTTATAATAACTAATAAGCTAAACAGGTCTCTTGGGGGAACTGAGACTTGCAGCTTAAAGGTGAATTTCAGCTTTTTTAGAAAAACTGTGATATCACATAAAACAAGACCCCAAAACCCCCAAAAATGTGTTCAAACTTTAAATAACCTGCCAAATTTTGTAAAATAAGTGCGGTTTTTTAGGGGGTGTGGTCACAAAAATGGGCATAGCCAAAAAAAATTTCACCGCACTGCATTTCTTTTGTCCCTCTTTCCATTTTCCAAATGTATGTCCAATGCGGGAAAGTCGGCACAACCGACCTTTTAAAAAGTCACTACAACTAATCGCTCCATGTGCCTTCGTCCTTAGGCTGATGTCCCGCTGTTTAGTCACCCGCAATAGCAGAGAGGTAGCAACAATAGGAATGGAAAGCCATTACCAGGCTAGTTATCCTTGATTCTGCCCTGTCCTTCACTCCCCATATCCAGTTACTTATCAAATCATATCATTTTCACCTAAGAAATATTTCCAAAATACGATCATTTATCACCGAAGATGCTGCCAAAATTCTTAATCACTCTCTAATCATATCTCGCCTGGACTACTGTAACTCTCTGCTAATTGGCCTTCCCCTTCAGAGACTGTCCCGTGTCCAGTCCATAATGGATACTGCTGCCAGGCTCATACACCTCTCCTCTGCCATGCCACTCTGCCAATCCCTGCACTGGCTTCCGATACCATCCATAGTAAAATTCAAACTAATGACTCATTTAAAGCAATCCATAACTCTGCCTCACCCTACATTTCTGAACTTATCTCTAGATACCAACCAACCTGCTTGTTATGCTCCTCTACTGACCTGCTCCTCAACTCCTCTCTCATTATCTCCTCACACACTCGCATTCAAGACTTGGCAAGGGTGCCCCCCCTTCTCTGGAATTCTCACAATCTCTCTGCCTTCAAAACATTTCTAAAAAGCATTTATTTAGAGTAGCTTACCCTTGAATGTGGCTCACAGATAGAAAAGGTTGGGGATCTCTGCTTTATATGTTACTCTGTATGTACAATGTATGAAACCCACTTATTGTACAGTGCTGCGGAATATGTTGGCGCTTTATAAATAAATGTTAATAATAATAATAGTACTCAGTAGTAAAATCCAAGTCCTTCATCAGCCAAATCATGCCTCCTCCAGTTACGTGGGAGTAGGAGAAACAATAGGTTATCTGAATGCAGTTCTAATGTGTAGCGCTGGCTCCTTCTGAAAGCTCAGACTCAGGCACAATGCACTGAGATGGTGCCTAGACACTAATATTACAACTAAAAAACAATACATTTGTCAGTTCAAGAATGAATTTTTAGTGTGTGTTAGAGTGAATTATTTGCAATGTAAAGAGTTTAATTTAGAAATAAAAAGTACACCATAAAAGTCATGGCAGAATCCCTTTAAAGCCAGCTAAAATGAACACAGGTCACTAGAACAGAGAAATACAAAGATTACACTTATCAAGCAAGCTTGGTGTAAGTGGTTGGGGCATGCATCAGGAGCAGTGAGGAAGGTAAGTAACCTCCATGCGTTTTTTGCATAATAATTTGACAGACCCAAAGGCTGCTTTTTGTGAATATTTGGCAATTTAATCGTATGTGAATCGCCACAACACAGCAGTCAGTCCCAGGGACTGGTCAGTTAAAGCCCTACAAAGGTTAAGCCAGATTCCATGTATATTTGCCATATATTGTCCTAATACATCATCGACCCACTAGTTATTTCATTGTAAGTGAACAACTTTGGGGTTTTCTTCCTCTAACTACTCGTGGGTCCTCTAACACAAAATGCTTTCTATTGTTTGGAATTTGTGCCTGTGACTATGTACTATGCGTGTTTTACTGGAGGTTTTGTGTCCAGAGGCCTCCTCCTTTGTGTGCTGTTGTCTGTGAGCAAACAAAGATTATTGATTTTACTTAACTTCATTTAAAAAATTGATTTTGCAGTTGCATTATAGGTTCCCCTGTGGTGCCCAACCTTCAAAATCTAAAAACAAGACATTTCTATAGTTAAATACATGTGTAAAGTGAGGTGCAATGTAAAGCAATTCAGGGCTGGGGGAGATACAGGCAAATCTTTGTCCTTTCCTTGCTTAAACATTCACTATCATTAAAACCAAAAGACTGAGATGCAGATTTATTAAAGAGTGAAACTAAAGCTCAGCCCAGTCCGTAAGTGCAAAATATCACTGCTCTGTTCACTGTAAATAAATTTTTATCAGAGGATGAATTTGGCCCTGAAAATGTAGAATTTCATACTGACAGACTGTGCCATGCTTTATTTCACTTTTTTATTATAAATATGCCTCTAACAGTCTGGATCACCATATTGTAGTGTCTGTAACAATGGCTGCCTCAAGGGATTATGTTCTGACTTACAGAGGGGTGGTTTTAGAGTGTCTACCAATTTTAAACAAGATGCATGCATGTCAATGGTTGAAACACATTATATAAAAAATGGGGATGTGTCCACCTTTAGTAGAAACTGAGAGCCATTTTTCGATGCACTAAGTCAGTGCTGTCCAACTTCTGTTGTACCGAGGGCCGGAATTTTTCCGACCTACATGGTGGAGGGCCGATAATGGAAGCCAGTTTTGACCACTCCCCTTTTTGAAACTGCACCCACTTGAAACCACACCCATGTTATCACATGACCATACCCATATTAATGGTTGTAGTACAGCAAAAACCTGCCATACTCTGCCTTCCCTACCCTGCCTGTGTGTGCCATACTCAGGCAGGGTAGGGCAGGCAGAGTATGGCACACACAGGCAGGGTAGGGCAGGCAGTGTGCCATACTTTCACTGTGTGTGCCATTCTTGGCTGGTTTGTGTCATACTTGGCCTGTGTGTGCCATACTCTGCCTATCCTACCCTGCCTGTGTGTGCCATACTCTGCCTGTCCTACCCTGCCTGTGTGTGCCATACTCTGCCTTCCCTACCCTGCCTGTGTGTGCCATACTCTGCCTTCCCTACCCTGCCTGTGTGTGCCATACTCTGCCTTCCCTACCCTGCCTGTGTGTGCCATACTCTGCCTTCCCTACCCTGCCTGTGTGTGCTATACTCTGCCTTCCCTACCCTGCCTGTGTGCCATACTTTCACTGTGTGTGCCATTCTTGGCTGGTTTGTGCCATACTTGGCCTGTGTGTGCCATACTCTGCCTGCCCTACCCTGCCTGTGTGTGCCATACTCTGCCTTCCCTACCCTGCCTGCGTGTGCCATACTTTCACTGTGTTTGCCATTCTTGGCTGGTTTGTGCCATACTTGGCCTGTGTGTGCCATACTCTGCCTGTGTGTGCCATACTCTGCCTTCCCTACCCTGCCTGTGTGTGCCATACTCTGCTTGCCCTATGATGCCTGTGTGTATGGCACACACAGGCAGCCTACAGTGACACAATGCTGGCACTGCTCCTACAGTCTGCACAATAACTATATATTAAAAAACTTTTTAATTGAAGTACCACCTCAGTATATGTTCTTTTTGTAGTGTGCAGGGATTATTTGTGGGTTTCTACTGCTCCTGAGATGTGAACAGGGGAACAATATGGGTGATTACAGCCCAAGCCTGAGGTGTGAACACTGCAGGGGGTGAACAATGCAGAGATTAAAAGGTGTGAACAACACAGGGGATTACATATTTAAACAATAAAGGGGGATTACAGCCTGAATCTGAGGTGAGAACCATGCAGGGGGGCAGTTAATCTCAGTACTGATACCATTTAAAGCTTACACAAGAGTAAGCCATCAAAGCAGCCAGACAGGTGGGGGGCCACACAGAGGGGGGTATGCGGCCCGCGGGCCGACAGTTGCACTAAGTACAAACACACACCAAGAGATTAGGTGACTGCTCCATTGTTACAAATGGATAGGAATATCAACCAGGCATTCCTGTCATACTTTTAATTTGGGGCAGCGACACCACTTAATACTCTTCTCATTTATGTATGGATTATTTTTCCTAACAAAGCGCACTAAAAGCAAGTCTTTATCAGGTAGTTGTCATTGTATTAATTCTGATTATACAGGGTAGCACACAATGCTTCTATGTTAGGTAACCATATCTCTCAAGTGGCAAGCACTACTAAAGGCAGGGCCTTCATAATGATTTGGAAAGACTATATTTCTGTGTTATGTCTTCACTTAAAGGCAATCTTGCAGCATTCCCAATATAATATATTGCAAGAAGGGGGGAGATACTTTATAATGAAACAGCACAGCTGCACTCAATGAGTTTATGATCCCCGAGGGACAGGCTTGCAATATGTCACACTTCACAGGTTAATTCAAAGTTCAGTCAAATAAATCAGCACAGTTCAATATCAGTCACAGTTCAATTCTTTTAGTATATTTAAATTTCACTATATTCTGTTCCAGTAAAATAATTGGTACCCCCAATTCCTTAAAGGAACAATATCAAAAACATTTGTGTAAATATGTATTGGCACCAAAAATGTACTGGTATTTTAGTTGTGTCTGGAAGCAATGTGTAGCATTAAGTAGAATAGATGCTGAAAATTATTTTACTTCAAGTGTAAAAAAATCTAAGTTATTTTTGTGGTTTTAGCTATCTTTATCACAGAGCATTCCGACCAGTCACCTTAATAGTTCACAAAACCCATTGTTTTTATCATTGCAGAATTTTAATACCATAACGTATTTTAATTTTTTTAATCCCATAAAGTATTTTATTTATACATATATTTAGTAACACAAAAACATAGCCTAAACAAAACAGAATTACTCACCAGAGTGCTCTTCTGAGTAGTTTTGCAATGTACATTAGCTGCTAATACAATTTGGAAAAGAGCCCCTCCTGCTGTTCATTTGGGCCAACAGGACACAGTCATCAGAAAATTACGTCTTGTGATGTTGCTGTGCTTAGAACTAATCAGTAAAATAGCAGATGACTCTCTGCTTATTTAACCCTTTCAAGAGACTTTCACATTTCAGTTCCCCTCAGTGCCAGACGTTTGTAAACAATTTGTTCTCTCTCATTTTTGGAGCATTTATTGGGGGGGGGTTGTTATATTAGGTAGGAAAACTATTTATCAGACTGAATAACTGTAACTTTCCACTTCTGGAATGCGATTTAGAGCTCTAAATACCAAAAAAAAATAAAAAATTGCTACCCACATATTCAATTCCTCTCTGGCTTCTGGTACTTTTCCCTCTCTCTTCAAACAAGCATGTGTCAAACCCATTCTTAAAAAGGCTACACTGGACCCGTCCTGCCTTTCTAACTACCGTCCCGTCTCTCTCCTGCCCCTAGCCTCTAAACTCCTGGAACGTCTTGTCTTTTCTCGTGTCACTAACTTCCTCTGCACCCATAATCTGCTGGACCCTATGCAGTCTGGTTTTCGGCTTGCGCACTCCACTGAGACGGCCTTATGTAGAGTGGCAAATGATCTCCAGACTGCCAAGGCCAAAGGACGCTACTCGGTCCTCATTCTCCTAGACCTTTCCTCTGCTTTTGATACTGTCGACCATTCTATTCTTATGCAGATTCTCTATTCTCTGGGTATCCGGGATCAGGCTGCAGCCTGGTTCTCTTCCTATCTCTCTAACCGTTCCTTCTCTGTCGCTCTTACTAACAAATCCTCTACCCCGGCTCAGCTTAGTGTGGGGGTGCCTCAGGGCTCTGTGCTTGGTCCCCTGCTGTTCTCTCTGTACACTCTCTCTCTAGGAGACCTTATTTCTTCTTTCGGTCTTAAATACCACTTATATGCAGATGACATCCAGATATATTTAGACACCCCTGCACTAACTGCTGATGTTCAAACCCAAATTGGTAACTGCCTCCTGGCTATCTCCTCCTGGATGAACCGACGCCAGCTCAAACTTAACCTAGCTAAAACAGAGCTCATGGTCTTCCCGCCCAAACCTGGCCCTCCTCCTCCTTTCACCATTACTATTGATGGCATGACCATCAACCCTATAAATTCTGCACGCTGCCTTGGGGTTATCTTTGACCAGTCCCTCTCCTTCTCTAACCATATTAATAACACTGCCAAAACCTGCCGCTTTTTCCTATGTAATATTGCCAAGATACGCCCCTTTCTTTTACAAGCGACAGCTAAAACACTAATCCATGCCCTTACCTTCCAGTTTGTGCCTGTATGTTACCCAACCACTCAGATTGTAAGCTCTATGGGGCAGGGACCTCCTTCCTACTGTGTCTCATACCACATGGCACTTATATATACAGTGGTGTGAAAAACTATTTGCCCCCTTCCTGATTTCTTATTCTTTTGCATGTTTGTAACACAAAATGTTTCTGATCATCAAACACATTTAACTATTAGTCAAAGATAACACAAGTAAACACAAAATGCAGTTTTTAAATGAGGGTTTTTATTATTTAGGGAGAAAAAAAATCCAAACCTACATGGCCCTGTGTGAAAAAGTAATTGCCCCCTGAACCTAATAACTGGTTGGGCCACCCTTAGCAGCAATAACTGCAATCAAGCGTTTGCGATAACTTGCAACAAGTCTTTTACAGTGCTCTGGAGGAATTTTGGCCCACTCATCTTTGCAGAATTGTTGTAATTCAGCTTTATTTGAGGGTTTTCTAGCATGAACCGCCTTTTTAAGGTCATGCCACAACATCTCAATAGGATTCAGGTCAGGACTTTGACTAGGCCACTCCAAAGTCTTCATTTTGTTTTTCTTCAGCCATTCAGAGGTGGATTTGCTGGTGTGTTTTGGGTCATTGTCCTGCTGCAGCACCCAAGATTGCTTCAGCTTGAGTTGACGAACAGATGGCCGGACATTCTCCTTCAGGATTTTTTGGTAGACAGTAGAATTGATGGTTCCATCTATCACAGCAAGCCTTCCAGGTCCTGAAGCAGCAAAACAACCCCAGACCATCACACTCCCACCACCATATTTTACTGTTGGTATGATGTTCTTTTTCTGAAATGCTGTGTTACTTTTACGCCAGATGTAACAGGACACGCACCTTCCAAAAAGTTCAAGTTTTGTCTCGTCGGTCCACAAGGTATTTTCCCAAAAGTCTTGGCAATCATTGAGATGTTTTTTAGCAAAATTGAGATGAGCCTTAATGTTCTTTTGCTTAAAAGTGGTTTGCGCCTTGGAAATCTGCCATGCAGGCCGTTTTTGCCCAGTCTCTTTCTTATGGTGGAGTCGTGAACACTGACCTTAATTGAGGCAAGTGAGGCCTGCAGTTCTTTAGATGTTGTCCTGGGGTCTTTTGTGGCCTCTCGGATGAGTTGTCTCTGCGCTCTTGGGGTAATTTTGGTCGGCCGGCCACTCCTGGGAAGGTTCACCACTGCTCCATGTTTTTGCCATTTGTGGATAATGGCTCTCACTGTGGTTCGCTGGAGTCCCAAAGCTTTAGAAATGGCTTTATAACCGTTACCAGACTGATAGATGTCAATTACTTTTGTTCTCATTTGTTCCTCAATTTCTTTGGATCTTGGCATGATGTCTAGCTTTTGAGGTGCTTTTGGTCTACTTCTCTGTGTCAGGTAGCTCCTATTTAAGTGATTTCTTGATTGAAACAGGTGTGGCAGTAATCAGGCCTGGGGGTGACTACAGAAATTGAACTCAAGTGTGGTAAACCACAGTTAAGTTATTTTTTAACAAGGGGGGCAATCACTTTTTCACACAGGGCCATGTAGATTTTGAGTTTTTGTTCTCCCTTAATAACGTAAACCTTCATTTAAAAACTGCATTTTGTGTTCAATTATGTTATCTTTGACTAATAGTTAATGGTTTTTGATGAGCAGAAACATTTAAGTGTGACAAACATGCAAAAGAATAAGAAATATTAGTTAATATAGTTTTTCACACCACTGTATATATATCCATATATGTATTTATTGTATTTATTTATTAAATCACTTGTCCTCCCTGTGTGTAATTTTGTATTCTGTAAGACTGTACAGCGCTGCGTATCCTTGTGGCGCATTATAAATAAAGTTATACATACATACATATTTTCATGAGATAGGGATTTATACCATAAAAATATTTTAGTTTATGTCTACCAAATGTGCCAATGCCAGATATTCATAGTTTTATGGAGATTTCTGACTTCTATGGTTCGAAAACTCCCAGCAGTAAAATTTCAAAGCATTGCAGCAGAATACGGCATACTTTAGATTCCAAAGCAAAAAATCCTGGAACATTAGGTTTCTCCCAGGAAACCATATATTTTTGAAACGTACACATTCTGCTAAATCCAAAATAAGTAACAATGTCTTTCTACAATGTCTTTCTGAACCTAGCAGTTTCTATAAGAAATTATTACATTTCTAAAAATTTACCAGATTTCTAATAATCCTCACAAAGCTTGCATTTTACCCCATTATATACCCCACGTTTTGCAATATATCAACATAAAACATACTAAATGTGAATATCAGAGGTCTACTGAACAGTTTGATGCCCAATATGCATAGATTTACCAAATTATGTGGCATGCAGAGGCACCCAAATAGATATATAGCAGACAAAATTTCCATGGGCAAAGAAAGAACAATGTGGAAGGCAATAAAATCGCAAATGCAATAAAATCCCTGAGGGCATGCAGGAACCGGAGGATCACCTTCTTTTCCAGATCAGGTTAGTGGGCGGCACTGGGGGAGGGAGGTAGAAGACAAGAAAATGACAGACAGGTAGTATCTAAGTGCCTGCCATCTCCTATGGGGCGCCTGGGTGATCACTCCCCAAGGGCCACTCGTTCCCCGTTCCCAGCCTCTGCTTGTTGCCTAGGGACTGGGGAATGAGCAGAGAGTTAAGAAGCATCTTTAAAAGAAGCTCATCCGCTCCCAAACCCGGAAGTGCTGGAGAATGTAGAATCTACAAACTGTGGCACTTCAATCTTTTTATCCACAGAACGTAGATTCTACATTCTGTGGTACTTAAAGGGTTCATTTGCTACCAACTGTTTCAACTGGCTAAAATAAACAACTATAATAATAATAACAATAATAATATAATAACTATATGAGAAGTCTATAAACTACTAAAGTTACCCTTAAAGGAAACATTTTATATAAAGTTCATATTCAGTTATAAGATTCATCCTCCCTCAAAATGTGAAATGATGCAGAAAGAAAGAGGTTTTGAAAGCATTTTACCTCCTAAAACTGTCATTATATGAGAGCTGCATACACATCCTCTCTAATCAGAAGTCAGAGTGAAATAAAAGATGGGACTGTCGCTTTAGTCTCTCACAGGAAGTGGTCACAGACTGACAGGCTTTACTCAATAGTAGCAAGGAAAACCCCTCCTCCTCCTTCTGTGTCTCCCTGCTTGTGCTGCTGCCGGGGGCGGGGAGGAGTGAGCAGCAGAGCAGGAACAAATTTGCCTAAATGCTCAAAAGAGTGTTCGGAATAGTTTTACATTAATTTGTGTCAAGGGTTTGCAGAGATGCAGTGTTTTAACCTTATGTAATGCAAAAATTACATAATGGCTGGAAACACTGTATTTTAAAAACTGAACTATCTGTATGACCCCAGTGGATCAGCAAACCCAATTAATAGCTTTCCAGCTTCTGATTGTTAGGCCATCTTTCACGAGTTTGCCACACTAGACTGCACTGCTTGGGAGTTTATTTCTTAGAAGCAAATAATTGTATACACTGCCTGGGCTATGGAACAGACTAACTGCTTACTGGGTTAAGACCAGCCTTGTGATGTGCTGTGCATCAGCTGAATAGAAGAGGAGGAGATAGTAGGGCTATCACTAGAGGCACAGATCTTCATGGCTAAAAAGCTGAGTTGGCCTTGGGTTGGTACATTATCCTCTAACCAGCTATTTAGCTTATTGTCACATACTTTGACACATCCTTGTGGCATTTACCATGTCATTGTGTTTGTAGGAATAGGTCTTTATTCAACTGTTATGTGTCTAATTGTGGAATAATCATCAAATACCTTTTAAGCCTAGTTTCAGGTTGAAACATAAAGGGTAATGTATTCTTTGCTTAAATTTTAGTATGTGATACATGGACCTATTTCCCTTTTTCTTCTTTATTTATTTTGTGCCGTTTTCCGTTAATTATTTGCCTTCATAATGATTCATTCAAGTTTGGAGCAAAGAAGTTGTCTGGTTCTTGGGGTCACTCACTCACTCACCCCAGTAACCAAAAAACAGATTGATGGTGAAGCTTTGTAAGTGTAGGTATTCGTATTTTCTTTCCTTTTTTTTTTTTTCTTTAGTCCCTTTACTATTTATATACTCAGTACTAGGTTTTCTAATGTACTTAACCAGAATTTTGAATTGTGATACCATGACACTTTGAACTTGGGACCGATGCCAGACCTGGTGTGACCTGTACCATTGATACACACATTTGTATTAGCCTTTAGCAAAGTTGTACGATTCCTTAGAGGTTGATATACAAGATAAGTTATATTCCTTGTGTGTAATTCACTATCCAGAAACAACACCCATGTAACTAGCCTATCAGTGCAAACTTATGTAAGCTGCTATATTTTCTAGAATGACTTTAAAATAAGCATGCTCGGGGGATGGTGCAATACTTCTTCTTTGCATGAACTAAGTGGGAGCAGCTGGATTTGATGATACCCTTCACAGCTTTTAGTGACAGCATAGTATGGGTGGACTGGTTGGCAAACAGCCCCAATTTTGCTCACCCCTAAGATTTTTCTGCCCAAACTTTGCACAGTTCTATCACTCAATGTGATAAGAGCAATATAACTGAGCAGAGAAGCATCAGAAGACACTACAGCAGTAACTTAACTTTTGCCACTCTATCCAGGCCCCACCCATACAGATCAGCAAAGGTCACTTCTGCAACACATTCATGCCTGGATATCTGTCCCTTTACTGGATCCCTTATAAAGACAGCTTCCAAAGATGCCTCCAAAGATGCCCCCAATAGCTCCCCATCTTCTTTTGTGCAGGCTGAATACTACTTGGCTGCTCTATAACCAGTCCAATTAGCAGCAGATATTAAAGGGGTGGTTCAACTTTAAATTCATTTTTAGTATGAAAGTGACAATTTGCAACTGGTCTTTATTTTTTTTATTATTTTTAATTTATTTAGCTTTTTTATAAAGCAGCTATCTGGTTGCTAAGGTCCAAATTACTCTAGCAACCAGGCATTGATTTAAATGAGAAACTGGAAAATGAATAGGAGACAGTCTGAACAGAAAGGTAAGTAATAAAAAGTAATAATAAAAATAAACTTGTAGCCTCACAGAGCAGTAGTTTTTTAGCTGCTGGAGTCAGTGACCCCCATCTGAACACTGGAAAAAAAAAAAAAAAAAAGTAGAAAATTGGACAGTATGACCTTAAAAAGATGCACCTCCCCTTCATAAGTATCTAAGATAAAGTTCCCATTAAAATATAAGTTTTATTCTGCATAAATAAAATGAAAAACTATATACAGGTTTAATATCGGAAAGAATTATGGAGGTGCTTCTTTTTTGAATTCCTAGCTTAAAGGCAAGTTTTGATTTCATAAAATACAGATGTACTGACAGAGCTCAGTCTACATTGAGCTTCCAAATAGGCAATAACAGCCCTTATTTGGCACCCCCAGGAACTTTTTTCCTGCTTGTGTTGCTCCCCAGCTTTTTTTTTTTACATTTGAATGTGGCTCACGTGCCAAAAAAGTTGTGTATCCCCGATGTAGAGAGTAATATTCTGAGACAATTTTTTTATTATTTGTAGTTTGTTATTTAACTTTTTGTTCAGCAGATCTCTAGTTTATAGTTTTAGCAGTTATCTGGATGCTAGGGTACAAATTACCTTAGCAACCAGAGAGGTTAAATGAGAGACTGGTATATGAATAGGATAGGACCTAAATAGAAAAATAAGCTATAAAATACAACGTAATGTAATAACAATAAAACTGTAGCCTCACAGAGCAATAGTTTTTTGGCTGCTGGGGTCAGTGACCCCAATTTGAAAGCTGCAAAGAGTTGGGAAAAAAGGCAAAAAAAAACAAAACTATAAAAAACAAATAATAAAGACCAATTGAAAACTTAATTAGAATTGGCCATACTAATCTAAAAGTTAACTTAATGGTGAACCACTCCTTTGAAAACAAAGCAGCACTATAACTATAATTGTATAAATCAGTGCTGTCCAACTGGCGGCCCGCGACCCCCCTCTGTGTGGCCCCCCACCTGTCTGGCTGCTTTGATGGCTTACTCTTGTGTAAGCTTTAAATGGTATCAGTACTGTGATTAACTGGTCCCCTGCATGGTTCTCACCTCAGATTCAGGCTGTAATCAGGCTGTATTGTTTAAATATATAATCCCCTGTACTGTTCACACCTTTTAATCTCTGCATTGTTCACCCCCTGCAGTGTTCACACCTCAGGCTGTAATCACCCCCATTGTTCCCCTGTTCACACCTCAGGAGCAGTAGAAACCCACAAATAATCCCTGCATACTACAAAAAGAACATATACTGAGGTGGTACTGCAATTAAAAAGTTTTTTAATATATAGTTATTGTGCAGACTGTAGGAGCAGTGCCAGCATTGTGTCACTGTAGGCTGCCTGTGTGTGCCATACACACAGGCATCATAGGGCAAGCAGAGTATGGCACACACAGGCAGGGTAGGGAAGGGCAGAGTATGGCACACACAGGCAGAGTAGGGCAGGCAGAGTATGGCACACACAGGCCAAGTTTGGCACAAACCAGCCAAGAATGGCACACACAGTGAAAGTATGGCACACACACAGGCAGGGTAGGGAAGGGCAGAGTATGGCACACACAGGCAGAGTAGGGCAGGCAGAGTATGGCACACACAGGCCAAGTTTGGCACAAACCAGCCAAGAATGGCACACACAGTGAAAGTATGGCACACACAGGCAGGGTAGGGAAGGCAAAGTATGGCACACACAGGCAGGGTAGGGAAGGCAGAATATGGCACACACAGGCATGGTAGGGCAGGCAGAGTATGGCACATACAGGCCAAGTATGGCACAAACCAGCCAAGAATGGCACACACAGTGAAAGTATGGCACGCAGGCAGGGTAGGGCAGGCAGAGTATGGCACACACAGGCAGGGTAGGGAAGGCAGAGTATGGCACACACAAAGGCAGGGTAGGGCAGGCAGAGTATGGCACACAGGCAGGGTAGGGCAGGCAGAGTATGGCACACAGGCAGGGTAGGGCAGGCAGAGTGAGTATGGCAGGTTTTTGCTGTACTAAAACCATTAATATGGGTATGGTCATGTGATAACATGGATGTGGTTTCAAGTGGGTGCAGTTTCAAAAAGGGGAGTGGTCAAAACTGGCTTCCATTATCGGCCCTCCACCACGTAGGTCGGAAAAATTCTGGCCCTCGGTACAACAGAAGTTGGACAGCACTGGTATAAATACATCAATCATTTATATACACAAAACTACTTAGTCTTCATTCCACTTCTCAAACTCCATTTGAATAACAAGGGCATTTAATATATATTTAGCGGTTATAGTAGTAAGGCACAGTGGTCATTTAAATACATAATGAATCACAGTCATACCTCACACCAAATATAAATTAGGAATGCACAGAATCCATAGTTTTCAGGTTTGGCCAAGCTGAATTTGCATTTTAAAATGAGCAAAAAGAAAAAAAACCACAAAGAAACCCAGCAATATCTATGGACAAACAACATTGTATTGAATTGTCCAGAGATTTAAAGTCAGAAGACACTGAGGGCTCATATTCAGTTCTTGTGAAAAAAAAATGACTGAATCTGAATTCTGCAAAATCAACTGGGATTCGTCCTAACCTGGATTTGGTACATCCATAACATGAACTTATTCAGAAGTAAATTAGAAGATGCAGTTTGGCAGAGGGGAAAAGGAGAGGTGGGTTTAATAAGATAGATCCAGTAATTTTCTTAACAATAGCCAAGTAGTGATTGGCCTCATTTTGACTAATTAATACAATGCAACACGATTATTTTAGTAATAATTTTTATACAATGAAATAAACATTTGGGGGTCACTGTTAGTTAAAATGTTTCCAGGTGTTTGGCCTCATTTACATGAGTGACTGCTGTGCGTTAGGCATAATACCAGAACTGATAATACAGGGTAATAACCTGACCCTTAGAAAAATTCTGATTGTAGTCTTAAAAAAAAAAAAAGTAATGTTGGGAATTCCTTGTCCCGAGAGGGATTTTGCAGTACCAAGGGGTTTGATAAAGAGCTCAGTGAATGTCTTCTTGAAATTTCTTTCCCTAAAAGCATGCAAAAGTCAATTCATCTGCATCTTTTTTTTGCTAATCAAAGAAAAACCTTTGCATTCAATGCTAAATGAAGTGTAAAACCCATGCAGACAAACCTTTCCTGTATAATCCATATGCATAAACCACTTCGAATGCAGTAATCTATAGGTGCAACGGATATAGAGTTTGCATTTACATAATCTCAAAAGATCACCAAACAGGATGTTTACAAATAAGGTTTTTTTTAAAAATTAGCAATATATTATAATTATATATTAATCGAATTTATGTTGAGAAAATGCAGTCATCATGTAAAGAAGCCTAGGGGAATATCAATCACCAGATAACAGTAAAATAGAATTTATTTACATTAAAAAAAAAAACATCTATTGGGAAAGAAATACCAATTGTCAGCCAGTCACTGATTGTGTTATTTCCCACAGCTAGAGAGGCCACAGTTTGACAATCCTAATCCGAAACCTTCCATAATCAGAGTACATGTGAGTAGATTCTAAAGACTATATAGTCTCGCTAAGAAGCCTGGTGAAAAAATAGTTTTTACTTCTATTATCAACAAATATATACAGTCAGAATGGTTAAATTAAATATGTAATTCTGTTTCTATTAGTTCACCAAAAATAAAAGGGGCAATAAATACCAATGCCTCATATAATTCCAAAAATGGATACTACTTATGTTGAAAATATTAAAAGGGATACTGCCATCTGAAGCCAGTTGCTTTATCCAGGATACTTAGATTTTTTTATTCTCATCTATCTAGCTCTACACAGTAAGATTGGTCAAACAATCCTATCTTCACCCACTTCAATCCTATCTTCACCCACTTCGATGGTCCATTTACTGGTCAAATCAGGCTGATCCAACCATTTGGCACTCTACCAACAATCAGATCAGACTTGAAAGAGAACCAACCGCATCAACCGAAGCAGTCCTTGGCCGACAGAACTTTTAAACCTGCCTGTCAGTATCTGGCGGAGGGTGTTGGTTTGGCCCTATAAGCAGTCCACTAACCAAACAAAATCTTGATGGCCAGAATCAACAGCTAAAGCAGTGCATGTGGCCTGCTTTAATAGTCAATGTGGTGTAAATGTAAACAATGAAAACTCTGAGGCATTCATATATAGAGAATTGCTGCACAGGAGTTTTTTTGCTCTGTAATAATGCTTTACGGCCAGTCGCATACTACATTACTGTATTAAAGAAGAAAAGCTCACTTTCAAAAGCTCAAGGAAATCGCTTCTTTCCCTCTCCATAATACTACTCTGATAACCATGTGGTTTCAGGCACGAAATGATCTTTATGACAGTATCCCATTAGATAGTGGACATGGAGAAGGAACAGTTTTGTTTTTTTAATATCAGCTGCCTCCATCTTGCTTAAGTTCTGCTCTGCCACCAATAGCAAAGAGGGAGAAGAAGCTTCTCCCTTATGTGCTGCCTGCACTCTCAGACACGATTTGTGAAAGAGGGGACTATATGATTCAATCTCCTCCCACAGTGAATACTGTAGAGGAGAGAGTTCATATAAAAACAATTCATATCCCATGTGAACTATAACTATTTAAAAAAGCCCTTTTTCTCTGGCTTGTGCAAGGTGAATACTGCCCCTCTATGCTTCCTTTCTGTAATAACTTTCCAAAGCAAATGGGTTGCACCAGAAGACCTACAGACAAACTTCAACACCAAACATTCCTGTATAAATTACTGGATCCCAGACTGAAAGCACAATCAGTTACTACAGCCCCTACTGCTGCATGTTGCCTGTAATCAAAAGACAATGCAGGAATTCAGAGCTCTCCCACCCCTCAAAAAAGTTATTCTCGTCCACCAATAATTAGTGGTAGATCTTCAAATTGGTTACTACCCAGCTGACTCCTGTCCGGGTGTGCTGGATTCTGGCTGCACATTGTCTGCCAGGTTGTGTGCATGCTCTAAGAACAGGTCTTTCAACACGCTCAGCTCCTTGGTAAGTAGCTTGATTTTGGCCTCCAGTCTTTCATTCTCTTCTTTCAACTGGTTGACCCTTTGCAGTGTGTCTTGAGCCTTTTGTTTGCTTTTTAAGCGGCTCTTCTTGACAGCCATATTGTTACGTTCCCGACGCAGACGGTACTCTTCGCTTCCACGGTCCAATCGTTGACCCTTTTTGCTGTTTTTGCTTGGAGGGGTAGCTTTGCCTCCGCCTCCAGGGTTTAGCGGCACAAGCTGTGGTGTTGCTGGGCTCCCTGGCAGGGCATCGCTCAGGCCCTCAGATGCGGTGGAAGGGGACTGGTTCATTTGGTCTAACTTGTCCTTAAAGATAAATGGATAAATGTGAGGACTCTCTGCTGTTCAATGTCCAGTAATATATACCTAAAATAAAACAAATATATATTATTATGGACAGAAAAAATCAAAACATGGTAGCTTAGCATTCACAACTACAGTAATACTTTCTGCTGACTTCTGTTTGCCTATTAATAGAAACCGCCCAGTCTTTAGTCTGTATAATATGACTATCCAAAATTTAGAAAAGTACACTTATAATATATATTATATATTAGAGGTGATAAAGAAGACTTTTTCAAAGTTGTTCCTCATCACCTCTAAGCCCTGTGATGTGTGGATCTCCATTACACTCTGAATACCCTATTTTCCGCGAGGCAACTTCGGCGATTTGCCAAAATCGCTTGCGCAGCGTGTGCCATCCCACTGGCAACTTACATTTTCGCCGGTGGGATGGTACTTCGGCGACATCTCCCTTGTCACGGGCGACTAATCTCACCATGTGCCGGAGCCCTAATTCTACTGAATACATAGTGCCCCACCTGATACACAAACAATAGTGACAGGTGGACACTGGTGCCAAAAAGATAGCTTGATGTCTGCCTGTCACCTCTTTGTGCATGTCCAATAGGGCACTTTAGATTCAATAGTACTAGTAGGATTGACAGGCAGATGGGAATTCTGATTGCTACGGTTACTGTTAAGAGTGGCAGTGAAAATTCCATGTTTGCCATCCGTTTCAATGCTCACCCATAGCTGTGTGGTTGGAAGAAATGACAGGTTAGTGAAAGAGGCTAAAATAAAAAATATGGTTTGGGGATAAAAGATACCAAATGCAAACATGCAAAAATAAAGCACCAGATAAAAGAAATCATATAAATATGGAATCTGGCCTGTAAACATAAGGTGTATAATTTCTTAGCAAGGTTCTGTTTCACTTTCAGTTTAGTGTCTAATGTTGCGCTTGTTTTTATATCACTAAAAGGAACCAAAATCTTACTTTATTTTTGTAAACATCCTTTTGTGATCCAACAATCACACCTACAAGTTGTATTATTAATAGGTATAGTTGTTTTTCTTGGTGAACTCCCTTGTGGTCTTCATTCTGCTTTGTGGTCCCAGCTGCCACAACTTCATTCCATAAGCCAATACTCTAATGGGAATACAGCCTGCTGCGTTTGTGCTCAGCTGTGAGCACCATGCTTATAGGCTGAAAGAGAACGTAAACCCTATTCTCATTGCCCTCCATGACATGATCTATGGTTCTGACTATGCAGGAGATAGAGGGCCCTGCTCATAAGAGCTGCACACAGGAAAAATCCTATAGTTGTTGCACAAAACCATTAAGCATTTTTATCTGCTTCATATTATGATTATTGTGTAGACTGTGCATCAGTACCATCAGAAACATGTTTGGTTAATGAGGAACGGGGTCCCTTGGGTCTGTTAGTAGCGTAAGGCAACACAGGATGAACCTGAGACACCTACTGCTTCCCTTTCCTAAACAAGCCAACACAAATCTATCACCTTTATTACATTGTCAGCAGAACAAGATATTTCATCACCAACCATAAGTAGGCATTTTAGGAGAGTAGACAACAAAATTTTGGTTACAATTGAAAAAGGCACAGCTAAAAGCCTATTATATGTTACGGCATGGCAAACTGATATACAATCTAGCTTGGCACAAGAGGATTGGGACTCTATATAGTTAACAGTCAAATGCTTTTCACGCAATGTTTCCCTCCTTAAGGAGAACTTTGTAGTTTGCCTCAGGTGGTATCTAGTCCCAGCCCGTATATCGAAATTTATACCCACAGTCGACCCAAGATGCTTCCGGGCTTGTGACCAGCAAGGTACGATGTTCCACATATGGTGGTCGACTAGATAGGTCCTCTGCGCCCAGCCTTACAGACCTTATGCAAACCCCCAGCAATAGAGCCGCACTCTCAGCCAATGTTGAATCGAAAAATATATATAGGGGGAAGCACGAGACAAAATGCAAAATTGCTGCACAAAAAACGCTTTTATTTTTATGCCATACACGACATATTTCGGGCCCCTTATCAACATATGGCGGTCTTGCCCTAAAGTCCAGAGGTTCTGGATAAGAGTATTTACCATGGTCCACTCCATCTTTGGAGTCTCGGTCCCCAGCGCCGGATTTCAAATCCAGGCGCCCCGAGGCCGCCCCCCATTCGGGCCCCCCCGGCGCTCATGCATCTCCCCCCCCCCGCAATGACGCAAGCGCGCATGTGTAGCCATTTAAACTACCATACGGAGCAGTGGGGAGAAGTCCCCATTGCTCCGTATGGCCACAAAATGTTAAAATTTCGTTAAAATTGAGTCTATGGGAGCTTTCTGGATAACGGATCCCATACCTGATCAGATGATCTTATTACATGGGAAAATTACAACTTTCTGTATCCAAATAATCAACAGATTGTATCCCCAAGGTAGTATACATTTTACTACTACCCTGTGCTTGCTGCCTACCAACCAATAAACAAACCAACAAAGTTTTATTTAAATAATAAATAAATATCAGAGTCAAGTGCAATACTAAAACTGCCTTCCTACTGATTCGGAGACACATCATGTGTATACAGTGGATTCTATGTGCAGAAGAATATATAGGTAAGAGAACCAAAGCTGCAATTACTTAGCCTTCTGCAGCCTCTATACTTAGAATGACTTCACTGTATCATTTCAGATGCATTGCATCATCCCCATGCGAGTGCCGTCCTGCAAACCCTTCCGTAACAGCGTGCTTCCAGCAATAAGCATTACACTGTGAGCTCAGAGCAACTGAAGCATCACACACAGTTCTGCCATGAAATCTCTAAGGAGAAAAGCATCTGTTCAGCACACAGACCCCCAGAGAAAACAATACCAGGAGAGAATTGGCAGTCTGCAATTTCCACCATTCTAGTAAATCTTTCCCTAATCTGCAGGGTTTTTGTGACCCACTTGCACAGAGCAATAACGGCAACTAAACTTTTTTAAGCCCATTCCTATGTACAGAACAGCTTCAGCTCTTGGATGTTGGTGGGTTTCCTCACATGAACCGCTCACTTTAGGTCTTTCCACAACATTTCAATTGGATATGGTCAGGACTTGGCCATTCCAGAACATTCACTGTATTCTTCTTTAACCATTCTTTGGTAGAAGACTTGTGTGTTTAGGATTGTTGTCTTGACAACAAGCCATGACAAGTAGCTGCTACTAGTAGCTACATGTGTCTTCACCCTTAACTAACTGCAAGACATCTATCTTTGATTGCCGACCACTTCAGGGTAGGGTAAAAACGGTCTTGAATTCCTTCCATTTGTGCACAATCTGACTGTTGATTGGTGGAGTCCTTACTCTTGATAGTCTTCTAAGCTTTTCCAGCTTTATGGGCATCAACACCTCTTTTTCTGAAGTCCTCAGACACCTCCTTTGTTCAAGCCATGATACACATCCACAAATGTGTTGTATGTATGTTCTTTAAATCAGTGTTTTTCAACCTTTTTTGGGCAAAGGCACACTTGTTTCATGAAAAAAATCACGAGGCACACCACCATTAGAAAATGTTAAAAAATTTAACTCTGTGCCCAGCAGCAGTGCCCCCCTAGTACATTGGTGCCCAGCAGCAGTGCCCCCCTAGTACATTGGTGCCAAGAGCAGTGCCCCCCTAGTACATTGGTGCCCAGCAGCAGTGCCCCCCTAGTACATTGGTGCCAAGAGCAGTGCCCCCCTAGTACATTGGTGCCCTGCCTACGGCACACCAGGCAACATCTCGCGGCACACTAGTGTGCCGCGGAACAGTGGTTGAAAAACGCTGCTTTAAATAAAACAGGGTCTCACTCTCACTGATTGTCATCGCATTGACTAAAAACACCAAACTCTGATACCACTTTCAAAATATATGATAATACTAAGGATTCACTTACTTGTACCACATGCAGATGTGTTATTGGGTCATTTTTTTTTTTTCAATAAATACATGACCAAATATAATAATTTTTGTTTCATTTGTTTAACTAGGCTTTCTTCATCTACTTTTAGGACTTGCTTAAAAATCAAATGATGTTTAGGTCACATTTATATAAAAATACAGAACATTTTAAAGGGGTTCACAAACTCTCAAGCATCACTGTATGTATGCATACATGTATAGTGCTTGCTATATTAACAGATAGGTTTGTCATGATTCTTATATCTAAAAGATCTGAAGTGATATGACGAACTGGGGAATCTGTCAGACATTTGTTTATTGGGAACAGACTGTCAGACAGTGCTCCAAACATACTTGCAACACTAAGGCTGCTGAGGTGCCCAATGGGTTCAACACAAATTAACTAACAATTACTAATAAGAATCACTGAAAAGATTTCCACAGGCATGGGCCATTCCCCCAATCTGTTTAAATGTGATAAATAAAGCATAACATGATTTAAGAACTGAAAAGGCTGTATTAATATCTGGAAGGCCAAAATCATATACTTAAGTAGATAATTTTTCAACATAATGTCCCTCTACTATTAATAACTAAAAGAACAAAAGCACTGCATTTTGACAGCCACTGCTATCAGGCAGCAAACAGGGTCAGTCAAACCACATTGTCATCGCTTCCCACAGTAATCTATGGGAAACATGGTGCCTGAGAAACATATGGTGGTGAAAGGAAGACACAAACACTTCAGCAATTATTTCTGACTTCTATATGAGCTTTAAAGGCAGTTGGGTGTTTTACTGTCATCTCCTGGCTTGATATTTACAAGAGCAGTCATTGAGTGATGAGGGACAGAACTTTCCTGTGTCTGGGATACATATAGTTAACAAACTGTTCATCATAGGCAAATAAGCTGTAAACTCAATGACATGCTTAAACTATACATGCACTGCCCTTTGGCAAGCACCGGCGGCGCCAGTGTGGGCAGCATTACAATATCCTGTGCCTGAATCAGCCTTTTGCAACTGGTGCCGGTGTGTAACAGATCTGCACATGCCTCCGGTTGTTCTAGAGCAGTGTCTCTACGGATTTCAGACCTTTTCCAGACTGAGGTCGAAATCTGCACTTTGGGAGCTCTGTAGAATAAAGGTGTATGCACCACTTTTAACACTGCCAGCACTATTTGTGTTTCCAGCATACACAAGGTTAACAAAATGCCATGCAAGGAAAAAGGCTTTCAAGGGTGACAAACTAGAACTTAAAAAAGTTAATATAATTCATTATTTTAAAATAGTAATGCACAGGATATTATCATTGGAGTAAATATAAAAGTAGCCATGTAGTGTTGACACACCACCCAGTTCTCTAAAACACACAACCTATTCAATCACCTAATGAGGGACTGAGAGCTGGTGTTGGCTAGAGGATTCTGGGAAAAGTGCTCTGTCACTTTTAATTGTTTATCCTACAGTGACAGGACAAGGTGCAACACAGATGGATTTTCAGTGCACCTTGAACTAAGCAGCTAACACTGTCTTTGAGGCTTAATATAACACTGTTAATGTTGCTAGAACCTCAGCATTGAATCTGACAAGGCAAAGTACAGAGATCTAATAGAACAACTGTATCCTTTTAGTGCTGGTTTGGAGTCCCCTTGGCTATGAGTCATAGGCCACATACAGCCTGCAAGCTGACTCAACCCATGCTGTTTAGTTAAAGAGATACGGACACCAAAAATTAAACCTTTTTTAACATCTATCATTGTCATTCCATGCTATTTATAATTTTGCCTTAAAAGTATTTGCCCAGTGCTTTTATATTACCTATCTGATCCCCCATGTTCCTCTATGAGGAGGCTGCCATATCTGTACTCCAGTAGTCTGTTAGCATTATAAGCTTTAACCAACAGGTTGAGAAGGGACAGTCAGGTTGATTAAACAGTCAGGTTTAGGAACTTCAAGTAACAAAAAGCAGCCCTATCTGTGAAAAATTATCAACATGACCTATAGGTAACTTTTTAGGTACAATAATATTTTGAAAAGTAGTTTTTTAGTGTCGGTATCACTTTAAGATACTTATATAATGAAATGTGGCTCACAGCTACGTGACTAAATACGTGTGGCTGCACACGCTTGCGGAACACACACCTTACTAACAGTTCCTGAGAATGATGCGACATGTAAGACTGGAGCAGAAACCCTGTCAGTTCAGGAATCAGTTAGAATCCAGTGAGGTTTGTGGCATTTCTAATGCTGCTGCCAGAATGGCACAATTTTCTCCGCTACTAAGCATTTGCCCTGAAATCCTGAGTCATACTAAGCACAAAGTGCAGTATGGAAACTCTGAAACAGTCATGGGTTATTCTGGAATAGTTTTACTTTCTGTATGAGGTAAGTGAGACACCCAGCATTCAGCTAAACATGATCACACTTGCACAGTACATGCCACCATCAACTTGCTAGCAAATCCAAGTTTAGAATTCAATGTAACTCACTACACAGGGTAAACTATAGATATCAACAAGAAAGCTACGGGCACAACCTTGGCCTCTGATCTTCATCTCATGGGGGGCTTGCTAAGTGTCTTTCTATTCAATTCCCTACCGGTTTTATACTATTTAATGCTTGTAGAATTGTCATTCTTGGGAGGAAACCTACACAAGCACAGGGTGAACATACAAACAACTTAAAGATTATCTGTAAATGAATATACAGCATTTACTTTAAATATTATTGGCTTGATAATTGACTGCCCATTACTGTTTTTACTAACTGAAGCGTTAAGTCACCATCATATCCTGATTCTCCTTGTTCTAAGGCAGCTAAGTTAACCTGCAACCACTGGACACACAAGCTAACTAAAGGTGCCCAGGGACAGATTTAAGCTGCCGACTTGATTCGGCAGCTTATCTGCATGCGTATGCCCCCCACCCCGACAAACCTCCTAAATGATATCTGCCCGAAAATTGTCCAGTGGTCAATCGGCAGGCTTGATTTTCCCATTGGATTGTGGGCTGCATTCATTTGGCCCTAGGGTAAAATTATTGATTTAGCTTGATATTGCCCACCTTTGGTGGGCATATTGGCAGAAGATATGATCATCTGCTGACCTCGCCAAATAAGCAGATCTTAACATGTATGCCCACAATTATTCAGACATCTTGGTCATTCAGACTGTAAGCAGTCAGGCCAAATTTGCAATTTAGTACTTCAGTCACAAGTGTATTCTCACCATAGTATACTGGTCAAAGAGAACACTGGGTTGACTAATGATCCCATCAATTACATTGGAAAGTAGTGAACTGAATGTGGCTGCACCTCCAGGCAGACAGGCAAGTTAAATCAGTTCCTGAAACTATACAATATTCTACACTACCAGTTAGATACACAGAAAGTCTCTCCGCTGATATGAACCTGCTTGCTCATGTGCAGTTGCAGGTAGCAGGAAATCCACCTCAACTGCGAGGTGAGGGCGTCTAGGCAATGATAGTTAAGGGGGCTTTTTGCACCCGGGGGTATAGTTATCTTTTAAGTAATCATTGTTAGGTGTTATTATAAAAAAATATCCCTTACATATACTGCTTAGCAACCATAGAACTCTTAATCCGTTGAAAAACAATAACTCTGAATAGACAAGACAGCCTATAATAAGCAATACCATTTTTTTCAAGGCCAAATCCCCTCTATCAACACCCAGCTAGGCACATGAACTATAAACCAAATTGTTTGGGATCTGGGGTCTGCCATAACCATCACTGGCTGTCACAATGTCCATTACAACTGGTAGTTTCCCACCTGGCATAACAGGCTCAGTAAATACACTATTGCAGTGTTCAGTGAGTATTCGGTTTGTTTTTGAATAGTGGCTAATGGTCCATCATACAATACAAAGCACATTAAGGCAGGGGCTTCTCCCTCTACACAGTTTGTACTCCTACCAGTATCCGCCAGGGCTCTCCCCACTCTCTAAAAGCATCACACACCTATAAAGCACATATAATAGGAAATATCTGATATAAGGAATGAGTTTGTTCCTATGTGCACAGGCAAAGCTATGCAATACAGAATAGTCTGGGTCAGACTTTTCAGGAGGACAACATGGGGGGATGGCCAGCAGCACCCACCGAAAGCTGTTACTTTAAACCTACGGAATAGTCAAGGTTTAGAGCACAACTGTTGCATGTGCGATATAGTCGGATGCGACAGTGGGCTGAGTGTGGATCAGCGCAAAGCCACTCACAAACTATGTCAATTCCCAGGGCGGCATCTCCCTGCCAGCCCTCCGGTAACAGTTAGCACTTAAGGCTTTGCGATGTACGTATGCTTCTTGCATTAGAAGGGTAACGCTCAGGCTGTTACAGAACTACAAATCCCATAACCCCCATCAGAAGGAAAGCCCTGCCACAGCTGGAGGCCGATGGTATCCCAACTAAAGGCTGAACCCCAACTTTTAATTACAACTTCTTCCCCTCTGAGTTATGCGACTGCCATGAAGTGTCTGAAGTGGTGTCTCTAGGTACAAATGCCAGTATGCCCTACCACCCAGACACTGTGAGCGCTGAAGGGAAATACAGCCGAACACCTGCAGGGTGCCAGGTAAAAGGCAGCCGTTCTGAGACGTTTCTACTCCGGTACAGTACAATTTACCTGATGGCTTCGAGGTCCTCCTGCCCGGGGAGGGAAGCCTATCCCTCCCCCACGACTTGTTTCCCCTGTCCTCACTAGGGATCCGTAGGTTACTCCTCCTCCGGACACTCGGGGCTGTGGATCATCCGAACCGCACAATAGATTGTTGCGAAATCACTCGGATCTTTCCTCTCTCGGGCAGCATGATGCAATCCCCCGACAGGCAGCAGAGGCAGCCAATCCGTCGTTGGCAAGTGGTGAGCGGCCCCGCCCATAGATCCCAAGTCCATTTTTTTCTTTTTCATATGTAACTTTATTGTTACAAGTTGCTGTCCTTCCCTATGAGGTCCCTGGAACAGCCTCGTTTGCACTCCTCACCTGTATGTGTTCTGCAGAACTGTATCATACAGGGTGCTGCCAAACTATTTACTTAATGGAGACGTATCTTATCAGCATGTTACACTAAAATTTAATGGAGAACTTAACAATTGTCTAAAATCAATTAGAATTTTTATACTTGATCTTAATTTAGTGGTTTTCAATTTTTTTTATATTAATATTTCATTTTGAGGCCCAGCGTTGAGTCCAACAGGGATGGTACCTGTTCAGCTTTTATCTGGTAAGCTGTCTGTTCCTGGTTCTGTCCAAATATGTGCAATAATGGTCCAGTTTCTACTCATCACTTGCCCCTGTCATAACAGACTGCCCTATCCCCAGAAAGTAGTGCCCTGTGCTGTGTAATATTAAATACAATTGTAAGTTCTGTGGGTGGAGCGAGCGGATCTTCTCCCGATATCCCCCACCTACGGGTGGGCCACCTACCCTGGGGCCAAACGATCGAATTATAACAACGGGTTTAGGCAAAGTCGGTCTGGGGACCGCATCAACGAGCCGATGCGGTCCCCGTTCCGACTAGATTTTTTAACTTGCCCGATCGATATCTGGGCGATTTCAGGCTAGATATCGGTCGGGCAGGCCTGTCGGTAGTGCCCATACACGAGCCGGTTAGCTGCCGAATCGGTCTAAGGGACCGTGTATACTGTGAGGATCACAGTGACATCTAGAGCTGGCCATAGACACACCGTTAATATCATACGAAACCTTGTTTCGTACAATATTTGTTGCATGTATGGCAAGTCGGTGAGGCGACCGTTATCGCAGGAGGCTGCTGATATCGGTTGACTCGCCGATCGGGCGGCTTAGAAGATTTTGATCGGGTGCCATTGAAGGCTTCTTTGACTTTAATATATTGCAATATATGGAAAGACAATCCCTGTTTCCCCTATATAGTTTTTCTAGGAAAAAAATAGCTGCCGCCGGAGGGAACGCCCGGTGCGGGTGGCCAAGTTGTTTGGCACACATGTGCATATTGACAGAATTTCCCCGCTTGCTCAGTATGCTCATGCGCCTGACATGGGAGCGGTTAATACAACTCATCCTCCTACATCACAGCCACGCGCATAATGAGTTGTGGCACTTGCTTATTATGTACATGTGTGTCACAACATGGCTGCCCATGGCCTCCCAGTGCAGCTAGCCTAGCGCTGAAATGGGCTTTTTTTTTTTCAAGGAAAACTATTGTTTCCCCCTAACCCAGTGATCCCCAACCATTGGTTTATGAGCAACATGTTGCTCACTAACACCTCTGATGTTACTCCCAGTCGTCTAAAAGCTGGTGCTCATTTTTTAATTTCTGACTTGAAGGTAAGTTTTAAACAAATAAAGACCATGTATACTGCCACCTCTGGTGGGGGAAACAAAATGGGGGTGTTGGGTGCACTTTAATATAGTGAATAATATACCCCCTATTGTAAAATATAAGGATATTGAGTCACTGAGGAGTTCTAAAATCATATAAAAACACAAGGCCCTAGTGTTTTTATACAGGTCATGGAATCCAAGCTAACTTATAATATCCTCATATTTTTAAACAGGAGGTTTATTAAAATATACAAGTGAGTCGTGATGAAAATTAAATCACTAAGCACCAGTTATACTGATAATGTCACAAAGCATATTTTATTAGGATATAATTTACAGGATATTCATGGCTCTAGTGTTTTATATATTGATAATGGGTGAGTGCAGAGGATCTCTTGTATTTGACCCACATCAGTTTCCACTCAAATGAATGTTAAAAGATCTTTCTCATGTTGCAGTGATCAAAAGTTAAAAGCACCATAGCCCAACTCAATGGCTGATGCCACACTGAGTGTATGGTGTATATTTTAGCAAGCAGAAAATACCGCCATACGCTCCTACCTGTGCCTGCACCCAAATGAATGAAATATGCTCGGGTGCAGGCACATGTAGCCGATATCCGCCGAAGATACGAAGTCTTGCGTTTTTTTGGCGGATATCGGCTACATGTGCCTGCACCCGAGTGTATTCTATTCATTTGGGGACAGGCACAAGGTAAGGTAAATCTTGCGTAGCGGGGCGTATTCTCGGCAAGCGTTTTTCGCTTGTCGAGAATATGCCCATGTGTCTTCAGTCTTAGGCTAATGTCAGACGAGGTGTCTGGTGTATAATTTCGGCAAGCCGAAAATCGCTTGCCGAAAATAGTGCCATCCGCCTCCTACCTGTGCCTGCACCAGAATGAATGAAATACGCTCGGGTGCAGGCACATGTAGCTGATATCCGCAAAAACACATGAGACTTCATATCTTTGGTGGATATCAGCTACATGTGCTTGCACCCGAGTGTATTTCATTCATTCGGGTGCAGGCACAGGTAGGAGGCGGATGGCGCTATTCTCGGCAAGCGGTTTTCGGCTTGCCGAAAATATACCCCAGATGCCTATTCTGACATTAGCCTAAGAGAGCAAGCAGCCCATCTGCTGGGTTACTTAATTGAATTAAGTACATTTACTAGCTTAGTCACTCTTCTTTGGGCTCTTAATTTAATACTCATTTTTAAAGTGGACCTGTCACCCAGGCATGAAAAGTTGTATAATAAAAGTCCTTTTCAAATTAAACATGAAACCAAAATTCATTTTTATATTAACACATTCAAACCCGTTATAAATGCATTTAAAAATCCCAGTTGTCAATCATATACTGCCTGCCCCACCTCTATGGCTTGGGCATAGAGGCGGGGCAGACAATTACTTAAACATTCCATTCAGCACTCACATTCTCCCTACCTTCTCACCATCTAATTGTGTAGCCAGTGCATGGGCATGGGCATCAGGTCCCCCATTCGGGCACATACACAAGATTTTGGGGTGATACAAAGCTTGCCCACAAAATGGCAGCTGCCTGCTGGCTTGTATATTGATTGTATATTCCCAAGACTGAAGGAAACAAGATTTACATAATTTATTAGTATGTGAAGTTAATTTTGCTTAACAAACACAATAGAAAACTAAATTTTAATTATTTCTTAGGGTGACAGGTCCCCTTTAAGGACTTTTTTTTTCTAACAGCGAGAGAGATAATTTGGTTCCACCTCCAAGGGGCCATTACCAGGTTATACAGCAGCAATTACCAAACATCTAGCCCTGCCAACTAATCCTGACCCTCCAGCAAGTAACTAGTTTGTATTCCACCTAGTTGGCCATGTACACTAGTAATGTGCAGACTGTGCTGATACCCGCGGGACGGGTCCAGATCGACCTCAGCACATCACTTGCGGGTCGCAGGCGGGTTCGGCTTGAGCTCTTCCGCTTGCTCACTCGCCCTTCCTCCCCGGCCGCTATCTAACACTGCCAGCTTCCTCTTCTGGCTTGTGAATTTATAGATGCACGACCAACACGCCCCGCCCTTTTGTGAAATACCATACACCATGCATACATTAACACTTAAACATCGGACACTGCTAATTTATTAAGCCACAACATGCAGTAAATGAACTGTTTCATGGGGGGGAAAAACATAATTGACATAATTGTAATTGAATTTGCTGCACGTCTGTGTATGAAGTTCCTATTTTCACTGTATACATTTTTACTGACATATAGCTTTATTAAAATGTTACCAGCAGAAGATAATAGAAAAGGGTTTGTGTTTGGGGTTTTCCCAGCATGAAGTTAGCATATAGAATTCGGAGTTTCTATGGCAGCAGGGAAATACTATTAGAATGCAACAAAGCATCACCACTCTAGCTTAAATACTGTATATACAGTGGCTTGCAAAAGTATTCGGCCCCCTTGAACTTTTCCACATTTTGTCACATTACAGCAACAAACATGAATCCATTTTATTGGAATTCCACGTGAAAGACCAATACAAAGTGGTGTACACGTGAGAAGTGGAACGAAAATCATACATGATTCCAAACATTTTTTACAAATAAATAACTGTAAAGTGGGGTGTGCGTAATTATTCAGCCCCCTTTGGTCTGAGTGCAGTCAGTTGCCCATAGACATTGCCTGATGAGTGCTAATGACTAAATAGAGTGCACCTGTGTGTAATCTAATGTCAGTACAAATACAGCTGCTCTGTGACGGCCTCAGAGGTTGTCTGAGAGAATATTGGGAGCAACAACACCATGAAGTCCAAAGAACACACCAGACAGGTCAGGGATAAAGTTATTGAGAAATTTAAAGCAGGCTTAGGCTACAAAAAGATTTCCAAAGCCTTGAACATCCCACGGAGCACTGTTCAAGCGATCATTCAGAAATGGAAGGAGTATGGCACAACTGTAAACCTACCAAGACAGGGCCGCCCACCTAAACTCACAGGCCGAACAAGGAGAGCGCTGATCAGAAATGCAGCCAAGAGGCCCATGGTGACTCTGGGGGAGCTGCAGAGATCTACAGCTCAGGTGGGGGAATCTGTCCATAGGACAACTATTAGTCGTGCACTGCACAAAGTTGGCCTTTATGGAAGAGTGGCAAGAAGAAAGCCATTGTTAACAGAAAACCATAAGAAGTCCCGTTTGCAGTTTGCCACAAGCCATGTGGGGGACACAGCAAACGTGGAAGAAGGTGCTCTGGTCAGATGAGACCAAAATGGAACTAACACTGCACATCACTCTGAACACACCATCCCCACTGTCAAATATGGTGGTGGCAGCATCATGCTCTGGGGGTGCATCTCTTCAGCAGGGACAGGGAAGCTGGTCAGAGTTGATGGGAAGATGGATGGAGCCAAATACAGGGCAATCTTGGAAGAAAACCTCTTGGAGTCTGCAAAAGACTTGAGACTGGGGCGGAGGTTCACCTTCCAGCAGGACAACGACCCTAAACATAAAGCCAGGGCAACAATGGAATGGTTTAAAACAAAACATATCCATGTGTTAGAATGGCCCAGTCAAAGTCCAGATCTAAGTCCAATCGAGAATCTGTGGCAAGATCTGAAAACTGCTGTTCACAAACGCTGTCCATCTAATCTGACTGAGCTGGAGCGGTTTTGCAAAGAAGAATGGGCAAGGATTTCAGTCTCTAGATGTGCAAAGCTGGTAGAGACATACCCTAAAAGCCTAGCAGCTGGAATTGCAGCAAAAGGTGGTTCTACAAAGTATTGACTCAGGGGGCTGAATAATTACTCACACCCCACTTTGCAGTTATTTATTTGTAAAAAATGTTTGTAATCATGTATGATTTTCGTTCCACTTCTCACGTGTACACCACTTTGTATTGGTCTTTCATGTGGAATTCCAATAAAATTGATTCATGTTTGTGGCTGTAATGTGACAAAATGTGGAAAAGTTCAAGGGGGCCGAATACTTTTGCAAGCCACTGTAGAATGGTATTGGGAAACATATCTGATCACAGGAAGGTTCAAATCTGGTATGTGGGCTAGCTCCCACTTAACTGGGGTAGAGCACTGGTTTAATCAGACTTACAGTAATAGCTGGGCCCTCACAATACCGTGTAGAGGAAGAGAGAAGTTTTGCAGAACTATACCTCTCAGCTGCTCAAAACAGCATTTCTGGATGCTAGGCATTCATAACCAAAATAACAATTTATTAACAGTCACAGGGTACATGGTAAAGTGGTTAAGGCATAATTAATAACAGCATTTCACACACTGACACTCCCTTAGATAGAATTGGCAGGAATGCTACTTTACCTCTGTGACATCCTTTAGGGACCGGGATCACCTCCAGTGGAACATCCAGGGAATTCTATAACCTAATTCCCTATCCATTATGATCCCTTCACTAACAGGCACTATTACATGGGAGAGACAACCTCAATTTTCTGCTCCTATGTTGGAGCTTAGAACTGCCTTCTAGCACACCCAGTCTTAAGGCAGCCATACACAGTCGATTCTAGCTGCCGATAACGGTCCCTTAGACCAGGGCCAAAGACTGAATTAGCCGATATCGCCCACCCGTATTTGGGGATATCGGGAGAAGATCCGCTCGCAATTCTGTTAGATCTGCTAACAGAATTGCAGGGAAAACCTAATAATGGGATTTCCTAATCCAGTATGGGTTTTAACCCTATTGATCCCCTACGGGTACTTGTTGAATGTGTTTTTTTTTATAGACCTAGCACAATACTTTTCAGGGACAAATTTATGAAAAAGGGAATTTCCCTAAAGTTTAGATAGAGATGGTAAGTGAGGGAGCTGGGGATGCCTTCTGTGCCCCAGTAAACACTGTAGTGGCCACTGTTGGATGGTCCATTACATCTTCTAATGAAGTTGGCACTTACCCAATGTTGGCTCCAGATCTGTCCTAACAGAGGAGGGAGTTACCTACCCCCATCTCCAATACTTATTGCAGAGATCAACAGCATCAGGAAGAATATGGAGCAGTGCCAGTCCTGCAAATAAAATACATAAAGGCCGGTACCTCTTGTCCCAGCTCTGCTTCAAGAAAGAGTTGATTTTGTTTTTCACAATTCAAAAATATTCATGCTTGAGTGTCTCTCTTAGGCATTAGTCACTAGTCTTTGTAAGAACAAACAGTCTTCAGTTCACAACTAATGTTTAGTTACTGGTTTAATCTGAAATGCCTAAGGGCGCTGGCATGTAAAGACTATTGTTGCAAGTTGAATGGACAAAAACAGGTTAAAAATCATAAACATAAATAGGTAAAATTCCAGGCTTGTTTAGCAAGGTACATATTTCAGTATATTTGCAGGAAAAAGTAACATATCACACACGCTATTGGATGGATCAGCACACCTCAGTGACAATAAATGGTCGGACTATGAATAATACAGTTTGTTTTTATTTGCGAATGAGAAAATCACTGTCTCACTAACCTATTCTGAGATACAATACAACCTATACCTATCATATAGGTTTGACAATTTGGACGAGGGCCAAATCCATGCTTAAGCCCCACAGTATGATCCAGTCATTGGCCCATCTGCCCAGTTTGGCTCAGTGTGTGTGTGGCAAAGAATCCACTTGTGAGTAGGGTGTAGGTGCTGACTGGACAGTCACAAAGTTTAAACGTAATAACTGCTGGTTCTTAAAACAGAATGGCCTTGTCAGTGTTTGGCTGGAAAACATTTTTAGAATTCTGTGACAAACCTTCCTCCAACTTAGAAAGCCTTCCTTGTTCCTTCCATCGCACAAGCCAGGCAAGAAAATAAATTCCATCTGTTGCTAGAATATTGAAGGCAAATGTCTGACCTGCACTTGTGTTGCATTAGTAAATTATCTAAAATACTGCATTCTTTTTTCTCATAGTTCAGAGGCCACCATTTCAAAAGTGATGAGACATTACTAGGCACAGTGCGCAGTCAGACCCAGGACAGCAGGTCTATGTGCCTATGAACACAGAGACAGGAAAACAGGTAAAGGCTGTGTGTAAAGTTATTATTCTTAGCATGTATTTATAAAGCACACCTCAGTGACAATAAATGGTCGGACTATGAATAATACAGTTTGTTTTTATTTGCAAATGAGAAAATCACTGTCTCACTAACCTATTCTGATATACAATACAACCTATATCTATCATATAGGTTTGACAATTCCCTTGGACGAGGGCCAAAATCGTGGAAGTTACCTCTCAAGGCAACTTCTGCGATTTCAGGAAATTGCGGTGCCGCGTATGCCATCCCACCGGCGATTTACATTTTCGCCGGTGGGGTGGCATTTCGGGGAGATTATTTGCCCGTGAAAAGGGAGATTTGTTGAGGGCGACTAATTTCCCCATGTGCCGCAGCCCTTACAATACTTAGTGTGTGATATGATGAGAGAGTGAAGTACATCCAAGTAGAGATAGCTGATAAAAGGCTGTTAATTAGCTGGGTTGGATTCTGTGGAATGTTGTTGCCTAAAGCTAGATTGTAAGGGCTCTGGCACACGGGGAGATTAGTCGCCCGTGACAAATCTCCCTGTTCGCGGGCGACTAATCTCCCCAAAATGCCATCCCGCTGGCGAAAATGTAAATCGCCGGATGGATGGCATACGCAGCAGCGTGATTTCACTGAAATTGTGGAAGTTGGCTTGAGAGGAAACTTCTGCGATTTCACCGAAATAGCGCCGCCACGTATGCCATCCCACCGGCAATTTACATTTTCGCCGGTGGGATGGCATTTAGGGGAGATTAGTTGCCCGCGAACAGGGAGATTTGTCGCGGGCGACTAATCTCCCCGTGTGCCAGAGCCCTAAGGGGTCCAGGTTATGGTCAGAGAGGAATAGTTTCACTTGTTTGTAAACTAGACATTCAAGTAGTTTAATAGGGAGCAGAGAGATAAAACTGAGGTCACCAGGATCAAGAGAAAGTTTGTTTTTTTTTCAGAATAAGGGCTCTGGCACACGGGGAGATTAGTCGCCCGCGGCAAAACTTTGCACGAAATCGCGCCGCCGCGTCTGCCATCCCGCGGGCGACTTACATGTTCGCCGGTGGGATGGCAGGGGTAGGCAACTCGGGGAGATTAGTCGCCCGCGAACAGGGAGTTTTGCCGCGGGCGACTAATCTCCCCGTGTGCCAGAGCCCTAAGGGTGACAAGTGCATGCTTTAGTTGGGAGGGAAAGATACTAGTGTAAAGAGAGAGACTAAATGGATCAGTTAGTTGCACAGAGATTGACATTGTGAAAAGGTTTGGGAAGAATAGGATCACGTGGGCAGGTAATAAGATGTGAGGCAAAAGTTTTGGTGCTTCCTCTTTAGTGCCAGGGAGAAGAAGCACCCAAGAGACTGGGTAGTGTGGAAGAAGGCATGTGAGTGGCCATTGTGTAATATCACTTCTATTGGTGTCAGTTTTTCTTCTGTGCGCAGTGACAGACAGAGGGGGTGGGAGAGAGAGAGCAGTGAATTAAAGGTAGAGAAAAGTTATGCAGGCTTTTTAAAGAGTAAATTAATGAGTGTAGTACAGTAGGTTAATTTAGTTAGGCGGGTATTATAGGAGAGCAGAGCAAATTTGTAGCTGGAGAAAACTGTGCCTAAAGGTGACCATAAACAGGCTGATTACAGCTGCCGATATTTGTCCTTTAGACTGATTTGGCAGCTTATCTGCCAGTGTATGGGCACCACTGACAGGCCCCCCCAACAGGCAGGTTTGATTTTTCCGTTGGATTGGGGGGCGCATCAGCTCGTTAATGCGGTCTCCAATCCAACGGTGCCTATGCCCCCAATATCACCAACCCGTAGGTGGGCATATCAAGACAAGATCCACTTGCTTGTTGACCTTGCCAAACAAATGGATCTTACAGTGTATGGACACCTTAAGGTTAATGATACATGTGAAAACACCAATGCACTCCCTGCTGCCCCATGTTAAAACCACTGACAGGCAGATGCCACTCCTATCAGTGCTTACTACCACAAGGTGGTTCCCAGATAATTATTTTAAACAGCAATAATTTCTAAGGATCCATTACAGGAATAATTCGATTTATACTGGATATGTCTGGGCAATAAGTCAGACTGAGGGTGAGTAATTATTTAAAAAACTATAGGCAAGAAGCGAAACCATTACACCTCCTGTGCCATATTACTGTACACTCCATGCTGCATATACACGTAGATACGAATGTGACTAAAAATGATTCATGCTTAGCCACCACATTTTTCAAAAGCCAGTTTATTTATAGTACAAGCAAACAAAATAAATATGGGTAGCAAAAAACTAATACTGTAGAAAATGTAGCCAGACATATATCAACACAGTACAAAAACACAGGTTATGTAGTGGCACTGCCACACCACAACACATTGTCCTTTGGAAAAGTGAGGTAAAATACTTCTTTTTTACATTGTATCCAATGTAACATATAGGTATACACTCTAAGGCTGATGCCACACTGAGCTCATGGCGTATATATATTGGCTACATGTGCCTGCACACGAGCGTATTTCATTAATTCGGGTGCAGGCACAGGTAGGAGCGTATGGCGGTATTTAATCGCTTGCCGAAAATATATGCCATACGCTCAGTATGGCATCAGCCTAAGAGGTGTATTTATTAACACTGGAGACAAACATCACCTGTGGTGTTGCCCATAGCAACCAATCAGTGATTAGGTTTGAATTGTCACCTACAAGTTAAGGTCCCCATACACGGGCAGATTGTAGCTGCCGTCATCGGCCCCTTGGACCGATTCAGTAGCTTATCTGCCCGTGTAGGGGCAGAAACGAGGGGCCTGGCCGACCGATATATGGCCTGAAATTGGCCAGATCTCGATCGGCCAGGTTAGAAAATTCAGTCGGATCGGGGACCGCATCGGCTCGTTGGCCCCAGGGCCAAACGATCGAAATATTTTTTTTTAAACTACACGCTCCCCGATATCGTCCACACTCAATGTGTATGGGGACCTTTAGAAAACAAAAGCACAGATCTGATTGTGTGCTATGGGCAACATCTAGGGCTGCTACCTGTCTGGTATTGACCTAGACAGTATGGTTTTCGTAAGGGCTGTCTGGGTCAAAACCTTTCACTGAGATTGATGCCAGTGTCCATCCCCTGTCCAGAAACAAACACCAACAAAGTTGGCAACCCTAGCAACATCACTGGTGATGTTTGTCTCCAATGTTAATAACATACACCCCTAAGAATGCAGGCCCACTGGTGTCCCCAGGCAGGAAACACTCATTTTTCCTTCATAGCAGTAGATTATATTTTTCATGTCAAGAGTAAGCAGGCTTACACAATAGCATTGCCTTAACATAAACTGTAGTGTATGTATTTAAATATCTAATGATATGATCAGTCTCAGAGCATGCAATGCCCTTCAGTAGTTGAGGGGGTTGCATTCTGTCAAAGTTGCCTATATTTAGTACCAGCACAAAGGGATTGCTCGTATAGCAGCTCTCCCGGGCACTTGTAACTTTATACCCCATATGCCAAAGTGAAAAGTATTCTTAAGCCTAAGGCATTGAGATGGCATAAACCCAGTGGGCAAACAGATAAGTCAGTACAAACACATGTATCAAATTTACTGACATATAATTAGTTATGTGTATAAAGAATAAGGGGCTGATTTACTAACCCACGAATCCGACCCGAATTGGAAAAGTTCCGACTTGAAAACGAACATTTTGCGACTTTTTCGTATGTTTTGCGATTTTTTCGGATTCTGTACGAATTTTTCGTTACCAATACGATTTTTGCGTAAAAACGCGAGTTTTTCGTATCCATTACAAAAGTTGCGTAAAAAGTTGCGCATTTTTCGTAGCGTTAAAACTTACGCGAAAAGTTGCGCATTTTTCGCGTAAGTTTTAACGCTACGCAAAATGCGCAACTTTTTACGCAACTTTCGTAATGGATAGGAAAACTCGCGTTTTTACGCAAAAATCGTATTGGATCCGAAAAATTCGTAAAGAATCCGAAAAAATCGCAAAACATACGAAAAAATCGCAAAGTACCGATCATTACGAAAAAAACGCAATCAGACTCCATTCGACCCGTTCGTGGGTAAGTAAATCAGCCCCTAAGTCTAGGTTCAATAACGTCTACCTTCCACTTAAGCAGTTTGACATGAGCTCATTGGTTGGTCTTTTGTAAAAAAAAGTTCCATTATCCTGAACTGCTAAAAATATATATATTTATTATTTTTCACACACACATGCAGAATTCCTCATATAGAGAGGAAACCATGATAGTCTTCCTCTGACTTGCAGAGAGCATTTCTCCCCACCCCTATGCTGGCAGTTATTCACCCTCTCCTAGCTTTGTTCCATATTAAAAGGATTTGGGACCGGAGGTCCTTCTGCTTTCCAAAGAATCTATGCAGCACCCACTGTGGGAAGCAGAGGGACTTCAATATTCAGAAACATTTTAATATGGAACACGGTGAGAGAAGGGTTTAGCCTAATGGGGGATGGAAACACTCCCTGTAAAGGTGGCCATACACAGGCAGATTTTAGCTGCCAATTAGATGTCCTTCAGACCGATTCAGCAGCTTATCTGCCTGTGTATGGGCACTCCTGTCAGGCCTATCCGACCAACATCTGGCCTAAAATTGGGCAGATCTCGATCAGGCAGGTTTGATTTTCCATTGGATCCAACAACCTTGCTAAACGAGCAGATCCCAGCATGTATGGCCACCTTTAGTCAGAGGCAGACTATCCTAGCAGGATTTGGTAAATGCCAGATGTAAGATGCCGTAGACAGTGACTATTTAGTGGGCTGGAGGGGGGTGGGTTGGGCCTTTTTGTACTTTTAATGCCAGGGCCTATTCTGAATCCCAGTCCAGACCTGCCAGCAGGCTATTATTGTTTCCACTAATCTAAGGAATTAAGTATGTGTAAAATAAAATATGTTATAGATATATATGTCATAAAAAAGGGGCATTTTTCCCCAGTTGAATTCACACTGCCCTGCAGCAATTACATAGAGAGAAATCCCCTAAAACTCTTGTCAAGCTGCTTTAACCCTGGCCTCACATGGTAAACATAATCGATATTCAGACATTGGTTCTCATTTGCTTGGAAAAATATTTTACTAAGCAGGCTACAGGTGCTTGCAAGCATTATTCCACTATATTTTTTAACTCTGCAGAGAAAATATCTGAACGTTTGGAAAGCACATATTCTACCTTATAAAGATAGAAATAAGAAATATCATGGACACAAATAAGGAAAAAAATGAAAGGTACCTTGCCAGAAGCAATTCAATGAGAAAAACGTATCTCACTGTTTAGCTCATGAAAACTCTATTAAGTCTATGGGGAAAAGTGGACGTAAATTGGGAGAAAAGTTTTTTCTCCTAAATTGAATCTCACCAATAAGTTTTCACGTGATAAACCATAAAATATTTTTTTCTAATGGAAGTGAATCTGGCCCTTTGGGTTTTATTAAGTAGCAGCAAAAAGGAAGAGGGAGAGAATCACTCATGTCAATAAATTTCAGATTAAAGGGGAACAAACCCCACTTACCTCTTTTTTATAAGTAGCCCACCTGCATAGGTCCCCCTTCTGAGCACTCCCATAATTTGCCTCATCCCCTGTACCTTGTGCTTGGCTGGATTTAAGACATTGGCGTGTTTATAGATTGCCCCTTATTTCTGGCATTAAATAGGAGCAAGACAATACTTTACTTCTTAGGTGACAGAATAAATTAGAGCCTATTTGCCCCTTTTGAGAAAGCTATGCTTTTGGTATATATTATAGTGCAAAGCATTATTATATATTTGTTGAGAATTAGTAATTATAATCTCATCTGAAATGTCAGGACAGGGGTAAGATTACAGCAATGGCCTTGACTTAAAGCAAGTGTGTGAGTTGAAAGGCACATCATTGCTTCTGTCAATCCCTATTATTTTCTTTATTTGCTTAATAAAAGTGTTAGCTGGGTTTGTACAACAGCTGTCAATACTCATTCATTTTGCATTTGATAAATACACCCCAGTCCTAAGGGGTTGTGCTGTTGCACCCTAGCTTTTGCTAATAGCAATAGTAGACTAAGGCAGCACTTTTTTGGTGCATGATGGTACATGAACTTCAAGACACTTATTTTCATTTCTCTCAAGTGGCCATAATGTGTGTACAGTACATTTACCTTAATGAAGAGCTCAAGACCTATAAATTTTGCATAGATTTTAGCATTTGGCATTTTCTGGCATTTTCTGTTACACACTATCAGATCCCAAGTCTTTAGAACTTATATGCATTTCAGTTAGTCACTCTCGCTTCTTTGTTCTTTCTGCCATGCTTTTCGAAGCTCCTCAACTTCCTTCCCATACCATTCATGTAACTTGGAAAAACAAAATGTACCAGGACATACTGGGCTTTCTACAGACACAGGAGACACAGGCATAGAGGCTGAAGAAGCTCCATTAACCCAGGCTGCACCACGTCTACGAGGTGGCAAAGGTGGTGGTAAAGGTGGAGGTATGGAACTGCCACTGACCCTGGTATGAGTCTCCAAGTTTGTGTCTTCAGGATGGAGGAAACCATTGCACAACTCAGGGGGTCGGGAGTTTTCCCACTTAGTCCTGGAAACAGCCCGTGATCTACCCCTGTGACGCCCAGGTTTCCTTCGAATGCTGGTCTTTTGCATAAGCTCTAGCTGCCTTTCGAGTTCCCTCACAACCAGCCTCATATAATCAAAGCTAGCCCTGGACAATGCCTTCACCCAGCACTCCATCTCTTCTTGGGTTTCTGCTGCCAATATATAAGATCGAGATCCAGGACCATCAAATCTGACACAAAAGGCATGTTCTTCGTTAGAATGGCATAGTTCTATGGCACATCCTTCAAGCACCACCACTCCAACAGGTTCCTTATTACCCTGTTCCTCAAAATAAAACAAGAGGTTGCCCTTTAGAACAAACCAACGTTTCTGGTAGGCAGTGTGCTTTACTCCTCTTTTATACAGATATCCAGTGCAGTCTGCTGGGGAGCCAGAGGTCGCATAATGAGCCATACTCCTTTCATTCAACTTCATACTGCTTGCTAGGAGGGTATCACCTACAGGTAGACAACAAACAGCAACAGAGCAGTAAGTGTGTGTGTGTGTGTGGGTTAGCAGAAGAAATCCTGCATACAGTGGTGTGAAAAACTATTTGCCCCCTTCCTGATTTCTTATTCTTTTGCATGTTTGTCACACTTAAATGTTTCTGCTCATCAAAAACCGTTAACTATTAGTCAAAGATAACATAATTGAACACAAAATGCAGTTTTAAAATGAAGGTTTACGTTATTAAGGGAGAAAAAAACTCCAAATCTACATGGCCCTGTGTGAAAAAGTTATTGCCCCCCTTGTTAAAAAATAACTTAACTGTGGTTTATCAATTTCAATTTTCAATTTCAATATCAATTTCTGTAGTCACCCCCAGGCCTGATTACTGCCACACCTGTTTCAATCAAGAAATCACTTAAATAGGAGCTACCTGACACAGAGAAGTAGACCAAAAGCACCTCAAAAGCTAGACATCATGCCAAGATCCAAAGAAATTCAGGAACAAATGAGAACAAAAGTAATTGAGATCTATCAGTCTGGTAAAGGTTAGAAAGCCATTTCTAAAGCTTTGGGACTCCAGCGAACCACAGTGAGAGCCATTATCCACAAATGGCAAAAACATGGAACAGTGGTGAACCTTCCCAGGAGTGGCTGGCCGACCAAAATTACCCCAAGAGCGCAGAGACAACTCATCCGAGAGGCCACAAAAGACCCCAGGACAACATCTAAAGAACTGCAGGCCTCACTTGCCTCAATTAAGGTCAGTGTTCACGACTCCACCATAAGAAAGAGACTGGGCAAAAACGGCCTGCATGGCAGATTTCCAAGGCGCAAACCACTTTTAAGCAAAAAGACCATTATGGCTCGTCTCAATTTTGCTAAAAAACATCTCAATGATTGCCAAGACTTTTGGGAAAATACCTTGTGGACCGACGAGACAAAAGTTTAACTTTTTGGAAGGTGCGTGTCCAGTTACATCTGGCGTAAAAGTAACACAGCATTTCAGAAAAAGAACATCATACCAACAGTAAAATATGGTGGTGGTAGTGTGATGGTCTGGGGTTGTTTTGCGGCTTCAGGACCTGGAAGGCTTGCTGTGATAGATGGAACCATGAATTCTACTGTCTACCAAAAAATCCTGAAGGAGAATGTCCGGCCATCTGTTCGTCAACTCAAGCTGAAGCGATCTTGGGTGCTGCAGCAGGACAATGACCCAAAACACACCAGCAAATCCACCTCTGAATGGCTGAAGAAAAACAAAATGAAGACTTTGGAGTGGCCTAGTCAAAGTCCTGACCTGAATCCTATTGAGATGTTGTGGCATGACCTTAAAAAGGCGGTTCATGCTAGAAAACCCTCAAATAAAGCTGAATTACAACAATTCTGCAAAGATGAGTGGGCCAAAATTCCTCCAGAGCGCTGTAAAAGACTCGTTGCAAGTTATCGCAAACGCTTGATTGAAGTTATTGCTGCTAAGGGTGGCCCAACCAGTTATTAGGTTCAGGGGGCAATTACTTTTTCACACAGGGCCATGTAGGTTTGGATTTTTTTTCTCCCTAAATAATAAAAACCCTCATTTAAAAACTGCATTTTGTGTTTACTTGTGTTATCTTTGACTAATAGTTAAATGTGTTTGATGATCAGAAACATTTTGTGTGACAAACATGCAAAAGAATAAGAAATCAGGAAGGGGGCAAATAGTTTTTCACACCACTGTACATGAAAAAAAAAATTATTATAATATGCAGCCGCACTCTCTAAGTCTGCTGAGAAATGGAGGGATAAGAGCTGAGTAAGAAGGGATGAGAAATGCTCTAAGCCTGAATCTGTTTGGGGTAAGAGGAATACTGTGGTCCCATGAAAAAGTATTTCTGGTTAAAAAACACCAAGGTTATAAAATAATGCTTTGGGCTAAAATGCGGGTTTCTAGCCAGCCTGCACATCACTACTGTCATGATTTGAGCATGTTTGTCCAACATCTCTGTAAGGAGTAGGAAGTAGCAGACTATAAAAGCTAGCTTACGGTAATTGGGTTCCCCAGTCATGGCCTTTCACTTGTCAGGCAAACTTGCTGAACAGGTTGCCAAGGTAGACTGAGCTCAATAAATGCTTTTAAAAGAGCCAGGAGTCACAAAGAGTTCTGAATCTCCCAACTATCAAAAGCTTTTGTTTCTAGCACCATGTGCTGGGCTGCCATTAACCATCACTGTATATTGGGCCTCTGGGTGGCTGTTTGGACCTTATTCTAGGTACTGCAGTAAGACATAGAGGATCTGAAATCTCAGCTCACACATGAATGTTTTTAATTACTTATGCTTACTGCTCTAAAAAGGAAGACCATGGATTTAGCTAATTAATGAGAGCAAATAGAGTGCTTTCTACATATGAGCAGTTTCCAACAGATGGCACTATTCGGCTATGCTACAAACAGAACATGTGCATGTCACTGTGAGACAGTTTCCTCTGTTACGTGCCACGATCCATTATAGCAGATCCATACCTCTGTCCTGGTATCATCCGGGGGACCCATGGGAAATTTGATAGAATCTGGAGAATATAGCGTGACTTGGACATGGGTCTTTGATGTCACTAGAACAGGGATTCCCAACCTTTTTTTTACTTCTGAGCAACATTAAAATATAAAAAGAGTTGGAGAGCAATGCAAACATGCAAAAAGTTCATGGGGGTGCAAAATATAAGCTGTGATTGGCTACTGGTAGCTCTATGTAGACTCATAGCCTATAGGAGGCTCTACTTGGCAATAGATCTGGTTTTAATGCAACTATAGCTTGCCTCCAAGTCAGTAATTCAAAAATAAGAACCTGCTTTGAGGCCACTGGGAGCAATACCAATGAGTTGGTGAGAAACATGTTGCTCGCGAGCTACTGGTTGGGGATCACTGCACTAGACCATCCAATCTAAAATGCTCCCACAGGAGCAACCAGAATTGGGGGCTATGCTGTACCCAGTGTAAAGCAATGTAGGCTATATATGACAATACAGATTGCTGAATTCTTCTTGTAACTGGAAAATCTTGTTATGTAGCAACAAACTTATGACAACTTGTGTAACCTGTCTGTGTTTTGTTTATTATTTTATTGTAAAATACCAAAAATAAACCTTTAAAAAAAAAAATTCCGAGTCACAACCACCTTCAGTAGTGGCAACAGTTAGTCCAGATCGGCCTGTGTGTGGCCAATGTTAGCAGAACATAGGGAGATAATTTGCCATTTCTGTTAAAGAAACATTAATAATCTACAGCCAATAACACTTTGTGCTGTATATTCAGAGGTATGTAAAACAACCATGTACATTCTTATCTGAGGTATAACACGGAACCAAATAATCTGCATCTTCAGTAACAGTCACGACTTGTGACTGTTTCCCCATTAAACATTATTTTGGGTGTGAAGTGCTATAACCCACATGCTTCCGCCTGTATGAAGCACCTACTGTAGGATGGTCCAGTAAAAAAACTAAAGCCAAAAGCCAATGTTGTGCTCCTCTAGAGAAGAAAATTCATAATGAATCTGCAAACCTGGTAAGGTTCAAGCTTATTGCACTGCATTCAGATTCATTAAAGATGATAGAAATCAAAATTCAAACGGGGTGGCAGTAAATCTAATGTAAGTTTTTTTTATTCCCTGCCAGAGAAATAATCTAATACAGTGCTGTACTGCCAACTTTACTTATCTTTCCCAGTCAGCTACAAATTGTATACAGTTAGCTGAGTGATGTCTGGGATAGGTAAGAAATATGATGAAGCAGTGATGCATTAGCAGAAAAACATAATGGCTCCATCCCACCCCAATGGATTGTTCTTTCCTTGTTCTTTAAAATATACATTTATTGCATCTCTGACACACACCCTGATGCAATATGGGTTTTCAATGATCAACTCTGGTCCATTGACTAAAAGGCAGTGTCGAACTGGCCTGCCGGAAAAACCAGGATTTTTCCTGGTGGGTCCTGCCCCTAGTGGGGCCCTTTGCCTTTCTGCAGCAAAAGCATTAAGGGCTGTGGCAGACGAGGAGACTAGTCTCCCCGAAATTTAAAAATGAGAGGCAACTTCCGCGATTTTGGGAAATCGCGGCACTGCGTATGCCATCCCACCGTATGCCAGTGGGATGGCATTTCGGAGAGATTAGTCGCCCACGACAAGGGAGATTTGTTGCGGGCAACTAATCTCCCCCGTGTGCCACAGCCCTAACTTTTTTTTTTACTCTTTTCCAGGTTCTGCTTATGTTTTGTTTATTCACTACAGGCCTTGTTTAGAACTCTGTGGTGGGGGCCAGGAAAATGACAGAGGCCAAATTTATTGCCAGAGATAATGAAGAGAATTCAGGAAGGCAGGTAATGATATAGAGCTGTTAGGGAAAATTTCTTAGGAAGGATTTATACAGTGTAAATGAAGAACAATAGCTAATAGATTACCCAGAACAACCATAAAATGGGAGAGAGAAGTTCTGGACACTGTCTGTGCTATCCTCTGCAGCAGTCTTTCCCAACCAGTGGCTCGTGAGCAACATTTTTCTCACCAACCCCTTTGATGTTGCTCCCAGTGGCCTCAAAGCAGGTGCCCATTTTTAAATTTCTGGCTTGGAAGCACAGAGTTGCAGTATCACTTCAAGTAGAGCCTCCTGTAGGCTAGAAATCCTTATGGGGCTACCAAATAGCCAATCATAGCTCTTATTTTGCATTCTCGAGGAACTTTTTTAATGCTTATGTGGTTCACCAACTTTTTACATTTGAACGTGGGTCACAAGTAAAAAATGTTTGGGATCCCTGCTCTGCAGTCTGCCTGTATCCACTACATTATGTACACAGTTTGTACTAGCAATAATACAAGAAACACAACACAGTGGATAGCTCAGTTGCCCACATAGAATTAGTCCTGAATGTGTCTTTTTAAAACTATATAAAATGTTTCCCAAAGACTTCAGTAAACTGGCATCTCATGGGCAAAGAACAGTGCCTGCACGGCTATATCAACCATTTACATTTAAATAATGAACACCAATGTTTTTCTCAGCAAGACGAAAAGGTTTAGGGTCTCTGGCTAGCAGGCCCTTGATATCAGGTTCTTTTGTGGGCCACTGTTGTCCCAATGTGACACTGCTGAGAAGGAGATTTGCAGGTAATTTCTTCTATAGTACTTTCATAATAATATGCTATACTAGTGCTGTCTATCTTACTACATGTCATGGGCCAATTATGTCTCATACAGTGTATGTGAGGGCCAGATTATATTAAAATGATGATGTCTTAGTAGATATTGGTGTTTTAGGTTTATGCTATAAACACATTTAGATTTAGAACAGGACACAAGCACAGAACAACTGCAATTGTAGGATGATTTCAGACATCAAGACCAGAGGTAATTCTATTTGCTTGGGCATTAGAATGTTCACACAGAACAAGGAATGCATCTGTTGTCTCCTGTCACAAGTATCCTTAGTGCGAGGTTAAGAAAGTCACAAATAGTCTCAGAAACACCAACTACACAAATACCATTTAGAACACTGTGCTGATGTAGAAGATTTCTTTTTACCAGAGAGATACCTTTTTGGGCTATTGTGCTGAGACAGTGAGACACTTAAGCCTTTCCTAAAGAAGGACAGAGAGACACAGTTATGCTAAAACAAGCACGATGATTGGCTGCCATGGGATCAGCCCCATGTAGGAAGAAATGGTTAAATGGCAACATTTTTATGCTTGAATTTTTTCCCCTCATGTCCTCACGAGCTTTCAGGACATATAAGCTAGTATTTAGTAATCTGTACTGTAATACTCTGTATTAATGTATACCTCTAATAAAAGCAGTTTGGTTACTATCCTTAGTGAATCTGAATGATTCAAATCAGGCCCAGGGGGAACTTCGGGGTCAGGCTCGATTTGACAAATACATATGAACCCAGTATTTAGAGCACCGAATACCGACATTTCGGAAGAGAAACGCACATTGTCAAATACTACAGTCATACTAACCGTGTAGTCTTTGTAGCCCCGGGACCATAAAAATCCTTTGGAGGGCCACATCCAGCCCTCAGGCTTCCATTTGGACAGCCCTGTTCTATACCTAAAAAAGATGAGAAATTCGAAGGCAGTGCATTTTAGACTTTTTGGGTGAAGACAGAGCTACTAGTAGCAGCTACTTGTCATGGCTACTAAAATAGACAATGCTGATCATTTACTCATAACAGTCTCAACGTGTTTTAGCAGAGGCAATTCTCAGTATTGTCTATGGCAGGGTATTTTCTGGTGTTTAGAAAAAGTAGCTGCTACTAGTAGCTCTGTGTGTCTTCACCCTTTGGGTATAAGCCACTGCTGTAATCCATCATTTGAGTATGATATATACAGATAAATTGTTTTCTCTTTATAAAACAAAAACATCCTGAAGCTTAGCTAGGAGCAACACAGGCATAAGGTGCATGGTTCTAGAACCAACAGGTTCTGAGGAAGGATTTGGAAACTGACTTATCAGACTGCTGATTCCAAGGATATTTAGCATAGCAATTTACAGCCCACTCCAGGCCTTACTGAAATTGACTTTCAGTTAATGGCACATATAGGGTTGACACCTTTCCAGTTTTTACCCAGATAGCCCAGTTTTGGAAGGGCTGTCCAGGTGAAAATTGCCTGTCCAAATGAGAAAATCTGGACAGGATTCTGAAGAGAATGACAGGGCGATCAACCAATGACAACTGATGCATCACTGTTTGGTCCCCTGATATCACAATCCCACCCACTAAATGACACCGCCCCGCAGGGTGCTTTTAAGAGTCTTGTTACACAAGTAATTCACTCCAGTGGGGCACCCCCACCATTTGGTAGCATCTGAACTGAGTGGAATTAAATTGCTAGCTCCCTGTCAGTTGAAAAGACATAAGGTGTCCTCATGCACTTTTTCTATATATTATATAGCTGCATACAATATCATTTAAACGTAACTAGTAATTTATTTTGTATAAAGAGTATACAGAAGCTGACAGCTCAGGTTTCATGACTGAAGCCTCCATCAGCTAATGTGGAATCTGATCTAATCTGATATGGTCCCACATTATGGCACATTTACAAACAAGTGTAACCCATCACAAAAGATCAGCATTCAGCTTAGAAAAGCATGTAGTTGGAGGATTCACTCAGATTCGTTCCTTAAAAATAAACATACCATTGCCCATGTATAATCCAACACAAGTGTTTTACAATTTTTAAAAATTAAAATAGGCAGAATGTAATTTATGCACAAGTTTTATTTAATGCACTCATTTTTAGTAAAGGTGTTTTTAGGCTTATACTGTCCCTTAAAGAATACAGCCATGTCATCTTCATCAGCAAACACTGGCAGTAGACCTGATACCATTATAAGGATTCATCTTTCCAACAAGTCAGTGTCTACCCTGGTGACATACAGTGGGAGAACTTGCCCTGCATAAAGCCCTGACCTCAACCCAACAGAGCATCTGCACGATTAACTACAATACCAACCAAAAGACAGGCCCAGCATGGATGAAAATGCTGGACAGGCAGATACTTTTGCCCATATTGAGTATATATTTTGGAATTTATTCCATCTTTTGAAAGCTATTACTTTTGTTCCCTTTTAAGGTTGTCTATACATTCCAAGTGTCAGTTGTGCAGTTTGGACAATTGTGACCTTACTGCTATGTGGGTCTGTATGGCGCCGCAGGGTACTAGTTTCAACAGACCATTATGTGACACTGTCAGCCTGTACCTGCGGATGTCTCATCACGATTAGTGGAAGGGGTATTCGTGGATGCAAAAGGGAAAGAAGCCACAGATCCTTCTCAATTTCGCTCAAAACCATTTGTCTAACCATTGGCCTAAATAAGCATGTTACTGTGACAAATAGGAAGATCCAACCAACCATTTTTATAAAGATGGTTTTTACCCCACTGCATAGTAACTAACTTGTCAAAATACAGGCTACTTACAGTTATCCTCAGGTACTGCTCTAAAGTAATATATTTTGAATATAGTGCCCCTTAAACCTCTAACTATACTCTAGGTCATATTTTATCTTCAAGATCATTTGAGCCTACATTCAGAGTAAGTAGAAAACATTCCTTCATCAAAACTTCCCTTCCAAAAACCAGGCTGTCCAGGGCAAAACTGAACAGGTGGCAACCCTAGCCATAGTGTTTGGTCAGTTATGTGGGACTTAAAGGAAAAGTAACACTAAAAAAAAAAAAGTAACACTGAAAAAGCTATTCTACCCTGCACCAATAACTGCCCTATCTTGCAAACCCCTTAGTATTTTGAATTCTTTAAAAGAAAATACCTGTTAAAACTTGGCTTCCTGTCAATTGAACTAAGGAGATACGGCGAAGGAAGGAGCAGGCATCAACTATGCGATGATCGATTGATCGAGTCTAGCCTGACTCCTTCCTATACAGAAGGAAGGCTAGACTCGATCAATCGATCGTCACATAGTAATTTTAGTGTTACTTTTCCTTTAATAACTTTAGGAGCACAGATACATTCTCACACAAGTCTGCCCATGGGCCAGTAACGATTGCATCCCCTACACCAGGGGTGGCCAAAACCTTGATCGCGGTCCACCAGTCGATCTCCCGTGGACTTCTGGTGGACTGTGTCTAAGCCTGCAAATGCGGAAGTGCGGCACGAATGCGGAAGTGTGTCGCTTTTATGGGGTATGTGTACGTATGCTGCATCGTGTACGTATGTGGGGAGGAGCCAAAGTCAATCTTCGCGCAAAAAGGTCTGTGCATCCCTGCCCTACACATATTATTAAACACCTGCCCATGCATGCACATATACACAGCAAAAGATCTTTAGATTGCATTCTAGCTGTTCCATCATCCTTCATCCTATAGACAGAAAGAGGCTACTGTAGTTTAAACAAAATATTACAGACTATGAAAAGGCTGATTTTGTGGGAAAAAACAAGTTCTGGAAGCTTAACTAATGACTAATATCCAGACTTAGTGCATTTACTAGCCTTATTTTATTCTACCTAAATTTAAGGAAAGCTACCCTGGGAAACATATGGATGTTATATGTGTATGTTTTTTTTATATATATATATATATATATATATATATATATATATATATATATATATATATATATATATATATATTGGTTTGCTTATTTTATTTAGTTAACCTGCTTATTTACGCTACTGTTACTATTACTTGAAAAATATTTATTTTCATATGTATATTTTGGAAAATTAATACAAATTTTAAGAAACAAACAAAAAAAAAATAGTACACATACTTTAAATTAGTAAGTGAACAATTAAGACCAGTACATCCAAGTGTATGAGAGAGCTTGGCTTACAAACACTTTTCTGCTTTCCTGTGTTAAGCCACTTCCTCCCTGAGATGGGCAAATAACCAATACATGCAAAGTACTGTAACCCTTGTGCAAATAGTACTAAAACTCCTGGAGCATATTTATTACAGGATCAAAAGAAAGTCTCCACTAACCCCCATATGTAATAAAAGGCTCTAAGTTTGCCCAGTAGCAGTAACCCATAGCAACCAATAAGCAGGGCTGCCTCACGGGTCCTAGACACCTAAGGCGGGCAAGCTGATGCCGCCCCCCTCGCTCCACACATGTTTAGGTTTATTGCATCAGAGGGGGGCAAGGGGGGCTGCATCGCTATTGTGCTCTCTGCACTAGAGGAGCCGAAATTCCGATTTGAAAATCAGAATTTCGGCTATTTAAGTTACCAGGAGCGGCTTTCTGGCGCCGCTGGTAACTTGCCGGGCGCTGCTGCCTGAGATGATTTTCTCAACTCACTTTATGGCAGCAGCACCCCTGCTAATAAATTATTTGCTTTTAAACAATTGGCCAGTAAATGCTACCTGCTGATTGGTTACTATGGGTTACTGCTCCTCAGCGAACTAAGTGCCATTTATTACATAACCCCCCAAATCTCCAAAAACAGAATCCCAAAGGCCAATACTGTATAAGTGAGTTAGAATGTTCTTTTCACCCTCTGATAATGATTCCCCTTTTGCCCATAATCTCCTGCGATCTTATCCAGCGTTGCACTAAGTGCAGCAGAACACACACAACAAAATCTATAACATCTAAATCCTGCATGCTGGAGACTGTACTGCTTTCTATGTGGCCTTTCAGTATAAAACAATAGTAAAGGTCAATGCCTTATATACTGGGGGCTAATATACTATGTATCTCAAGTGTATTAAATCGCTACATTTCTTTCTGGACACGCTGAGATCCTGCACCCGATATCCCCACCTTCGGGTGGGCGATATCAGGGAGCGTGTAGTTAAAAAAATAAATAATTTGATCGTTTGGCCCTGGGGCCAAACAATCGAATTATACTGGCAGCAAGGGGCAGTCGGTTCGGGGACCACATCAACGAGCCGATGCGGTCCCAGATCCGACTGAATTTTTCCAATTTCAGGCCAGATATCGGTCGGCTAGGCCCCTCGTTTCTGCCCCTACACAGGCAGATAAGCTGCCGAATCGGTCCAAGGGGCCGATATCAGCAGCTACAATCTGCCCGTGTATGGGGACCTTAATGCTCCGTTTAGGAGAAAAAAATACACCAGCCCAGGGAAAAGATTAGTGCTGTGCCTCCACCTTACTTACCTTATATTGCCACTGCTTAGCAGACTTTGACCCGTGCAATTACTTTAAAACACTTCTGGAGCTGGTCCTTTAAGACTGCATGTTCCATGCGATGAAGGGTGACCTGAAGACACTTGCCCTTTAGGCCTGGGGGCTGGGGATTTCTGCCAACTGGTTGGCTCTTTCTTTCTTAAAGGGGAACTCTACCCAAACACAATGTAAGCTTTTTTTTTAAAAAGAAAACATAATATGACGCATATCTAGTAGAATTAAGTCTAAAACAACTGGACTTTTCTGAATTCTCTTGAAAACGTTTCACCACTCAACCGAGTGGCTACTTCAGTTCAAATGACTGGTAGGGAATTCCCCGGCATTTAAACCCCTGAGGGCAGTACAGTCACAGACATCCAATCACAATGGTTTAATTAAACATTAAAATTCAGTTAGGTGTTAGGCTAATGCCACACAAGGCGTAGGGCGGATATTTTCGGCAACTGTAAAAGCGCCAGAATGAATGAGATACGCTCGGGTGCAGGCACATGTAGGCGATATATGCATGAAAACGCGAGATAATGCAAAGTCTCACGTTTTATGCGCATTTCGGCTACATGTGCCTGCTCTGAGCGTATCCCATTCATTTGGGTGCAGGCACATTTAGGAGGCGTAGGGCGGAATTTTCAGCAATCGATTTTACGCTTGCCGAAAATATCTGCCATATGCCTCGTGTGGCATTAGCCTTAGGTGTAACAAAGTATGATCCAGTCACAATGGTACCGTGATTGGCAGGTGTTAATCTTTCAAAGTACATAACTGGAAGTCATGAAGCTGCCGGGGTAAGGATGTAAGTTACACTTAAAGTGCCGCTTTGATATCCTTACACCGCATGTCTATTTCTCTTCCTAAAGTGAAACAACCGCACAACGCCCTCACAATAATTATTATTCACAACTGTTTGGACTGTGACCATTAAAATCCTAGATGCGCAGGAGGAAGTTATGATTGCCTGTAATTAAAGGCAGTATACACACCCATACAGAACAATGTAACAAAGGATAAATTATATTATGGGCAGTGTAAGAGGAACACAGTGAGGGCTTATGGCTCATCAGATGGTACTTTTCGCATCCTTCTAATTCCTCTACATTCAGAGACATCAACCAATCCCATGTCATGAGGGGAATAACAATCCAGTCCTAAATTTCTTCAAGCCTAAATTCCTCTTATACTTGGGGGCACATTTATCAAAATGTGAGTTTAAAATTTAATACATAAAAACTCACCCACGTTCTATTCATTCCTATGGGATTGTTATCAAATGTGTTCTAACTGTCACCCATTGATAAATACACTTCTTGAAATCCAATAAGAATAAATAAAATGTGGGTGAGTTTTTATGTATTAAACTCTAAAATCACATTTTGATAAATTTGGGGGTATCATTGTGACCCGTATGATGGTTGATGCCTCTATACATTGGGAGGGTGAGAGTTGTAGTTTAAAGACAGCTGGAAAGTGTTATTAAGTGCCAGAAATCTGGGAACTGTAAGCCGAGCACGTGAGCGTGTAAATAAGTCGGCTGAAAAAGCAGATATTTTCATGTCCAGATGTTTGGGACAAATAAACAGATGCCATTGCGCCTTATAGGACTGAGGGAGTGGGCCCCCTGACTAGAAAATAAACATTCATTACTAAATATATTAGGAATAGTCAGTAGAACATATAGGGGTGCTGATTATTCAGCAGAATTTTTTTTAAAAAAAAATTCAGAGCAGCAGAAAAAGCATTTGGGAGAAGCAGAGATTATAGTAGAACAAGGGCTGGGGGGCTGGCATGGCAACTGAGACCCCATTCCCCACAGCTGGCCGGACTGATACAGGGATCACATATAGTGAATGAATGTTATTTAAGGATGTGCCTGGTTACCAGCAGCACCGCGTTGCGCCATTCTAACATCTATATACGGGGCAGTATTTATGTACAGGAATGGAAGCTGCCATACTGCACCCTGAGGCCAAACAAAAAGCCACATTAGCTATTAGCAGATCTCTCGGCTTTATAAAGCAACACAGTGAAGTATCCCACTCACTGCGGTAAAACCCTGATCCCCTCTCTATGGGAAGCAAATCAGCCCATAGCCAAGCCCGGCGGCGCCTGAATTCCCTTGGAAGTGGGATGAGAATAGTGAGAAGGAGCCGCGGTACCGTTTGTCCTGCCGCACAGCTCCGGCCCGGTCACTCACCTTCCCTTTACCCTCTGCCCGTCCCGGTATCTTCCCTTCCCAACTTCTCCAGGATCGTTCCCGGGCTGCAGCGAAATCCCGGCACTAGGAAGCGCAAGTCCGTTTCTTACAGCTCTTCTGTTCCCCATAGCGTTGCCATTCCGAACTCCAGACTTTCCGTAAAGCCCCCCAGCAGCACAACAACAGGGATCTTATGGCTGCACTTTCTGTGCCACGTTAGAGGGGTGAGTTAGGGATCCGGCTGTTCTCTCACTGCCTCATAGCGCTGCCTTGTGTCTCTGGCTTGGGAACCTACTTCCTTGTGTGTATGTGACCCCAGGCGTTACTTTAGCAATAACAAACAGCACAATTCCACCTTAGGGCGATCACTGGTCCAGCTGCCTCTGCTCAGTCTGCCTGTCTTTGTGCAGCACTTTATTATAAAAGTGTAATGCATTGGAGCGACTTTATAGAGTGGCCATGCACCTTCTGCACCAAGCTGAATACTGGCAATGTGTGGCTTCTGGAAAATGCCAGAGAGGCTGCTGCGAGATGCCAAAGACATTTGTAAAAGTTCCAGGACCTATTTTAAAACCCAGTCGGGGTCTGGGACCACCTCCTATAGGACCTAAAAAATAACATCATGCTCTATCATTTAGGCTTCTGCATCAAACTTTAACTTTTCTTCTCCTTTCATAACAGGTTTTTTTTCATTTTTCTGTAGCCCACCTGAGCTGAATGTCTGTGGTACTACTTGCTTGGCGCTACAGGAGCCCTGAGCCCCGCTTACTTTGGGGACAGGCGTTTCCCAGCAATGGCGTGCCTCCACCCAGGGATAGTGGTATGGACTTATTTCCTACCCCCTGGGAACTTCATAGAATGATGTGCTCCTCCGGACTAACAGATCTCACCAAACGGGTATATGAATAAAGTAACTGAAAAGGTTTATTGGACGAACACCTCTCCAGGAGCAGCTTGACAATAGTAAACAGTGCAGGGTATATCTCCATACGTCTCATTGAGTACCATCTCCTGTTGGCCTACCCAATGGTACTCCCGACATGTGCTCCCCTCTAGGGGCTCTCCCCGGTACTCACGGCAAGACACTCTACCATAGAGTTCCCCCGGTACTCACGCTAGGACGTTACCCCACAGGGACCCACACCGGTACTCTCACTGGGCATCCTCAGATCCGGCCTCCTGGACTAGTGGTGCCTTGGTACACCTTCCCTAGCCACTTAGTTCCCTGCACTCCGGCTGATGTAATGCCGAGAGGTCTTGACCTCGCTACTACTCCTGGAGGGGCCATGTCCGCCCATTCTAACCTAGGCTGCCCTACATATCACTCCTAGAGCGATCTATTACAGGACTCCTATCTAGAACTATGCCCGGGGCACTCTCTCCACTACTGGAGCAGTCCCTGGACTAACCAACCCCACAGCACCTGCTGCTTCCCTTATATGGGCCTATGCACCACCCTGTGGCCATAACCCGAACTACAGATGTACACCCTATTAACTATTGACAACCCAGTCATCCCAGTGTCCCTGTTTCCCAGCACCACCCTGTGGCCAGTCCTAGGGGTTCCTGTCCTAAGGGCCCATTTTTGGTAAACCCCTACATTTCTATACATCAGTAACTGTTTATTAGTGTGCTCACTGATCCTACCATTTTTTCCTGCTGCAAACAGCAGTGAAACATCTGTAAAACATGTCCACTATTTGTGAAACATCCACTAACTCTGTAAGGGCCGTGGCACACGGGGAGATTAGTCGCCACGCAACAAATCTCCCTTGTCGCGGGCGACTAATCTCCCCGATATGCCATCCCACCGGCGAGAATGTAAATTGCTGGTGGGATGGCATACGCATCGCTGAAGTTTCCTCTCAAGGCAACTTCAGCGATTTATATTCTCTATGGTATTTCGGGGAGATTAGTCCCCCGCGACAAGGAAGATTTTTCGCACAGCGGCTAATTTCCCCGTGTGCCACAGCCCTTAGGGCAATGACAAACGGAGATTAGTGACAGTTTCCTTGCCACTCGGGTAAAGACACACATATTTGTCTACTAGTAGCAGCTTCTTTTTAAAGGCTACTTTACCCAGAAAATACTGAGAATTGCCTCTGCTAAAACACTTATAGAGACAATTATCAGTAAATGATCAGCATTGTCTTTTTTAGTAGCCCCGACAAGTAGCTGCTACTAATATCTCTGTGTTGCCTTGAGAGGAAACCGCCGCGTATGCCATCCCAACGGAGATTTACATTTTCGCCAGTGGGATGGCATTGGGGAGATTAGTCTAGACATGCCATTAAGATTACGGAAAAATAGCCAATGAACACTCCATTAACTCCAGACATGCCAGTAAGATTATCGAAGATTAGATTGAATTAATGGCCCTGCAAGGAGGGAAGTTAGTAACAAGCCAAATCAGAATGCAGAAGAATTGTGATGGGTAAAAGTTCACAGCAAATAATCACCATTACACCAGTGTCGGACTGGCCCCCCAGGATACCAGGAAAACTCCCGGTGGGCCCAGGAGTCAGAGTACCCTCCCTCTCCTAACCATTTGGCCTACTTCGTGGTTATTCTCTTTTTCTGAATGGGAACAAAAAGGAACAACAAATAAGGATAGATTCTAAAATGTAATTAAAAATAATAGGAGAATAAAGATGTTGAGTGAGGAAAGGAGGAAAAATATTTTAGAGAGTGGGCCCATGGTTTAAGGTTTTTTGGTGGGCCCCTGGGGTTCCAGTCTGACACACACACTGTATAGAGCAGGGATCCTCCCCCAAGGTAATTTACCCGGCCCCTGCTGCGTCCTTACCCCTGGCTACTACCGGGTGATCAGGGAGCCGGAAGATGCAGTGGGTGATCAGGGAGCCAGAGGACGCAGTGGGTGATCAGGGAGCCGGAAGATGCAGTGGGTGATCAGGGAGCCAGAGGACGCAGTGGGTGATCAGGGAGCCGGAAGATGCAGTGGGTGATCAGTGAGCCAGAGGATGTAGTAGGTGATCAGGGAGCCGGAGGATGCAGTGGGTAATCAGGGAGCCAGAGGATGCAGTGGGTGATCAGGGAGCCAGAGGATGCAGTGGATGATCAGGGAGCCGGAGGATGCAGTGGGTGATCAGGGAGCCAGAGGATGCAGTGGGTGATCAGTGAGCCAGAGGATGCAGTGGGTGATCAGTGAGCCAGAGGACGCAGTGGGTGATCAGGGAGCCGGAGGACGCAGTGGGTGGTCAGTGAGCCAGAGGACGCAGTGGGTGATCAGGGAGCCGGAGGATGCAGTGGGTGGTCAGTGAGCCGCAGGAAACAGTGAATCAGGGAACTGGAGGATGCAGCGGGGGCGCAGGGAGCCTAAGGACGCAGTGGGGAGCGGTTGATCAGGGAGCTGGAGGATGCAGTGGGTGATCAGGGAGCTGGAGGATGTAGTGGGTGATCAGGGAGCCGGAGGATGCAGCGGGGGAGCCGGAGGATGCAGTAGGGAGCGGGTGATCAGGGAGCCGGAGGACGTAGTGGGTGATCAGGGAGCCGGAGGATGCAGCGGGGGAGCAGGGAGCCCGAGGATGCAGTACGGAGCGGGTGATCAGGGAGCCGGAGGACGTAGTGGGTGATCAGGGAGCCGGAGGACGCAGCGGGGGAGCAGGGAGCCAGAGGACGCAGCGGGGGAGCAGGGAGCCTGAGGACGCAGTGGCGAGCGGGTGATGAGGGAGCCGGAGGACGTAGTGGGTGATCAGGGAGCCGGAGGATGCAGCGGGGGAGCAGGGAGCCTGAGGACCCAGCGGTGAGCGGGAGGACACAGCAGGGAGTGGGCCGAGAACGCGAGGAGGCGTAATTTGAGGACTAGAATCCGGCCCCTCTGCAGTCTGAGGGACCATGAACTGGCCCCATGTTTAAAAAGTTTGAGGATCCCTGGTATAGAGGATTCCAGCATCTACTGCAAAACATGCATGTGCCCATGTACCAAGCTGTGAGCTTTGAAGGTTGATGTATGGCCTTTTGACCTTATACTTTGAGTCTAATAATTAAAAATAAGTTTATTGTAACTTGTGTAATACAACTGTACATACAGAAGGCTAAGGGTCACACCAACATTCCCCTTTTATATGGATTCCTGGGCAGTGCTACAAGTCACCCACCCCAAAGACCAGACATAATGTTGAGATTTGCCTTTAGTCTAGGCACAGGAGGCTATGGACTATGATTCAAAATAGGACCTTGGACTTTAAATAAGCAGCAACACAAACAGCTCCCCACCAGCCCACTAAATAGTGACTGGCCATGGCTTCTTATGGCAGCCCCCATGGCATTTGCCAGAATTAACAGATTGCCAGTCCGGGCATGTAAGGAGGGTGTGTGAAGTTGGTTGGATGGGGCAAAGGTGGGATTTAATTAGAAAAATTTCTGGAATGATAGTGCTTAGTTTATAAGTGGAATTTAAGGAATGAAAGTCTTTCTGGTTTTCTGATCAAGGGAAAACCAAACAGTGCCTCTCTTAAACCTGACCTGTGCTGTAAAGTAAAGCTACTGAGAAACATACATTTTGTCACACCCATGTTTTCTTTTAGCTTGACAGAGCTTCTGATTCAGCAAATGTCAAGTGAGGCGATCTATTCTCTGTGTATATACAGTATGTATTCATTTCCCCATATACCAAGCAATTGCACATAAAGCTTAAGCCACCTTACATTTCCAGAAAGAAAAGCAGATTTTATATGTTAGATAAGCTTCATGCTCCACCAGGGAAGAATTGGTAATACATTTAGTTTCATTCCTCTTTCCATCTATCATCTCTTCCACTTATTTAGGTGTTTGTTTAACAGCTATCTGAAAAAGTAACAAACCATATTTGTCTAGAATCTCTCCATAAATTAGTAAAAATATAGATATTATGTAATATAGAATAATGTACTGCAGAATCATAGGAAATGAGTCAGAATACTGAGTTCCAAAGAATGATGTAGCATGCTAAAGAAAAACACAGTTCTGTACATATATTGAATTTCTGCAGAGAAATGTCTTGATATGCATAAAATTGTGCTTGTTTGCATCCATTTTATTTAATTTTAACTGCAACCCAACCCAATACACGTGCTTATTCGATATCTCTCATTCCCTGGACTTCAAAACCCAGAAGACAGTTTTCCAGCAATCGTGTACAGGTATGGGATCCCTTATCTGGAAACCCATTATCCAGCAAGCTTCAAATTAAAGGACATGTAAACCCCACACACAAAAATGTAATCAGTGAACAGCTTCTTTGAAATCTTTCAATACCTGCCACACTGGTTGCCCAGAGATTAATAGTAAGGCTGCAACATCTCCTTAATCACTTAGATTTGCTTCTCTTCCTGTAACCCACTCGGCCCCCTCCATCAGGAGTTTGCTTTGGCTGTTGGCTTGTGGGCATGCTCAGTTGTTCTAAGCTAAGATTACCAAACATGGCCCCCAGTCTAGAAGGCAGTGAAGAGATGGCATTGCTAGTTCCCATAGAAACTCAGCTTTAGCTGTCTGCTTCAATTTTCAAATTTCCTTTTTCTAATAAAAAACTGTACCTTGTACAGGTATGGGACCCGTTATCCAGAATGCTTGGATAAGTCTGCTGATAAAATAACTGAAACACTAATTAAACCCAATTGGATTGTTTTGGCTCCAATAAGGATTAATTATATCTTAGTTGGGATCAAGTACAAGGTACTGTTTTATTATTACAGAGAAAAAGGAAATCATTTTTAAAAATTATTTGACTATGGGAGATGGGCTTTCCGTAATTCAGAACTCTCTGTATAATGGGTTTCCGGATAAGGGGTCCGATACATGTACTTGATTCCAAGTAAACTGCATGGATCCATATTGGTGGCAAAACAATTCTTTTGGGTTTGTTTAATGTTTAAATGATCTTTAGAAGAAGATCCAAAGTACATAAATCCAGAAATCCATCTCAGGTGCCATGCATTCCGGACAATAGATCTTATACCTGTAATGAAGATATAACTAAGGCAAACACTCTATTAGGGATGTATCAGGACTTTATTAGGGATCCAAAAGTCACTTATTGAATAGCTTGCCTTCTGTCTCCCCTAGCTGCAGCTCAGGTTGGTGTGCCAGGGTCCTCAAATTACTATGGTGAGTTAGGGCTGTTGCACACGGGGAGATTAGTCACCCACGACAAATCTCCCTGTTTCCTCTCAAGGCAACTTCCGCGATTTCACTGAAATTGTGCCGCCGCGTATGCCATCCCACCGGAGATTTGCATTTTCGCCAGTGGGATGGCATTTCGGGGAGATTAGTCGCCTGTGAACAGGGAGATTTGTCGCGGGCAACTAATCTCCCCGTGTGCCAGAGCCCTAAAGGTGGCTATATACTGCTAGATCCACTCATTTGGCGATGGATCTGAGCCTGATTTGTCCACCTTGTGCAACGTGATGATGTGGTCCTCGTCCAATTGGATTTTTAAACATGCCCAGATGATATCAGGCCACCTTTACTCTCTGGATGTTTGGGATATGTCCCTATTGGTCTGCATTGCAGATATAACATGTCTCAATTCTGCTCAATGCAATGCAGTCTATTTATATACCAGATAAAAGCACACATTTTTGAGACATTACAGAAAAAGTAAATAATTTCACAACCTGTATTTGGATATACAGTATTTTTTTTTGGTGTCATTTTATCCAAAGCCATAAGATTTGTTTATATCATTTGGTTCACATATGATATGCAGAAGCTTTTTTGTTGTTGTTTTATTTTTAGGAGCTTTGTTCTTTAAATATAGCATTAATCACCTTGGCTATATTTGACTCAACATGGACATGACTACGTTCTTGTGTGACTTCATCTTCTCCATTGCTGTTTAAAGACTCCCTGAGCTGAGAATAAACTATAGCGCAGTGCACAGGAGGAAACTGGCATTTAACAACAAAAAAAGTGCATGTTAAAAGGCCACAACAATTATGTATTTAGAACATGCCAATAATATTTCCATACTAAAAAATAAAGGTGCGATTACACAAAATGTAATACAGGTATGAGGCTTGCTATCCAGAATGCTTGGGACCTGGGGTCTTGCGGATAAGGGATCTTTCCATAGTTTGGATCTCCATGCTTTTAAGTTTACTAAAAAATAATTTAAACATTAATTAAACCCAATAAAATTGTTTTGCATCCAATAAGAATTAAATACCTTAGTTGGGATCAAGAACAAGGCACTGTTTTATTATTACAGAGAAAAAGGAAATTATTTTTAAAAATTAGAATCATTTTTTTAAAATGGAGTCTATGGGAGATAAAAAATACTTGAAAGGTCCCCAAACTCAAATGTGCACTTATTTATTAAAAGCCTTGGATTTCGAAAACTAAATTGTGAATAAAATCCAGAGCACAGCGCAATAGGATTCTACTCATTATTTTCAATGAGTCTGCCAACCAAAAAAGCCCAAATTGTAAAAATCGCTTGAATTCTGCTAGTATAACTCCCATTGACTTCTGCATAAACTTACTAGCTTTAAGATGCCAAATTGTTACATTTGAGTTTTTCAAGTTTTCTGTGCTTAATAAATCCTGAAAAATTTAAGTTTTGGTAACTCTTATTCAAATTTGTGAGTTTTAGCTAAAAAACCTCAAATCATGTTAAAGCTGTTAGTATTTTGCTGTGGTCCAAAGGAACTCATTGCCTATGTGTATGGGCACAAGAATACAGATTATAAATACAATGTACAACAAACAATATGTTTACTTTTAACAATAGTATGTAGCTGAGTGACTACGCAATGCCCTCCCCTGTAGTCATAATAAATCACCTTTTATGCCCTAGGAGTTGGGGAGTAAATGGCCAATCTCGTTTCCTGGTACAGATTGTGTAGCTGGCTGCCTGGGGATGGCTCAACCCGTCTTTTGTTAGCATTTTATTTATACTATGGTTATAGCTGAGGTGACCTGAGGGAATGGTTGTTAATGAGATTTTGCATTTACTTTTAATTTATAACATATTGCATAGGCATTTCTGCACAGGGTCAGACTGGGGGGGGGGGGGGTGCAGGGCCCATTGAGGCTGCTGCCCTGGGAGCCCCTTCACCCCCCCATGGGCCCCCACATCAGGGATCCCTGCTGCCTGCAACCACCCCCATATGTGTACATTATATTTACATTAGGTGCAATCAGGGGAGGAAGCTCAGGTAGTGCCAGTGGGGATCAGGTCTGGGTCAGCTTGGCCCACCAGATTTTTCCTGGTGCCCCACTGGCCTAGTCCTGAGCTGTTTCTGCATGTTTTTCAGCTGATACTGGTGTAATAAACATTTTATCAGGGTTGGATTCCACCTTTCAGAGAACACACCAGGGGTGCCATCTATTGGATGTAGCTGGAATAATATCAAGTTTTATTCCAAAGAAACAGGACTTCAAGCGATTATTCCTGTTTCAGCACAGCAGTGACCAACTCACGCATTTTGTATGCTATTCAGCTCAGCTCTTGAAAATTTCATGCCAGGGATAAAAATGGAGCCTCAAACAGAAGTACCAATAGATTGCTTGTCACTACAATAGATTGCTTGTCACATTTGAACATAAGTTTTCTGGGCTCTCTGCCAAAATACTTATCTAATTAAGTTTAAAAAACTTAATATCATTTTGGCGTTCAGTGCTGGAGATCAAAGCGAAATAAGGGACTTTTCAATAAGAATCCAAGACTGTGGGCAGAGGTTCCTGTTTGGGCCTGGGTCTGTTCCGCTAAAATTTGGACAGTTGGGAAGTATAACTGGGCCCTATGTTGCTTGAGCAGTTAAAAAAAAATACAGAACCCAAACTCAACCTATTTAACTTTGTTCACCAACTCCTTGGATGTTGCTCCCAATGGCCTTGAAGGAAAGTTTTGGTTGCATAAAAACCCAATATAATGCCAAACAGAGCCTTCTGTAGGCTGCCAGTCCACATACGGGCTATTAAATAGCCAATTATTGCTCTTATTGGCACCATCAGGAATCATTTTCATGCTTGTGTTGCTCCCCAACACTTTTTCCATTTAATGTGGCTCACAGGTAGGTTGGGAATCCCATTTTTGTGACCAAAACCACAGCCAAGTAGACTTGTAAGATCAGAGAATGCTTAACAAAGAAGGTTCAGATTAGGTAAAGGCTGGGCATATAGACAATATATTCAATGCATGCAGGGGGCATGTAGGTTTTTGAAATCTAGGCCAACCGTGGCTAATATGAATGCCAGATTGTACGAATATAAACACTATTTATTGAAGGTCTATATACATTCAGTGCACCTACTGACAATGGAAAACCCTGGACATTGCCATTTTTAAGTCAGACACTGGAAGTGGCACAATCCTCATTCCGAATTTGTAAAAACAAACACTCTATAGCATTGGTTTTTCAGTTGACACAACTTGTAGTGTGTCTGTAATTGTGTTGACTTCTAGGCAAAATACAGCACTGTGAATAAAAAAAAAAATTGCAGTTTGCATTCACAAGTGCCCCTTTGTGACTAGTACATTCCTTATATACAGAATATTTTCATGGTCAACATACACCTGTCTTTAGCATGTATACAATAAGATGCAAAAATAGTTTTGAATGATCTTATGACAAAAAGAATCCTGACATAATCCTCCAGCTGCTAGGAGCAGAAATATACAACATTTCCATAGTCACTGCTGTTAGCCCTTTATAAGCTGCAACCATTTCATCTTCAACTAAGGACTGATTAGTAAAAATGGGTCAGTGAGCATTTGCTGTGACAATTACTGTTGGAGCCACAATGGCTGGAGAGAAGGTAGACATCAGCTAGAGCCACACATTCACGGATACCCAGCAATATTCATATGGAAAATAGCTTTATTTACAGTAACTGCATATTTGAATTTATTCATAGAAATGAGAGCTGGCTTACTGGTCATACTGATGGCTTAAACAGTAACAGACCAGGCCAAATGGGCAATCTGTGGATTGTGGCAAATGCCAGAGGGACTGCAGTAAAATGAAATGGTATTTAGTAGCCTGGTGGTGGACTGATTTGTACTTGGAATGCCAGCCCATTTTCACTCCAAGTCCAGACCTGCTTTAGACCCTGGACTCGCTCCTCCACTGAGAAATGCGGCCTACAATATGTTCAACATACCCCTTGTCTTTGCCTTTACTTAGATGCTGTGCTTGTATCTGCTTGTACATCTCTATGTAGCCCATATGAATGCTACAACATTATTAATGCAATAATTCCACAAACAAGAGGCATCTGAAAGGGTGGACATAGAGGTTTTTACTGTGCACACATCATTTACTATTACATAAAGAACCAAGTGCTGACTGATTTGGCAAACTGAGAACACAAAGAATGCAGAACCAAACATTACAAAGTTACTGAGAACGCTGTTACAGGCCTGGTCAGTAAACACATTATTGCAGTTATGGAGGTCTATCATCTCTTTCTGATAATTTGTTTCCTAATCTGTTACACAACAATTACACAGTAACAGGGATTAGTGCTGAGTGACAGTCTGTTCAAGATCAGTATAATTTAAGTGATGTGAGATATGTCAAGTTTACGTGTTGCTTGGTATTTTCCTAGGAGGGTTAATAAGACAATCACTGTAGGACAGACTTTCGAGTACACCCAATTTTAGGTTTAGGTTAAACAGGTAAATGTGTCTTGATTAGGACAATATTTAAAACTACTACTAGTTTTAAAATACATATATAAAAAGATATGGTCCATACAAAAATGTGTTTAAACCAAACAAAAATGTGTGTTTTTGCAGATGTTGAGGATATACCAGAACATCAGGTGCTAAATAAATACAGCCCCTAGCATTGCAGGGGAACTGGGAATTGTGCAGGTGCTATAGATCTTTGCACCCTCAGGGGTCTGAGGATGATGAGATGTGTGTTACGGGAGACCTTCAACATTTCTTATTATTTAGCCTTGATAAATTTAAAACAGCCACCTTCATCTAATTCTGATGCTTTTTAGGAAGTTTCCTAGTAAGAGATCAGTGAGCTAATATATTAGTAAATATAAAGTTAGAAAAGAAGCAGTGCTTTTCAGTTGTTACCCTACCTTCAGTAGCTGGCTCAGAATGTGTTACTTCCCATACCAGTTCTATTGGGATTGGCTGCATGGTACTAGCCAGCGTTGTTAAGGGAAACAGGCTTGTCTTTAAATTTGCCTTTTTTACCTCCATGGCATAGGAGTGGGTAGGAAATGAGCAGGAGGAATTGAAGGCAGGCATGTAGAAGTCATGCTTTGGAGATGGCAGCTGCATGGAGCAGGGGGAAGGAGGGAGAGTGCGGAAAAGAAGCCAAATCTGAAAACGGCAGAAGGAAAAAGCAAACACTACAAGACAACCATAATGGTTTTACATTTTCAAAGAGACATCAATCAAGCATTTTGTCTGTGTATCTTTTAGTTGTAGTTTTGGTTGCCACCTTTTTGGGGAAAAAATGCAGTCCTTTCTACATTTTTATCCTTCCCCTATAAATAACATTGGCATTAAGCATAATTTTTACTGGCAAGGCCAGTAAAATACCGGCCAGTTGGCAACCCTATTTTTACTGCGTTACTGCTTCCATGGGTGAGATTAATACTGTGTGTCAACATATTGCCACCTCTTGTTTATTATGTGGGGTGGGGCAGGAAAAACAAAATTAGCAGAATGGGTGGTTATTTATTAATATTAAAGAGGAATGTTTAAATTCAAACTATATAGGCAGAAAGCACCAGGATGAGACACCAACTATGTGTGGATATTGCTGGCTACTATTGCTCAGAAGTGAAGTTGGCTGTAGTGGCTCTCTAGGCAAGACATCTCCTTCAAGCAATGATGCAGTAACCCAAAATTGTAAATCATTCAGCTGCTCTACTTTATATAAATACTTTCAATATAAGGAACTGTCATTTCTAGCAAAAATGTCCCCAATATTCTAGTGGAGAATATTAAATTAATTAAATATGTTGTTCATTTTCTCAACCTCACTTTTTCAATGCTGCAACCTGCAAATAATGTAGCCATGCTGTTTGGCAGAATGGAGATCACTTGAATGGGGATTTCTCCTTAAAAACTAATTTCACTAAGTGGCAGATTTATTAATATGTGAGATGAGAGCTCACTACAGAAAAACTCACGACTTTCTATTGATTGCTATGGGTTTTAGAAGTGTATTTATCAAATGGGGAACTCTAACTTTCATCCATATATAAATACACTTCTAAAAATCCTAAAGGAATGAATAGAAAGTTGGTGATTTATCTGTGGGAACCTCTAATCTCAAATTTTGAAAAATCTGCCCGTTAGTGGTACATACACCCTGACCTCAAAATATGGGACTCTCAGCATGTGTGACTTGTTCTGATTGAGAGGAGCATTGTCAGGTTAAGGGAGATTACATATAATTTGTTAAATTCTAAAATAAAATATACTGGGTAAAGTAGTATTTTGGAGAAAAAGTTTTACCTTAAAGCTCTAAATAAATCTCAAAATATCCCAGTCTGATAGTTTGTAAACCTCCCCATATAAAATAACTATTATTATCATTTTAAATGGTGCCAACATGCTACTCAGTGCTATATAGACATTGCTTATTATTCCCAGGGGTCCCTTCCCTGTGGGGATAACAGTCTAAGGGCCCTACCTTACACACTAAGGTCAGCTTCATTAGGAGTACCTGGAGAAACCCAGGAGTACCTGCAGAAACATACAAACTCCTTACAGATAGGGTTTGAATTGGAATAGAACTCAGGACCCAAGTGATGCGGTGCTGCCCAAAAGATCAATACTATTTTTGCTAAAGAATTATTAAACATACACAAGTGGGGTTTTTTTTTGCTGTGAGAGTTCCCTATTGTTTAGCTTCCTGTGCATTATACACAACTTTTCTAGTTAACTGTTAATGCTGAATGGCACAAACCCTGTTTAAAGAATTACAGTTACAATACAACTATTGTGCATATTAGAAAAATGATAAAGTGCAAAATGAAATGATAATCATAAATGTAACAAACTCATTGATAATTGGCTCCAATATCAAAGGAAGGAACCAGAGGTCCCCTTTCTAAGCATAAGTGGTGCTTTGCAAATCATGGCAGGAATAAGTATGTTTGTACATTGGAATGATATACTCTTTGCAGCCGACAGTGATATAGGTAATGGGTAGTTTGGTTACTAATCTGAATGGTATCTATCAATCTACATGTACTAATGAATTAAGGAAAGCCTGCCAAATAGGCATGAATGATATGCTTTCATATATAAATGGCTAGGTGTGAAATGACTAAATTGCAATATTGTGCTCCTTCAAGGCAACAAGTCTCCAAGGGCTAAAATGTGAAAATCTTCTATAGAAAGTGTAATAAATAGCACAGTATTTTCCAGCTGCCTCTGCCTCCCTATTAGTATGTGGTATTGTGCAGTCCATGTAATCCAGGTCTGTTCACTGTTATCAGAGCTGCAAATAATGGACTGCACTATGACCACATTGTTGTTCCAAAGGGTGAGGCACCAAGTGTAGGCAGCCCAAGGATGGAAAAGGCCCTAGACAGTAATTGAAGTGTCTGCCATACACACTGCTGTGAGGATCCGAGATAGACATCAAGGTATGAAATATACCCGGGGTTCATATGTTGCTGTCATGTGATTCTTCATTTTCTGCACTGACAGGAGGGAGACCACCATTTTCATTTAGGCGCTTGGCTCTGTAAGTTTCATAGTGAATGTTGTGGGTCACTTCTTTGAGATCCTGCAGATGGGTCCTGAGAGAGACAGATATACAAGCACAATAAAGTATAATGTATAGTTTTAAACTGAAACTGGAAAATGATTAACTGTTTGACAATGTAGCTAGGACAGCCTTCGTTTTCAACAAAGAGATGAATAAAGACAGTTTGACATCTATTTAGCCGGTATAACCTGCAAATATACCAGACCCATAGTTGTTATTGTATTAATATTATTATTATCAATAATAATAATAAATTATAAAGAGACTACATATCCCACTATTTATGCACACATTAAGCAGAACAATAAATTAACAGAACAATTAATAAAAACATAATAGAGTTACATTAAATATTATTATTAATATTAATTAATACTTAACGCATAGTTTTATGCGTTAAAAAGTGTTCGTTAATAAATTAACGATTCATGAATAATTTTTCCATGACTCATATCGCATGCGCAAAAATCTCAATTATTGCAAAGCCTTATGTCCATCGCATTGCGATAATTATCTAATAGGAATAATACTAACACATAATTCACAGACATATTTTAAGCGTTAAAACCATGAAATATTGCGGTAATTTGTGCTAATAGTAACACCTACTAGGAGTGGGCGTTACTAAAAAAACATTGCGGTTCGTGAGCGTTTGCGAAGACAAGATTTTGCAGTCGGATTTTTGTTAGATTGTGAAGAAAATCAAGTATGTGTTCGCCCTAGAGTGATGTATGCTTGAGTTTTTAGGGAACCTGTCATTTTCAAAACGGTTTCAAGTAACGGTTACGTGCGCAACAGCATGCGCTAATATCGCGTGCTATGAAATAACGTATAAATATATTTCGTGCTTTAAAATATGTAATTGCAACATAAATAACGACAATAAAATCGCTTCTTAATTCAGACAAGTGTCTTTTTTGTGAATTGTAGTAGTGGGTGGTTTGACCAAGCGATTGATGAGTGGAGAAGAGAAGGTGGAATATATGAAGAGAAGAGATTTTGTGAGGGGCAGATGAATGAAGGGCTTATATATATATAGGTTATACGAAAGAGTTTATACATTATTTTATTTTTATGTGAATCCACATTACGGATTTCAGCAATAAGGGGCCCTGTTCTCTTGGGGAGAGATGAATGTTATGGAGGCCAAGTAGTAGCAGGTTGCAGTAATCCAGGTGGGATTAGACGAGAACAAGCTTGAGGTTTTTTTGGTGATTTTGCAGAAGAAATAGTGACAGATTTTACAGAGATGTTAATGTGGTCAGAGAATAAGAGAATCAGAAAGAAGAGTCAGAGACAACCCCCAGACAACGTGCTGACTTGTCAGGGTTAATGAGCGTGCCACCAATAGCGATAGTAAAGGGGGGGAATAGGATCAGGCTTAGGTGGAAAGATGATTAGTTCAGTTTTTGTTGTGTTCATAAGGTGGGGTTGATTCATCCAGTTGGAGATTGCTAAAAGGCAGTTACAGATTTTAAGCTCAGCTCAGCTGAGTAAATGAGCCCCAGAGTGTATAGGGAAAATAGACTAAGTACAGAGCCCTGCAGCACCCCTCATCCTCTCATAGGCGATGAGGTTTTGTTAGTGTAAGAGGAAGTGAATGACGAGCAGGTCGCTGTTTTTGCAGTCCCTACTGCGAAACTAATAGTCCTGCAACTGGAATTAATGCAGTTTAAAAAAGCAAGAAAGAGAACATAAGACATAAGAATGGGCTAGGGGGATAGAATAGGAAGAACTACAGGAACAGGAAAAATTAAGATAAAGTAGGAAAAACAAGATGGTAAAAAGCAGGCAAGACTTGGATAAAAACACATAATTGACAACTGTAGGGTTACAGAATAACTCACCTGATAACAAAGTCCCGCAGCAGAGAGAATTCACAGTGAGCCAGGTTTTCAACTGTAGATGAAAGGAGAAACATTTACTATACAAAGAGATCTGGTTACAACTACATTAGAGTATGTGACAACACTAAGGGGCAGATTATCATAAGGTAAATTTAGTGCATAATACACAAAAACTCTATTCATTGCTGTGGGATTATTGGAAATGTATTTATCTAATGTATTTATGGTGAGTTCTATCATTCACCAACTAAGAAAAAAACTCTAGGAATACCTTTGTTTCTCCTTTATAAAATAAACCCCCAGTATGTTCTTTTTATGCCCCTTTATATATTTATATAAACTGATTACATTCCTTTCCTCCAAGTGTAAATAATGTTGAAATGATCAACCTGATCTTTAACATAAATCTTTCAAACTTATTAATTTTTGGCGATCCGAAAGTCAAGAAATTTTCGTACCGAACGATTGTAAACAGTGGCAGAAACTTTCTGAATTTTTCGCGCAAGTGTACGAAAAAGTCACGCAAGCGTGAAAAAAATGGTGAAAGTACGCTCGGAGCAGAAAACCTAACTGTGTACAACAGATTATTCACTAAAAAAAGGTACAACTGTATATAAAAAGAATAATATATGGCCCTTCACTTATTGGCATTTTTCCAGTTAAAGTAGCTATGCCATCTCCATTTTGATATAGTGTAGCTTGGTTATAGGCTCTTACCTTCAACAATGCCCCAGGGGGTTTTACGACCCAAAACACGCTTTCCATTTACTTGGTATTCTTTGTCACTGCCAACTACAGCAAAGGGCATGCTTTCCTGCTGTAGAGAGAAATAGTTCACTGTAGAAGGTTTAAACAGTAATATTTGTAGGTATATCACACTGATAAACACGCTGCAGCACTCCGATTCAGTGTAGAAAGTGTTTATTGTGCCAACAAACCAGGCTTGCACCCAACACTACAACAAGCGCACAGTATAGTGAAGCATTATCCCTTTTTTGTAATGTTAGGTATATCTTTATTTAATATCTCAAAGTTCCTGCACCAGTGTAGATAACAATCGCCATATGAAATAAAAGACACATATTGGCCCATTTACTAACCAACAATTTTTTTTTAAACTCAAATGGAATTTTTAGAGCTAAAAGTCACAGAGAGAAAACACTGTGACTTTTCCAGGATTTACTATGTGTCTAAATGGCTAAAAATTTGAATTCCACAACTTGCCAGGTTAAACTTGCGAGTTCATGTAGAAGTCAATGGCAAAGGTCCCTTTATTTTTACTTGAAGTTTTTTCTTTTGTCTCAAAACTCAAAAGGGGTTCGCTTGGTTTTGTCCGAATATCCCAACTTTTTTGAATTTTCACAGCAAAAAAAGTTTTTTACGATTTTCTCGCAGCCACTTTACATAGTGACATTTTTTAGTAAATATTAGACATTCGGGGGGAAAAAAGAGAAATTATGGAGTTTTACTAAATGCATCTTAGTTTTCCAAGTGCAGTAACCCATAGCAACCTATAGGATTTTTTGTTTTTAAACAGAAGACCAGTGTATGCTACCTGCTGATTGGATGCTATGGTTTACTAGGCCTGAAGAAGGGTAAATAATACTCCTCCTAACTCCAAAATAGGCATTCACCCAGTTTCTGGCTCAACAAACAAATACATTCTCAACTAAGTTTAATAAATCCATCATGCTTGTTTGTGCAATTAGAGTTTCTTGCTTCTAATAGCTTTCAAACCCCAGCTCTTACTTACCCGAATTTTATCATTCTCTGTTTTATCTTCCAAGTCATCATCAAACTCTTTTTGAGGATAGAATTCAATGCCATTCACTTCTAGCTCCTTCCGAACCTGTGGCCACCAAAACATTAATAAAAGCTATTACAGTTTTTCAATTAGATCTATTACACTAAATACTAAAGTATATTCCTTCTGCTAAAACTCTACAGAATTGAAGTTACTTGAGTAAGTAAAAGGAATTAGTCTCTGTGTTCATTGTTCTGTACATTTAACATAAATATTGAAGTTTTGTGGTTATTACAGCTTCTGGGCTGCACTGATATTGGGGTAGTACTCACCCTTTGCTTAAACTCTGTTTTCTCTTCCAGGGTCATGGTGTCTGCTTTGGCAATAACAGGAATAATGTTGACAACCTTACTGAGGTGCTTCATAAATTCTAGATCAAGAGGTCTTAAGCTGCAGGAAAGATTCCAAAATGTTCAGTTATATCAACCCCTTCAAAAACATTAAGTTAAAGCTATGTTAATGGGACATAAGACTTTAACTATGACTTTAACTATGACTGTCCAAGAAGGGGAACCATCACACACACAAAAAAGCAGGGTAAAAAATATTTTAAAAAATTCTCTCTCCCTACTTTTCACTCCAGTGGCATTTACCCAAAGACTTATATAAATCTAACAGTAGAGTAAAACAGAAAAGGTTACTGTATTAGGATTTTGTATTAAGATTTGAATAGGTTCTATCTGGGGATATTCCAGTATGTACAGTATCCAGTGCAGGTTTAATTACCCTTTTTACCACTAATAATGTCAGGCCAGGCAGTGGTACAGGCAGTTTCCATAATTTCCAGTGGGGAGCAGCACAGGAGATATTTGGTTTGCACTGTCAGTTGGGAAAATGCCTGGTTTGAGATTAGCCATACAGTGTTCTTGGTGCAAAGTGCAGCACCATCAGGAGCATGGTAGCCCTGTCCTTACCACTAGCTATAGGGCGGGATAGAGGGCGCTTATGTGCCAACCCCTGGCACCGCTAATGAACAGAAAGATTCTGAAAGCAGGCAGGGCAGGGGATAAAGTGTGAAAAACAGCCTGATTTTTTCTCATTTGGAAAAGAGACTTTTAATTTTGTAGGGGAAAAGTTATGCCTATGTGGACGTACGAGTGTCCTGTAGGAGAAATGAAGTACAGGCAGCAGTGCACGCGAGTATCTGGGATACGTTTCTTCCGGGCAATATTCACCTCCTCCTTAAGGAACTTCTCATACTGCTCATTGATAAACTTTTCAATAGGCTCCCAGCTGCAAAATGAAACAGGATGAAAACACAAAGTACAATTTACAGTATAGATCAGTAATGCTCAACCTACAGCTTCACAGAACTCGCAATAGCCTTGTTCAGAGGTGCTTCCAAACAATATCTGAAAGGCTGCAGGTTGCTCATGCTTAGTTAAATCAGCACATGCGTAATTATCATTAGAAACAGTATATGTATATACATCCTATATTCCAGAGAGAACTTTCAGCCCTAAACTTGCAGGACTTATGCTCCCAGCATTCTTACAGCTGTCATAGTGCAACCTAGCTAAAAATGTAGCTTTAAAATATCCAAATTAGTGTTCTGTTGCTTCTAAGGTAGATCACACAGGGCCTTGGCCAGGTGATTCTTGATTGTAAATGTGACAGCAAAGGGGCCTTTAATTTGTTGGTGTTTATGATTAAAGTAATTTGGCTATTTACAACGTACAAATGAATATCTCCTAAGGGATACAATTTACACCGCCGTTTGCTGATACTGTAAAGTCTCTTGGGTGAATGCAGTGAGGCTATTTAGACAAATGCCTCATAAGATCATCTTTGACAATACTCATTTGTTCCAATAAGAGTGGCATCAGTGTAAACCTATAGACTTGTCTGTAAGATGGTGGGGGGGGGGGGTCCTCGACCCTTGCCTCATCCTATATCATATATTTTCAGAAATTTGTTCAGGGAATCAGTTTTAACAAGTAGGGATAAAGGTAATACAGGGTTGGGGTGCAGTGAGAAAAAAGGTTCTATCAGACCCCCATTCACTATAGCATGCAGTCAGTGGCTTGGGCATGCAAAGGGTAGGGGAGGCCCTATTATTCCCCAGTTAGAAGCAGGCCCAACTAAAATGCAAACTGGGGTGAAAACATCAGCCATATAATTTCCTTTCATGTAAATTCCTTTTTGATTATTTTCTTAATCCTGCTTTTGTGCAATAATAAAACAATTGAATTCTGAATGAATGAAGCATTAGGAAAACCTCACTTTAATAAACTAGACCTGCAGTATGAACTGTCACAGTAGCTTTCATGTGAGTCGTTGCAGCAAAATATCCAGTGTGAATTCATCTTTACACATGTACAAGCAAACAGTGTTTAGAAAGGAAAAGTTCTAGGCAATATAATCAACTGCATGACTGCAGCTACTGAAGCTTACATATAAAATGGACATGCTTACCAGTTTTCATTATTAATCTGGTCCCCAAACCCTGGGGTGTCAACTACTGTGAGCTTCATTTTTACTCCTCCTTCTTCAATAACTGGCAGAAATAAGAGTATAACATTTTCATTTTTACTATTATTAGACAGTTATTAGTGCATGACATTAAGCACTATGTGCTTTGGGATATTACTGAATCTGCTGCAGGGAGTACAATGCACCACTTTAGTCAATGACCCCCTTTGTGTTTAGAGTTACATTAGGGCAACACCAATAGCCAAGTCACCCAACATGACCCACTGGTCTAACTTAGGTTACTAAGCCACACAGCAAACTTTTTTTAGGACCACTTAAAACCCCAGTAAGGGGGATAATACATTAAATTTAGGCCTTATACACTCCTGGGTCTCTCATTAGTCACAGGGTTTAATTTCCCTGTTATTATCCCCTCGTATATGGCACTATCTTATTTAGCTAACCCTGGTTAGTAGATAGCTACTGTACATCAGGGTTTGTTGCTGGCAGAGGTGATGAGCCCCTGTGATATGACTGATAATGTAGGAGAGATGCTCAAGGCAAATTATCATATCATTTTTTTTTTCATATTTTTTTTTTATCATATCATATTTTTAAGTGGACACAATTTCACTTGTATTTGAGTTAGAATTGAACAAGTCAGTGTAGTGATGGGTGAATCTGTCCTGTTTTGCTTTGCCAAAAAGTTTGCAAAGTGGTGAAAGTTCGCAAAATGCATTGAAGTCAATGGGCAACATTTTTTTTTTCTGCAACATTTTTTTTTAACAGCCATTAGAATCTATGTGCATTTTTTTTGTGGCAAAACCTGGCAAAAAATTTAGCTTGTCACTACGTAGCACCTAAAACTGCAGCCTGGAATTGCAGTTCCCTCTGCCATCATCCTAGTCATATTTTATTATTTCAAAAATGCCAACAGATTCATGGATTATATGAGCACAAGGTCATTCGAAACAAGGACCTACCATGGCTGATAGATTTGATTTCCACTGTCTTAGGTATTTTGTCATCCCGACTCCAACCTGCAGATTTTCGACTCACTTGGGATTTAAAGAGTGTGTTCACCAGTGTAGATTTTCCCAAGCCACTCTGTCCTGAAAAGAGACACATAAAACACTGATAATTTATAAATGACCATTGACCTTGGTCACATGAAGCCATTCTTCATTTGTTTCCATCTAGGTATGGTGGGATACTACCTTCACTGACCAGATCAGCTACACAAACTGCACTGTAACATCAACAATATCAATCCAATAGCTAATTTAGTGCAAACAACTAAATGATCAGGCATGATGAACCAGAACTCTGTTAAATCTATTAACCTCCTTCAGTTGCTGTAAAAAAGCATATGTAAAAAAGTATTGTCCTGTGTAATAAAAATTCTGAGTCAGTATTGTCTAACTAAAGGCCAATGGGACATTATGTGATGGTCAAGAAATGTTTATGTCTGTGACCTGGTGTTTGAAATAGACAAGAGAAGACCATGTTTGGAAAAGTCCTGCCAGTGAAGAAAAATTGGAATTAGGCTGAGAGAGTTGATCTCTAATTGTGAACTGTGAGTAACTAGGTATTAACCTCGTGGTGGTCCATTGCCTGGGAGCTACAATCTCAAATGTTAGAGACTGTTAAATATTTTTGCTGCCTTGTGAAGAAATACCCTCGCTCATGTGTGTTTGTTTTGTGGAATAAATTAAAGTTTGCATTTCTTGTGTCCATGTCTCTTATCTGCTTTAGAAGTCTGCTTGCCCAACATTTTAAAATCAAATGATCAAACCTCTCTAGGAATTAACTAACTTCTTTTTAGTCCAATATGATATTAAAATCTGGCCTCTCAACGTACAGTGTAGTAGATAATTGGACCTGAAGTCAGAGGAAATGTTCAATGTGCAAGACTGGGACCCACATAAAAGTATTACATGCATTCACATAACAAAAAAAAAAAAAATTTCCACATTTACAGTCAGTACTATACATAATAAATATTTCTCAAACAAGCAAAACAATGCAGTACCATCATAGTGCAGTGTGGATATTAACTAACATCCAACACACTAATATGTTTCTATCTTCTTTTATGCCTGAAGAACACTTACCAACAACCATAATATTAAAATCGAAGCCCGTTTTCATTGTTTTCTTACGCATCTGCTCAATAATTGTGTCTATGCCAATGTAACCCAAAAGGTTGGGGTTCATGCCCACTGGCTTCATGGGCACTGCTGGTTTGGGTCGAGTTTCCGGGACAAGTTCTGACATGACTGCTTCTGCTTTATTGTCTGCTGCTCCTGGCAAGGCAAAAACAAGGTTTTGCTCAATGGCATCTAAAACTATAAATCATATATCATTTTAAGATTGCTATTAAGTACAGAGTACAAAGCTGTAGATATTATTTTATGATGGATATAACTGACACCCCAGTAATTCATTAGGAGATGGAATGGATTGTTGCTATTCCAGTATACCAGCCCATCCAACCTGAGTTCAATGAATTGAGCTGATCATCTGTTAGATTGTAAGCTCTCACGAACAGAGTCCCTATGCTATAGTCTCCTAACAATATGCAATTGTAACTGCATCCTTTCTGGTAAAATGTTTATATGTATGGGTAAACTATTATGTCATCTATTTGAGGGAGATGATGGCTCTATAATAATAATAGCATACTTTTTCCTATTGTGTTATTCACAAAAAAAAAACTATGGTATTTATAATTTCTTGATCTAAACAGGGAAAAACAATTTACTGTTCACTGGTAATCTAAATGTCTACCTTTCAAGGGCCAAACATGGAACAGCTACTGTACAAGAAATCACAAAAACCATAGATTTAAACTAGTGATTAAAACAAAAAGGCAAAAGGTATGGCACACTGTGTGTGTTTTTTTGCATTTTTTATTGTGTACATTTACAGCACAACAGGATAGGTAAGTGTTTAAAAGGAATGACAATAAAATTGTCATCGAAGCAGCAAAGCCAACAACACCAATGGGCTTCTAAAAACATGTAAAACTGTATTTACCATTCTCTTATTTACCAGAAAATTACAATTTTATTTACTTATTACTATAATTATGAACTGGCTTGTACTAAATGAAAAGTGTGATGAATCAAGCAAAGCTGACTACAAGTACTCCAATGTTTTAATGCAAAACAACATTGCACACATTTCTGAAATTTTACCAACAGCAAAACAGATATTTGTACATTTTTTAAAGTTGTTGAATATTATTGTTTTATCTGGAACCATTCTGGGTTAAGTCTCCATTAAATACATTCTTGTAAATCCCCAGTCCAAAGTACGAATTGTGTAAAATTTAAATAAATAACTAGGACATATTGTTGATATATTCTAAGCAAAATAAGTGTATTATTCAGCCAGAAACAGGCCCCCGGAGCAAGGGCTCTTGTCCTTTTGTCCTCTTGCTCCAGTTTCTGCATTTGCAGACACAAATTGTACTGTGTGAAAGCACATTTCTGTCATCACGGACCCGGGGGGGGGGGGGGGGGGGGAGGTTAATGCTGCTGAAACTTAACAGTGTGATATAAAAAAATCTATGCTTATATAGAGATGGACAGACAGAATCACAGAAATAATTAACAAATATCTCAGCTATCATACATCAGACAGTTTAAATCAAATGCACAAACTTTGGTAATGTAATAGGTGTAATCTGTGAGACCCTCTATTATAAAACAAACAAGGCCACATTACTACCCACATAAATACACACAGGCATGAAACCAAGTCCCCCCCATAGACTTATCAGACATAGATACACTATACATGTTTGGTGTTGCCCACTCCTTTTGTTCAAGAATTCCATCTGTTTGTATAGCGTGCACCAATTATATACAGCCATGTCATCAAAATGGATGCTACACACTGCATAAAACATGAATGAAATACTGAATACAGTGGAAATACCATATGTTTATGAAATCATATCAGAACAATTTTGGGGCAAAGCCTCCAGGCACTTAGGTTGAACTATATATAGCTACATGCTAATAAAGTCTGGATATACGAGCAGTGAATGAAGGATACCCTGAGCATAGTGTTAATAACTTTCTTCTGGACCAACATTAGTTGAAGAGAATTTTGAAATGTTGTACTTGTTTTTTAAATCAAGAGTTTGTACCACGTGTTAAGCAATAACACATGCTAATGGACTTTAAGAGATGGACTTTAAAAAGGCTGAAACTATTCAGACAAAATGCCTCCCCATGGAACTGTAAATCCACTGGTGCCTTTGACCTCTGTCTGTTGTCCTTCCTCTGTTAGATGAATTACTGTGACTTTTCTGTGTGCCTCTGCAGATGACTTTCCCAGTGTCCTGTTGTGTAGTAGGTACTTGCTCATTGTCTGATTCCCACTGTCACATTGTATCCACAAGGCTCCTCTCTGTATTATAAGAGATGCCCTTCTCTTTGCTTGACTCTGTCTAACTCTGTCACATCAGGCATTTTTTAAAATCAGTAGCAGGATGCACCATTTCAGTTTAATTTCCTCTGTCACATTTAGTATCTAGAATGCTTTTCCTGGTAGGTGGTGCTGATGTGGATCTGGCCCACTGTGTCACTTTACATCACAGCATCACACATCACATCAGAATCATCCTATCACATATTTGGCCTTGTTTTCATCATATCTCCAGGGCTTCTGTCTACAGAATGAGGCCCATCACATCTCTCTCAATCACATTATGTCCAATCTCTCCTCTGAGCAGTATAAGGATCTTTGGCTCTGTCTGACTGTCACATTGCATCCAAAGAACTGCTTTGTCTAGTATTAGGACCTTCTCTTTGTCTTTCCTTCTTCCCCTGGCATGTTAAATCCTCAGGGCTCCATGCTGATCAGCACCATGTTTATTATGCCTCATATTCTCATTTTCACAACAACATTATTATGTGCATATATAGAGTATTCTATCTATCTATCTATCTATCGATCTATCTATCTATCTATCTATCTATCTATCTATCTATCTATCTATCATCATCTGAAGGCTCCTGATTATCACTTCCCCCCTTTTTCCCTAATATTATCTCAATATTTGTCTCCATGGAAATTCTGTCTCACCTTTCTATTTTGATTTTCACTATCTCTATCCTCCTTTCTCGTTTAAGCCTCATTCTCTCCCCTCTCTTCACCACCTGTCTTTGGTTCTTTGTATTTCTCTCTTTGTCTTTCACATTCCTCCTGTCTCCCTGTGATCCATACAATTCTGCTTCAATACAATAAGCATTAGCACTAAGCATGGTTCCTCAGTGATGTTGTTAGCATGTAGTTGGCACCATGCACCCCTCAGCTGGCTGCATTTGCACACAGGCCCTTACCTTTAAACATCAGTCCTGTGTGTTCAGCGTTGGTGCTGGCTGTCTCTTTCTCTCCCTCCTTTGATCTGTTTTCCCTCCCCTGCCTCCCCTCCCCTACTCTCCAGCTCAGGCAGAGATGCTGCTGCTTTGTTCACGTGACATGAATTCTGAGCATCCCAACGGATTCCCTACAGATGCTCAAAGACAGGAGGTGGATGAAGGGGAGAGCAGGGGATGCTGAGAGACAAGGAATCATTTGGGATAGTGTAGGAAGGCCAGAGGGAAGATTGTATATGTGGGGGGTGTAACAGAGCAGTCGGAAAAATGAGTAAAGATGTATGGCTACATATGATGCTGAGATAAATATTAAATATAACAAGAAACTGTGAAAAATGTACTGAGACGATTAGAAAAGATTGTAACCATGTTAGGATTATGTTAATCTGAAGAGGATATATGAGATTTAGATCTATTGTGACCTGGTATTTAAGATAAAGTTTGAAATGATTGAAATTGGATAGCAGATGTTTATTACTGTATTTCTGTCTCACAATGCTTGCTTAGTGAGGACATTTTTGTTAATTTTACAATAAAAAAAAATTGTTGTAAAAGTAAAAAAAAAAAATGTATTGTACAGGTATGGGACCTGTTATCCAGAATGCTCGGGACCTGGGGTTTTCCGGATAAGGGTTCTTTCTGTAATTTGGATCTGCATAACTTAAGTCTCCTAAAAATCATTTAAATATTGAATAAACCCAATAGGCTTATTTTGCCTCCAGTAAGGATTAATTATATCTTAGTTGGGATGATGTACAAGGTACTGTTTTATTTTTACAGAGAAAAAGGAAACCATTTTTAAAAATTAGAATTATTTGCTTATAATGGAGTCTATGGGAGATGGCCTTTCTGTAATTCAGAACTTTCTGGGTTTCCAGATAATGGATCCCATACCTGTACAGAAGAAAAGTAATCAAACTTGAAGGACAATGGATGCCTAAGACCATATTACTTACCTAAAGGGAGAGAGTAGCAATCAGATGGAATGGATACACTGATAGCAGAAATTAATAGGGGAGATTAGAAGTAGATGGCGTAACTCCAACCTTTTCAAAGTATCCCTTCTGGCCAAGCAAAAGATCCAGTGCATTTACTTAATTCTTTGGTAGTATTCTTTCATTTGTTTTCAGAGCAGAGACAAATGGAGAGTTGGAAATGTTGGAAGGCTGGGCCGCCAATTTAGTAAAAACATAAACAAAACAGGAAATGCCAGCTTGTGACTTTCCAGCTGTTGTAGTTTAGGTTCACAGAATGAGCTTTAGATGAATTTTTAAACATTGAAATATATCCTTTGTACTTTTTATAATGACATTTACTAGCGATAGGAGCATCCCTGACATTGGGGGCTCCACTCATCCTGTCTGACCTGCTCACTATCCATTTTTATGTTAGGCAGCCATTGGCACACAAGATACTGTATTAGGGTAGGGAAATGTAATATACAGGACAACATATATCCTATTGCAAATTATAAGGATGGTATCTTATTTCTTCTTTTGGTCTTAAATATCACTTATATGCAGATGACATCCAGATATATTTAGACACCCCTGCACTAACCACTGATGTTCAAACCCAGATTGCTAACTGCCTCCTGGCTATCTCCTCCTGGATGAACCGACGCCACCTCAAACTTAACCTAGCTAAAACAGAATTTTAGCCCTTCTCCTCATTTCACCATTACTATTGACAGCATGACCATCAACCCTGTTAATTCTGCACACTGCCTTGGGGTTATCTTTGACCAGTCCCTCTCCTTCTCTAACCATATTAATAACACTGCCAAAACCTGCCGCTCCGCAATATTGCCAATATACGCCCCTTTCTTTCACAAGTAACAGCTAAAACACTAATCCATGCCCTTATCCTATTCCCTGTGTATTTATACATATTTATTGTATTTATTATAACACTTGTCCTGCATGTGTGTAGTTTTGTATTTTGTAAGATTGTACAGTGCTGTGTATCCTTGTAGCGCTTTAGAAATAAATTTATACATACATACATACATACATGATACAAGTTACCAGAGTTCTTGCTTGCGGCCTTGTGCCTATATAAGGTCAAATTCCTCATTGACATCTCATATCCAATTAGTTTACAGTTCGAAGTACACCAGACTTTATGTATGTAACAAAAGCTAGATTGAAATGTAAGAGCAAAACCTGTTTGATACAAGAACACTACATTGTAAATACTATATTCACCTATGACTGATTTTGAATTTGATGTTTAACCAAGAGTTAAAAGGATTCTGTCATGAATTTTAAGATACTTTTATGATACTTTTTATTTCTAAATAACACTGTTTACACTGCAGATAATTCACTCTACCATTCAAAATGTTATTCTTGAACCAACAAATATATATATTTTTAGTTATAATATTGGTATGTAGGCAGCCATCTCAGTGCATTGTGCCCGATTCGGAAGATAGAATAGAAGATAGAATAGAACTGCTTTTAGAAGACCTATTGTTTCTCTTACTCCCATGTAACTGGAGGAGTCATGACTTGGCTGAGCCGGACTTGGTTATTTTACTATTGAGTGCTACATCTACCATTAGGTGGGGCATGGGAGCATTTTTAACAATGCAACTGTCAGGAAGCTTGTTGCTCCCTTCCCATTGTTCTGCTGATTGGCTGCTGGGGAAAAAAGGGAAGGTGATATCACTCCAACTTGCAGCTCAGCAGTAAAAAGAGATTGAAGTTTACATGGCTGTGGGCACCTGGAAAATGAAGAATATAGCTAACCCCACATAAAATTTCACTCCAACTTGCAGCTCAGCAGTAAAGTGTGACTGAAGTTTTTTAGAGCAGAAGTCACATGGCTGAGGGTACCAGTTAAATTCTGAATATGTCTAGCCCCGTGTCAAATTTCAAAATGAAATATCAAAAAATCTGTTTGCTCTTTTAAAAAACAGATTTCATACGGTATAAGGCAGGAGTAGCTCTCCTAAAGGAAAACTATACCTCCAAACAATGTAGGTCTCTATAAAAAATATTGCAAGCAAACTCGTATGTAAAACCCTGCTTCATCTAAATAAACCATTTTCATAAAAATATACTTTTGATTTTAGTATGTGCCATTGGGTACACCTAAATAGAAAATTGTCATTTTAAGAATTAAGGGCCCCGCCCCCTAGGATCATAGGATTCACAGTGCACACGCACAAGCCAAGGCACACATACATGCTAGGCCCCATCAGCCAATTATTGGACAGCGTTCTGCCTTTTGCTCCCACACTACTTCCTGTTACAGTTAGAGCTGCATTATTTCCTGTCAGCTGATCTCTGAGGGAGCACACAGCCCATCACTAAATGGTGGCTCAAGGAAAATGGTGTAAAAGAGCAATATTTACTGATATGTATATCCCAGTTTAGTGAGATTCTTTAATAGGTCACTTAATATAATATAAACTATCTGTTGGTTCATTCTGGGGGTATAGTTTTCATTTAACTGATCTATTTTAAAAACAAAAAAAAAAAAAACATGTTTTCCTGTGACAGTATTCTTTTAAGTTTTAAGGGAAAAAAAAAAAAGAATTTCTAGAAAGGAAAAGTAAAGGGGCGAAATATTATAACACAGCAGGGAAATAATATTGCAGGCAAGTAACTTACCAAGATCCCATGAAGACATTGGCTCATCAGAGGAATAAGACAACAGATCAAGAGCGGAGAAGGAAAGTCCTTCAGAAAGTGTGTGGACAAGTATCTGAGATGGGGCAGTTTGCCTTCCTTTTTCTGCTGTAGATACAGTGCCTCTTCCCCTCCACAAATGGTTTGTGCTCTCTTCCTTTGGGAACTCAATTGTCTCATCTGAAGGCCATTTCTCCCTGGCTTGGTTGGTCATAGGTAGCGTTGGCCAGATGTCTCCCTGTTTCGTTGTTGGAATTACAGAATGACCCGAATAGCGAAGTGGGGATTTAAGGGTGCTTGAGTGCATTGCACTTTTCTGATTTTCCATAACCTTAAATAAATAATAGAAAGTAAAATAATAAGGATGAGCTTTAATAAGTCTGCAAAATACTTAAAACCTCTGCATTAATTTTTACCTGTCACCAATCTTGAACCACTCTGACTTGTATATGTTCTAGGGATGCACCGAATCCAGGATTTGGTATTCGGCCAGGATTTATCGGTAGAGTTTGGATTTGGCCGAATCCACGGTCCTGGCATATGCTAATTAGGATTTGGAAGGGTTAATGTCGCTGCATAAACACAGAAGAGTAACATTTTTCGCCGCACAAATGCTAATTAGGATTTGGATTCGGTATTCGGCTTAATTCCTTGGATTCATCAGGAGGCATCCCTGATCAAGAGGAAAGTTGGTAGGTTGTAAGGGGCACTGAAAAACTATATCTTCATGTGTTCTGATGATAAAGTGACATCATCAGAAGTGGCGGGGGTAGAAATGTTTAAAGGAATTAAATATAGATAGTATAAATTATATAATACAGGTACTGGACCTATTATCCAGAATGCTCTAAGAAATAAGAGAAAGGCTCAAAGGATCATATTAGACTTATTCAAGTAATAAGGCACTAATTCCCAGGATAAGTGAGTTTTTTTAAGGCTAATGAGATTAGTCGCTGTGATAATTTTCGTATTTTCCTAACAAACGATTTTCCACAAATCCAGGTGTCATATTCCCGCCCACAATTAGAAATGACTTTCAGTGTAATGGGGAAATCGCAGCGACTTTCTGCTCAGTGGGTTTTACTTTCAGCGATTCCAATAGTTTTGAATAACAATGCTTTCTTTGTAAGCTCAAAAAGGCATCTCATAGCGATTCAGAGCGATAAGCGATTTGAAGTAGTATCGTCGGTGTAGGTACTGGCGATTTATATTCTTCTCTATGTAGAGACAAAATGAGCTACTTGTTGCTGAAAATTGCTTTTTATAAATAGCAGCGACTAACCTGGAAGTGGTTCAGTAAAATCAAGCAGCGGAATGTTGTACTTGAAAAAGTAAAATACATTACTTTATTTGTTAAAAAGTCTTAGTCTCTTCAGCCATATTCTACTATTCAGAGAGAAAGGTCAAACTAAAAGATGAATGGAGACATACAATATTTGTGCCCCACCCATGAAAAATATTTACAAGCAATTACTATTGAATTTCTGTTGGATGAGCCGCAGACACATTCTGACATTTCAGATGTTCATACACAATAGATGAGGTAAAAAAAACTTTGAGTTTCTAGTTCCTTGTAGCGATAATGCTAATGTAAAAAATAATAAAGAAAAATGTAGGAATGTGAAATACAAACAATAATAAATAATAATATCCTAAATATCCACAAATTGTAATTGTTAAGCTAATCAAGCAACAATTTGCTGCTACTATTTTCTGGCTAGTGTGGACCCTTACAAAACAAAAATGCAAAAAAACAAATAGAAAAGAGTGCTATAATGCCCGAATAAATACATTTACAATAGTTTATCTCAAATACTACTGCATGTTATACCACACACACACATATACATTTTAGTTAGTCCTAGCAGGTTTTAGCCTATAAGGGGCTTGATGCCCAACTTTTTGTTTTTTTATCTATTTTAAGCTAATAAAGATCATCCTGCATTTATTTCTATTATTTTATATATTTTTTTATATTTTCTTATATTATTTTCTTTTGCAAAAAACGCCTTACAGCCATTTAAGTTTCTCCTTTTATCCAGGAGCAATCACTTCTAGTTGATCCAGAGCAAGGCATAATATACCTGTTCCCAATCTGGCGCAGAGAGGGAAGAAAATTCTTCCTGACTTCAATTAGAGATCTATATAGAGATCAAACTATTCATGTACTTCTAACATTGGGTACATTTTCACTAAAGCAATAACTCATGAAAACCAATGATTTGCTTTCATTATTCTTACTGTAACTGACTATAGAAAGCCAGGAATGTACTGAACACCACATTTATGGATTTGGTCAAATACAGAATCCTACACCAAAGTTTTGACATTATACTGATCAGAGACTGGCCCCTTATTTGCATGTTTAAATTAGAAAAATATTAAAAATTGCAGCAATTAAGAACTAAACATGTTGTCTATACTTGTCTTTAGCTTTAAAGTCACATTACTTTATGGGTTTGGTTTACGTTTGGCTAATCATTTAGTATTCGAAATTGCCTTAATCCGGAACCATATCCTTGACTTGGTGCATCCCTACCTGCAACTGTTGAAGGGCTCAGTCGCCTGAAGTTCTCTCGCGAGGCAACTTCAGAAAGACAAAGATGTCTTTAGAAAAACAAAGGGCCGCGTATGTTTTCCCACTGGCTGGTTTAAAAGCATTGGCAGGAGATTAGTTGCCTGTGGTCAGGGTCAGACTGGGGGTGTGCAAGTCCCACCGGGACTGCTACACCAGGGGCCCCCACACACCCTCTGGGGCCCCTGCCAGCCCCCTTTTCCCCTGCAGACACACCTTATACTTGCTGCAATTGGGGGAGGGCAGGCAGGGATCAGGTCTGGGGGGTCCACTGGGTTTTTCCCTTGTGCCCTGCTGGCCCAGTCCAACTCTGCCTCCAGTAGAGAAAATTTATTGGGAGTGACTAATTTCCTTGTCGAGTCATTGCCTTAAAAGAATGTGCATTTATTCTAAAAAGGGTGAAAAGCAAAAAAAAAAATATGTATGTTTAACTCAGAAATAAGAAAATGAATCATTTTACAGCCTATGCTTACTGAATGTGTCGCTCTTAGTATGTTAGTATTGTACACAGTGGAGTGAGCAATCTCAGTATTCACACAGATATGTTTGTCAAACTATGCACTACCAGTAAGTAAGGACAGGGAGGGATTGCTAAACTTGGCACCCCTAGGCCAGCTGCAATTCATGCCATCTGTACAGCAACACAGCCACCCCTGCCCCCTACCCCACACGCAAGCCTGTCCACTTTTTAGTTTTTTTCTACCTGCCAGTGGGGACTGGTTGACAAGAGATAAAGGAGATCTCAAAAACTTTAGTCCCCAGAGGCAAATGCAGCTAGATGGCATGCCCCTCATTTTCTGCCTTCCTAGGCCCAAGCCCACAAAGTCTGGGCTAGTAAATAAACTACAAGCTGGGTTAGTACTGGAGAATAAATCAGCATTGCTAGGAACAGCCTTGTTGATGAAACATCTCACAATCCTTGTTTCTGGTGACCATACTACTAAACTAGTTAAGAAAATGTTCTCAGAGGTGTAACCACTAAACACAAGTAAAATAAACTCTGTACTGGTTTTATAGCACAAGCCCAGAAAAAAATGTTTGCAGTGTTTTGGTGGCCAAAATCCAAGACTAGTCCTTAATGAAAATAGGGACACTAAACATATATTGCTCACTGGCATCATTAAAAAAAGGGGACATATACAATTTTAACAATGCACTAAACCATGTGGGTTAAACCTTTGGGTTCAAATATGTCCATAACTGCTTGAAAACTGTGCTCTACCCAGCCCTTTTGCTAGCTTCTGGTTTAGACTCTTCAGTATGTGGCTGGGGCCCCTGGCCCTGATAGACTTCAGTAATAGAGCAGCTTCTACTTAAAGTGCAGTGAATATGCATAGGGTGGGTGGGGCTTTGCGATGTCACAGGCAGTCCCTTCCTGCTCTGCTCCCTCCCCCCCCCCAGGAAACTAGGGAGGGGTTTCCCTGCTACTGTTGAGTAAAGCCTGTCAGTCAGTGCTGTGACCACTTCCTGTGGGAGATTGAAGTGACACTCCCATCTTTCATTTCACTCTGGCTTCTGATTAGAGAGGTTGTGTATGCAGCTCTCATATAATGACAGTTTTAGGAGGTAAAATGCTTTCAAAACATCTTTCTTTCTGCATCACTTCACATTTTGAGGGAGTATGAATATTAAAACTGAATATGAAATTTATATAAAATGTCTCCTTTAAGCGCTGTAACATCGCTGCTTGGAATGTCACCCTGCGACAAATCCATAAGAGACAACTTAAAGGTCTCAATGAAAATGTGTTCCCTACAGAAGTGACAATAATAGTTTGACAGATGGTGGCGCAGTAGTATACAAGGGAATGCCCTCAACTGTCAGTGCACTTGAAAGTGAAGGCACCCACCAGGAGTGAGACCTTCCAGCAGATTAGCAACAGAGCTGCTGTAGAGTTGAAGATACATTTTAACCACTCCAGTAGAAGATTTTTCTCAACATGGTGGAAAAATACAAACTGCAATCTCACTTTAAAGCTTTTACAACTGGAGCAATGTACAAGGTACATCAATCTCATGTTACTATGTTATTAAGACTGTCTTGAACTTTAATTGTTACTAAACTGGAGATTTCAGGATCCCTTAGGTAATAAGGAAATGCAGAAAATTGGGACACCTTTATAATAAGACTTCAAACAAGTAATTTCTATGTAACTTTGATAATCACTATGTTTTTTTATTTGCAAGGGTTCCCAAGAGGTCCAGTTGTACCATATTTATACCTTAGACTTAGATCCAGCTTTACTTTTTGAAGGCAGTCGGCAAGGAGAATGCAATCTTGGGGCTGTAGCCAAAGTGTTTTGTATCCTTGGTGATGTGAAATGATCCTGTCTTCTCAGCAATACTGGGCTTCTTAGCCATGCATGTTGCAAAGTCTTCTCCTGCAAGGACTCAGCACTGTGGGATGGGGATGTAGTGTCCTGCAAAAGGCCAATAGGTGGGAAAGTATTTATATCCAAAGTACCATGTTCTGCTGCTGATGTTCTTTTAGAAGGCTGAATGAAATTGTCCACATATATGTTAGGCAACACAATAGAAGCCTGGGATTGATGTGGACTGAATGTCTTTGAAGATTTAGAAAGTGGACTGGGCAAACGTGAAGAACGAGATGGTAGTTGAGAACGAGGGATTCCTGTTGCTCTTCTGCTGCCCAAAGGAGATGTGATAGCTGCCCTCTCCATATCCTAAAAGTAGATTGTAACAGTCAAAGACCTGAATGACAGTGTTCAATACCTTCATAGAGAAAGCAAATCCCATTTATTTTATATATATATATAAGGACTCAAGAATCAGGCACTCACGTCTCCCAAAATAGTCACAGATGCCTGGGTGCAGGCACAGGACTTACGAATGTAAAAAAATCTTTTATTGACAAGTGACTAATGTTTTGGCTGACACAGCAGCCTTTCTCAAAGTGAGTGTGTGGCAAACGAATCCCCCTATTAAACCTAACAGTGGCGCCAAAACCAGTGTGACTGGGATGACTGGGTAAGATGACTGGGTAAGTCCTGTGAGTGCGGGATATTTCTTAATAATATATATATTTATATATATATATATATATATATACACATACTAAGCAAGATGTGCACCCTCTGAGATATACCCGTATACTGAAATACTAGAGAGACATTGCAAATAACAGACATATAGAGAGGCAGAAACAGATTTGCACTCACAGCATCTTACATAATACAAATCTGATGACTAATAACTAAGGAAAAAAGAACCCCCTGCTGTTCTTGTTTACACATATAACAATTACTGGATAAAGGACATAACGTCTTCAGTTTCCAGTGAAAGTGAATGGGTGTTATTCACACACAGTTCTGGATGTATTTTTTTTGGGCAATTGAAAAGGACCAACCAATATATACACATTATAAATAGAACAAAAGCCACCCTTTATTTACCAAACATCCACTTGAATTATAGAAAGGTTTAGATGAATGTTGCTTTATAATGTGACATAATTACATTCAGCAGGAAAAAAGTTTGCTTTATACCTGCTCTTCATATAATTATGGGGTTAACTATTTAGGGAATCCAGTGGCAACATCAAAGACCCAGAGTAAACAGTCATTGACAAAGATACTGTGTATGCACTGATAGTGATAAAGAAGCACGGGTCAGAATGTTGGAGGCTGAAGAACTAAGGAAGGAAAATGTTTATATGATGTTAACATAATAATGCAAAATTATAACGGTTATCAGATCATATAGACAATAAGGGAGACTTATAATAAATGCAAACTGCCGGGCTGTACTGATTGCATTTAAATCAGATGCAACCAGTGCAACCATTCCAGCAGGATTTTTAATGTGTGTTCTTCATGTGCGACATGATCTAGTAATCTTGTGCAGACTCAAGGATTATAAAATCAGGCTATCAGGATTATAAAATCAGTGTAAATACACAATAATATTGTACATACATGATATCAGAATCAGGCCACTGATGCTGTAGATTTTATTTTGCAGAATAATCCTCAGTTGTTTCATTGTTCTCCTCAAACGCATCTAAGGGATCACTGTGCATCCTCTAAACTACTGATTTTGTAAAAGTGAACCACAAGCATGATATAAACTTCCTAATGTCTCTGGATGGAATCTTTCCACACTGCGTATAAATTCATTCTCATGGCCCCCGCAGTCTATCAGGAACTATGGCTGCAATGTGAAAATTCCTGTACCCGTGGGCCTGCTTCACAACAATTTCTTTATTCTGAGCTACCGCTTTATTACTCTGCAGAACATCAGTGGAGGGAATGCCCTGCTATATTAAGTGAGCAGCCTTCAACTATATACAGTACATGCATAACAGAATTTAAGATAGTGGAGTAAAGCTTAATCCCAAGAGGCCAAGCCTAGGCTTATGAAGACCTTTTGCTTTGATCAGTTGAGAGTAGTTAGAAGTATTTTACCTACTATTCAAATAGTATCCAAAAATTATTTTTTATTTTCTTTCTGTTTGTCAACATTTCTCTAAAATTTACATTTTGAAAAATAATACACCTCAATTATCCCCCTAAGCTTCAGTAGCAGCTTAGTAAACTAGGTTGCTGATTATCTAAACTGTTACAATTTTATACTTTAGTTGGCCTCATTTCTCTTAAAAGCTTTACTTAAGGGCACATTTATGAAACACAGCTCTAGGCACAACAATTGGTGCAGAATTATCCCTGTCAACACACCATTGGGTAAAGTACTTGTGCTCAGCTATACAAGTGGCAGGTGGAAGGCACTATGCACAGGACATTCTGGGGCAAAAATCTGCCCTTGGTTGTTTCAATTGCAACATTAGTTGCTGGCAAAAGAGGGGGCTGATGCAGCTGCTGATGAGAATATATATCAATGAATCTATCACAATGTAATGGAGAGCAACTTGACTTATTGAACTTCTTCTGGTAGACATGGGTCAGACTGAAAGCAATTTTTGGTGATGCAGCTTTACAGTGGTGTTTCAATGTCTCTTAATCAGATTTAGGCATTCCAAAACATTATTGTTTGTATCTGCTGTAAGGATCAGATTGTGTCCAGTTAATCATCCTGAGCTTTTATTGCTTCCAATCTTTATACTCATCAAGATGAGAGCCAGAGGTGGCAATAAAGAAATGAATTGCTATATATTCAGGTATAATTGATGGGGGCCAAGGCCACTTCCTTCTGGTGCAATATACACACGACATCATAGCTGCCGCTGTGCTACATCACAAGGATATTAAGGGCCCTCTTCAGTATATTTCCTTCATTTCAGTGTTTTTGAATAGACTTGTATTCATTTAGTATGTATCTGATCCAGCAACTGCCATTTTATCTCCAAAGTAGAATGCATGGGTGACCAAAGTTTATCTGGAAAGAAGACATCATGCATGAGGATTGGCGCACTCAGCTCTGCTTCTCAGGTTAGTGTTTCATATTGTTTTATTTCTATTGTAGTGTCAACATACTGTAAATTTAAAGGTTTTGGTCACTGAGTGGGTGAGTGCCTCTGGAACTGCCATAACCAGAACCATATATGAATTTCTATTGACTTTAGTTTGATATACAGTTTGACATTTAACTGTGTATAAGTATAGGTGTGTATAGGTAAGTTTGTGAAGTGTGGGATGAATCCAGAGTAAACCTCTTATTAAAGCATGCCCACTCATTCAGGTACAGCTATTGGGAGCAGACTTACTGAATAAATGGCTGTGGGCTCAGGGCAGTGTATCTGGCCCCCCTACTCCCCATCAGTAACATATGTGCTATGTTTTTGTGTGATTTGTTATTGCTCTATGACCTTTGCTTTAGGTGCTGGGATCTGGCTACATAAGATCTGGCAGTGTCCATTTATTCAGATTCACTGGAAAAGAGATGATTGCATTTATATCTATAAAGCTCTGTTAACTAATGTGAAGTCTCCCTGTATTTGTCTTTTGAGTGTATTAGAAACCTCTTTACCTCAGAAACATTTTAAAATAGAATTGTTGCTTTACTGGGCAAGAAAGGCCTTAATTTTAAACTGTAAAAACAGCCAATCTGGCTATGGTTTAAATCTGTTAACGAGGCTTTTCTTGATACAAACTAGACTATCTGTGTGGAGGATGCTCAACCCAATATAAAAATATGTCACTGGACACTTAGGGGGAGATTTATTAAGACACGAATGCTCCGAGCGTATTTTCATCAATTTTTCTCGCGCTTGCACGACTTTTTCGTACGCCAGTGCAATTTTTTCGTATGCTTGCACGAGAAATTCGGAAAGGTTCTGCTGCTGTTTGCAATCGTTAGGTACGAAAATTTCATGACTTTCAGATCGCCAATACGATATTATCGTGACTAATACGATTTTTTCGTAAGCATTTTCGTGATATTTGCGATCTTCAGAAATTATCATATCCAATCCGAATTTTTCCCATTCGGGATACGAACCCATGTTTTAATGAATCATTTTTTGTAAAATAAAAATTCAACAGGTTGAACTATCTAGTGTCTAGGTCAGTGATCCCCAACCAGTGGCTCGTGAGCAACATGTTGTTCACCAACCCTTTGGATGTTGCTCCCAGTGGCTTCAAAATAGGTGCTCATTTTTGAATTTCAGGAAAGGAGGCAAGTTTTGGTTGCATAAAAACTAAGTATAATGCCAAACAGAGCCTTCTGTAGGCTGCCAGGCCACATAGGGGCTATTAAGTAACCAATTATAGCTCTTATTAATACTCCGAGGAACCTTTGTCATGCTTGTGTTGCTCCCCAACACTTTTTCCATTTAAATGTGGCTCACGGGTATAAAGGGTTGGGAATCCCTGGTCTAGGTTGATCTATCAAGTACCATTGAGTCCTATGGAGGCTTAGAATTGCACAGGAATGGAATAGTCAGTGACAGCCTGTCCTTAAAGGACAAATTAATCCCCTCATTGATTTCAGTTTCACCCAGCTTTAAAGGGGAAGTTAATCCCCTCATTGTTTTCAGTTTCATCCAGTTTCAAGTGAAACTTAAACACATTATTGTTTTCCAAGAATGAGTGCCAATGCTCCTAAAATGACTACTGGAGCAATTTCTGTTTGGGAAAAATGAAAAGGATTCATGGAAACTAATATCTGTTTAAACTCCAATTTTTTGAGTTTTAACAATGCTTTCAACTCGAAAAAATTCGGGATTTTCGGAATGTAAACTCGAAATTTTCGAACAAACGATTTAAGCATTATCGTGACATTTTAGAACATTCTAAAATGCCCTACAAAGTGGGCTTGGGATAAACACTGGGCACCAATGAAAGCTATGCTCTGGGCCACTGGTACATTGTAGCAGATCTGTCTATTACTAGTGTTCATATCTCTTAATCTTTTTGTTAGCTAGGTCATAAAACTACCTTAAATTGCCTGATATATTAGTTAATTATATGCTGAAATCACACCACAATGAAGCTTTCTGATGCCACAATTAGAAAAATGTTGAATCCAGTACTTAATCTAAATAGCTCTCCATTTAGAAAAAATACCCAAAATACTGTGTAAATATTATTTCATTTAACCTAAAACAGGAGTGAGCGTATGACAGCAAATCAATTTCCCTAGGCCTCTGGACAAAACGCACCAGAGGAAAGCAGAGAATCCGTATGTGTGCCCCTGGCCAAAGGCAAAACCTAAGCTACACAGGGTACAAGCAGAGGGTCAGTCAGCAATGGCAGAGAGGAATCAAGAGCTTCTTTAGGGCCCCTGACAGAGCAGGAGATTTGTTGCCGGCTATAAATCAGCGCTACACAGGCAACGTGTCTTCAGGAAACACCTTCCCCTTGACCAACATTTGTATTGCACGTGGGACATATTACTTGCGGAAATCCGGCCAAATCACTAGAAAAAGCAAAGGAAGACATTTTTCCCATAATTAGGCTAAAGGAGGGGATGGTATTTCCAGTAGTTTTTGCACCCACAGCAGCACAGATTAATCATGGGCAACAAATCTCCTAGTCTGCCATCACCTAAAGGAGAAGACATAGCTAATGTCTTGTAATGAGTTGTTAAATGGAGGATTAAAAGAGGCTAGGTCAGTCAAAATAAATTGGATAATATCTTCTGATTTAAGCTATACGTAGCAGGGCTGTAAATATGGAACAATCAAAAACTGATTGAACAGAGCAGGTTTGGGAATGGTTACTTAAAGGGGTAGTTCACTTGTTATTGCTTTTCTCTTTTTCTATTCAGGCCCTCTCCTATTTGCATTTCAATGTCTCACATCACTGCTTGGTTGCCAGGGTAATATGGACCTTAGCAACCAGATAGCTGCTAAACTGGAGAGCTGCTGAACTAAAAACTAAATAATTCACAAATCACACAATAAAAAATGAAGATCAACTGCAAAATGTTTTCCAAAATCACTCTCTACATCATACTGAAAGATAATTCCAAGGGGAACAACCCCTTTAATTTTAGAAATAATGTGGTAGCTAAAGATGCTCAGAGAATGGCTGAAGACTGAAGTGGAAATAAAACGTATTGTAGAATTCAGTAGTACATGTCTGAAAGATGCACCAACTTTGAATGTCAGTGCCAGGCTGGCTAATCAATCAATAGGTTTGCATGCAGATAGAATGGCGCAGAGTAACCTGCTGAACTGAGAAAGTCTGGGCTTCAGAAACTTACACAGAGAACTTGGAGCCCAATGCATCATGTGATGTGTTATGTAATCAGCTAGGGAATGCACTGATTATTTGTCTCATCTGCCCGGCTTATGTCTGCTTGGGGGGGCATTATCAGTAAAGCAGTATGGGCTACTAATTAGCCACTTTTTAACATTTTCCTTGAATTTAGTAGTTTTTCATAAAAATGTCTTGACCTATGCCTCCATGTTCCTCTGGTTCCTAAAAAGCCCTGCATATTCATATAGAAATATTTGCTTTAAAGGAGAAGGAAAGGCTAAGTCACTTGGGGGTGCCAAAATGTTAGGCACCCCCAAGTGACTTTAATCACTTACCTTGTACCCCGGGCTGGTGCCCCTGTTAGGAGAAAACAGCACCAGCCCGGGGTAGCTGCGAGCGTCTCCTGTTTCTTGTTTGCGCGCATGCGCAGTAGAGTGAATAGTGGACCTTTAACAAAAAAGTCGGCTTCTCACTCTACTGCAAATGCGCCGGTCTTTGCAGACAGAAGGAACAAGGAAGAAGGAATTGCTCGCAACAGGTACCCTGGGCTGGTGCGGTTTTCTCCTAACAGGGGCACCAGCCCGGGGTACAAGGTAAGTGATTAAAGTCACTGCGGGTGCCTACCATTTTGGTAGGTCCCAAATGTACAGTGAAAAAAATGTGTCTAATAAACGGTAATGATTTGTATACACATTTAGGGGAAAGGCAGTTGCAAAATTTATGTTTGGCATCAGCATCCCCAGGAATGTGGGCATTGTCGCCAGAGTAGTATAACCTTGAAATCTCAAAAAAATAGTAAGCTGCCAGCAATGTAGCATATAGGTACAAGTGACAAAAAAGGGATTAGAACTACATTACATAGTGTCCCAACTTTTTTGAAAACTGGAAACGGGCTTGTAATGTAAATTGTGAAAGTTCTGTAATAGTATTGCAAGCAATGTGTTTTCCTGGTAGTTACCTGCAGTTAGGTACAGTATGTGTATTGTTAAGGTGACTGCTAAAGGCAGTGATGCTTTGTTCACGGGTGACGAACATTTTGTTTTAAATTCTGCTCAAGTGTAATTTAATTTGAACTTTTTAAACTAAGGTCTATACTTAACTGGATAAATAATTAACCAAAGGCTTGTGTACAAAAACAAGTTCTTGCCTATGGCTCCTGCTATATATAATGGAAAACAATTCTTTGTGTTTTATTTCTGTGTTTTCATTATTAAAAAAGATGGTTACAAAGCCCCACTTATATCAGCCTCAAAGGCATATACACCTATGTACAGTACTTAGCATTGTATGTTTGTATGCGCTACAGATACACTGCACCACAACTTGATTTTACTTTGGGAATGGAGAGGAACCCTAGTTGCTCTTGTCTCCGTGCTTTATGGAGTTGTTCAGTTCTATCAGCCCAACATGACAAGCTGTATTGTCTTGCTAAATTTAAGAAATAAAACACTATACAGAGCAAACCCTCTATCAAGTGCTCAGCAGTGGACATTGAAGAGCTAGTCTCCATAACACCAAGCTCACCTTGGAATGTGCATATAAACCTTCCAGTTAATTATGTCTCTTGGCTTATAAACCTTGTTGGCATAGGTCTTAGATCAGTGATCCCCAACCAGTGGAGGCAGATTTTTGTTGCATAAAAACAAGATTTTTTTTTCTATACAGAAGTAAGGCTAGGATCGATCAATCGATCGTTGCATAGTGGATTCTGCCCTGCATCACTGTATCACCTTATTTCAAATGACCAGAAGCCAAGTTTTAGCAGGTATTTTCTAATAAAGCATTCAAAATAATAAATGGTGTGCAGGATAGGGCAATTATTGGGGCAGGGTAGAATAGATTTTTTACATAAAAATTTTTAGTGTTACTTTTTCTTTAAATCTTTATACTAAGGGTCTATATCATATCTTAGTATAAATAACTTTCTTACGCCCTTTTTTAATATAGAGAATGGTCCATGTCAAGGTTGTCGACAGTCCCCGCGAATCAATAACATCTGTATTGAACCCCTGGTCATAAAAATTAGAGACAACCCGAACATCAAAGGCATTTCATACAAGCAGCATGAGTTTAAACAATTTTTACTTTCTGGCTGGCAGGACTTTTGTATATACTTTGTATATACTTTTGTTCCAAGCTGATAAAAGTGCACTATATAGCAATATAAAATTGTTCATAGTGTTCTTCTGAGCCCTTTTGAAATTTACATAAATTATAATTTTTTTTAGATTTCATCAGCACTACAAGCAATTTTGTTATTTGGGCGGGGTTTGTTTTGTCATTTGCTGTTCGCTGACATACAACAAAAGTTGCCTCCTCCATCCTTTTACAATGCAAAGCGTTTGCAGAGATCACCAAACTGCTCGGACAACACAATATCCCATACTGATGGGGCTATCCAGTAAAACTTATAGTTCAACACAATGGGACCCCTACTACCATAACTACAGTTCAAAAGGCCAAAAAGCTTCTGACAAGATGGGATATTGCATTAATAAACGAAGGAAAAACACAACCTGAACGAGAAAAGCCAGCAATTTCCCCACGGAAGCTGCAAAAAGAATGGCACAAAGTATAGCAACCCTGCAAGATCTACATACACAAAATCAAAAGCCCTCTCACTAATACAGCTGCACATGAAAGGGCAACACCCTGAAGAAAACAATGTTAATACTCTCCTAAACCCGCCGGACTCCACAAGACCAACAAGGAGCCGCACAGTGGTTTCCACTTGATAACCACAATCAGTATTTTTTGGTAACAAATACCTGGTTTAATGTATATAATGTTCTATTTCTACCTTATCCTTATATTCAACAATACAATGTTATATGTTTATAATATGATTTGCTGTTTATGGAAGGTTTACATAGCTTAACACTGGTGTGATATAGAGGTTTGCTAGATGTACAAACTCAACATGTAATAATGTTAGTGAAGCATGCACCTACTGAACTGAGAGAGGATGTTTGACTCAGGCATTCATTGTGAGGCTGACAGCATTTTACACTTCACCATTGAAAGTAAATATGTGAAATGTTAATGGCTGTTGGTGGCTCCGCCCACTTTTTTTCTAACTTTGAATGGCAAATACCCAGTGACTAACTCTGGAAACTTTAACAACCCTGGAATTAATATTTAAATAATGGCATCAGTTTAAATATAAACCAATGAAATCTAATGGGTGGAAATGGATTGGCTGTTGGTGGCTCCTCCCACTTGTTTGGGAACCCTGACATAAATAGTGTGAGCAAAGCAACATTTTAAATATAAACCAAAAAAATTCAATGGGGGAAGTCTGATTGGCTGTTGGTGGCTCCACCCACTTTTTAAAACCTAAAAATGCAGTTCCCTAGTGACCCTAGTGTTAATACTGAGAGTGGCAGCAGGTTGAATTTCCCATTGAAAATCAATAGGTAAAATCTGATTGGCTGTTGTTGACTCCACCCACTTTTTCTAACTTTGAACAGCAGTTACCAGGTGACTAGCTCTGCAAAGTTTGGAGACCTTAGTATTAATATTTAGAGAATGGCCGCAGTTTAAATTTAAACATATGAAGTCTATAGGTGAAATCTAATTGGTTGTTGTTGGCCCCACCCACTTTTCTAAACTTGGAACATAGTCACCTAGTGACAAACTGTGCAAAGTTTGGGGACCCTGACATTAAGGGGCTGATTTACTAACCCACGAATCCGACCCGAATTGGAAAAGTTCCGACTTGAAAACGAACATTTTGCGACTTTTTCGTATGTTTTGCGATTTTTTCGGCGTCTTTACGAATTTTTCGTTACCAATACGATTTTTGCGTAAAAACGCGAGTTTTTCGTAGCCTTTACGAAAGTTGCGTAAAATCTTGCGATTTTTCCGTAGCGTTAAAACTTGCGCAAAAAGTTGCGCTTTTTTCGTAGCGTTAAAACTTACGCGAAACTTCGCACCTTTTAAGTTTTAACGCTACAAAAAAGGCGCAACTTTTCGCGTAAGTTTTAACGCTACGGAAAAATCGCAAGATTTTACGCAACTTTCGTAAAGGCTACGAAAAACTCGCGTTTTTACGCAAAAATCGTATTGGTAACGAAAAATTCGTAAAGACGCCGAAAAAATCGCAAAAAATACGAAAAAAATCGCAAAATACCGATCTTTACGAAAAAAACGCAATCGGACTCATTTCGACCCGTTCGTGGGTTAGTAAATCAGCCCCTAAATGTGAGAATGGCAGCAGTTAAAATTTTCCCACTGAAAACAATGAAAGAAATGTGATTGGCTTTTGGCGTCCCCGCCCACTTTTTCTAACCTTGAGTACGAAGTCACGCAGTGACTGACTGTGCAAAGTTTGCGAACTCTGGCATCAAACCAATAAAATGCAATAGGTGAAATCTGATTGGCTGTTTGTGGCCCCGCCCACTTTTTCAAAACTAAAACTGTAGTCCTCTAGTGACCAACTGTGAAAAGTTTGGGGACTCTGGTTTTAATTCTGTGAGAATGGCAGCAGGTTGGATTTCCCCATTGAAAGTCAATAGGTAAACTCTGATTGGCTGTTGGTGGCTCCACCCACTTACAAAAATACAAAAAAACCTTAAATGCGTAGTCACCCAGTGTCTGACTATGCAAAGTTTGGGAAGCCTGGCAACAAACCAATAAAAACCAATAGGTGAAATCTGATTGGTTGTTGGTGGCTCCGCCCACTTTTAAAACTAAAATTGCAGTCCCCTAGTGACCAACTGTGAAAAGTTTGGGGACCCTGGTGTTAATACTGTGAGAATGGCAGCAGGTTGGATTTCCCCATTGAAAGTCAAAAGGTAAACTCTGATTGGCTGTTGGTGGCTCCGCCCACTTTGTCTTACCTTGAACCACAGTTACCTGGTGCCTAACTCTGCAAAGTTTGGGGACCCCGGTGTTATTACTGTGAGAATGGCAGCAGGTTGGATTTCTGCCAAGTCAATAGGTAAAATCTGATTGGCTGTTCACATCTCCGCCCACTTTTGGGCATCCAACAATCATCATATTTTCATTCAGGCTGAGCCCATGACGGTGTGATTCAAGTTTGGGGAGCGTAGCCTCAAAGCTGTAAGTTTGGCAGCAGTTTCAATTTCCCAACAAAAGTCAATGGGCCCGATTCACTAAAGTCCGAAATAAAGAGCGCTATTTATAGCATGCGTAAATCTTATCACTTCTTATTTTTCGCTCGATTCACTAAAAGGACACTTGTCATAATTAAGAAGCGATGTTCTTGGCGTTATTTATCTTGCGACAACATATTTTCAAGCAATATATTACGCAGCGCACAACACATTACGCAGCGTGCGATATTTTACGCAGAGCGCAATATATTACCCACGTAACCATTACTTTCTGAAGACTACCATTCTGAAAATTTTGCGCTCTGCGTAAAATATCGCGTGCTGCGTAATATGTTGTGCGCTGCGTAATATATTGCTTGAAAATATGTTGTCGCAAGATAAATAACGCCAAGAACATCGCTTCTTAATTATGACAAGTGTCCTTTTAGTGAATCGAGCGAAAAAGAAGTGATAAGATTTTTAACGCATGCTATAAATAGCACTCCTTATTTCGGACTTTAGTGAATCGGGCCCAATGGGTACAATATGATTGGCTGCTGTTGGCCCCTCCCACTTTGCGGGGTTTTTTGTTTTTTTTTTAAACCCTGAATGTGTAGTCACCCAGTGACTGACTGTGCAAAGTTGGAAAATCTGGCATCAAACCAATAAAAATCAATAGGTGAAATTTGATTGGCTGTTGGTGGCTCCGCCCACTTTTCCAAACTTTAACTGCAGTCCCCTAGTGACCAAGTGTAAAAAGTTTGGGGACCCCGACGTTAGTACTGTGAGAATGGCAGCAGGTTGAATTTCCGCCAAATCAATAGGTAAAATCTGATTGGCTGTTCACAGCTCCGCCCACTTTTGGGCATCCACTAATCATCCTATTTTCATTCAGGCTGACCCCATGACTATGTGATTCAAAGCTGTAAGATTGGCAGCAGTTTCAATTTCCCCATTAAAGTCAATGATTAAAATTTGATTGGCTGTTGTTGGCCCCTCCCACTTTGGGGTCATCCAACAAATGTTGCTGCTTCATTTGGGGTGACCCCATGATTATGTTATTCAAGTTTGGGGGGTGTAGCTTCAAAGCTGTAAGTGTGGCAGCAGTTTGAAAATCTTCCCTGTCAAAGTCAATGGGAAAATTGGGGGGTTTGGAGCGGCACCACAAAAAGACGGGGGGGCACAACCGCTTAGAAAAGCACAAGCAACCTGCTCCGATATTGGGCCAAGATGTGTGGGGAGTTTGGGTGTTGTACCCCTAAAACTGTAGGAGGAGTAGTGTTTAGAAAATGGGGGGCGCTAAGAAGAAGAAGCGGAAGAATAAGCTAAAGTTGAAGAACAGTATGTTGGGATTTTCAACCCAACATAATTACCCCAGAACAATGGCAAGAAATACTAACAGCATATAAAGGAACAACGAATTGTACCAACCACATAGAAACCCACACTAAAATCACACACAGATGGTATCTAACGCCAAAAAGAATAAGCCAAATCAACCCCCAATACTCAAAGCTATGTTGGAGACAATGCGGACAACAAGGAACACTCTTACATACTGTATGTGCTGGGAATGCCCTTCAGTTAAACCTTTCTGGACAGAGGTCTTCAACTTAATTAAACATAAACTGGGATAAACTTTACCTCTACAACCTCAAATAGCATTACTGCAACTATACCCGCCAGGCACACCACCTACTAATAAAAAGCTTCTATTCCACATCTATAACACAGCGCTCTCCCTCCTTGCGAAATTGTGGAAACAACCTTCCACCCCCAACATACAACATTTAATTCAACAAGTTAACTTCAGAGCGACAATGGAGAAAATGACAGCTACTACTCCCGACCGCAAAAACAAATTGGCCTTAATTTGGGATCCCTGGCATAATGACCAAGTAACAATTAATGTATAAAAGCCTTATAACCTCCACAACAAAGCTTCTACAAATACCACACCGCCCAGATTTAGATGCAATGTAAAACTAAAACCTTCCATAAGTATATATGTACGTAGATATGCTTTTCATCTTTTGTATGTTACTTATGTAATAACTTTCCTTTTCTTTCTGTTATATGATGTAACTTTGTTCAATTACTCAATAAACAATATGAGTTAAAAAAAAAACAATAAGAGGTTGCCATTGGGACACTACTGTGACATTACAGCCAGGGTATCTATCACTCAGTCTCAAAGCAGGTCAGCTATGACATCACAATGAGAGGTTGCTATAGTAACATCATTGTGACATAACAGCTATCTAGTTGTAAACAAACCCGGAACTACCGGCTCAGTGTGTGTTTGTTAGTTGAAGGTGCTATACGCTCTTCAGCTAAAATCACACATTTAAGAAGAAAAAAAATGTATTTTAACTTATTTTTCAACATTCAAAAGGTGAGTGGCTTCTCTTTATTCCAAAGAGATTTGTTTTTTATTTGCTCTTATCCAAGGGCTGAATTTAATACTGATATAGGTTTATAAACACAAAGTTGGGTAATACTATTAATGTCTTTCTGCATTTTAGAATTAATTATATACATACACAAACCCTAATATATATATATATATACAGGTATGGGACCCATTATCCAGAATGCTCGGAACCTGGGTTTTTGGGATAAGGGGTCTTTCCGTAATTCAGATATCCTACCTAAAGTCTGCTAAAAACATTATTTAAACAGTAATTAAACCCAATAGGATTGGTTTGCCTCCAATATGGATTAATTATATCTTAGTTTGGATTAGGTACAAAGTACTGTTTTATTATTACAGAGAAAAAGGAAATCATTTTTAAAAAAGTGAATTATTTGATTAAAATGGAGTCTATGGGAGATGACCTTTCTGTAATTCAGATTTCTGGATAAGGGGTCCGATACCTGTATATATATATATATACACACACACACATTTATTTTAATGATGATGTCATATTAACTTAATCATCCATCAAAAAGTGTTTTTGAATAATAATAGAAATGCTGAAAAAATCAGCTGTAGTGATCAGCACATTTTTTTACCAGCCATGGATTTGCAGCATATTTCTGCATTTTGCCATTGGCGAATTGTTTTGCGAAACTTCCGTGAAAATTCGTTGCGGAAAAATTTGTCACGTGCAAAAAAAGCGTGGTTGCATCAAAATAGGCGCGGCCTCGCCAAATTGGGTGCGGTCGTGTAAAAAAAAGCGACAAGTGTGTTCCAGTATTTTTTTTTGTTGTTTCAAAAATTTTACTGCGTAGTGAAACGGGACAGATTCACTCATCACTAGTAACCAGTTTCATTGGAAGCTACTGATTGCTATTGGTGACTGATCCTGGCTTTTCACATAAGGGGATAAACCTCTTACCTATTTAATACTTAAATCTAGGATTTAGATTTTCCAGTATTTGCTAACATTAGTGGTGTCAGGTTACCATGATGACATCACAATAGAGGTTGCCATAGTGACACTTCTGTGACAGCAGGTCAGCTATGACATCACAATGAGATTGCGTTCTAGTTATCTAGTAATAAACAAACCCAGAACTACTTGCTCAGTGCGTGTTTTTTAGTTGAAGGTGTTATACGCTCTTCAGCTAAAATCACAACTTATTTTAAAAACAACTTATTTTTTAAATTATTTTTCAACACACAAAAGGTGAGTGGCCTCTCTACATTCTATAGATTTGTACACACACATTTATTTTAATGTATTATTAACTTAATTGTCCATCAAAAAGTGTTTTTGAATAATAAAAAAAATGCAATTAGTTTTCCACTACACATTAACTACATATGTTACTTATTTCAGTTCAGGCCTCTCTTATTCACCCTTATTCTTAATTCAAATGGCTTTTTACTAATTATTTAGGAGGAGGTTAAGGATAGCTCAGATTCTATCTGGTTATGGATGTCTTTATATGTATTTTCTTCTAATATTTTTCTATTCATTTCACAGAAACAAAATTATAAATCCAATATGATACTAAACAGAATGAAGATAATATACATATATTTAATCAAGTACATGATTATTGTAGGAGTGATTGTACAGTGTATCCAACCAGCTTTCGGTAAGTAGAGGAATGACAACTGCAGTTAATGGGAACTAATCTGATCTGAGGGATAGGTTTTGGGTGGAGCTTTAGTCTTGAAAAATTCCAACTTTTTTATATACTTATTGTACAGCGCTGCGGAATATGTTGGCGCCTTATAAATAAATGTAAATAATAATAATATCTGAGCTATTTGTGATTTATAAAGGGGAAGGGATAACATCAGAATATAAAAATAGCATAATCTCTAGGACTTGCAGAGCTCAGCCTTTATGAATATACAGACCAGATAGACAAGCAGTGATAAGATCATAGTACCCAATAAAATGTACACATAGTAAGAACAGTAAATCATGCATTAAACAGGGTCTGTATGCATGAATGTGCGTATTAATGAGTGCATGAAAGTGAGCATAGGAGTTATATTTATTACAACTATGGCTGATGCCACACCAGGCGTAGGGCTGATTTTTTCGGCAAGCGGAAAAACGCTTGCCGAAAAATCAGCCCTACGCCTGCTACTTGTGCCTGCACCCGAATGAATGGAATACGCTCGGGCGCAGGCACATGTAGCCGATATACGCACGAAAACGCGTGAGAATGCAAAGTCTCGCGTTTTCTTGCGTATATCGGCTACATGTGCCTGCGCCCGAGCGTATCCCATTCATTCGGGTGCAGGCACAAGTAGCAGGCGTAGGGCTGAATTTTCGGCAAGCGTTTTTCCGCTTGCCGAAAAAATCAGCCCTACGCCTGGTGTGGCATCAGCCTAACAGAGGAGGGTTAAATATAGGGATAAGGGGCAAGTGTTGGATTAGTTGGATTAAGGAAATTAGACTACAGGTGCACCAGATATAAGGATTTTCACTTATACATGTTTGTTTTGGCAGCGACACCTATAAAAAGAGTGCAAGTAACTGAACCCCCCAAGCAAATTACTGTGAATGCCAGTCACTTGGAAGAGGGAAATGGACACCGTACAGGAAATAAATTCAATTATAAAGTAATTATTATTGAAGCAGTTATGATGGTAGCAATTGCATTGCTAGGAGCAGTTGGATGGTAAGTCTTTAACAATAATAACACATTATTTATCTAAATCTATATTTATTTACAGTTAGCCAGACACATACAATTTGCAGGATTCTTAATTATTCTATGCCTTGTGCTAAGTGCTGGTGATCACTTTTACTGATTTAACTGAGCTGGACTTCTATATAGTCTTACAAGCTATTAAATGCCAAAATTTTACATTTGATTTTTGGGTTTTTTTGCACTTCATATATATCAGACATTCAAGGTTTTGAACTGTTGTTTGAAAGGGCAAAAAAAACTAAAATAGTAAAAAAATGTCAAATTTGAATGTTGGTACATCACCCAATATGCCCTGAAAAAAATATAGTTTAACAGATTCTTTATATTGTAATCATTGACCTATCAAGGTATGTCCCCATGACTTCCACACCTATTCCCCTTTTGTTCCCCCAGAATAATGAATGTAAATTCATGGAGATCATGGTTTCTTACCAGACCCCCCCTTTTCATGCCCCCCATGACTACATATTTTTTTACCCCTATAGTTATGCTACTGGGGAGGGATTTAATGTGTGAACCTTATCATCTCAACAAACTGCTCCCTTCCCATTTGCAGGTTTCTATATTACAAACTAAAGACAAAGGAGACAATCAACAATAAACCAAAGGGAACAGAGGAATCACAGACTAAGCTCTTAATATCTAAAATCACTTGGTTCACATGGTTCTCAGCAAAATGTTCCCTTGAACTGCTCACGCTTCTTTACCACAAACTAAGGAAAAAGAAGCCAATATATGATGAAGAAAAGGCCATAGAGAAATCTCAGCCTAAGCCATCTACCACTTTGAGGTTTGTATTGCATTTAACGTGACCATTTTATTTCTCTGTAAATTTTTCTGTTACGGGTATAATGAAACACCTTGTTCACTGTATATAAGTTGCAGCTATACTTAATGCTGGTATTTAAAAAGTCATTGTACCCTTTAGTTATGATGCCACCTCTAAGTCACTACAGGTATGGGACCTGTTATCCAGAGGGGTTTTCCGGATAAGGGATCTTTCTGTAATTTGGATCTCCTACCTTTAGTCTACTAAAAAAATTATTTAAACATTAATTAAATACAATAGGATTGTTTTGGCTCCAATGAGGATTAATTATATCTTAGTTGGGATCAAGTATAAGGTACTGTTTTATTATTACAGAGAAAAAGGAAATAATTTTTTAAAAATGCGACTTATTTGAGTAAAATGAAGTCTATGGGAGATGACCTTTCCGTAATTCAGAACTTTCTGGATAATGGGTTTCCGGATAAGGGGTCCGATACCTGTATAAGCTTAAAAAAAATAAACATGCCATGGATCCCCTAGCAACTACTATACACATTGCAGGTCAAGAAGTATGAGATTTGATTTGATAAGATGTTTTCCTCACAACACCTAATGAAAGGTTTATTCATATTTATTTCTTCTCTTTCTTCAGTAGTAAAGACAAGAAGAAAAAGACAAAAAAGGAGAAGAAAAATGCTCCTGTGAATAAATCTGTGGTACAACCAGAAGATTTATCAAAGGAACCTGAACACGTGGCACCAGTCAGTGTTATATCTGCGGAACAGGAACACGAGGAATCAGCCAGTGTTTCTATGCCACCTATTATTCCAGAGGTTTACAAACCTGCTGTGGAAAGTGAGAAAGAAACTTGCTCCAAAGTTAAATATAAGAGGTAAGATTGTTAATCTTAAACTTCAAAGCCCAAATCATGGGATGAAATCATTATTCTAGTATCATTTTCTTGTAATGTGGCAATGTTTCTACTTACCAGGTTTTAATATAACTATTATTATCTCTATTACGTTAGAATTATGTGGGATATTTTGTATTATCTTATGATTTCATTTGCTTGTCCAGGATAACAGTCTTGACGTGGATAGAAGAGATCACAGATGATGAGGATGATGAAGTATCACATACTCATCAAATTAAAGAATGCCAAAAAGAGATTCCTGTGGCTCTTAAACCCAAAATGTGAGTTCATCTAAATCTACACTGTTTAGACTACATAATTTATCATAACTATGTATATATATTTATGTATTTGTACTAAGGGTAGGTATAGAGTAAGTGGGCAATGCAGCCAGAAATATTGTTTGCACTGTGTGCTTGACACTGGAATTACAAGTGGAATAAGATGTTTTAAAATGTTTAGCGCATTGCTATATCCCAGTTTATATATTGACAACTGTATTTCACATATTACAAAGGGTTTGTTATATTTGATTATTAACCCTTTGTATGCTGGCTACCCTTTGATGTGTTGTGTAGCGATATTTAAACTAGGAATGCACCAAACCCAGTTTTTTGGGTTCCGCCGAACCCCCAAATCCATGTTCAGGGATTAGGCCGAATACTGAACCGACTCAGAATCTTAATTAGCATATGCTAATTAGGACTTGGAAGGGTTAAATGTTTATGTAAATTTATGTGGCAACATTAACCCTTCCAAATCCTAATTAGCATATTCTAATTAGGATTCGGATTAGTTCGGCCAGGACTGTGGATTCGGCCCGAATAGGAACCCTGCTGAAAAAGGCCGAATCCTGGATTCGGTGCATCCCTAATTTAAACACTAGCATGACATAGCTCAAACAACTGGCTAGAAATCGAGAATTTACAAAAAAACATGACAGAATATTCTCGGGTGCATTTTTTCTCAGAAAAAAACAGGCACACAAGCAAGAACCATATTGTTCCATTTATTTTCAATTATGATAAAAAAACTATATAATAATTAATAAGTTAATAAAGTTGTTAGCAAATATTCCCATTGACTGCTATACAACCAAGCCAGCTTTAATTGGTGAGTTTCTTCTGGCGAGTTTTTCCATTTTTTCCTTTATTAAATCCCTCCTATTTGAGGTTTCAGAAAATACTTTCCAAAACGCCAATTCGATTTTTGACAAATCAGCCCCTCTGCCCCCTTTTGCACCAGTGCTATAGATTCTAAAAGGGTTAATGCTACAATTGTATATTTACATTCAGGTGATGCAGAATGTAAAATCAACTTTAGCAGTGCATTTTATTACATTTAAAGTAATCTTTCTACTTTTGTTTCAGGAGGCAGGTAACGGAACCTAAGAAGGACCCAGAGTTACCTGTTGCTACTGCAAAGCCTAAAACCATTCCAGATGGTTTAAAGTGAGTTTGCTAAACTGAAGCAAATATTTGCTTTCTTATAATCCATAGACCATAAAGCTCTCCTTTTAATTGAAGAATATTATCAAATTCTATTTTTGAACAAAATTATTTGAAAATTTATCATGACTTCCCGTCAGCTCTCCTTTTAATTGAAGAATATTATCAAATTCTATTTTTGAACAAAATTATTTGAAAATTTATCATGACTTCCCGTCATTACTATTTATTGGATTAATTTATTAGAAATTGAAGTAATGCAAACTATTCTGGTTATTTCCCTTATTAGGCAACAGAAAAATGTAAATCCAAAATAATTGTAGCTTCACTTTGATGCTTCAAGTTCCGTTTCAGCACCGTAGAATATATTTTGTTGTTTCAGTTTTTAAAATGTTTAGCTCATTGCTATATCCCAGTTCATATAATGACAACTGTATTTCACATATTACAAAGGGTTTGTTATGTTTGGCCATTAACCCTTTGTATGCTGGCTACCTTTTGATGTATTGTGTATTGATATTTAAACACTGGCATGACATAGATCAAACAAATGACTAGAAATCTAGAATTTGCTATTCTGACAATAGCAGTGCATCTATTACATTTAAAGGGATCTTTTTTTACATATAAAGTTATGACCCACCCAACACAAGACAAACATAATATGTTTATACTTTTGTTTCAGGAGGAAGACAACGGAACCTAAGAAGGACCCAGAGTTGCCTGTTGCTACTGCTAAGCCTAAAACCACTCCAGATGGTTTAAAGTGAGTTTGCTAAACTGAAGCATATATTTGCTTTCTTATAATTCATAGACCATAAAGCTCTCCTTTTAATTGCAAAATATCATCAAATTCTATTTTTGAACAAAATTATTTGAAAAGTATTAGGACTTCCCATCATTCCTATTTATTGGATTAATTTATGAGAAATCGAAGTAATGCCAACTATTCTGGTTATTTCCCTTATTAGGCAACAGAAAAATGTAAATCCAAAATAATTGTAGCTTCACTTTGATGCTTCAAGTTCCCTTTCAGCACCTTAGCATGTATTTTTTTTGTTTAAGGTTTTAAAATGTTTAGCTCATTGCTATATCCCAGTTCATATAATGACTGTATATCACATATTATTATTAAAGGGTTTGTTATGTTTGGCAATTAACCCTTTGTATGCTGGCTACCCTTTGACGTGTTGTGCATTGATATTTAAACACTGACACGACATAGATCAAATAACTGACTAGAAATCTAGAATTTGCTATTCTGACAATACGAGCCATACTTAAGAAAAAAACATGACAGAATTCTCGGGTGTGTTTTTTCTCAGAAAAAAACACGCACACAAGGGACAACCATATTGTTCCATTTATTTTCAATTATGATAAAAAAAACTATACCATAATTAATGTTAATAAAGTTGTTAGCGAATATTCCCATTGACGGCTATACAACCAAGCCAGCTTTTAATTGGTGAGATTAGAAGGGTTAATGCTATAATTACAAATGTATGTACATTCAGGTGATGCAGAATATAAAGTCAACTTTAGCAGTGCATCTATTACATTTAAATGAATTATACTTTTGTTTTAGGAGGCAGGCAACGGAACCAAAGAAGGACCCACAGTTAGCTGTTTCTACTGCCAAGCCTAAAGATGGTTTAAAGTGAGTTTGCTAAACTGAAGCTAATCTTTTTTATTTTTGCTTTAAATGATAATTATTGGAGTAATTGCATTTTTCAAGCTATCGTTTCTCATTACCCATATGAAGATGAAATCTAAGGGGAAGAAATCTTCATACTTATGAGACTAAAGTGGTGATTTGTTATGTAACTCATCAGTACCTTTAAACTTTTTGTTTTGCTTTAGGGCAAGTAAGAAGAAAACTGTGAAACATGAAGCACCAGATATAAAACCTAAACCTGAGAAGCCAACTGAAGACAAACTGCCTGTTGTTCCTGAATGCCAGGAACTTCCTAAGCCTAATTGGTAAGTATAAACTGTTTAGCTTAGGTTTCTATATGATTTTGTATCTGGAAATTGTCATGTTTTGCCCATTTAATCCATTAACATTTGATCTGCCATGACATGCATACATTGGCACAATATACATCAAATAGCTGACAAAGCAATTTCTTTAGAAGATAAAAATAAAAAATTGAACAAGTTTTTAAAAGAATAAAATAGATGCTCATCCAGTCTGTAGTGCCATTCTTGTATTTGTACATCACACTGGGTAATCAATAATTTAACTTGGGAAAACACTGTAGGGCCTAAACTAATTACCTTACTTGGTTACATGATTTCCCCACATGGTTTATCATTGATTTTAGCATTTTTTAATGGCTTATCAGCAATAAAAACAATTATAGAGGTAACTTCCAGAGGTAACTGGAAGTGCTTGGTTCCTTTTCAGCATCTTTAAGATTACTATTATTTGTTTTCAGTGCGTCTCAGTTCTTAAAGGATATCATGAGAAATCAACTTGGAACAGATAAGGACCAAGATCCAGAGACTGTATGGAAAAGCATTTTGAAGGGCAATGGAAAAGTCTATGAGCAGAAGCTGGAATCCAAGGCCAAGATATCACCGAAGTTATCTAAAGAGTTGCAAGAACATTTCCAAAAACATCGTGCATCAAAGACTTCCATTTGCACTGGTGTAGGATCTTCTGATGCGCTGCTTGCACACCCGCAAGATATACCTGGGGCTTATAAAACTACACTGTGAGTTTCTAAAACCTCTGAGGTTAAAATATGACATTTATGTAGTGATTCTTGTTACACACACATTACATAGAGATGGGAATATTTAGGTTTGGTTGTTTAAATAAATGGATCTCTTTTACATAACTTGGATCTTCTGGGTGGGACTGAAGCTAAAAGTAGAATGACTTATGGGGTTAATACTATCCATCCAAGTCTAATGGAAGAGACCAAAGATCTTGCATCTTAGCTCAGACTCTTACTTCGCTGTCCGTGCTTCTGATGTATGTCTTTTTATTCAGACACCCTTGGGCAATGCATCTGATTCATTAAATGCTGGAATTTTAGCTTTTAAAATGTGGTACAAACAATTCTATAATCCTTTCAAATATTATTTCAGAACCCGAACTTATATAGGATCAAGAGATAAGCCGATTGTACCGAGTGAAGTGCTTCGACAAACTATAGAGTGAGTTTGCTAAACTGACCTTTCTGCTTTTTTTTTGCACATAACAAACAAAAAACTCTCAAACTGTCTTCCTAACACAAAAATATCATCATATACTATTAGCTTCTGAAGTATAAGAAGTATTGGAATAACTGCAGCCTTTTAAGCAATCTCTCATTACTCTAAAGAAATATTCCTCAAAGAGAAATGTGGCTAATAATTAGGCGCTTAAAGTGATTTTTCAAGTTATTTTGTTTTGCATTTTTAAACATATTGTTTTGTTACAGGGATAGGCAATCCAGAACTCAGAATCAACATGAAGTAATTCATGTGGCAAAGCCTCAGCAACAGACAGAATAGCCAAACATGTAAGTTTTTGAAAGGTTGAAACTATGAAATTGTGTGTGAGAGAACTGAAACTAGAGTAATAGGTGTTAAAAATGTTTTTACTTCTTGAATTTTAGGAGTTTACCTGTTAAGTCAGAGAAGGACTCAACCGCATAGATTGAAATCCTATCCTAACATTTCAAGATAGTGTTTAAATGTGATAATGTACTGTTGCCCTGCACTGCTAAAACTGGTGTGTTTTCTTCAGAAACACTACTATAGTATATATAAATAAGCTGCTGTATAGCCATGGAGGCAGCCATTTAATCTGTAAAAATGGAGAAAAGGCAAAGGTTACAAAACAGATAAGGGGTAAGGTTTGTAGAATACAATGGTATGTGACAGAAATTATCTGTCATGTATATGTAACCTGTGCCATTTAACATTATTTCTATTTGAATAGCAACTTTTACCAGCATGGCAACAGTACATTTTAATTACTTTTCATTTGTTTTTAAGCTTTATGGTAACAAATAAAAGAGAGAGGGGCAAAGATTCATCATTCCTAAAGAGTTAGGATGGGAAGAGCTGTACTATGTACCAAAGTGCATGTTTTTAATTAACAATTCCCACATACCTACATAATGTAGGGAGCAGTACAACAGAGTTACAGTGACTTCAAGCCAAACCATATAAAGGTTACTGTTTTACATTCCCAAAACATAGTGATTGACTGGTATAAGCCTTGCTGTCTACCTTGCTAGTAGCATATAATCCTATAGAAATTTAAAAATCACAAGGCCACCATTTAACCCTTTGGGCAATAGCCACAGTTGTGTCTACATGAACTGTTACTAGACCACAGAGACCTTATCCGCACACCCTAGCACTCCAAAATTCTGTGCCCGGAGCACACTGCTGGGGGGATCGGCACCCTCCAAAAACACTATAGCAACAAAAAAGCAAATGGCACTCAGGGCTACAAACAAGGGTAAAACCCTTTTAGAAGTTTATTGCAGAGGTGCAACGTTTCGGGGCAAAGTGACCCCTTTATCAAGCCTTGATAAAGGGGTCACTTTGCCCCGAAACGTTGCACCTCCGCTAGGGTGTGCGGATAAGGTCTCTGTGGTCTAGTAACAGTTCATGTAAACTTCTAAAAGGGTTTTACCCTTGTTTGTAGCCCTGAGTGCCATTTGCTTTTTTGTGTCTACATGAACTGCACATTGATTCCAACTGATTAAAATATAAGCCAGAGCTATACAATTTATGGTGCCTGATACTCAGATCCTTGGTTACATAGTTAATTTGGGTTAAAAAAAAGTCCATCAAGTCAACCCTTCCAAATGACCCCCAATGCATAAATAGATAGATTTCTTGATACCTATACAGAGCTATCATATATACACTATCATATATAAACAATAAATACTGATGTCTATACTTAATATATACTGTACACTTAGGGGCTGATTTACTAAGACACGATTTCGAATCCGAATTGGAAAAATTCCGATTGGAAACGAACATTTTGCGACTTTTTCGTACTTTTTGCGATTTTTTCGGCGTCCTTACGATTTTTGTGTAAAATCGCGAGTTTTTCGGCGTCTTTACGATTTTTACGTAAAAACGCGAGTTTTTCGGCGTCTTTACGATTTTTGCGTAAAAACGCGAGTTTTTCGTAGCCATTACGAAAGTTGCACAAAGCCGCGATTTTGTTCGTAGCGTTAACACTTGCGCGCAAAGTCGCGCCTTTTTCGTAGCGTTAAAACTTAAAAGCGTGACGTTTCGCGCAAGTTTTAATGCTACGAAAAAATCGCGACTTTGCGCAACTTTCGTAATGGCTACGAAAAACTCGCGTTTTTACGCAAAAATCGTAAAGACGCCGAAAAACTCGCGTTTTTACGCAAAAATCGTAAAGACGCCGAAAAAAAAAATCGCAAAATTACCAATCATTACAAAAAAGCAATCGGACGCATTCGGCCCGTTCGTGGGTTAGTAAATGTGCCCCTAAGTAGATCTTAGAATATAATAATAATGATTAATAACATTTCTTTGTTTATGGGTTATCAGTAATGTAGGTTATCAGTAATATAAATAATGATAATTATAGCACCTTTAAAGGTATAAACTTTCATTAGCCAATAAATGGAATTTAAAAGCTTATAGCTACATAGTCGGGAGCTTTTTTAAGGTTTGTTTCCAGCATTTTTACAATTTTTTTTTTTGTTTCAGCACTTTGAACAAATGAAACGTAAAGGAGAAGTCCAAAAATATATGGTTACGTAATGAGGATGAGAGGATAATGTGCATATGGAGTATCACAAGGAGCCGGGGAACAGACGCAGCCGAACGATGGAGGGAGCCGCAGGTCGGGGAGATGGAGGATGCTGGGGAGGGAGCTGGTGGGAGGACGTTGGCCCGGCCTGGCCCGCCTGTGACTCAATGTGGCCCCCGAGCCAAAAACTTTGCCCACCCCTGCTCTAGATGGACAGTCCTGCAGAAAACAATGATAGAATATCGATGTAAGGATGGTGCAGAACTTTGGATCCGATGCACCATGGACCGACCAACAGGATTCATAAGAAGATTACACACATTTTACGTAACTTTTTTCTAAATCAATAAAACTTTTAATAAAAATTTCCAGAAAGATAATCTTGTTTGCCACTTTGATACATTTTTAATATAGTGTCATTTTTAACTAACACAACTATATTATTATTATTGAAAAATATCATGGGCATAATTATTAAGCTTAATAAGAGATACAAATACCCATTTTAAGCTAATGGCACATGGGGTGTTTTATCCCATGGTGTATTTTAGCTGGTGGGAGACACTACTGCTGGCATTAGCGGGAACTACCTGACACCGCTGGTATGAGTGGTTCTTGTCCAAAACAACATTAAAAAACATTAGAGCATCTTTAGGTTTAAATGAACCAGTAGTAGTGTCAGTACTCAGAAGCAGAAAATATGAGGCAGTTTTGTCAACATTTCAATATAACTAGCTCAATACTATATATTTTTTTCTCAATAGAGACTGTGATTAGTTTGCAAATCATTTTAATAACTTGAGATCTTTAGTTTTTATAGTACAGGTATGGGATCCGTTATCCGGAAACCCATTATCCAGAAAGTTCCAAATTACGGAAAGGCCATCTCCCTAAGACTCCATTATAAGAAAATAATTCACATTTTTAAAAATGATTTCCTTTTTCTCTGTAATAATAGAACAGTACCTTGTACTTGATTCCAACTAAGATATAATGAATCCTTACTGGAGGGTAAACAATCCAATTGGGTTTAAATGATTTTTTAGTAGACTTAAGGTATAGAGATCCAAATTACGAAAAGATCACTGGGTCCCAAGTATTCTGGATAATAGGTCCTATACCCGTAGAAGAAATAAGCAATGTAATGTACAATGAAGTCATTGTAGTAAGATTAAGAAGTAGATAAAGTGGAGAGAGAGAGAGGTAAGTAAAGGGGATGGTGGAAATGGGGATATTGACCAGTGTATCTGTATTTGGGATTTCAGTGGATTCCCAAGGTATTAGGAACCTAGGTGAGGGGGGCAATGTTGTATTCATTGGACAATATTGTATGATTTGGTTTTTCAGAGGTGGGATGGTGTTTATGTTTGATAAGTCCTATATATTGTCCTGCTGTTCAGTAGCAAAGAAGTTCAAAGGCAGTTTAGTGTTGTGGGCCCTCTTTCAGGTATAAATATTTAGATAAGTTCTGCTTGGGTAAGTTGTATTGAACCTTGAGACCAAATGCTGTAAGAATGTTAGGGTTGAATAGCTGCACCATAATTTTCAGGCCAATAGTTTCCCAGTTTTTGGTAAGGCCAGGAATCCTTGTTTCTAGAACACTAATAGGTGTTTGCTTTGCTGGGAAACTGTGGTTATGCTTTATAGTTAAAATATAGTGGAAAATTACCACAAATCTATACCTACTGCTATTTTTAATTTACGAGTGGTAACTTTAGTTATACTGCTTCCAAAATAAATTAAATATATAGTGAAACCTGAATTTTACATCCCCTGATTTTACGGTTTCCCTTATTTTACGCAGTTTTTTGTGCTCCCACCAATATATAAAGCATAATACATTTTCTTGTTTATTCCACCATATTGCAATGCCACATCTCTTACTTAAAACTGCTCATGATATCACAAATCTTCCTTTCTTACACGCTTTACAAACTTCTACTGTTCTATATTTACATTAAAGTAAATGTGCTTGAGGCTTGTTCTAGCACATATTTCTTGGGCCAGTCAGTCTACCACCCAGAAGAAAACATTTTGAGGAACATAAATAAATATGTGAGATTAGAGCTCACCACAGAAAAATTCACCCTCTTTCTATTTACTCCTTTGGGATTTTTAGAAGTGTATTTAACAAATGGTGAACTCTAAGGGGCACATTTACTAAAATCCGATTTTTGGGGGATTAAAACATAGTATGGTAAAAATTCGGAGTAACCATGATAATTTCTGATGTTCTAAAATGTCACAAAAATGCTTTTAATGGTCGTATGAAAATTTTGAGTTTACTGTACATCCCAAAAATCTTGAGTTTTTCGAGTTGAAAGCATTTTTAAACCTCGAAAAATTTGAGTTTAAACGGACATTTGTTTCCATGAATCATTTTCATTTTTCCCAAACAGGCATTGCTCCAGCAGCCATTTTAGGAGCATTGGCACTCATTCTTGGAAATCAAGAATGTGTTTAAGTTTCAGTTAAAACTGGGTGAAACTAAAAACAATGATGGGAGCTTGCAGTCTTTAAGTTCACTACTTGTTGCTAGGTTGGGGATGTTAGTAACCAGATAACATGTTAAATTGTAAAATGAAGGGTCAAGAAATAAAATGTAACCATTTAAAAACCAACACAAAGTAAAGATCATCAAAAGATTGACTTAGAACACAATAATCATGCTAAAAGATCATTTCAAGGTAAACTATTTTTTTTAATAATTCTGTGACTGTTTTAGAGATATAGGCATGGGATCCCTTATGTAGAAACATGTCATGCAGAAAGCTATGGGAAGCCCATATTCCTATTGAATTTTTAGCAAATAATTTTATTCGTTATCTTTTTCTCTGTAATAATAAAACAGTACCTTGTACTTGATGGTAACTGAGCTGCATGAATTCATATCGGTGGCAAAAATATCCAACTGGGTTTATTTAATGTTAAAATGTTGAGATCCAGATTATGGAAAAATACCTAATCCAGAAAACCTCAGGTCCTGAGCATTCCTGATAACAAATCTCATATCTGTATATGAAAAATGTGGCATGTAGTTCTACTCTTCTACTTCAATTTAACAGCCTGTATTTTAGGTGCTGCTATTCTAGTCTTTCGCTAGGTAAAGAGCCTGCACTGTGAAATACAGGCCGTCCCACTTAGCAGTGCTCATGATGTTATAGTGCATGGGAGGGAAGCATATATGGGAATCATAGCACAGGATTGCATTGCATAAAATGCTTTACAGAGGCCTTAAAAGCAAAAAAAAAAAGTATGTTTTCTTTGAGGGCTTTTGCTGTGAAATGTTAAAATTTACCCTGAAATTTAGCATTTGTAATTAATGCAGTAAAACAATACTCATTGGCAGATATTCTAGGCATAGTACTTAATGAGCAACCACACGTAATTTACAGATTCTATTATAGAAAATCATTTTGCAGCTTTCATATTGAAACCATGCATAGAGATATTGCACCTTAATCAGCAGCACAAAAAGGAAAATTTCACATTTTACCCCAGTTATGTACTGTAACTATACTGTTACCTTGAGTCATGCTACCACACCCCATATCCTTAAGCCACTTATATAACAGCAGCTTGTTTATACGTCGCAAAATTATATGTAAATTGCCATGTTTTTACCCACAAGAAGCAGCATTTATTCCCGGAACCCCAGAAATATTGTGGATGCACACTATATTGCTTCCACCTCACCTTGTGAGCAATGCACCGCTACACATGCAAACTAATCTCCTTTTTGGTAAACTACTTGCAAAATGGGCATGTTTTCCCCTACATTTGTGTTTGAATTACATTATTGCCAGTGTATGGTATTTATCTGTGCCAGCTCATTTGGTCAATTTAGTTACGGCTATTGACACAACCTGCAAAGAGAAACTTGAAATGACTGCCAGGTCTGGCCTGATGGTAATTCTAGGGCTCCCCTGCGTTAGTGCACTAGTGTGTGTAATTGATCAGAGGAGGCTGAAGGGGCACATTTGAGCTCACTGCAAGATGCAAATGTGCATGTGTAGATGTATCTTTCTTAATAGCGTCAATTAATTTTGTGTACATTTTAGAACATTGCACCTGTTTTAGCATCCATAAATGAGCCCTAGAGTTTATTAGTTTTTGGAGATTAATATTGTCCAGACTTGTACAGACATTCTAACATCCAATATAGTAAAGTTCTCCTATTTAGTAAATTACAGGCAAAGTATTTTAGTATTATTCAATGAGAAACAAAAGGGAAAAGGAGGACCAGAAAGTCCAACCTCAGTTCATAAATAAAAATATTAAATGTGTGGAAATATCTTCTACTGTGTATTACCATAATTGTCTATGTATACTAGTCCATGCACTCTTCAGAGGAAAAAGTCAAAAACTCTTTTAGCAAATAATATGTGCTGCAAATATTCAGTCCCCATCCAACTGTATTACACAGATGAAACAGTACGTCCGTCAGTGCATCGAAGTACAGTTTAGATTTAGCAGAGACACAATAACAGGGATTTTTAGCTTGCACACAGATGATATAATCTCCACTGATAACAGTATTATTTTCTTATCCTATACATCAGGGAGGCTGTAGGCCAGATTGTCCCTCATAAGCAAAGTTTTACGGAGATCTCGCTCAAGTAGGGGCCTCTGAGCCCTCCACTTGTGTGCTTCCTTGAGGCCTGGCTCAAAATAGTAGATACAAGCTCCAAAACCAACCAAAATAAGAATAGACAGGATCAGATAACAGGGCACGAACCAGTCCAAGAACTGAGACATTATAAAAAAAGTGTGATAATCGTAGCCAAGTGTGGGAAGACAATGTCTTGTAACTAAAGCTTGGTAAGATGATTCATCCAGACTCAAACACTTATCCAGGAGTGCTGTCCCCACTGCCACAAGGTTTCAGGCATCTTCTATTAAACAAAGCCCAGAAGTAATCCAAACTACTGCAGTCTAGCCGAGCACCACTGCTTACTGTATTGGTAGCCCAAGCACTCCCGGAGCGCGATTCTCTTCACAGGACCCAGAATGCATTGCTAAGGATGTGTGAAGGTCTCTTGGGGTCAATCAACAATGCTCTCCCCTCACAACAAGCTGACAGTATGCTAGAGAGAAATGGAACAGCGGTTCATAATGAGGCAGCTGGAGAATATGGAGCAGAGTCATAAGTAGTGGGATGTATCCTCCCCACTGTATGCACATCTCTCTGTCTTTCCTTCTCACTTGGAGGTCTGATATTAACCGCCTGCCCCTGCACTAACAATAGAGATGAGGGAGTACTGCTGACTCGCTCCGTGAGACGGCTTGGGTGCTAATATCATCAGATTGAGAGAAGGGGCTTATAGGTTGCCATGGCAACAGCAGAGTAATGGAGCAAGAATCCTTAGGCAAGGCAAGGATTTTATTAGTAAGACAACATGAATGAACAAATTCCTAACAAAGAGTTAAACCACAAACCTATTTTTTCATTCATTAAATATTAAATATAGTAGATTCTATAACCATGCAACAAAGCAGTCGTGGTTTACTATACTAAAAGTTTGTGGTTTTACTGAATCGGAAATGTCTCAAAAGCGTACAAAAGGCATTTTGTAACATTTATAGTTTTTATATAATTATATTTATACAGGTTTTTAGCTCTTGTTTGAAATTTGATACAGGTTTTTAGCTCTTGTTTGAAATTTGGAGAAGATACTGACATTCATATACATTGCCATAATCAGAAATATATATTGTAATGCATATTTTTTTGTAATTCTGCACGGTGGGGAATTGGAGCACGCAGGTACTAAAACATTGATCACCCAGAACCCTGCCCACTAGCACTCATATTTACCAGAAAAGTCTGGAGTGGTTCTAGAGCAGCTACTGAACATGATTACCATGGGGGCAGGGATACAGCTTTGAATCTTCCTCTGCAGAACCTTCCACCATGCAGTCTTCTACATTTTATATTTAGGACAAATTAAAGCAGGATTGACTGGATTCTTAGCAAAGAAACTCACTAACTACATTGTAGGTTCATGTCATACCAACAAATTGCAGTTCCCAATTAATTTGACTTTCCTTATCCTTTAAAGCCTGTGGGTTGTTGTTCTTCTCTTCATGGTGCCATTCAGTCACTTTAACCTTCAACTATATATATTATTTTATTTTAAAGGGGTATATTCAATATCAGGGCAGTGAAGTGCATCCTGTTGGGACACAGGTATCTCATGACAGAAGCTATAAACGTGGAGTTCTGATTAAACTAAAGACACCTGCCTTGTGCCTGTTTAAGAAAGAGGAATTGAAGGCACGCATAAGTCAATTCCACATTAGACCCTGGATGAACAGATTAAATACAATATTTTATTAACTTTTAAAAAAACTTTTTAAATTAAGAGAGTTCTTGCTATACCACAGAGAATGGGGATAGGGGTTTGGACAAAAAATATTACAGATAGGTTTGCCACCTTTTGGGAGAGAAATTCAGACCGTGCAGATAGGGGATAGCTGGTGATCTAAATGGCGTTAAAGTGGTAGAGCAGTGATGTAAGTTGTAAAAGTGCCACCCTGCCTCCCTCCAGCTCACCACATTGTAACCTCTCACTATCTAAAGGTAACCATTCACATGCACAGGGTTGGACTGGGCTGCCGGGGCACCAGGCAAAAACCCGGCGGGCCCCAAATCTTAGAGAAGGTGACATCATTAATTAATTCATCAAAATAGAAACCAGATGGATTTTTTATTTGGGCACAAGGTAACCGAATGGATTAAATTATGAATACGATGTATCGTGTTAAGTACAATATTTAATACAGTTGTTTGACAAATGTCAAACTTTTCATAGTAACTTTATGTCAACCTTTTATCAACATTTTTTGCAGTAATTACACAATTATATTTATTGTAACCAAAGGGAACGTTTGTCTCAAATTCACCAATTAGTAGAACATACTTTAGTTCTAATTGGTTAAGTCTTTCTAAAATGTGATTGGCTGTTAACCCTTTAAAACAGTGTTTCTTGTCTGAATTTAGCCTATGATTAAGTGCCCTGTGAGGCACGAAACACGTATGGCTATGTATGTGTAATTGTGTATAAATAATAAACTTTGGAATGCTTTTAATATAAACTAAACTTCGTTTTGGTGGTAATCTGGAGTTGTGCCAGACGATTTTCTGTGTAAATAGTCCAGAATTGGCTCCCAAATCCGTACTAAGGGGTAAGCTTTTAACAGATGTCATTACATAACAAATTCAATGCCCAGACCCGGTTCCTGGAGGGCACTCCCCTACAAGCTGCCGGTCTCTCTCCTCCAACGCACTGAAGGTAAGTTTAATTAATGCACACTAGTGAAAGGGGGTCGGACGGGTGGTGGGGGCCCTGTGGAGGGTGTGGCGAGGGCCCATTGGGGGGTGCAGGGGCCACTGAGACAGTAGTCCCCAGTGGGCCCTGCAACCCCAGTCCGACCCTTCAGGTGCATTTTAAAGCTGCTGATTCAAGTTCTTCAGACTGATTTGGCAACTTATCTGCCCACATATGGCCTCCCCAACCAATATCTGGCCAAAAATCATCCAGCTGTCAATTGGACAGGCTTGATTTTCCTCTTTGATCAAGAACCACATCCATTCATTGATGCACTATTTACTCCTACTTCTCGTATCCCCTGTGATTGCTTGGCCCTAGGGTGGACATCGGGGGAAAGATTTGCTTGTTTGGCGACCTCACCAAACGAGCGAATATTACAAAGTATGGCTCCCTTTATAAGGCTTGAAGCAGCATAACATCCTACTCTCTGCAGATGATAGTGGCAAGAGGAGCACATAGCGCTGTAGGACCAGCTTGGGGCTGCACCTCCTGATGCTCTCTTCCTTGCACTCTATGGAATTTTTAGTCAACAAGTAGCTAACAAGTGGTGAAACACCTACCCACCTCCCAATATAGCTCTAATGCAGTCACAGTTGTAATTTAGGGGCCAGTGACAGCTCTCGGTCTGCACCCATTTACACAATGCAGAATGCTGTGTGCAAAATCGTCTTTTTTTGCACTGAAGACTAAAAATATAAAAGCAGCAGGGCTGAATTTATTTTTATCTATGGGGGGGGGGGGGGGGGTAAAGAATGAATAAAACTCGAGGACAAGGCGACTTTCCTCAACTTCGGCAAATCGTGGCGCCGCGTATGCCATCCCACCGGCGATTTATATTCTAGTGTGTGGGATGGCAGCGACTTATCTCCCCATTTGTCACAGCCGTGAAACTTGCACTTCAAAAAAACAGCCAGGAAGTCGCACGCCGGCCACTATTACACAGTATCATACGCCGTTTGTTATTTTATTACTGGTTTCCTCCATTTTGCTCAAGCGATTGAGGAAGAAACTAAACTAAATTAAAGCACACAGCGCTACCATTCTTCTACAAAACTACCCACACCCAGCACACAAACGGTTAAACAGGCAACGTCCTACGTGCTGACGTTTTCACCGCGAAGCACAGACTGCCGTGGTTTCAGCAAGGAAATTTGTTGTGCCGCTGAGAGGAAGACGATCGTGTCTGGAGCTAAATTAGTGGCACTGTCCTTTATCATGGCGACACTCAGACCGTTCGATAAAATGCCTATGCTTAACGCCGCTGCATTACTGGTAAATTCGCTAGATTGCTAGTTGTTGGAATGCCCGCCCCTTGGCTGGTTTGATGTTAGACCAATCCGAGCGTGGATAACAGGCAAAGGCCAATCATAGACGGGGGTACTAAACAGCAGCTACATTTAATGGGGCGCGGGATTATTTAGTTTTTGATGTCTTGATAATTCCGTGGTTGTTTTCATACATTTACCATTTGATAGCGGCAAGTTTGCCAGTCCAACTTTTTCTCCTTATAAATATCTTTAAAATTAAAAGTGCGGTCTACTTTGCACGGTTTTAATATGGGGGTGTCTAGTTCAGTACTGTCCATATGTTTTGCCAAACAATTTACTAAATATTAAGGGAGCAATAAAGTTTTTTTTTTTTTTTTAAGATTTGGCATCATTATCAGAAGAAATACACTATAACAAAATAGCAGTATTATTCTCTGGGAACTATATTGCACAGTTGCCACTTCTGGCAAAAGTACTAGCCTTCCTATATTTATATCTTTCCTATTTAATAACATTGGCATCAAGGGTTATTTTTACCAGACAGGTGGCAACCTTATGTACAGCAAGCAGACCCTGTGACTACTTGGGGGAGAATATATAAGGGGTTTAGCTGTGGGGAAATGGCAAATGGCCAATAAGTATTTACGTTCTGTTTGGCAGGGCCCTAAAATTATTTTGGTGTGGAGGCCAAAAACGTTATTTCATTGCTTGTTCTGCCTACAGAAATATAGAGGATATTAACTTTAAATCTGCTCACAGCCTTTAAATTGTAAATTTGTTCCTCTGTTATTTTGATTAGTGCTGATTTAAGGGGCTAACTGGGTTGATTAAAAAAGCCCTACTGTGCAAGCGGCCACTTCCCATTCATCTGAAGGCTGTGGCAGGCCTTTTTCACAGTTCTTCTTTAGAGGATTAAAGTGATCTTTATCCTTTTGTATTGTGGGCCCAAAACTGCAATTTTTACATTTAACATTTATTATTTACTCGAGGCAAATACAAGAGAAAGTAAAGCCTCAAAATTCCTTCCCACAACCAATGCGCAAGTGGCCAGCTTAGCCGGATGTAGTCTTTGTTTGTTATAGACTGCTGTGTATGGCAGTTTGATTTAATCTTGCCCATAGGGCTGGTAAAATATGTTATAGGCTACAAAGGTAAAAATTTAGGAAGGCTGGTATTTTTTTTCCAGAAAAATTGGCAATCCTACTGACCCTTTAACATAGATTTGGGTTGGACATTGCTGGTTATGGGGGGTCACTGTCATGACACCTCCCTGTGGTCCATGATATGTGTTTCCCAGAACCCTGTGATTATAGTAGGGGTCACCATCACAACTCCCTCACAGTCCATCATAAGTGTACACCATTACTCTATGATTATGTGAGGGGGTCATTGCTGGAATTTGTTATCTATTAACTCAATTTACAGAGGTGGTGAAGTGCGTGAGGTCATGTATGTATGCACTCTACAGACACATGCCCTCACCAAAGAATAACTGTTAAAAATGTCAGGCTACATGTAATATTCTTCTGGTGTTTTCCCTTCTGGACTCATCATTTACCTCTCTTTCAGTTAGTGGGGACAGAAGAAAGTCATAGAGAACAGCTGGCAAGTGCTATGTTGAAAGAGCCAAAAACCTTTGAAGTAAAGATGTGAGTATAAAAGTTTCTTAATGCTGATATCCGTAACAATATTGGATGGTAGGGTTACATTTCAGCTCCAACTTGCTCTACTACTATTGGGAATTTTTATACAACAGACTGATAAAAGACACAAAAGTGTTAAACAACAAAAAATATTTGCCAGCATAACCCTATTAGCCAGAAATTGGAAAAGATGCCTGTTACCACCACTTGAAGACATACAACAAAACAAAACATATTCACCTTTATAAGCATGTTTATGCCTGCAGCATAGCATTGGCACCAACCGTCTTAGCCTCTCTGATGTAGGGTAACGAGATCACTTGAAAATCCAGGGACATGTCTAAAAAATCCAGCTGGCAGAGCTGAACTGATTGCAGTTTAATTTAAATGCAATGCAGTCAGTGCTGCCCTGCAACATTTATTTATTATATATGTCCCTGAATTTTCAAGCGATCTGGTCACCCTACATTGGGAGAACTCCCATTCAAACTACATTCCTAAAGCATTCATTATTGAAAATGTGGAACTCACAGCTTTATTTGCTTATACTGACCTGTAACCATGTCTCCATTGCATTCTCCTGTTTCACCCAGTGCTCAGTCTCCAGTCTTCTACAGTTCCTTTTTCTTACTTTCATTGTTGTTCTATAACTTGTTTTCCATAAAAGTTAAACTGAAAAAAATACAGTATTAATAAAAACAAATATTGGATGGTAGGGTTGACTCCAACTGACACAAGCTGACACACAAGTAATATTTGTCCTGGCAGTGTGAAATATTTAGGGAAGAATGTCTTTTGTATAGACCTGTTGGTAAACAGGGATGCACTAAATCTTGCATTTGGTTTGGGTTTTGGAAGAATTCTTGCACAATTTATGTGATTCAGCCAAACCCAGAGTGCCTAAGGCCTTATTTTTTTACCCTTGAGTTCTCAGAGGTTGCTGCAGGTTACACAATGCTCTATTATAGGTTTGGGACCTGGGCTTTTCATAATTTGTGTCTCCATACCTTCTGTCTACTAAAAAATCATTCAGACATTAATTAAACTCAAAAGGATTGTTTTGCCACCAATAAGAATTAATTATATCTTAGTTAGGATCAAGTACAAGGTACTGTTTTATTGTAACAGAGAAAAAGGAAATCATTGTAACCCCTATTTGGCAGTATAAGCCAAATATGTCCAGCTAGTGAATAGAGCATGGGGTACATGTGACTCTGATGCAACAGGATGGGCCTTCGCTAAATGGAAGGTGCTTATGGAGGGTGTTGTAGAACTACACCTCCCACTGCCACTGTATAGTGCAAATAATAGAATGGACGCCAGGAGCTCTTGCAAACAAAGATAACGTTTTATTTGTCCAAGACAAAGGTGGTAATGCAGGGCAAATCAATACTCACTCTCAGATGAGGTATAACAGGATTCAGCAATACAATGATGTTGATGTTAAAGCAAATTAAGCAGTTGAAGTATGGTGTCTTCTGGTTTATCCATTCTCATAAAGAGGCTGGGCAAGGTAAGACAACCAACAGAGTGACAGGAGGCAAGCTCACTGGTTTATCCATTCTCATCAAGAGGTCGGGCAGGGTTAATTGCTGGCCTATGTCCCTAGCACTTCTGTGTCCATAATCTAAGGCAAGTAAGCCTGTAGGAGACTACTCCTTTACTCTCCTCTCCTGGATGGAGCAAATGAGCTGCTCTTTCTGGATAAGTTCTGACTTCCTCACTTTCTTAGAAAGTACTATGATGTTATTTAACCTGTTCTAGCTTTACCTCGTTCACGGGGCCCTGTCCCCGACTTCACTAAGGGAACTTGTCCCCTTAGGGCCTAATACTTCTGGGCCAGTGTGGATCCCAAGCTTCAAGGAGCATCCACACAAAACAGTTGCTGTAACCCAAGAAGAAAGATCCACCCCTTTCCTATCACTATAGTAAAGTGTGGTAGGGTGTGGTCTAGCCTTGGGCCAATAATAAGGTATATGTAAATACCAACTAGATACATTCATCCTGCCTAGTGACAAGGAAGAAAAGGAAAGGTAGGGTTTAACACCATAGGGGCACATTAACTCTATGGGTCCCTACATCATTTTTAAATCTTTGAATTATTTACTTATAATGGAGTCTATGGGAGATGGCCTTCCTGATTTTTGGAACTTTCTGGATAACGGGTTTCCGGATAATGGATGCCATACCTGTATCAAAGTTAAAGCATGCTGAGATTGGGGCAGGTACCTAGCCAATCCAAAAGTGACATGACAGCTGAAGACAGCTTTATTCTTTTTTTATGATTATGACAAATAGTGATCTAGACTTGGAAAAAGAAAATGGTCAATTTCTTTTGCAGTCACATGGCACAATCACTCCCACTGCCTTATGAAAGGGAACACTTACGCCCCCGGTTTGATATGGTGGTCTTTCTGATCAACCTGCACAGCCAGTTCAGGTAGGTGGCACTTTTTGTACCCTCAATGTTTTGTCTTTCAAAAACATTTTCCTATTTAATAAAGATATATATGTATAGATAACATGACAAGATCAGTAGCGACAAAAATAACATGATAGTCTTTCCTATCCAGTATTTGTAAAATGTTTTCTTTGAAGTGAAAGTTATTTAATTAATTGAACTGTCATTTTCTTAAGCCACACTTGCCTGCAATGGCTACACAGCTAACTACATAAAAGCTTATCAATTGCTCACAGTGGCTGGCCATGTATCCCAGTGCCGTATGGTTTTTGTTTTTGATGTCCAGTGCAGAAATAATAGGGGTCTGTGTTTCCTAAGTCAATAGCAAGTAGCAAGCAAACATTGTTCTTGCCTTCCTTTTACTTTTGCCCCCTTGTGTTCTAACCAGGGCCTGCTATAGCTAAAAAGATCTGCGACTTAAATATTTGTAAAACCTGTATTTTTATACATTTACATATTCTTTCTGTATAATTATTTTATTAAATATATTATCAAAAACTTACTTTTATATGTTTTCACATTTTCAGCCTCTCCACTGTTCTTGCATCTCTCACACATTTAGATGTTAACTTCTTTCTTGGGAAAGTGTGTTTTGTTGCCATTGGAGGTGCGTATTGTCTTCTGTATAAGTGGTACAGATTAGTGTTTGAATATCATCATGGTGATACAGTGGTTAAAGGAAATCTAAACCAAAAAAATAAATTGATGTACTTACTGAAACTGAAAACTAAAACTTACTAAGTGTGTTTCTCCAAGCAGTTTTACAATGTATATTGATTTCCTAATTTGTAGCAGTTCCTGATTTTATATATATATATATATATATATATAAAATTAAAGTTGCCTCCTCTGATTTGTAATGCCGTATAAACTGCTAATATCATGAGATCTCAAAAATGTATATATATTTTAGATTTTTTTTGTACAGGTATGGGACCTATTATCCAGAATGCTCGGGACCTGGGGCTTTCTGGATAAGGGATCTTTCCATAATTTGGATCTCTGTGGCTTAAGTCTATTAAAAAATCATTTTAACATTAATTAAACTCAATAGAATTGTTTTGCCTTTAATAAGGATTAATTATATGTTAGTGTGGATCAAGTACAAGGTAATGTTTTATTATAAGAGAAAAAGGAAATCATTTTAAAAAATTAGAATTATTTGCTTATAATGGAGTCTATGGGAGATGGCCTTTCCATAATTCGGAGCTTTCTGGATAATGGGTTTCCGGATAACGGATCCTATACCTGTACTAGCAGTTTTTATTCTGTTATTATAAAGTTGTAACCTAACTACCCCTTGCTGTTTGGCATGATCAAGAACCAGGCAGAACAGCAATAGCTTATTATGTTTTTTGTCTGAAGAAGACCAAGTAAGGTGGTACCCAGGTTACACCTTCATAAAATTAGTAGTGTAAAAACTGCTAATATCATGAAATCGAAATAAAAATGTCCATTGCACAGACGAGCACCCTTATGGTAAGGTTTTTGACCCCTTTAGCTAATTCCAGAAAGGCAGCCAAATACTGCACAACTTTGGCTGTAATTCAAGTATGATGATTGCATAACTGTCCATTTGGAAAAATATGTTGCCTTTGAAGCAGACTCCCTTTGTTACATTCTCCTAAACCAAGTTTTTCTTTTGTAGGTGGCCAAGTGAAACACTGTATGGTTGATATAGCCACAGTAAAGAAGCTTGCTGACACACACCTAAGCACCCTGCTTTTTTCTGAGTTTGATGTAAGTTTTATGTATATTATTTGCTACAAAAAATATACATTTTGTTTTTCAGCAAACCCTAATGCCCCTGTATTAAAGAGCCACTACATTAAAGAAATGCTCCATATTCAGTTAAACACGTGTGCATGAAAATACATTCACATATATATATATATAATATATATATATATATATATATATATATATAATATATATATATAATATATGTGTACTGTATGTATGTTTAATTGTTACACTTGTTTGTTAAAGGTGAACTATTCCTTCCTGCTATATTTTTTTAAATAATTCCAGTGCTCAGTACCAAGCATTTGCATTCACACTGGACCAGGACCATGTGTTTGTTTCTGGTGTACATGCTTCTGGTTACCTGTTACCACCCTGAAGACCAGAAATGTAACATGCCAATGTGTAGTTTTGCAGTTTAGGAGCATGTGGGGGGAAACAGTTAACTTGTGGCCAGTGGAGGTGATGTATTTGAGCAGGGGCTAGGGGATACTGTGCACTTAGGTTAACAGAAAGTTCACCTAAAGATAATATTTCAGTGTCCTGTAAAAGCAGTAGCAGCATATAATAATTGCTAATTTATGGTTAATAAGATCACAGGATTTTTGCCTGGAAAAGAATTCAAAATGTCATAAGGATTTAACTAAATTGTCTGTTGTATTGGCTGGGAAGAAGAGGGTAAAAACCTAAAAGGGGGCTGAATTATACTTCATATTCCAAAATGCCAGCATTTAATAAAGTAAATGTTTTGCTTTACAGAGCGAAGATGATGTGACCTGTACAGCGCGGAGGCTGCTGCAGATGGTTCAGATTTGTGCAGGATTGGTTCCTGGTATCTCTGCGCTGTATCTAGGGTCATTTATGAATAGCACTTTACAGACAGACCAGTTTTAGCTCAGTTCTTCTGCCTGTCACTACAGCTAAAGTAGGATTCCTACAGAATCCTATTCTACACTAGACTGTGGCAGTTATAGTGCAGTCTGTCTTTACCTAATATTGAAGTCACACTCACCATCTGTATGTAATGGACCAAAGAGTCTGCTGTTTCTGTTCAGTAGCATGCACCCATTACTTTCTCTTACCTCTCTCTATATGTCACATCATTTACTGCCTTTGCACTGTCTGTGTGTAATCACATAATGAGTTAGTGTCTTCTTACAGAATCATTCAGATCTGCTGAGCCCTTTCACTGAGGGGTAAACACCTATTAGGCTATAATCAGACCAGGATTGTTCTCGGCCTGCGGATAATCACAGGTTAAGAAACAACCTGACCATTTACCTCTTCTCTGTGTTGTTTCTGCACCCAGAGCCACTGCATCAGCCCAGGTGCATATCAATGCTGAAATCCAATCGTGTAGAAACAACACAGAGTGAAGGTGAGCTGTCAGGTTTTTTCTTGGCTTGTGTTTATCCGCAAGCTGAGAAACAGCCTGGTCTGATCATAGCCTCACAGTAGGATTTTTTTTAGCTGTGTTTTGTTTTGTAACAAGTTTTAAAGCGGAACCTACCTGTAGCCTTTTAGATCATTCAAGATCTAGACCAAACTGTGTCCAATAAGTGTAAAGCCATTTTCGCTGCAAAATATCTGCAGAGTGTGGGCCTATTCGAAACGTTCATGCATTGAACGTGTTCATTCCTTTACATGCCACCTGCGTAAATGAACAATTGTGCCATTGTTGCTGATTTTAAATTTCTGTTTTTCAATTTTATCTATGCAGTATGTTTACTGGCGACATGTGGCACAGATAACTTAGAAACCACTAACATAAAAGGTTAGAGGAGCATGCAGACACACTTTGCATTAATGTGTCACTTTAATAAATGAAATCTGATTCAGCAGGTTGGCAGGAAGGGTACATGATGGTTGTAAAATAATAGTAGGGGCAGAATTTACAGCAGGACTATATAGGAAAAACCTAAGCCAATATTCTGTTAGATTTACCAGAAGCCTCCACTGACTGCATTTAACAGTAAGGAGTAGCAGAGGCATGTATGTAAAACTAAGGTATTTACCTTTTTTTATTAATCTTATTTTGCTTCAACTAAACTCTCTGCAATCATTATATAAAGCAATCATTTCAGTTATGAAACAAAATATACGTTTTACACTGTGTTTACAGTGAAGCTTTTAGTGATATTTATTATATTTTGTCTGCATATTTTGCAGCAATAAAAATGCAAACAAAGACTAACCATAGTACCAGGTTTCCCTGGTGACAGAAGTCCATGCTGTAATATATTACTTTTTATATAAGCCATTTGTATAATAATAAAGACCTATTTTCTATTATATCCTTGTTTTGGTTTGGTCTTTCACATCTTGTACTGTATATGCCTGACCAGGTGCAGTGTTTACTTCTGTAGAGGACCTTGACTGCTGCTGTGTTCTTTTGTTTTAACATACTAAACTGGCCTTGGGCTCAGTGGGTAGCAGCAGGAGGACCAAAAGTGCTCTGAAGCAAATGTTCAGTGACAGGTAGATTTTCCTTTTACAGGGAATGCAAGTATAGTATATTTAGATGGGCATAAAATAATTCCTTGCTCACAACTATATTTGTAAGTCTAGCATTAAAAACATAAAGGTCTTGACAGTGACAGACAAGGAAACTGTAAAAAGCTAGGTGGAAAAGAGCAAAAGGCAGAAGATCTGGAAAGGCAAAAGAATACAAAGGAGAAAAAGTGAAGTAGCAAGATAGCAGCTCCCAGTAGATATCAGAATAGCACTCAATATTAAGAAATCCAAGTCCAGCTTGGGACTCCTCCAGTTACATGGGAGTAGGAGAAACAATAGGTTACCTGAAAGCAGTTCTAATGTGTAGTGCTGGCTCCTTCTGAAAGCTCAGACTCAGGCACAATGCACTGAGATGATGCCTTCTCAACAATATTACAACTAAAAAAAATACATTTGTTGGTCAAAGAATGACATTTTAAATGGTAGAGTGAATTGTTTGCAACGTAAACAGTGTAATTTAGAAATAAAAAGTACCCCATAAAAATCATGGCAGAATCCCTTTAAAGAGACACTATTTGCATGGTTTTAGAAAATAAAACCAACATTGGGACTCTTTGGAAGAAGCAGCTCTTCTTTTATCTTGCTTACTTGAGGAATCTTTGGTTTAGCATGTAAGGCAGGGGTCCCCAACATTTTTTACTCTTCATCCAGATAAACTTGAAAAAAAGTTGGAGAGCAACACAAGCACTGTTCTGTCTAAGCTGTGCGCTCGTGTGAGAATTTTGTGTGAAAACATAATTTTGTGCAGCAAACACAGTTTTTAATAGGGCACACAAAATACATTTTTTTGCACACTCAGCCAAGAAGAAATTAGAGGGAACATTGAACGCATGCATTCAAAAAGAACCCGGGGGTGTCAAATATGGGCTGTGATTGGCTATTTGTACCCCTTATGTGGACTGGCAACTTACAGGAAAAGTAGTAAAAATTTGCACCCATTCTGGTTAATTACTATCCCTTCTAGAATGATGGCATATTCTGCAGAGCTTTTCATAGATTGTTCATCATTCACATCAGTCCTGCCCCTGTGGAATTACAAGCCAGTGTAATGGTCGGTAGATTGCATGGTTATTGTGTATATCTAGTTTTAATTATCTTGCATTCCGGATTCTCCTTATCTTGCAGTGCTGCTTGAGTGCTGAAATGCTGTAATGAATTAAGTGAAAAAGTACCAGTATTCTATTTTTCACTTTATAAATGCCTGCATCGTTTTAAATCAATAACTTCACAGAACTGCACTTATTCTCCCACTAGGAGTCAGCATAACACCGATAATGGACAAAACATATTAAAAAGTACATTCTTAAATCAAACTTCATCTGAAAAAGCATTGCACTGTCGTCACGTTTTACGTCTTTATGTTCCTGCACCCAGCGCTAATGCATTGACACAGTTTCTTTATGCAGTTCCACGACAAAATAGCTCTGGGTGCAGGCACATAAAGAAGCTTTTTGGCGCATTGGGGCAGATTCTCAGCCTGCGTTTATCTGCAGGCCAAGAATCGCCCACATGTGGCAGTAGCCTTATGTATTCTATTGTTGTGACTGCTGTTATCCCCCTCCAGTTCCATCCCCACAATATCTGGACCACTCGTTGGGCCTCCATCAGGTATAATAGCCATCTAATGTCTCCTGCCTGCTTGCTAGAGATTAATTTTTAGTTTTCAGTTCTGAGTTGCTGTTGATTGCTTGTTTTGTTTTTGCATGTAAAGCAATCACTTTGCAGTGAGACTAGCGGAATTGGGATTTTGACTGCCAGTTTCAGTGTGCACTTATTTTTATTTACTCCTTTGACTATTTTTATTGTGTTTTAGTGATATTATTACATTCTGCATTACTTGCCACATATATGTATTGTGCATTTTTTTTTTATTGTGTGAACTTCATACTAAGAGTTATTTTCAGCAACCCTTTATTTACTCACTTGCTAAAAAGTTATCCAATCCCTTCTTAAAGCTATCCAATGTATCTACCAGTGCAGCTAATTCAGTTGAATGATTAAATCCTCCATTGCTAGAATTAACCAGAAAGTATTAATTCCCAAGACCCTTAAGCATGAAGAACACCCACTTGGCCTGTTTTCTTCATAAATGAGAGTTTTCATACCCTTTATTAGCTGTTAGCCTGCTTTGTATTCCCTCTCATATTTAATAAAATCCCTTTTGAGCACTAGAAAGCAACTTAACAGCATATTCTACATGGGGCCTTTCCAGTGCTTTGTAAAGAAGAGGAATGACCCTCTTCTTGCTGCAAATCTATGTAGTTTGAACATTTACATTTTATAAGCAGGAAGCAGGAAACTCGATGCTGGAATGGCAGTTGATGTCATCTACTTAGACTTTGCTAAAGCGTTTGATACAGTACTGCACAGAAGGTTAATGATTTAAATTGAGGAATATTGGCCTAGAACATAATATTTGTAATTGGATAGAGAACTGTCTGAAGGATAGATTACAAAGATTGGGGGTAAATGGAACATTTTCTAATTGGGCCAGTGTGGTTAGTGGAGTACCGAAGGGGTCAGTCCTTGGTCCTTTGCTTTTTAACTTGTTCATTAATGACCTGGAGGTGGGCATAGAGAGTCCTTTGCTTTTTGCACAAAACTAAATTCTGCAGAACTATAAGTTCAATGCAGGATGCTGCCATTTTGCAGAGCGATTTGACAAAATTGGAAACTGGGCAGCAAACTGGAAAATGAGGTTTAATGTGGAGAAGTGCAAAGTTATGCATTTTGGTAGAAATAATATAAATGCAAGCTATCTACTAAATGGTAGTTTGTTGGGGGTATCCTTAATGGAGAAGGATCTGTTTTTTTTTTTGTAGATAACAAGTTCCTGGCAATGTCATTCGGTGACTACTAAAGCAAATAAAGTGCTGTCTTGTATAAAAAAAAGGGCATAATTTTGCCTCTTTATAGGTCCCTGGTAAGGCCTCACCCTGAGTATGCAGTGCAGTTTTGGGCTCCAGTCCTTAAGAAGGATATTAATGAGCTGGAGAGAGTGCAGAGACTGCAACTAAACTGGTAAAGGGGATGGAAGATGTAAACTATGAGGTTAGACTGTCAAGATTGGGGCTGTTTTCTCTGGAAAAAAAAGCACTTGTGAGGGGACATGATTACTCTGTACAAATACATTAGAGGGGATTATAGGTAGATGGGGGGTGTACTTTTTTCCCATAAAACAATCAGCGCACCAGAGGCCACCCCTTTAGATTAGAGCAACGGAGCTTCCATTTGAAGCAGCGTAGGGGGTTTTCACGGTGAGGGCAGTGAGGATGGGGAATGCCCTTCCTCAGGGGAGGGCCAAGCTGACCAGGCGCCATAGCCAACCTGGTCAGCCACCTCCACATTAACCCTCTATTATTATTAACATTTATTTATAACATCATATCAAGATGATATCAATACGAGCTTATATAAAAGATAGATGGATAATAAAATAACATGCTATTGTCTGTTTCATAATTTTTTTTTTAATTTTTCATGTGGGTACAGCTAAAAGAAGTAGATACCACAAGATACAATAAAGGGATTTCAAACAACTGCTTTTAAGATCGCACCTGAGACAAAATTACATGACTAGAATAAAAGAAACCGTCATTGGCAGACATATAACTTTTATGTGGGCAACATAATAATACGTGAGACAAGATAACATGAAATAAGTGCAGATATCCAGTGAAGATATTCCCGCTCTTCACGCTAGGAAAATCTTAACTACCGTGTCTTGTCACTGAGCCAATAATTAGCCATGCTTCATCATGTTAGTAGATTAAAGGTCCGGGGCTAATCAAGCTGGTAAAGAGTTGAGAGCTGTAGAGAGAAGATCATCCCATCCTTCTATAATTACAGTTATTAACAAAGCTAGGGGGTGAGATGCATGGGGCAGCTAGTCATGCCAGTATAAAAATGAGTTGTGCTCTACACCCAGCTGGCAATGTGTAACTCTGTGCTGATGTACTGTAAGGATTGATAATGTTGTGGAATCCTTACTGCAGACACTGCTGATTAGGATGAACAAAGAATAAATAGCAAACACTCATGAAAACCCACAGTCAGGTGTAAAATAAAAGTAAAATATTTATTAATACAAAAACCTATAATTAAGGGCAGTAAAATCATGTAAAGCATAAGCCTTTGCATTTTTTCTTAAATCTGAAGCTTCTCTTTTACGGACTGCTCATTACTTTGTTCCTGGCAATCACCCATTGCTGATGATCTGGGGCATGAGCACCTGGACCCTAATACTACTTTGGTGAGCTACTGGCTTATTAATGCATCACATTCCTATATTCCATTTCTTGCAGCATTCAAGCCCTGGGGTTCTTAAGCAGCTAACAGCTAGCTGTGGGTGGTGGGAGTTGCAGTTTAAAACAGCTGGAGGACAAAATGATATAAGATGTTTTCAAAAAACCAATTACCCTTGATATCTGCCTAGCACTACTAGCTCTCCCCACTAAAGAATTAACCAAGATGCAAAATAAACCTTTGGATCAAATTTTAGCAAGAATTAATTTGGCTAAGCAATGGCTGCAAACCATAAATACAGAAAAAATAAAGAAATCCAACATGCCACAGAAGCAGTGTGAGAGGAGACAGGCACAGATGGTGGTAGTGCTTTCCTATCTTTAAAAGAATTTGTCGCTCGCGACAAATCTCCCTTGTTGCGGGCAATTAATCTCCCTGATATGACATCGGGATGGCATACGCGGCGGCGCGATCGCCGAAGTTGCCTCTCGAGGCAACTTTGGTGATTTCCGCAAATCGCCGTGCCACGTATGCCATCCCACCGGCGATTTACATTTTCACCGGTGGGAAGTCATATCGGGGAGATTAGTCGCCCGCAACAAGGGAGATTTGTTGCGGGCGACTAATCTCCCTCGTGTGCCAGAGTCCTAAAGAGGCAAAATCATGTTTTCATCCCTTGAGTCAATGCCCTTTTTTTATACAAAACAGCACTTTATTTGCTTTAGTAGCCACTGAATGACACTGCCTGGAATTAGACAACTTGTTATCTACAAAAACCCCTAGATCCTTAAGGATACCCCCAACACACTCCATCATTTAGTGTATAACTCGCATTTATATTATTTCTACCAAAGTACATAACTTTGCACTTGTCCACATTGAACCTTATTTTCCATTTTGCTGCCCAGTTTTCCAATTTTGTCAAATCGCTCTGCAAAGTGGCAGCATCCTGCATGGAACTTTTGCACAATTTAGTGTCATCAGCAAAAATAGAAACAGTACTCTCTATGCCCACCTCCAGGTCATTAATAAACAAGTTAAATAGCAAAGGACCAAGGACTGACCCCTGCAGTATTCCACTAACAACACTGGTCCAATTAGAAAATGTTCCATTTACCACCACTCTTTGTAATCTATCCTTCAGACAGTTCTCAGTACAAATATTATGTTCTAGGCCAATATTCCTCAATTTGATCATTAATTTTCTGTGAGGTACTGTATCAAACGCTTAAGCAAAGTCTAAGTAGATGACATCAACTGCCATTCCAGCATCAAGGTTCCTGCTCACCTCCTCATAAAAGGCAACTAAATTAGTCTGGCAAGATCTGTTAGGCATGAAACCATGCTGGCACAAACTTATAGTCTTGTGATTTGCAATGTATTCTAGTAAGAATATCCCTTATTAACACTTCCATTCAAAATTTCAGCTTTTTCCCTGTTTACTGTTTACAAATTTAAAAAATAATTTTAGATTACTTTTACTCCTAGCTGCAATACCTCTTTCCATCTCTATTTTAGCTTGCCTGATAGCTTTTTTGCATGCTTTATTTGCTTCCTTGTACCTGATGAAAGTTTCCGCTCTCCCAGCTAACTTGAATGCTTTAAAAGCACGTTTTTTCTTACCAACCTCAACACTAACACTTTTATTCAGCCATAAAGGTTTTGCTTTGCGATGCCTCTCCTTGCTTACAAGGGGAATATACTGTTGTGTATACCTGCAAAGCAATGTTTTAACCTTTTTACTGCCAACGACGTATGGGATACGTTGTGGCAGTAAAAGGGCTTAAATGTCAACGGCGTGTCCAATATGTCGGTGGCATTTAAAGGCTGCTCTCTGCAGCGGTGGCATGTGCCGCCGCTGCAGAGAGTTTCTATCGATGACAGCCCCCCTGGGGCAGGTGTTACCACTTTGTTTTTAGTTTCTTTTACCTAAAAACTGTTTATTTTGACAGCGTGACTATTGGATCAGATATTCTGACCACTAATTACACTGTCATGTGACTTATTTTGTTGTTTCACTGATTTGCACAATTTTTGGGGTTTTATCGCATTTTATCCCTGTATAAGTGTTCCTAATCTGTTTTTAGCGTAGCTTTGCCAGGTGTAACTTTGGTGTACACAAATAACTTTACCTATTTTGAATTCATCAGAATGTGTACTTTCCAAAAATATATGGTTTCCTGGGGGTCTCTGTATAGTTGGGGGGGGGGTTACTGCACATAATACGCTGTCAGGGGGCTCTGTGTGCAAAAGCTGAGTTGACAGGCGAGAAATCCATATGCGCTATTTTCATTTTGGGGTCAGTACATACCGCAGACTTTGGTATATTTATGCATATTGGGCATCAAACTGTTCAGAATACCTTAGGTGTTCCTATTTGGGGTGACTTGCCTTTGTACGCAAGAAATTGTGTAAGATAAATGTGGCAAATTGCAACATTTTTAGGCGATTTTCTGAAATGTCATAAAAACCAATAACTTTAGGAAAGCTCTGCAGATTGGTACTTTGGTGTAGAAAGGACTCTTTACCCTTGTTGGATTTGTCAGAATGTGTACTTTCCAAAAATATATGGTTTTGTGGGGGTCACTGTATAGTTAGGGGAAGTTTCTGCACATAATACACTGACAGGGGGCTCTGTGTGCAAAAGCTGAGCTGGCAGGCGAGAAATCCTTATGCGCTATTTTAATTTTGGGTTCAGTACATACCGCAGACTTTGGTATATCTATGCATATTGGGCATCAAACTGTTCAGTAGACCTTAGCTTAGGTGTTACTATTTGGGGTGATTTGCCTTTATCTGATCTTTATCAAGAAATTGTGAGAGATAAATGCGGCAAATTGCAACATTTTTATGCGATTTAAAGGTCATATAAATCTGCAAACTTAGGAAAGCTTCACAGCTTGGTACTTTGGAGCAAAAAGAAATGTTTACCCATTATAGATTCGGGGGAATGTGTACTTTCCAAAAATATATGGCTTTCTGGGGTGAGTGTACTTTTTTTTGTAGCATTATCCCACATAAAGGATGTAAATGTGTTGATTTTGCAGGAGCTGAAATGATAGATCATATGGGGGTATGTTCACATTGGGGCCCCTACATGCCACATACTTAGGTAAACCTATACATATTGGGCATCAAACTATTCAGTGGACCCCTGGTGTTCAAATTCAGGGTGTTTTATCTTGGTACCTAATGCTATGTGGGAGAAAAGATGCTGCAAAGTGGAAGCTTTGAGGGGATTTTTGGAAATGTCATCAAAATTGCTAACTTTATAAAAGCTGTGTGGCTTGGTACTTTGGAGTAGAAAGACATGGGGACCCATTTTAGATTCGGGAGAATGTGTTCTTTCCAAAAATATATGACTTTCTGGGGTGAGCGTACTTTTTACTAGCTTTATCCCACATATAATGATGTAAATGTGTTGATTTTGCAGGAGCTGAAATGACAGACATGACAGTACATATGGGGGTATGTTCACATTGGGGCCCCTACATGCCACATACATAAGTAAACCTATATTGGGCATCAAACTGTTCAGTGGACCCCTGGCATTCATATTTAGGGTGTTTTATTTGGTTACTTTATGACCTGTAGGAGATAAGATACTATAGACTGAAAGCTTTGAAGCGATTTTTAAAAAAAATCAAAAATTTTAATAAAAACCAATAACTTTAGGAAAGCATTGCGACTTGATAGTTTGGAGTAGACAGACAGTTGTGCCTATTCTGTATTCCCCAGAATCTGTTCTTTCCAAAAATGTACAATTTTCTGGGATAAACCTTCTGTTAGCGGAATTTTTGGCCTTGAAATCTAAAGTATGCAGCTTTCTGGAGCAGTGCTTTGGGAATTTGGTAGTGTACTGCTGGGAGTTTTTGACCTATACAAGAGACAAATCTCCATAAAACTATATATATTTGGTATTGGCACGTTCAGGAGACATGGGACTTTCCAAATCAGTTGTATATTCGTGCATAAAATAATTTTTGTTTCTAGTATGTGTGTTTATATTATGGAAAATTTGATATTTTTTTTGCATTTTTAGACATTTAGAAGCCTATATCTTGTTACAGAATTGGAATTACACAAAAATTCTACCATATTTTGAAAGCTTAGGTTGTTCTGAAAAAACCGATATATTGTTTTCCTGGGTAAACTAAAAGTCCCCCCGAGGAAAGGCCCCTAAAGTGAAACATGTGCAAAATGTTCAAAAACTGTCTGGCAATACAAGTTCCGCTTTGACCAAAATGGCTGGCAGTAAAAGGGTTAAAGATGTTCCATTTTCCTTCTGTGTCTAACCCCATGAAAAGCCTTTCCCAGTTGACACATTGCAGAGATGCCCTTATACTGGCAAAGTCTGCACGTCTTAAATTGGGTGTTTTAGTTACTCCCTTATAGAGCTGTCTCTGCAGCATTATCTCAAAGGAGACCATGTTGTGATCACTATTCCCTAAATGCTCACCCACACAAATGTCAGAGATGAGTTCAGTATTATTAGATATTACCAGGTCCAAAATAGAGTCATTCCTAGTGGGTTCTTGAACTGCCTGAAATAAAAAGTTGTCATTTAGCATATTTACAAACCTACTAGCTTTTTCTGACTTAGCCACCCCATTACTCCAGTCAATGTCCGGATAATTAAAGTCCCCTATAATAACAACTTGACCCAGTTGTGAAGCCTCCTCCATTTGCAATAGTAGCTGAGCCTCATCCTCCTCACTTATATGGGTGGTTTATTGCATACGCCATTGATCATTTTCTTTGTAACCTTTAGCCCTGCTGAAATTTCTACCCAAAGGGATTCCACATTTTCCCACATTTTCATCTCTAAGTTGTTGGATAAAAGGATCATCTCACATGAGCATATACAACCTCCATAATTATAATTTCTTTGCAAGCAGAAGAGAACAGCTCAGACACAGATCATTAATTAGATAAACCATTGGGCCTATGATCTGTCTTTTTAGCAGGCGTATACGTTTTTTTTTAAAAACTAGCTAAATAAATAGACTTTTACTGAAAATGTATTTTGAAAATTAAAAAAAATATCCTTTTTAGTTATAAAGCAGTAATGATTAATGAGTTTGTTTCTTAAAATCTTCCCCTCTTACTGTTATCAGCTGATTTACTTAAATAAGGATAATTATGAGCCCTACATGAACAACCTCCACCCTCCCCTTTTTGTATTTCCTGTCTCTGGCACACAGATAAGCAGACATCTATTACACAGGGGTTTATCAGTGATTAGAGGAGAATGAAAGTCTTACATAAAAGTTAGTAATTTCAAACATCCCTTAACCCCACGCCTGATGCAAAAAAAAAAAAAAAAGCAGGGTAGTGCCCTTATGCAAGTGAAGTGATTGCTGACACTGTGAGCTTGTGCGGTTGAAGTTGTTCCATATTTTGGTTCAACTGCTCATGCATGCCAGCTGCTTACAGGAGATGCAGGACGGTGCCCTAGAACTTCCCTGCTCTACTCTGCTTTTTTTGCAGCTGAACTGTGAGCATCCAGCAGTGAGATCAGAAAAAAAACTTCTAAAACATCATCATGGTTTTAGAAGAAGCGATATTAAAAAAAGAATAGTAAGAGATATTTGGCTGTAAATGTTGTCTCAGACATTAACTAGAAGAAATGGAAAGAATGATGGCAGAATATGATTGGAGCAGGCATCATGTCATTTACATTGATTTCCACAATATGCCTAAAGGAGAAGAAAAATCATTTTGGCATTTTACTGCCAATAGATTTGCCACATTAGTGCCACCTAGAACAATATATTTATTCTGCATAAAGCATTAACATACCTGAGTAAACAGCTTTAGAAGCTTTCTCCTTTTGCTTAAGATAGCAGCTGCCATTTTAGGTAGCTTCCTTCCTGCAGCTCTAGCTGTTATAGCTGAGATCACACATTCCTAAGGGAGGGGGGAGGGAGTTCTTAGCATTTGGTGGGAGGAGAGGGGGGCAAGAGATGGGAGGGGGAAGCAGGAGATGGGAGGAGAGAACTGCGCAGACTCTGGCCCCGGGAATTAAAGCTGTTTCTGAGAGAGTAAATCAGACACTGAAACATCATGTTTACAAAAAAATAGACAAGTAATCCTGTGTTTTTTTTTGATAGAGAACTTTGTGCAGCATTACTGTGAGTGCTTATGGCTGTATTTACATAGACCTTTCTGATAAAGCTTACTTACTTTTTACCTTTCCTTCTCCTTTAAAGGAGAACAAATGGTATAATAACAATGTTAGACACCCCTCAGTGATTATAATCACTTACTGTACCTGATGCCCTGAGCTGGTGCTTTTCTTAACAGGAACCAGCACAGGCCAGGGGTATTTCTTTAGAAGCTCATTTTTTTTCCAGACAGACACCTACAGTATGCAACATGCAGTATGATGTCCAACTTTGGCTTTTATTCTACTGTGCATGCTTCTGACCAGATTGAAACAAAGAGAAGATGGAAGTAGCCAAAGAAGATGGAAACAAGAAGCTTATACAGAAATACCCCTGGTTGGGGGGAAAACATAGGGGTAACCAGTGTCGAACTGGCCCACCAGGATACCAGGAAAACTCCCGGTGGGCCCAGGTGTCAGTGGGCCCAGGTGTCAGTGGGCCCTCCTGCTCCTGACCATTTGGCCTAATTCATGGTTATTCCCTATTTCTGAATGGGAACAAAGAGGAGGAATAGATGGAAGGATAGACGGTAGCCTGTAAATAAAAGAGACTAGGACAATAAAGAGGTTGGGTGAGGAGGAGGAAAAATAGTTTGGAAAGTGGGCCTGGGGTCTAAGGTTTTCTGGTGGGCCCCTGAGTTCCAAGTCCAACACTGGGGGTAACCCTTCCCGCCCCAGTACCCATTGCACATTATTCAGACTCTCAAGTTATGGAGCAGCAGGAGATACAGGCCCTGTACTTACCACCTACCCTATAGTATTAGTCTGAATGTATATATGGTATAAATTCATAATATATACTCTGACCACTTGAAATGAGAAAAAAAAGCACCTAATGCAAACAAGTTGCAATGCATTCTGTTTCCCATGATTTTGTGTTGGAATGGTATCACTTCTGGTGCAAATCAATTACGTTCTATTGACGTAACCTACTAATTGTGCATTAGAAATACTAGTAGGCCCATGGTTCCCTTGTGCCAATGCATGCAGTTCTACATAATACATCAGTGCAGGCTGAAGGGGCACATTGCTGCACAGCGCTGAGCATGTATACACACAAGTGCATCTATTTTGTGTCCATTTGTGCACTCAGCAAGCAGTAAGCCTTACACACGGCAAAATATGCTCACATTTATTTAGGAGGAGATAACTTTAAGGTTGTTGTTAAAGTCTCTTGTTTGTATTTTCCTGTATGTATGGGTGTGAATGATCATATCACATACTAATCATTCAAGCTGCATGTGAGTGCCACCAAACTGGCCAGTGATTGGGCCTTTTAGTGATTGAGTTTAAAGGGCAGATATTTTTTTTATCTGTTACCAGCTTAAAGGGGAGGTTCTCCTTTAAATTACCTTTTAGTATACAGTATTATTTAATGGCCTTGCTACTTGGTTTACATTAACTATTTTTGTAGTTTTTGAAGCATTTCCTCTTCTGACCCCAGCAGCCATACAATGATTTCTCTATGAGGCTACAATTTCATTGCTTTTGTTACTTTTTATTACTTATCTTTCTATTCAGGTCCTTTCCTATTGATATACCCACTGCCTGGTTGCTAGGGTAAATAAGACCCTTGCAACCAGATTACCGCTGAAATACCAAACTAGAGAGCTGCTAAATAACTGAAAAACCCATTCAAAATAAAAAATGAAGACCAATTGCAAATGATCTTAGAAGATCAATATCTACATGCTACTAAATGTTAATTTGAAGATGAGCAAGCCCTTTAAATTGCCCTACTGAATTAACTGACTTTATTTTTTAAGCCCATCCACATTTTCCTTGTTTAAAAAGTGTTATATATACTTAATGAAAAGCAGAGTATTGACACAATTCTAATTCTTTTCTATAAGATGTAAAGGTCCCCCGAGCATTTTCACCTTGTAACTCCCTTTATAGAACAGGGCTAAGTTATTTAGATAAGAAGGGTACAAAATAAGATGGCACTGTACCATTATTATTATGGTTTTCTTTTTGTGCCATAATGCAGACCTATCAAGTTTAAATGGGCACGGTGGCATGAAGCCCTTAGATTGTGTCTTGTGCCCTTCATATCCCTCTTCTCTGGCAGTTCTGGGCAGCAGTGAGATATTTAAAGCTGAAATCGATGGCAAAAGCTAGCAGCAGCTTTTCAATGACAGGGACAGGATTGTGTGAACTTGCCAGAAAGAAGGGGGAGCCTTGCAGGGCTGGGAGCACTGGGACAATGTAGGAGGGGTAGTGGGTTATTGATCTGTGTAATCAGGCAGAGGACAATTTAATCCAGAACTATTCAAACCCAAGCTACAGACTTTGTCTGACCTCATTTAATTGAGGGCCAGAAGAAGAGTTTTGGATTTTTTTTTAATAAAAGAAGGCTCTGAAATCTTGGGATGGGGTACACAGTATGTTTATTATCAGTGCAAAATCTAATTTTCTGAAATATCTAGCAGCATAAATATAAAGTAATATTCATAATATGTTGAATGATCTTCAATGTACTTGTATTCAGCTAGAGTATAGGCCAATGGTATTATGAAAGCTACTGAGCAATTTGCAGGGTTCTAGTTGAACAACAGCTCAATGGAAGTAGATTGGATAACCTTAGGGGGTATCTTGAGCAGCCTAGCATATTTATCTGTATCCTGTATTTAAGTAACACTGTATGGGGCACATCGCTGTTTGCAATAAGGTGGTACTTATTATGGTATGACTTGAAATGAAAGGCAGAAGGTATTTTTTGAGACCATGAGCCTGTATCAACCACTTATCTACCCCAGCATGTTAATATAGTACATTTGTAAGTGTCCTTAACACGATGACAACTATAAAAATGTGTGAGTAGTCAGAGTCATGATGACACATAGTGCACCTTGCCCATTGCCCATTGCCAGCATGGAACGTACCACATGAAATAGAGCCTTGCACTTTATGCCAGACTTTACATGGAGTAAAACATGTAGCTGTGGAACAGTGGTTGTTTTTAATCCTTCACAGCACTGAGATCTTGGGTTTAATTCTAACCAGGGCACTATCTGTGTGGAACTTGTTTCTTTTGGTATTATAGATTTTTATATAATCCAAAAGTTTACCACTAGGGCACTGGGCATTTTGTTATTTATCCTTTTAATATTTGGTATCTGCATGCTTTAACCTGGGCCAGACTATACACTGATCAACAGGTTATCACGGGTACTTCACAATCTATGAATACAGTCATAAAAGATGAAACACTAATTTAAGCTTTATTCTACTAGAGTCCCAAATTAATATTTCAATGCGCTATTTTCAAGGAACACATGATCATACAATATCGTGCTTCAAAATATTCCATGTTTTGTAAAAGAAGACACTTCCAGCAAGGCGCAAATCAATACAACTACAACTCACTTGTTTATACAGATTATCAAGAAGAGCTGTATTACTGTCATTATAACTTCCTCTTGGATAATCAGTTATCTTGTTTTTACCTAATGCTTTAATTAATAGTTTATTCATTATTTGTAATTAAAACAAAGATTCAGGCAGTGGGCATGGCCAGAAAATAGTGGCAGCTTACATAGAGGGTTAATAGGTCACCATAAATATGGCTTATGTTAAAAATGTGTCCTGTTTTTAAAATCTATATGTATAATATAAAAGATCTATTAGATAAGGTTTTTTTGTCTTTACTTTAGCCCCTCCCTTCATTTGGAGTCAGCAGGTATGGCATAATAGCCATTTGAATCCAATAGTATATATGGGACATTATGACATTTTGTGCATTAAGCTGCTAAAAATTTGTCCATTTATTGCAATATATTCAAGCTGGCCAACTACGTCAAAGTCATTCCCGGACTGGCCCATCCTAAAAGATTCATTAAAAATTCTATGGATTTATTATACATTTCTCTACATTTTATTTGCAGCTTGCTGTCCAAGGTTAAAACTGCAAGTTGTCTACCTTTTTATTGGCCACCCTGGGATCACCTGACTAGGTAGCTAGGAATGATGGGATCCACAACATGTAGCTAGCCACTGCCCCTGTAAAAACTATTGCAAAAAGGGGAGGTTGTACTCACCTCTATATTTTAAACCATTATGTGGGGGTGCAGTGAGGCTGTGACCTCAAAATTCATGCAAAGACAAAAGGTCCTCTGTCTCCTATTATCAATATACATGGTATAAATGAAATGAAAGTGCGTGTAGGACTGACCAGACAAGGCATGACATTGATGTAGTTGGCCAGCCATTATATTAGCAATAATTTCGGGCACAAATACATTTTCTCTCCTTTAAAATGGTAAATGCTTAAATAATTATCTTATTATTAATTTCCATTTTTATTGCATACACTTAAAAGGTGATTATTAGGTTTCTGTTTCTGTCAGATTATCCAAGTGTTCAGGGATTCTAGAACACTTACACCTTTTTGGCTGAGACAAATATGCAATCACATGACTTAAAGGAAATAGGTAGGCCCATATTTACCTGGAAATATGAAAGAAATCTGACTTTTAGACAAAAACACAAATGTATTATTTTAATATATTTTAATGACTGCATCCATTAACTTGAAAGGGACATCTCATTCAGCATTTTCTTCATCCCCAACAAACCAGGTGTTTAAAAGTAAAAAAAAACATTCTTCTGTTGCACTGTTCTGTTCTATTTAGTACAGCAAATAATTAACATTGAAATAGTGACAAGTAAAACAATAGGAAGAATGTATTTCCAACACATACCCTATTTATTGGCCACATGTTAAACACAGGTGTATAGAAAACCCATAAACGTTACAGGGGTCACTCACTTTTGTGTTAACTATTAGTATGTTATAGAATGACCAGTTTAAGCAAGTTTTCAATTGGTCTAAATTATTTATTTCTGACTCTTTCCAGCTTTAAAATGGGGGTCACAGAACCCAGAAGCCAAAAAAAGGATTGCTTGGTGAGACTACAATTTTATTGTTACTTTTTTTTTAATTTTACTTATTTTTCTATTCAGGTCCTCTCCTATAAATATATCAGTCTCCCTGATTGTTAGGGTAATTTGAACCCTAGCAACCAGATAACTGCTAAAATTCCAAACTGGAGAGCTGCTGAACAAAAGGTGAAATAATAAGAAAAACACAAATAATAAAAAAATGAAGACCAGCAGCAAATTGTATCAGATCATTACTCTCTATATTAAACCAAAAGTCAAAGGAGAACAACATCTTTAATAATACCATTATTTATATGTGGGAAACATAATGTTGTAGTTACATGTGCTTTTGTCTTTAACCCTGAGTGGTATCTAATTCAGAGTTAGTATTGATTCTTATAAGTCAGATAGATTGACAAATAGCAGTTCTTTTGAGACAGGGAATGGACAGGGTAAAATAAAAATATAGCTACCTACGTCATTTTTAACACCCCGGGGAGAAGCTTTGGCAGCGATCTTATATAATTACATTTCTAAAGCTGAAGACAAAAGCTTAAGAAATGCTTCCTATGTCTGATGAGGAGAAGAATGCATGCCAGCATTCACAACAACAACTATAATCATGACGACTTGGTGGCATTTGTTACAGCATTCCATCCTGAAAATCATAAGGAGTTAATGATCAGACAGCAGCTGACAATTCATAGTAAAGTCAGGACACTGAGCAGACCCAGTCTGCATGAACAGTGCAAGGAGGTCCTGATTGGTGGATTGCTGACATGGAGCAAGATCAGGTTTTTAGCATGCTAACCTAGGATCAGTAACAAAAGGTTTAACAATATCAAAAGGACAACACATTCACTGCAGGTACTATTGAGAAAGCACTGAAAGAGAAAACAGGAATAAGTGATATCTTGTTCTAGGTCGCTAATCTGCAGCAAACTAGGTTCTGAAGCCTTTGCAGGCACATTTTATTTAGGGGAAAATCAGAAATACACAAGTTCTTAGTCAATAAGACTGCAACATTTGTTAGTGTCCATTTTGTGCTGTTTGACCTATTTTCAAAGTCTTCAAAGAACTGGACTCAGCTAACCCGAAGCCGAAGAACCACTTAGCCACTTCTTTTTTTTCTGCCATTCTGTATTCTTCTGTGGTCCCACAAACTTAGGATGAGGCAGCAGGCATGTTCCTTATTTGTCTACCATCCACCTTTTGTTGCCTCGTGGGAACTGAAGGTAGATATGGGGCCTTTCAGACAGTAACTTCAGTTTTGCTGTTGCTAGAGAACTGTCGCTGGGGTGTGTTGGTATATTGACCTTGCTGGCTGAACAGTTCAGGAAGCTTCTCAATGCTGTACTGCCTCTTATTGGCATAGACATGTCTTCGATTGTCATGATAACTTGGATCCCAGCCCTGGAATCCAGCTCCTGCTAGTGGGTGGGTATTGGTTTTAGCCACTTTGACCTTGTGGTTTGGCTTGTTGGGGTTGAGAGAGGAGGTATCAGCCAGAGGTGTACTGTCCTGGGCATGCAGCCCTGCAGGCTTGTAACAGGGGGAGCCTCCAGTAACCTCCACCACTGGGAATCTCTTGAAAAAATCCTCTGTTGCAGTTTCTGTAAGGAGACAATGATATATTTTTATGTGTTTTCCAAATTTATTAACATTATAGGATAGTTTTTAAGCATAATATAATATTCACTGAGGATTGAGCCTGGTGTAATATTTTTTGCCTCTTTATGCAGCCATCTTTAAAGTGGATGTGGGTAGAACCATCCTGCATGCATTCAGGGCATAAACATGGCCACATTTCAAAGATTAACACACAGCCAACTGTTTACCACAATTAAGAGCAACAATTATATGTCAATCTGTTGTCCTTCTTATAATAAGTAGCAATGCAAACTGACATTTTTACATGTTTGTCTTTGAGAATATACATATACAGATGAACGTATGTATTATATGTTAGTACATTTATGTTTAGTATATAATCAGAAATCACTAAATAGGTTATATATTCTGCTTAACTGGCTTTGCTTTTCTATACAATACAATATGGGAGAAATGTTCTGGAAATTTTAACAAACTATCTTTAGAGAAGAAGAAGTTGTCTATTTATAAATATATAACACTTGTAGCTAGGAGGGTCTGGCAGCTTGTAGGAGCCAGGATACAGTCAGGAAAGGAACAGAGACAAATATTACATATTAACCATCTTAGGTAAGTTAAGCAATGCCCTTCCAAACCAATTCTTTGATCTATGGTCACAACCCCTTCTTCTTATTTGCATATAAAGAAATAAACAGAAATTAGTTACTTATTCCCATCCACCGCTGACTTCTAACTACTAAAACCAACGGTTTCCTGTAATTTGCAGACTTCCCATATATTGTGAATGGTGGAGAACAAACGTCTCCTAGCGATACAGTTCATGCAACCATGAGTCATGAGGAATAATATACAAAATCAAATGCAATCAAAATGCAAGTACTAGAGCACTAAGGGGTACATAAGTGTGTTCCCTACTGCCCATTTCTACCCTCCAGGACAAGGTGCAGAGTGTAGAGCCGGTGTGAGCAAGGCAGTCCTATCCTTGGTTCCTGTCAGGCAGTAAGAACAGGGCTCCTTTGCACTATGCACTTTTTGGTGGACAGGGGTGCATTGTACATGGGAGATGCCCACATGTCTCCCCCAACATTCCTTTTCTGAATACAGTTCTGCCAAATGCAGACAGCGATGTATTCATGGAGCTCAAAGACATAAGCAGGGTGCAATGTGTGAAAAGCATAGCAATTTGATCCTGTTCTTTGCACCCTGCTCTGCCAATTGTAAATGACCCCTCTGTTCATTAAGACTGTAAGCTGTAATAGGCAGGGCCCTATACCTACTGTGTCAGCATCAGTATTAGTACATGATTTGTATGTTTCTCCTGTTGTACAATTCTGCGGAATCTCTTGGCACTTTATTAAAGGAGAAGGAAAGTCATTTTGGTATTACTATACCTGAGTAAACAGCCCTAAAAGATCCCTCTGTTTAAGATAGCAGCTGCCATTTAATCTTTGTACGTACCTACGTACCTTCCTTGCTGCTGGTAGCATAGATCACACATTCTGATAGGAGGGGGAGTGAATTCTTATGGGAAGGGGGAGCAGGAGAAGGGAGAGAGCTGCCCAGACTCCAGCCCCGGAAATTAAGGATTTTTCTAAGAGAGGAAGTCTGATACTGAAGTACATGTGTACACAAAAGAAGACAAGAAATCCTGTGTTTCTTTTGATAGAGGACTCAGTGCAGCGTTTCTGTGAGTGCTCATGGCTGTATTTACATAGACCTTTCTGATAAAGCTTACTTAGTTTTTAAATTTCCTTCTCCTTTAAAATGGGTCATTAACAGTAAAAATAATAAAAGCTGATTATTAGTTGATATGGCCCAAAGCTTTGCTGCAGACTAGAATACGCATAGACATAAGATTTAATTCCTTGGTAGAATATTGGAGGCTGGGCAAATCACTCATTTGTTTTGAGTTTCTGGCCTGTTTGGTACCATATTAATGCAGGGATAGCAGATAAAGGGCAGTTACCACTGCAGTTACACATTGCTACAAGTCTGAGTATTTTTAAGTGCAGCCTGCACATTATGCAGTTGGGTGCCAGGATGAGTACAACATTTAATAGTATCCAGCAGAGAAAAGGGATATCCTACTTTTAATGTTTAATACCATCTAGCATAGGGAAAATCATATTATCAGCCAGCATGGAGCACATCAGAATAATATATTTACTATATTTGAACCTGAGACAGGAGAGGATACAACTGAAGATGGTATACCAGACGTGCAACTCCAGTTAGCATTGCATTTAGTTGAAGTTCATACTTTAGTCCACTTAACTGTGGCCAGCTCAAAGTATAGTATGGAAATGTGTAACCCCACACTAGGAATTGCATTAATTAATAGATATGAGGTCCCTTCCCTGAAGGGTACAAAATCTATAAATTCCATATTGTATATCTATACTATACGGAATTAAAAAAATGTTCCTTACAACTATGGTTAAGCTTAATCAGGTTTGGGCGCATGAAAATGTAAAAAGGCTATGGCCCACTTGGTTCATGTTCTCAACACGTGTCCTCTCAGCACCTGTCGCACTGCATTTCCTGACACACCATGATCACATTTGGCTGTTGCTTGTGAACTGCAGTTGAACAATAGATGGTGTAAATGCTAAACAATATTTTAGTTGTACCACAATGTTTACTAAGGACATTTTTGGTCAAAGGTTTTCTCCTGTTCCCCTTCTGCCCCTAGTGACAGAGGATGTATTTAACAGTGTGAACAAAGTGAAACAAGGCAGTGAAAATAGGAAAGTTGAATTTACCATTATTTTTAAATAGCATGGCTAAAGTTTAGCAGTACCACCAATTGTATTCTTGTGCATTTAGTCTTGGCACTCTCTCTCTGAAATCACTGATGCTCAGAGTGCAGGGAGATAAAGTGACAAGGTCACACGTTTTTGGCAAAGTGATCAGGCTCATTATGACTGTTAAGTATTTCACCCACTGAAGATAAAAGTATACTGATTACCTGCATTACACTGACTTTATAAAGTTTAATACTGTTGTACATACCTTCAATTACAGCGGCCCTACATTTGAACAGAGAAAGATAAATTGTGCTAGAAGCACACTGAGCAAAACCCAGGGTTAATATGCCATTGATCAGCCTTCCATAAACCCTGAGGTCCTTTGGAGAGGTTATTGATTTCATTCTTCTCATTATAAAGCATAAAACCTGCTGGCAAAACATAACCCATTACTACCAGGGGTTTGGTCACACCCTTAAATTGACTCGAGACCCTGGAGTAATGACTGGCTATTTTCTTTGATACTAATGATGTAATTTATATACATATTTGATTGTCTTTGTCATCCCATATCATTAAAATGAGTGAATAAAATGCTCCCTATATTGGTACTTTTTATGTTAAAAAGGCATTAAATGGCAGTCATCATGGAAAATGCTTTCAGGTACCAAGAGAAAATGCGCTGCACAGTCTGTTTGGAAGAATTGCATGCCTTGTAACACATGGTACCCTGGAGCTACTGCCACACTGAAGGGCTACCAAAGCAGCCTGTACTGACAGATGAAGCACATTTTAGCTAAAGAATCAGGAACAAACACCTTTTTTTAATTGAGTGCTGGAAATTACGACATCCTGAAACCAGGGATTTTCAGCACAATTGTGGCTGAATCACATTGAAGGGCACAAGCAATTGCATACTTTTTAACATATTGGTCACAACTGCATTGGGTGCATCACTACCTCCTGGGCCATAATAATGCAGAACAAACCACTTGTCAAGAACTAGCACCATCCACTTGTCAAATAAGTGGACATCAGAAAAATCGAAATTATGAACCAAGTCAGTTTGGACTTATGTTTGTCTTCCAGAACAAATGAGCAGATTGCATTGGGGAACTATGAAGACCGCTCAGCCCTCCTTAGATGGCTTTTAAGCATTTAATTGTTCCATCTTTTGTTCCATTTAAACCAATACAAAACAGTCCAGAAATTTAAGAATATTAAAATATGGTACATTCGGGTTGTGATTCATATGAGATAAAGTATTGCAATATAATACAGACATATGCATTACAAGTGTGAATAAGTGGCCAGGGCAGCTAAGTAATTATACAGCAATGGTAGAGTGCAATTTTAAATAAACTATTAAAAAATAAAATGAAAATAAAAAATGTATTATTTTTTTAAACCTAGGTAACTAGTGAATGGAATTTAATATGGGGTAATACATCTTGGCTTTATACCCTTGAGCAATGTAGGTCAAACTATATTGCAGAAAATATATGTTTTTTTAGTATTATTTGCCATTGGATAATTCTAAATAGAAAATTGCCATTTTAGGTACTAAGGGCTGCCCCCTGGGATCATACAAATCACGGTGCACACAAACAAGCCAAGGGCACATATAAATGTTAGGTCACAACAGCCAATTAACAACAAAGATCTGTCTATACAGTTAGAGCTGTATTATTTCCAGGTGATCCCTGAGGGAGCACACAGCCCATTACAAAATGGTGGATCAAGGTAAAATATTTTAATGGAAAGTATTTACTGATATATATAAATATATTCCAGTTTGGGAAGCTTCTTTAATAGGTGACTTTATATGATAGGAACTATCTGTAGGCTAAGTATTCATTCTAAAGGTGTCTGTAACAGTAATCAGTAGAGGTGAACAGTCATATAAGATGTGAACTGCTTTGTTACAAAAAGATCCAATAATGTACATATTGTAGTTCCAGTGAAGTCCTGGCATCAGAACTTGTTTCTGTAGCTTTGTTTCACGTTAATGCGACAGGGTGCATCAGAAGATGCAAATAGCATGTGAGCAGATCAGTGAATCCCAAGCCCAATATCCGCCTAGGGCAAAGTTTATCAGAAATTTCCAGTCAACAGTGACCCAGTAAAGTTGTTCCTGCGTAGGGTATTGCATGCACAGTATGACACTGTTCATTCCCATAATAGGTGTATGCCATATGTATGCCTTCTTCCAGATAGCAAGTGTTAATCCTAAATTTTGTAAACCCAATACCCTAATCATACATTACTGATAGAACCTGGATTCTGGATTATGTCTCAACATACCATAGATAGTAATCTTGTACGTCCACTTTTATCCATACGTAAAGGAAATGTAAACCCCCCCCACAAAAAAAATCAGAGAACAGCCTCTTTGAAATCTTTAAATACCTGCCATTGCAGTTGTTGAAAGGTTAATAGTAAGGCTGAATCATCCCCTTAATCAGTTAGATTTCCTTCTCCTCCTCTAACCCATTCACCCCCTCCCTTAGGAATTTACTTGGGCTGTTGGCTACTGAGCATGCTCAGTTCTTCTCAGGTTACTAAACACCTTCCAGTCTAGCAGCCAATAAAGAGATGGCACTGCTGGCTTCCATAGAAGTCCTGCTTTAGCTGTGCACTCTGCTGGAGACACATGTTTTTTCCTTCTAACCTTTTCTCCTCATCTCAGCTTAACCATTACAGTGCTTAAACCATGCAGGACTTTTTATCAAGTAAGTTCTGCCTGTGTAAGCTCACATGCTTTATTGTATGAACTTTACAACAGTAGTTTTTTCTTTTTCTAAAGTGGAACCTACTTTGCTTGCACAAGGCCAGTTTAGTAATTGTGTGTTCCTTGGTTACTGAACTGGACTGAGTTTGGCAGGGAGGACTGCTACACTGATCTGTAGCTAAGGCCTCACCATCACTACATGCACGTAGCAATCCATTCCTTCAGCCTATTGGCTTAATTATAAACATAATAGACTTACCAACGGCTTTCAGGGTTGTGTACTTGGAAAAGTCCTGGTCTTGCACTGAGATTCCAGAAACTAGCGGTGTTCTATTAGTATGAGGTAACGATAGACCAATTGGTGGCACTAGGGGTGAAGTCAGGCCAATGTTATTTAAGCTTGTGTGATCTGTGGACAAAGAAGACACTGAAATAAATGACCTTCAGTTTAAAAAATACAATTTATTCACAACAGTGCCTATTTAGCTGACCATCTAAAGCCCTCTTTATTTACTCCTTTCTGTTTCTATACCCTTAAGCTTAATTTTAAGTTTGTCATAGTATATAACTTATTGAACATTGCATTTTGAACTAGTGACAGTTCATACTACCTGCTGATTGGCAGCTCTGAGTTACCAGACCTGGTGTAAAATTTGTACATGTGAATGGAAAGCTGTGAAATTCCCCTTGACAAACTGGCAAACTATCCCTTCAAATAAACATGCCATTTTAGCAGACTAAGAGATTTAATGTTCCATTGATAAGGATCCATGCATTTCCAGACCTTATTTCATGTTACCATTTACAGGGCTGCATTAAGATTCTAGTGGCCCCAGGCAAGATTGGTGGGCCCCCACTGCTCCATTTGTAATAAAAGTACATTCAAGCAAGTGAACTTTAATATTTCAAGGTAGGCAATGAAGAACTGTATTATCCAATTCTAGCCATGATTCCCAAGAGTGCAATCAAGGGCCAACAACCATAGGAACTGAAAACTCTAATCACAAATTGGGGGCACCATAATAAATGTTTCCTCTAAAGATACTGTACCAATTCATATGGGATGGTATGGGAAGGTATGGGACCTATTATCCAGAATACTTGGGATCTGGTGTTTTCTGGATATAGGATCTCTGCATAATTTGGATCTCCATACCTTAAGGGGTGTATTTCTTAACTTTGGAGACAAACATCACTTTGTGTTGCCCATAGCAACCAATCAGCAATTATATTTGAACGGTTGCTATAGGCAACATTACCAGTGATGTTGGTCTCCAATGTTAATAAATATACCCATTAGTCTACTAAAAAATAATACATGCATTAATTAAGCCCAATAGGATTATTTTGCTTCCAATAAGGATTTCTTATATTAATTATTTTGTACAGAGAAAAAGGAAATCATTAATGGGAGATGGTCTGTGGGAGATGCATTCCCATAGTTTGGAGATTTCTGAATAATGACTTTCCTATTTTTTTTAAAGATTCCTTAGAAACATATGCTCCAATGGAAAATTGCGAATGAGTTAAAAATTGGAGATTGGAAAATATTATACCAGATGAAAAGTCTGATGGTGGGCCTCCTGCCTTGGTGAGCCTCTTTGCCCATTTATTAAAATGGCACTAACCATTTAGACTAAAGAAGAATTAGGTTTTAAAAAAAAATCTGGAACTGAATTATTCCCACCTAATGATGTCGAGGTAGTTGACATCTTTGGTAACCAACAGTTTTATCAATGATTGCTTATGCTATTTACTCTCCCAGCACATCACCCTAACTGGCCCATGAGAAGGAAAGTGAGTGGAGGAAAGTGAAACTGGAGTGCAATTGCAGGTTGCGGAGACTTTTAGTGCAGGTTGTTGCTTCAACACTAAAATATTAGACAGTATGAGACTGCAGTGATGTTATTAAGAGCCAGAAAACAATTGGCTGGGTAAAAGTTCTCACCAATGCTGTTCCTTGGCGAGACTCTTGGTATAACTTCTGTAATCTGCACTTGGATGCTATCTCTACGGCCATCATTCAAAAGGTCCACATGGGCTGGTTGCTTCAGGAGTTCTGCTAGAGTCCTGAAACCAAGAAAATTACAGTTGGTTCAAGAAGACACTTAAAGGAGAACTAAAGCTTAACAAAGAAGTAGGCTACAAATGCTACACATTATGTTTTGGGCTTCTTTACCTGCCCAAAGTGACCAGAGCCCTTTAGCAGGGAAGATCTGGGTATATGAAGATGCCACAGTAGCTCCCCATCTTCTTTTTTTGCTGATTCCCTGCACATGCTCTGTGCTGCTGGCACTTACTGAGCTTAGGGACCCACTCACAAAATACTGTATATATATAAAATATAAAAACCATAATACAAAGCTAATTAGTAATTAATTCATATTCTCATTACATGGCAGCTCAGGAATCAAATCAATTTGTATTAGAATTTAATAATCAGCCCTGTAACATGAGTTTATATGAAAGGCAAACCTCATTTTCTGCTTGATGATTTGTGATGACCCCTAAGCATAGCTTTTCAACATTTGCCCAGAGTCCACTGAGCAAACAAAATCCAAGGTGGTGACCCCCTGTGCCTGAATCCTTACTGTTATATAGATTCTGAAACTTTAGGCTGGTGCAGTAAATTTAGTAAATAATATATGACATTTCTGACCATATTTGTTCCTAGAGTTTAGTTCTCCTTTAAATATGGTTAAGGTTTAGTGGAACAACAATGAAGTAAATGTTAATACATCATTTCAAGTATGTAAAAATAAGGCAATGGACAACCAGTTCAATTTATTTAATATTTCATACGCCTGCAAAGAAACCCTATGTTAAATAGATGCAGCTAATAGGCTCATGTACATCAGCAAGTGCAATAGTTGCAGTCCCCACACTTTCCCCGCAGCCAGTTGCACATAAAACAGCTTTTATCTTGTGACAAAATATGCTCCTTGCACCTCTGTATGGTTTAACTGCCGCTCAGTCCTACCTGCCCTTCATTCCAAACTGAGCTCTGCTGTGCCTATTGATGCAGGGGATCCATGAAGTTATTGCCACCTTCGGACCAGGCGGTAGCTCTAGACTATGCAACAGTATTTTAAAATAGCTTTAGTTTCCTTTAATTTAAGGCTATGATGGCATTATTGAGTTCTTTTTGTCTGATTTATTTACCACATTACATTTTATCTCAAAAACCTCTCTGGTAAATATAATCATGTTAATAAGATAACACGTGACATTCCTGTTCCATTATAGAGAACACTATGCTATTATGTTTTCTGTACAACTCAATGAATTTTCCAGGATGCACACATTAAAGGGGAGAAGTCAGACATATTAACATCCGAGATAACAGAAAATGCCCTAAAAAAGCACTAAGCAGAAAAACATTCAACTTAAAAAAAGACTGTTGGTGCACACTGGGGTTGTCATTTATGAACTGAGTGCAAACCTTATACAAAACAAAGAAGGGCAGACCTGTGCTCTCTCTCTCTGCATGCATGTACACCTACAATAAACCGAGTGCCACTTCACTAAACCAATGCAATGCATGGTCACTTATCTGCAGAGAATCAAGTAGCTATTTGCTGGCTTTGTACCTTTCTCTCTTAAACTACAACTAAAAAAAGACATTTAAGAAAATAAACACCTTTGCTTTTTGACCAGTTGGCTTACTTTAATGCCCTGTATCAAGGGATATACTAAGGGATATACCAGAGGTTGGCTATGGTTTGCATGGGGAGGGGGAGATATGACTGACATCAGCATTTCTTGATGTTAAAACTGGGCAGAAAGTTTTGAGCCACACAGCCCCTTAAAAACTGGATGGGTTTCAAGCCTAGAAGTGTGTGAAACTCTGTGACCTTTAGGTGGAGAACTAAGGTATTCAAAATCTACCTATCACTTAGAAACATGGGTTCACCCAAATAGTACTACCTGAGCAGCACACAGATATGTATATATGTGTGTGTGTATCAGGGGTCCCCAACCTTTCTTACTCGTGAGCCACAGTCAAATGTAAAAAGACTTGGAGAGTAACACAAGCATCATAAAAGTTCATGGAGGTGCCAAATAAGGGCTAAGATTGGCTATTAGGCAGCCTCTATGCACACTATCAGCTTACAGAGGGCTTTATTTGGTAGAAAGTCTTGTTTTTATTCAACCAAAACTTGCCCCCAAGTCAGGAATTCAAAAATAACTCCCTGGTTTGGGGGCACTGAGAGCAACATCCAAGGGGTTGGTGAGCAACATGTTGCCCCCCGAGCCACTGGTTGGGGATCACTGGTGTAGATGATGTAGAATAGTATTTATAGAGATCACAGAGATGGATAGCCCTGAGTCTGACATTCCTTCCTATCATCTCTAGTCCTGCCCACCCTACTAGCGTGCATCACTGACTATCTCTTTATTAATGTCATCTCTTAATCAACATGGAAAAAACTGAACTAGTTACCTTTTTACCTTTTACTGTATGTTTGTTCTCTTGCTTCAATTAAAATGTGTTAATAACAACCATATATTCACAGTTTCCTAAATCCACTGCTGAGCTGTTATTTATACTTTCTCATTCACTCCCCATGTCCAGGCCAATCAAACTCTTGCTTGTATTCCTTCCAGCCTCAGGAGACAACCAAAATACGTATCCATGATCTCATCATATTTCTATAGACTATGCTGTAAGTCGCTGCTCTGTGGACTTCGCCTGCCTACATGGACCCTGCTCCAGTCCATTATGAACATTAGTATCCAACTCATACACCTTATCTTTCTCTTTATTGCTGCCCCTTTCTGCCAGTCCCTACACTGGCTACCCACCATGCACAGACTTTACTTCAAAATTCTTGTACTCACAAAGTACTCAACGACATGGCACCATTACAGGTCACCTCAATAAATACCAAGTACACTATGTGACGACCCAACTGTTTTCCTTAGACAACAAATAAATCTTTAAAAACAGATCCTTATCTCTCCTTACACAGGAAGCAGAAAAAATGATGGTTATGGCAGAATGCAAATAAATCCTGCAAGATCTTTGCCAAGAAACTAAAAAATGCTCCCCACCCTAAACCAACATGAAAATTTTCAGTAGGTCAAATTACTAGAAACCCCCCAAAAAATCACTCAAGAATATGCCAAGTTTTATGAGAACTTATACACTGCTATTCCAAACCTCCTCCGACACAATATGAGAGACTTTTTTCCTCACTTCACTTACCCAGACTTACTACAGATCAAGCTACATTCAATGATGCAGAGATCACAATAGAGGAAACCCTACGAGCCATCCAAAACCTAAAATCAGGAAAGGCTCCGGGCTCAGATGGCTTTACGGCAATATATTATAAAAAAAATCACTACAATTTTAACCCCATATCTTATTCGGTTCACTGACTCATGATACCCCATACTGACACTACTGATTGTTGCAATTATCGTCCTATATAAATCTTAAACCACAATATAAAAATTCTTTCAACAATCCTGGCAAATAGAATTAATGTGTATTTACTGTATCTCAATGGATCCATAAAGACCAGGTGGGATTCATACCTTGCCAGCAAGCAGGTGATGCTATATGGCAGCTAATTTTGTTAATTCACAAAGCCCACCTTACATCAACCAAAGCGATGCTTTTGAAATTAAATATTCACAGAGCTTTTGATACATTATCTTGGCCATATCTACATTACTGTATATCCTATATAAATGGGGGTTTGGATTACTCTTTCTAACATGAATAAAAGCCTTAAAAGTGCATACATTACAATAATGAGATTCATCACCTTTCAACTTAATGCAAGGCACCCAGTAGGGATGCGCCAGATCTAGAATTTGGGATTCGGGCAAGATTTGTATTTGGCCGAATATATGGTCCTGGCTGAACTGAGTTCTTAAAATCATGTGACTTTTCGTCACATAAACGCAAAAGTTGAATAATTCTCACCTTGCACTGTGTGCGTTGTTCTTTTTACGCCTTCTATGGCTTTGTTTGCATATGCAAATTAAGGTTTGGATTTGGTTCATTAGTTGGCCGTATCTTTCACAAAGGATTCAGGATTCAGCCCAATCTCATACAGTGGGTTCAGTGCACCCCTAGCACCCAGCAAGGATTTCCTCTTTCGGCCATACTACGGTATTTGACTTTGCTATAGAACCCCTAGCATCCCTATTATGATCAGATCCTAACAGTACAGGTCTTATTGTCAACAAGTCATCATAAAAGATCAATGTTTGCGGATGATGTCACACTACTGATTACTGAATACCATTAACTTCATTGCCCAATCTGTATAATTTACTAAATAAATACAGTAAACTTTCCTGTTTATCAATTAACCATGACAAAATTGAAGCTCTCAACATCTCCCTTTCACAGGATATGGTGAAATTACAGTAAACAGTAAACATTTCCTTGCAATTTTCTTAACAACACACAGTAAATTACCTTAAACATTATACCTCTCTTACTGAATGGATGGAAATTATCTGTCCTGGCCAATTGACATGATCGACAATATCCAAGGCTTTTGCAATATCGGTCGCCTCATCAATCCGCCATACATGTACCAAATTGTTTCATATGATAATATCAGTGCATGTATGGCCAGCTTTAGCCTCAACGTAGGTTACTTATATCCATATTGTAAGGTTTGATATAATGTCCTATATTCTCATATTCATATAATCATATATTCATATATGCATGTATTTTGATAACTTTGATACACTTTGATGCTTAGCATATCATACTCCATTTTAGAAATGGATCTCCATTTTGTAACAGCAAACAGCAAGGTTTGAACATCCCATAATAGTTGTTTTTCCCAAATAGTACCCTTGCACAGCTTGCACCTTATGAATATAAGCCTTGAGAAACAACTTAATCTTATCTATGCACTGACGCATGTTATACTCCTTGTTTCCTCCTTAAAATTCCTGTCCTGCATTAGCCATCCTTGAAGGCCATCTTTGAAGCAACAATAGTCTTTTTCTTATTTGCTATAACACACCCTTATGTAGTTACGTGTGCAACGAAGGTTATAAAAGTGATGATCACTTAACAATAAATTGGACAAGTTTGAACTTCAATTGGAGTTGTGTCGTTCTTGTCCCCGTATACGTCTTGGTCCTGCCAGGAGGTCTCCCTTTGGATTACTAAATTTACAGTCGGCGGTCAGGAACCTTACACATATCCTTTCTTGCCTTTAAGCAAATGGTAAATTGGATCATGGTGAATGGAAAGTTAACCAGTTTGCTACAGGATACCTATGAAAATGTTTTAAAAATTTGTCAGCTATGGTTAAATTATAGGCACCCCTAATGGGAGACTCTAATGGCAGAATCTCTTTGATTTATTCTTATCAAGTCCATTTTACTCCATACACTTTTACCCTAGAGCAAACATGCTCACTCTTAAGTGTATAGTAATTTTTGATTTATTCTTAGAAACAAAACATGATTTACACCAGTAGGACTTTTTGTAAAAACATTTATTTGTTGTTTTTCTCTCATTCTCCTCATCTCTCTTCTTTAAAACAAAAACTTCAATAAAAATGTTTTAAAAAAACAATCTTACGGAACTTGCCTAGAAAAGTATGTAATTTACGTATCAAACAATGACAACACTGAGTAGCTTTAGGCTAATGTCAGACCTGGCGTTTGGCGTATATTTTCAGCAAGCCGAAAATAGCGCCGTACGCTCCTACCTGTGCCTGCACCCGAATGAATGAAATACGCTCGAGTGAAGGCACATGTAGCCGATATCCACGAAAAAACACGCAACTTCATATCTTCGGCAGATATCGGCTACATGTGCCTGCACTCGAGCGTATTTCATTCATTCGGGTGCAGGCACAGGTAGGAGCATATGGTGATATTTTTGGCTTGCCGAAAATATACGCCAAACAGGTGGCTGACAGGTGGGAAGGATTTAAACTTAGGGCAAACTCCACCGATCCCCAATGAACTGACTGAATTATTAGCACACTGATTAATCAAACAATTTATATAAACTATTTATTACAGAGTAACATTAGCTGTTTATATTTGGATCTATTTACTGAATGATATGAGCTATCTCCTACATTAACTTTTCAGCAGTGGAATGACTGGTTATTGGGCCCCACAGCAAGATCATTGGGCCCCTAAACTTTGGGAAAGAGACATTTTGCATAAACATATATTGCAGCTGCTTATTTGGGTCCCCATACAAGTTATTTGTCTTATATAGCAACTGCAAAAAAAGTTTATGCAAAATGTCTCTTTCTAATGATGGCTCTGTCTACATGTGACCTTCCTCTCTCCTCTTTAGCCATTACCTCTTCACGCATCCAGGACTTTCTACATTCCACCATTCCCAGAGCCTTTGAAAACTCATTTAAAAAACAGACACCTTTTTATACAAGCTTACAACATGAATCACCAAAACTTGACAACGTTTCCTAACTCCTTTTCCCCAACACACTAACTACTGGTTTAGCAATATTTCACCATGCAATTACAGCCAAAAACTACACTAACAGGGCCTGTACCGCTACACCAGTCACTTCCACTATATATCTCAATACCCTCCCCTCTTAAAAAGTGGATTGTACTCTGTAAAGCACTGGATGGCGAGAAAAATCTAATAATAATAATATATTGCTGACAATTATCCAATGCATTTTCTAAATATATCTTTAAATGGCTTTTGTGGTGATGTTAAAGGAGAAGGAAAGGCTAATAAAGAGTTAATCTTAAGCTGCAGGCATACCTTCAGTTGTCTCAATAGTGCCCTTAAGTCTCCCCATATTTCACCTGTTCAGAAGATCAGAAGCCAAACAGGACGAAAAAACGCTGAGCTGTGTAAAGAAAGTTCCCATAATGCTTCACTCCTGCACAGACACCCAGACCAAACTGAACATGCTCAGTTAGTTAGACTATGAGTCAGCTTCCTGCTGATTGGCTCAGATCCACATTCTTAAGTGGGGGGAGTGAGTTCTTAGCATTCTTGAGGGAGGGGGAGCAGGAGAGAGCAGAGAACAGAAAGCTGTGTAGCACAGGAATTACAGACACAACTAATCTTTTTTTCAGAGAAATCAGTGCAGCATTACTGTAAGTGCTTATGGCTGTATTTACATAGACCTTTCTGATAAAGCTTACTTAGTTTTTACCTTTCTTCACCTTTAAGGGGTGGCAGTGTCGGACTGGCCCACCAGGATACCAGGAAATCTCCCGGTGGGCCCAGGTGGCAATGGAGCCTCCTGGTCCTAGCCATTGGCCTGTTTCATTATCATTCCCTATTTCTGAATGGGAACAAAGATGGAAAAATAGATGTTGGCATATAAATAAAAGAGACTAGGGAAATAAAAAGGTTGGGTGGGGAAAAGAGGAAAGTTTGGAGAGTGGGTCTATGGTCTAAGGTTTTCTGGTGGGCCCCTGGGGTCCCAGTCCGACAGTGGGGGGTGGGACCAAAACATAGGTGGGTGTGTTGTTAGGAGGAAATTGGCGGTAAGTTTGTAATAATGGCCAAGACATGGCTGGTGTTTTACTGGCTGGGTCAGTGAATTACTAGCCAGGTGGCAACCATAACTGAGGGCAAGGAGGAATATATAATGCATTATAAAGAGACTATGACCAAGGGCCTCAGTTATAAATGTAACTCTCAATTCATTTTACTGTCACAGGCCACTATTTCCCAAACAGCAGATCTACTCACAACACATATGGAATGTGGCATGGGTTATGAATAGGACTTTAGGTCAGTAAATGATAATAACCACTGAAAAGGAACACTCTTCTCCAATATGTTGCTTTTGCAATATCCTAGTGAATGTACACCTACACAGAATTTTCGCAAACAAAATCATGCACTGTCCTTTTAAACTCAACTGACTTTTAATATTTTAATATAATAACTAAGCCTTATATATCTTTTTCTGTATTCTAATTTAATGTTTTGTTGCTATTGTCACAAGCCAGCCTTCCCAAGGCCTCATGTTTTTTACTCCCTTGTTTCAAATCTTTTTTTTTTTATATTCCTCGTTAGCAAATACCACAATTACGAGCAGCACCATTTTATATTATATCCTTATAAGAACAGTTGTGAGCTGATAAACAGAAAATGGCCAAGATGCATCAAAATCTAATACATTTGTGGGAGGGTGAACAGAAAATCCTATGGCTAAACAGTGATGAGATATTTTGGACAAGTAAACATAAAATCTACTGCCTCTATAAACAATTTATATTACTGATTTGATTTTGTTTCTTTATAGTTTAGGCATAACTGTTTATCTAGCACCCCCTACAGTACAAATAGCATTTTCTCGTCTGAGTGTATTTATTATACCTCTATTATATATATTGATTATATACCAGTTATATACCAGTTGCCACTAATGTGCTGGTAGGAATAGTTTTTATTGCAAGCAAGCAGACCAAGCAATACAACCCCGCATTTTCACCAGGTAACAGTTTGATAGCTTTTACTTGCCTTTCCACCCAATTAAATGGGAGAGGAATGACACAGAAAGATCAGAGATGCATATTGCTGCCTTGGGGCCACTTTTTGTAACAAGCAGCAACGCCATCTCTGGGCACTTTCTGGCAATGATAAAAGCTTTCCAGACTAGATTGAGTTATTCTTAAGTGAAAGGGCAAAGTGTAAGTATCACAGGCATGTATGGAACAATTCCTTGTCTTGGCAGCACTAAAAAGGAATAATGCAACCATCACTCATTTGCTGCTGCTTTTTCACAGACCCAGCAGTATGCTGAGGAAAATGGCTTGTAGCCCCGGTGGTCCTTTTTTATAAAGTGATGCAAATGCAGAATACTGGAATGCTTCAAGCTGAATTATAGCTTTTTGTTGGACCTGCTAGCACACTGATAAAAAATTACAGGCTTTTAAACCTCACAGTGTTTCTTCTGAAGAACATTGTAAGGTTGTAATTTTAACAGCATAGCTGTCCAGTAAAAGGTATAATTCAACCTGTATTGTTCACAACATTTAACATGCATCTGCTAACCCATTGTTTGTGCTCTACTAGGTGATTAAAACAAGACAGAATGAAAGTAGCAGAAAAGCTGCCCCCTCTTCCCACAGCTGAAAGACAAGGATTTAAATATCACATTTTGGAACTATATTACTGTAAAATTACTTTGCAATCTTTTATATGAAAACAGTTGGACATAATGTATTGTGCCTGGCCATCTAATTTACCCTTTTCTTATTTGCCTCCTATAGTCTAACATAGCCTTAAGGCTATAGATATATCTGTCTTTGTCCTTAGCACATCATGGGATATATATGGTAGTATGTTGTAGTGGCTTTTAAAAAGTAATGTAATGCTCCAGAAAGACAGATTGATACAACTTAATCCCCTATCCTTATATTAAAACAGCAAATTTTGTTCTCACCTGGAAACACTCATATCAGTTTGGGGCCGCTGTGTCTTCTCCACTGCCAGCTTAGTGAAGATTCCCACAAGTACCATGAGAGCAGCCACCCCACAAATAATATATACAATCATGTTGGTTTTGTCTTTGCTTGGGTCATCGCTTGATTCTTCTCCCCGAGCAGGAGGTTTTCCAGTGTTTGCCCAGTTTGGGGTATCATAGTTGGAGCACATACTCTGATCCAACCTTCCATGTTTAAATTGGCAACAGAAACGATATCCACATGTTCCACAGCAGTACAAATAACTGCTGGCATTACAATTAAATGGTGGGTCCCACTGACCCATTACATCGTAGTAGCCTCGGCAACGGTCTGCCACAACCTGTGGTAACTCAGTGGGCATCAAAGGTTTGGGCGTTCCTTGCACCACTTCATCACCAAGACCTGCTTTTGTGTTTGGTGTTCTTGCTTTCACAAACCAAGGGTCCCATAATACAAGCCAGCAAAACCCTAAATATAAAAACCACTCCATTCGGAACGTCCTTAATATCAGTCCTACAGGGAACAGAACTTTTTAGATAGAAAGCCTCCTTAAAATATTCTTGTTTTTCTAAAAAAAATATGAATCCAAGAAATACGAATCTTTTTCTCTTCGAAGGAGGAAATAGAATGTTCTTGAACTCAAATTCAGTTCTAGAGAAAATGCTTTATCCTGAAGCATCAGAAAGAAAAATGAGTGAGAAAGACGCAAGCCCTTGTGATCTGTATTTCCTTTGCTTTGGTCTTTTTATCCCTTATGATAAGAATCTTCTGATAATAATAATAATTTTCTTCTTTTTCTTCAAGGTTACACTTTATACTTGATTTTTAATCATTTAAATGGCTGTTTTTTATTATTTCTTCCTTTTCCATGTTTTAATTTTCTTTTTCTTTTAATATCCCTTTGCTCTTTTGGAGTTAATATCCTCTCTTGATTGTATTCTTTGTTCTTCTACAGTTTGCAGTTGAGTAACTCTTTATTCAGTCTTCTTGATTCAACACATTTTTTCCCTATTTTTGCTGCCTTCCTGGGGAGGGATGTCCTCTCTCAACAAACTCGGTGTGCAAGTGTGAGCTCTTTTCATGGGAGGATGACTGGAAGGGAGGGAGATGGTTTGGGGAGGTGGTTGTGGAGGGATGGAGCTTGATCCATCTGCAGGAAGAAACCTGTATGTGCAGCTCACTGGGTCTTGGCTGCTTCTTTACACTGCTGGGATCAGACAGACACCAGACAGACTCTGGCATGGGGGCATAAATATAGTGAGGAGTAAGGACAGCATGGGAGACAAACAGGGTTCATTCTTATTTGGTGCAAACCAGTGTATCCATATCAACTGATATGGTGTATTAGAGAGAAAGAAAGAGAGAGAGAGAGAGAAAGAGAGATGTATGGGAGGGAGATGTGTTGGTTAGCCTTTAGCCTGTATCATATTGTGTTCCTACGTTTGTGATTGCTCCTGTGATGGTGACAAAGTTTTAAAAATAACGCTGTATTGTAGCTCTTTCCCAGTGGTTTAGACACATTTACATACAATTACCCATGTGTCCTATGATTAAACTTAAGGCACTAACTTATATAGCCTTGTATATCTTAAGTTGTTATTTTGTTTTTCTCTTATACAGTATAGGAGGACTTAAGCATATCTTTGTCTAGTGGAGACAATTATAAGCTCCCAAACCAGCAAATGTTGCCAAGAAGAGTTTGGAAAAACTCAGTCAAACAAAAAGGCAGTATTAACCATATAAGTACTTGAGGGTCTGTGTCCAGGGTGGCACCAGGCTGAACTACAGCCTCCACAAATGTAAAGGCACCATAGAAATGTCCGTTAAATCACAGAGTTGCCTCTTGAAAGGAACTGTAGCTGTTGGGTAGGGAGTTCAGCAAAGTGAGATAATGAAAATATCTACAACTCCCAGCATGCATAGCCAGCCATAGGCTTATAACAACATAGGGCCCTACACAAGTTGTTTTATCCAGGGGCCTGGACAGCCTTGGCAGTAAGTATGCTTAGTATCTTTAAGCATTTTGATATATTGTTGATTGCATAGTCTTGTGTTTTACACTGCCCTTGCCTGATTAACAGTAAGTTGAAATTGTCCATTTGTGACTCTAACTCTGACTCTAATTCAGTTGCTTTTCCCATACATTTTGCTGGTATTGTAATTTAAGGTCTAGGTCACATTCATATCTATTGCTACACAAGCATCTTGCTTTGTGTAAAATAAAGTCATGTGGCTAATTAAAGTTTGGTGTGTGTGTATATATATTATAGATTTGTTTGTATATTACATGTTGAAGAAAGTTTATTAAATTCCAGAAGGATTGCTGGCCAAATTACCATTAAATATAATTAGAATAGATTAGAACTTGTGTTAAAGAGAGAGAGGAGAAAAATGAGTGTTGGGCACTCTTACGGAATCACAGATAGGCCAACAAAAAGAATTAAAAAATGAAAAGAATCTTTATTTAAACCTTCATCTCAGCCTTATTGTGTTGTGTACATTTAGATGTCATTAAGTGTCATTTTGAACACGAATCGCGTAAGGCTTTTGAGATGAAGGTATAAATAAACATTTCCATTTTTTGTTGGCCTATGGTTCCTTAAGAGTGCCTGACACCTATTTTTCTTCTTTCTTCTTTTCTGTTGTGAATGTGGCTTTTCCGCTTCCTTGAGTTGAGTTTTCTACAGTGGATTATGTATTAGTGATCGTATATTTTTTTCTCTTAAAGAGAGGGAGAGCTGTCTATGAGCTAATGAAAATACAAAGTTTACTGTTTGCACAGGAAGCAAGAGAATATGGATAGTGTATTACTGCAGAAGCAAGGTGGCCACGTCCTACTCGATTTCATTCCATAATTGAGTGATTGAACGTTACAGAAATATCATGCCTCCCAAACAGGACAGTTGAGCTTCCATGTAATATAAATGTGTGTATGTTGCCGTGTATAAAAGGCCTCTGACTGCAAATCCTGCTTCCGTTGCTTGCCATACCCCCCTCCCTCCTGCAGGCTTTGTTTGTCCTTGACTTTTTCACTACACATATCTCTATAGCGTACTCACAGTGTGCCACCGAACTGTCTTTTGTACTTTGCTTTGTCCTTTTCTGCTCATATGATCACCCTGATGTCCAAACTAAAGAAAATTTACAATAGGATGGTACGTTTGCAGTTGCACAGAATAATCTTAATATATCATATATAAGTGCCAGCTGGTGTCCAAGACTGTGATACTATAGTCTTCAGACTACAACTACCAGCATCCTCAGAGAGCAACTTATGGTTTGGATAGAGGGAGTCACACTTAAAAAATGGCTAGGAAGCATCCAGTTGAAAATATAACTAAACAAAAAGATCCAACAGTGCAGCTCTCTGTATAATAAAATACTTGAGTAGTGAATTACCTAAAGAGATCTCATGCAGCAAATGCACACATTTTCCTTGCTTCAGGCTCAGAGACGTATACAAAGGAGATACAATTATAAAAAGACAACTTAAGATGAAGTGCACATTGATTCTAGGTCAGAGTATTTTGCGATTCTCTACTCAAATACAAAAGAGATTGCGGGAAGCACTCCAAGGCTAAGTAAAATTAAAGTATAATGGAAGTGTGACTTCCAAAGTTTTGCTTTAAACATACAAATAAAGGCTATTATGGCAGCAAAGAGAGGATCTGACTTCACATAAATACCCTTGGTTTGGGAATGCGATATTTGTTAGGGAGGTGCCCACATACTTTTAGCTGTGTAGCGTATGTGAGTGGCTTTTTGCTGATTGCCTCCCACATTCCAAATACATACAGGCGGGATAACTGGCTGATAGCAAGCTTTTCTGGGGCAGGGGCTAATGCAAATGCTGAATTATCTATGTAAAGGTCTGTGTTAGGGTTATATAAATAAAGAATAATAATAACTGTATCCTTGGGAAATAACCATCTTCACTTAGACTGTAAGCTGTATAGAGCAGGGACATCCTTGCTGTTTTGGCTCTTAAAACATAACATTTACTCCTGAATGTAATTGCATGTGTTGTGTATATTTATGTTTAGTTGTTGTATTGTTCAAATTCTGTTTATCATTTTATTGGTTTAATGTACTGCACTTTGTATGCAAGTAGAACAGTGTCAATAACAATATAGACACATGCTTACATACACTTGACTAATCCCTGAGGGCACGTATACATGGAAATTTTAAAGTGTTTTGCCTGCATTGCGTGCAATGCATTAAGTTTAAATGTGTTCCCAAAGGGATTCCTATACTTTAATGGGGTAAGGCATTCAGATGTTCCTAGTGAATTACAGTGTTTGTTAATGACGGTTTATTGAATATGTTGTGTCCAGATTTAATCATTGCATCCAGTGGTCTCTTCATTCTATTTTTGGCAAATTACTTCTACCTAAAGTCATTAATTTTATAGGGGTGCAAAAGAGCATTTCTTCTCTGTATATATGCATTCTGTAGACCTAACACATCACTTACTACAGCAGCCTCTGGATTTAAAAGAGATTTATATATTTGGCCTCTAGCTAGCTTTGAGACCTTAGGAGTACCAGTGGGCAGTAAGTACAGGGCTCTTTGCAGCCTGAAGTCTCTAAATGACAGGCAAATTGAGGCACAAGTTGGGAGTGGGAGAGGGTTTGAATCCCAAAAGTTACTACAACCTCTACAATAAAAATCAAAAATTAGTTAGAAATGCCTATTTAGAGTGTACTCCATAGACAATAGCTCTTGTTAAGTCTCTGTGTTAAGTCCTTTACTTTTGATGTGGTTTGAGTGGGAAAGGGTACATCTACATGTCTCCACATGAGACTCATTGTGAATCCATTCTAAAGTGCAAAAAAACATGGAATTCAGTACTTGTTTTTTGCACCCTGCTCTATAGGTTAGTATATGAGCTGTAATGTGAGTCAAGCAGCATGGCAGCACCAACTTGTAAGTATAAATGAATAAACTATATTTTTATACATTTTGTCTGCTTCTGATAAAGAAATAGAAGTTACACAACCAGCTAAATCCTACAGTTAATATTCTATTTGCAGTAATCTAAACATTATCCAGTAGAGTGGCGCATTTGGTCAGCACACACACTATTTCTATTGATGGGTGCAGCAGAAATGCCTTATGGAATCACAGATGATGTCAATGATGTGACAAAACTGAAAATGCCTGGGCAAAAGGAAGTCTGGTTATTTATCTCACTAGTGACCTTGATGATGTCTCTGCCAGAGCGAATAGGATATTAATATGCACCCTCCAGGATCCTTTATCTTGATAAATGACCTACATAGATGAATGATATACTTTACTACCTGTTCAATTTGTCCTTTTTAGATAAATCTGTTGCTTGTGTGGGGGATATTATTAGTAAGTAGAATGTAAGCTAGACTGTGCTGTTATTAAACACTGTTTGTTTAATTCCTAAGTCTGAGCATTAGAGTCCATTGCCCAGTATTAGAGCTTTGCTCTATTAGCCCGGGGTAGAGTCCCAACCCTCAGAGTACGCTGCTTACATTGGTTGTCATTTCTGATATCCAGGCAACCTTAATTATCACTGTCCAGCTGTCGGAGCGCATTAACGTGAGCGGACAGGGAGCACTCACTGACACATATGTGTGTGAAAAGCAGAGGAGAGTAGCAGCTGTAACAGGCCAGCCTGGGTGGCAGAGAGGCAAGTAGCCCCGGGCTGGTGAGACTTTAACGATTTGCACGATCACAGAAGATTACACGCACATTACAGAGGAGAGTGCTGTAAAGGCTGAGGCTGCTGGGGAACCTCTGTAAAGGCATCAATGGCAAACATCTAAATTATGAAGCACAGCAAGAGCTGATCCACTTCCCAAATTGCTTTGCGGTTATTGAAGTATGCCATTTCCATAAAGGAACAGGTGCAGGCCTGGTCTGGCAATCTGTAGTTTCTGGCAGATGCCCGTGGGTTTAAATATCAGGGATCCCCAACTTTTTGTACTTGTGAACCACACTCAGATGTAAAAAAATGTTGGTGAGCTATACAAGCATGAAAAAAGTTCCTTAAGAATGTCAAATAAGGGTTGTAATTGGCCATTTGGTAGCCCTGTCTGGGCTGCTTGGAGTAAAATTGTGTCTCTGTGCTTCCAAAACTTGCATCCTAGCCAAAATCTAAAATTGAGCACCTACTAAGAAGTCACTGGGAGCAACATCAAAGGGGGGGGGGGGAGGGGGTGAACAACATGTTGCTTGTGAGCTACTGGGTGGTGGTCACATAGACCAATGGTGGCCATAGACCAATGGTGTCCAACTTATTACGATATGATACTGTCATATAGTGAAGTCTATGGAGCAGCTGAGCAGACTGAGGACCATAAATAATAACACGGGCCTCCAGTTGCATAGTCCTGCCATAAACAGTCACTATTTATTAGGCCTGTGGGGGCTGTTTGGGCCTCTGTCTACTTTAAGTATGGCTTATTTTCAATCTCAGTCCAGATCTGAACTGGTGAGTTCAAGCTACTGAAAAATAAATATATGTTGGAATATATTTTGAAAGTGTAATGAACTTTTATCAGGTACAAGGAAGCAAATAAACTTTCAAAAAAGCTATCAGGCAAGCTAAAATAGAGATGGAAAGGGGTATTGCAAAATTATTTTTAAAATATGTAAATAGCAAAAAAAAGAAGCAAGAAGGGGTGGGAACCTTTTTATGACAGTGGGTGAAAAGGGAAAAAGCATTAATTCTAAGCTCTTATATTTTATTTGTCAACCCCACTGAGGAGCCAGCTAATCAGGCTTCTGTTTTAATAGACCCAATTCTAGTAATATAACTACTGACGCATGGGTCACTCAGGAGGAAGTTCAAAAGAGACTTGAACATGTAAAGGTAAACAAAGGTCCAGCACCGGATGGGATTCATCCCAGGGTATTAAATGAGGTTAGCGTGTGATTGACAAACCTCTCTTCTTACAGGAAAAGTAACACTAACATTTTTTATGTAAAAAATCTATTCTACCCTGCCCCAATAATTGCCCTATCCTGCACACCATTTATTATTTTGAATGCTTTATTAGAAAATGCCTGCTAAAACTGAAATACGGAGATACGGTGATGCACAGTCCACTATGCGACGATCGACTTCTCCTCCTAGCTTTCCTTCTGTATAGGAAGGAGTCGGGCTAGGATCGATCAGTCGATCATCACATAGTGGATTCTGCCCTGCATCGCTGTATTGCCCTATTTCAAATGACTGGAAGCCAAGTTTTAGCAGGTATTTTCTAATAAAGCATTCAAAATAATAAATGGTGTCCAGGATAGGGCAATTATTGGGGCAGGGTAGAATAGATTTTTTACTTAAAAATGTTTAGTGTTACTTTTCCTTTAAGGAATACTGGCCTGGAACATAATATTTGAACTGGGATAGAGAACTGGCTGAAGGATAGAGTACAAAGAGTGGGGGTAAATGGTACATTTTCTAGTTGGGCCAGTGTGGTTAGTGGAATACTGCAGGGGTCAGTCCTTGGTCCTTTGCTTTTTAACTTGTTTATTAATGACCTGGAGGTGGGCATAGAAAGTACTGTTTCTATGTTTGCTGATGATACTAAATTGTGCAGAACTATAAGTTCCATGCAGGATGCTGAGCAGAGCGATTTGACAAAACTGGAAAACTGAGCAGCAAAATGTAAAATGAGGTTTAATGTTGACAAGTGCAAAGTTTGCACTTTGGTAGAAATACCGTATTTTTCACCCTATAAGACGCTCCGGAATATAAGACGCACCCAATTTTAAAGGAGGAAAATCTAGAAAAAAAAGATTCTGAACCAAATACTGTAGTAAAATATTTTATATCAACTGTATAAAGTTAATTGTCTCTGGGCTCGCACATAGTGAGGCTTCCCCCAGGGCCCCCCCCCAAGCATCCTTCAGCTTCCCCCGGGGCCCCCCCAAGTATCCTTCAGCTTCCCCCAGGCCCCCCCAAGTATCATTCAGCTTTCCCCAGGGCCCCCCCAAGTATCCTTCAGCTTCCCCCAGGGCCCCCCCAAGTATCCTTCAGCATCCCCCAGGGCCTCCAAGCATCCTCCAGCTCCCCCACGGCACCCCCAGCATTCTTCAGCTTCCCCCAGGGCCCCCAAGCATCTTCCATTTCCCCCCTAACCTCCCCCCAGGGGCCTCCGGCTCCCGTGATGTCTTCCACTCTGTGCCGCGGCTCCCAGCTGCTTCTGTGCTTTTATACGGTTGCGCCCTGCGCGTGTGACGTCAGTACGCACGGGCGCAACCTTATAAAAGCGAGGATGTAGCAGAGAGCCACGGCACATAGAGGAAGACGCAGTTTGTCGTATAAGACATATAAAACTTTTCCCCCCCAGTTTTGGGGAAGAAAAAGTGCGTCTTATACGGCGAATACGGTAATATAAATGTTAGTTACACACTAAATGACAGTGTGTAGGGGGATCCTTAACTGAGAAGGATTTGGAGATTTTTGTAGATAACAAGTTGTCTAATTCCAGGGAGTGTCATTCAGTGGCTACTAAAGCAAATAAAGTGCTGTCTTGCTTAAAAACGGGCATTAACTCAAGGGATGGAAAAATCATTTTACCTCTTTATAGGTCTCTGGTGAGGCTTTACCTTGAGTATGCAGTGCAGTTTTGGGCTCCAGTTCTTAATTAGGATATTAATGAGCTGGAGAGAGTACAGAGACTGCAACTAAACTGGTAAAGGGGATGGAAGATTTAAACCATGAGGTATGAACTTCTTTAGTTCTTGAGGTCTGTAGGTTTATAAATGCCCTACTAGAAAGATGTCATTCTGAGAGTGGTCTTCCTTGGTTCATCAAGCAGGGGCTGCATTTAATAAGAGAGCCAAATAAAAGATCTGCATAATAAATTCAAGCATTCCCTTTTACTCAGACATTCTTAAAATCAGGACATTGGTGCTACATGATGTGAACAAAACCCACACCCCATTCATAGAATTAAAATCTTGCAACTACAAATTATAAAGATGAACTGGAGGTTACATCTGATTTATCTTAACGCTACGTTACTACATTAGTTTGGTATACCGACATGGTTTTATCGAGGCTTCCCATCCTTCCAGTTCAATAATGCGCAGTGCAACTATATATTTTATTAAATGTAACATTATGCAATGTCAATTCACACTCACCAGCACACCCTGGCCTTTCCACTCTTTTCCACCTGGTTCACAGTATTTAGAGAGACTTCGGGGCCCCCGAAACGTTACATGGTTTGCTACTATTAAAAATCAGCAGGGTTTATCCCATTTAAACAAGTCCTGTTGTGCCGGTATTTTTGTGCTATTTACATTATGCAAAGTTACATTCAATAAACTATATAGTTGCACTGCGCATTATTGCGTCTGTCCTACCTGGTCTGATGAATCATGCACAAGTGCACTTATTAAGGCTGGGAAACTCTCAACCTAACACCACCCTGAATTACCAGAAACTGTATGTTTTGCACAGTGGGTTGCATCAATAAGCACAGCTGAATCCCCAAAATGAATCCCATGCTTATGTTACTTTTGCTTTTTGGTGGTTTGGCGAGGTCAACAAATAAGCAGATTCTTGTCTGATATGGTCATCTGGCAACAATCAGATCATAATTGCCCCATAGGCTTTTTCAGCCACTGAGGCCCAACCACAAATCAGTTGTAACAGGTTGCTCAGCTCCTGTTGCAAATAGATAAGGCTGCTAATATGGGGCAAGTCTTATTAATGGGGGGTTAATTACCCATTACCCAAGCAACAGTACTGTCAGGACATTAAAGGAAAAAAGTTCATAAACTTGTTGGTGTGAACCTGTAATGTATAGAAAATTCTGGAACCCCTAGGTGATACCAACCTCTATAGCACTACTTCTCTATCAGTTAGAGGCTGCACCTCCGTGCATTTAGACCTGGCGGCTTTTATAGGCAGAAGAGCATGTCTAGAGACAAATCCAGATATTCCCCGGGCTTTGGGTTTGCAGACTGCCTCAGCAGCACGACTGACTAATAAAAAGATGGGCTGTCTGTAGATCTGAACCTGGCATAGGCTGGGCTACAGCGGCAACAGAGCAAATACCCCTTGGGCCAGTCATTATACATTCACGGAGGTTTTAAAAAAATATTATTACATTTTTTCAAGTGCCTATCCACAAATTCTCTCTCAGCCTGGAAGTGATACCCACACAAAAATGCTTACAACCCACCCACAGAAAGTGGCTTGAAAACACACTGAAAGGGATCTCTTTTTAATTTACTCTCTTTGCTCCAGCAAAATTCCTCCCTCCCAGTCAGCTGGCCATGTGACCACACCACTGTGACTCAAATACTGATTTATCAGCAGCAGCTAGGGCATTTATTAAAGGAGAACTAAAGCTTGATAAATATGTAGGGTAGAAATGTTACTAAGTTTTGGGGTTCTGTATTAGCTCAAGGTATCCACATCCCTTTAGCAGGAAAGATCTGTGCCTCCAACTATGCCCCCAGTAGCCCCCAATCTCCTTTTCTCCTCATTTACTGCACACGCTCTGTGCTTCTGTCAATTACTATAATATAGATTACTATAATACTATATAGTATTACTATGTAGTATATAATACTGCATTTCATATTGGTTTCATATAGGTTTAGTTCTCCTTAAAAAAGGCAAAAGTGCTGAATAGCCAAGCACTGTTACCTCTGACCTTCGTGAATCCATTGCTACCAAATGCAGGCAGCACTATATTCATGGAAAAGGTATAGGTGTTTGCATTCTTTTGTGGAGCACAAAGGCCTGCGCATAAGGGTGCAATGCAAAAGACAAGTTGCAAATTGCAAAACATGGTTATTTACACCTGGTTTTTGGATGTTCCTATAACTAATAATGCAAAATTACATTCATTTTGTACAAAAGTTTTTCTAAGCCAACCCTGGCACTGCTACACTTACCCTAACATATAGCGTCAACACCGGATTCCTAATTACGGCACCCGGAGGCAGCTGTAATAAGCCCCCCCCCCCCTCAGGATCACACGCATGCGCATCCTTTTAGCTCACATATGGAGCAGTGAAGACAGGACGCGCTGAAGTTTTCTGTGTGTCCTGTCCCCAGTGCTCCGTATGTGGGTGAAGTTTAGGTGTGGCTGTGTGGTGTGCCGCTCCTAAATGTGTACCACCCTAGGACTGGGCCTTTGTCACTGGGCCTGTAAAGTGTGTCAGATGTATGGAGAAAGCAGCTTCCTGTGGTCATTTAGGCATGCTGGGATGAAATCTCTCACTTGGGATGGGGGTCTATGCAGGTGGGTGCGGCTTAGGGGAACTTATAAATAAAAAAAAAAACCATTGCTGCATTATTAGTAATAACAACAACACATTCCTTATAGTTATAGCAATGTGTTAATATCATTATGAATGTAAAATAAATGAACATGCTCCTCTCCTCCTCCTCCTTTCTATTTTCTAATTGGTTAGTAATAGACTGATCACAACTAATTGAATGTTACAGTGAAATGTCCAGTAGATGGAGCCCTTATACCATAATATGTAACATTTGTGCTCTTATGTTTACAGCTCTGAAAGTTCCAAGCCTGTAAAAGATACATATGTATGGATTATACAAAATGCTGCAATATAATGATACATATATTACATATTATGTTAGACATAACATAACCTTCATCCTGTGGAATGTGCAATTGTAATTACGGTCCTTCAGGCTGCATTTTTTTTTTTTACTTTTGCTCCGTTGAGTATCAGTCTAAATAAATCACAGCTCAGGACTATATTTGTTGGAGGATGCATGAAAGGGAAGCAAATGTGTAGCTCTATCAAACCTTTTAATCATAATCCAAAATTCACATGTTCTGACTTTTTATTGCTTTCAAACACCTCTAAAACCAATATCTCTCAGCAAGGAGGGTATAATAATCATACCAGTGGATATTATTGCAGCTTACTATTCCCCACTAGAGGTCACTCTGTGCCTTACCAATCAAGGCAGGATGCGGTACAGATTCTCAGTAAAAAAGTCCAATAGCTCAGTAACCGTAGTACAGGACATGACGCGTTTTTTACACTTAGCATCCGTTGGGCTAAAAATGTCTGCATCCTCTTTCTCTGCTCTGCTTGACAGGAGCAGGTCAGAAATGACACCTCAGGTATATAAGGTCAGAACCAGCTGACAGCATTGCATTTTATTTCTATATTCATACACTTTTGAAGAACAGGCCTGCACTCCTTGTCCAAAGCTTTTCACCATCTCAGTTCTTCCCCTCCATTACCAGAGGCCAAAAAATATTCTGATGCACAATTTTGTATCAAAATTGTAAAAACATTTTCTTTATTATATCAACGTTTCGACACCACAGAGGGCTGTCTTCCTTAGGACAAAAACACATCACAAGTGTTGAAACAAACATTTATATTATAACATTAGGAACCACCCATAATAGGCTGGTCCAATGAACGACCCTTCCCTAAGTATAAAACACAACATATCCATCACCTGACATTTAAAAAGCATTTAAAGGACAAGTATGAATTTAGATCTTTTGGTTGTACTGTTTCCAACCTTTGAATCCAAAAGGATTCTTGACACAATAACACCTTTGCTCTCTCTCCACCCCTACTAAGCTGTGGCACTTTTTCAATCACCATAGCTCTTAAAGAGCTCACAGGATGGTTATTATGGGCAAAATGTAAAGCTACAGGATTTTCATCCCCATTTCTATATTCATATTTACTAAGCTGATGCACAGTTGTTTCTCCAGTACTCTTTTAGTGTATCTTGTAGTCTTTTAGTGGATCCTAAAGAGTATGGCACACACAGGCACCATAGGTCAGGCACAGTATGGCACACACAGGCAGCATAGGGCAGGCAGAGTATGGCACACGCAGGCAGCATAGGGCAGGCAGAGTATGGCACACACAGGCAGCATAGGGCAGACAGAGTATGGCACACACAGGCAGCATAGGGCAGGCAGAGTATGGCACACACAGGCATGGTAGGGCAGGCAGAGTATGGCACACGCAGGCAGCATAGGGCAGGCAGAGTATGGCACACACAGGCAGGGTAGGGCAGGCAAAGTATGGCACACACAGGCAGCATAGGGCAGGCAGAGTATAGCACATACAGGCAGGGTAGGGTAGGCAGAGTATGGCACACACAGGCAGCATAGGGCAGTCAGAGTATGACACACGGCAGCATAGGGCAGGCTGAGTATGGCACACACGGACAGGGTAGGGCAGGCAGAGTATGGCACACACAGGTAGCATAGGGTAGGCAGAGTATGGCACACACAGGCAGCAAATACAGTGACACAATGCTGGCACTGCTCCTACAGTCTGAGGGGTGTACATGCAAAAATGTGGATGCTTACAGTGAACAGTTGTGAACAATGCAGGGACTTAAAGGTATGAACAATGCAGGGGGCAGTTAATCTCAGTATTGATACCATTTAAAGCTTACACAAAGGTAAGCAGTCACAGCAGCCATACAGGTGGGGAGGCCACACAGAGGGGGCTACCAGTTGGACAGCACTGCTCTAGACCATTTAAAAAGCATTGTCTAGTCAAGGGGACATGCACATTAGATACATATTTGACCTTTACTGTTTCCTTAATAGTACTTAATATTAAAATATCTGTTCAGTGTACAGCATCTGGCAGCATCTAACATCAACTGGATTCACATAATGAGTAAAATATTAGAACCCCTCCCCTCCAACACTGAGAAGAGCATCATCCCAATCCCAATGTTGTGTTTTGCTATAAAATAGTTATATCTACATTCGGGGGCCTTATTAAAACTCATATTCAGATTTGGGTGGGCACAGGGTCACCATCAAGGTGGGGGGGGGCAGCCACATAGCGCAAAATTACATAAAACTTTCACTAAAGCTTTGTAACTACTGTAAAAACTTTCTTGACTTGCCTAGAAATTTACAAATAAAAATGGGTAACTTACTAATAAAGCAATGATGAGGCAGAGCAGCTTGACAGGGGCAGGTAGGTGGTAGAAAGTTAGGGCAAACTAACTGACCACCCCCAATGAAATAAAAAAAAACTTACATGCCCCCAATGAATTGACTGACTTTATTTGAACATTAAAGGAGAAGGGAAGTTTAAAATGAAGTAAGCTTTATCAGAAAGGTCTATGTAAATACAGCCATAAGCACTCACAGAAACACTGCACTGAGTCCTCAGTCAAAATAAATAGGATTTGATGTCTCTTTGTTTTCCTGTGCCAGAGACAAGCAGCTCTCTCCTCTCTCCTGCTCCCCCCTCCCTCAAGAATGCTAAGAACTCCTTCCCCCCAACTTAGGAATGTGGATCTGAGCCAATCAGCAGGAAGCTTCCTCATAGTCTTACAAACTGAGCATGTACGCGGGTCTTGGTCTCGGTGCAGGAGCAAGGCATTATGGGAATTTTCTTTACAGAGCTCAGTGTTTTTTTCTTCTTATGAGGCTTCTGATCATCTGAACAGGAGAAATATGGGGAGACTTAAGGGCACTATTGAGAGAACTAAAGGCATGCCTGCCTGCTCTTTATTAGCCTTTCCTTCTCCTCTTATTAGTCATTTTTACTATTTTAATGAACTCTACTGACTTGTTATTGGGCCTCACAGCAAGATCTTTTGGCCCCCTAAAATAAATAAGTATAAATACACAGAGATTAAGTGCCATGAGACACAGTAGAAAGGAGGTCCCTGCCCCGTAGAGCTTACAATCCAAGTGGTTGGGTAACATATAGGCACAAATTGTTGGGCAAAAGTGCACACGGCATGGGCATTTGCTATTAAGTGCAGGGCTAGACAAAATGTTTTAGTGCTTTACCTTAAATTCTATTTTTAATGATGTAGACAGCAGTATTCTAATACCATTTGAAATTGGTATTCGTTTTTTATTTTTTTTAAAAATATTTACATTTCTTTTTCAGCAACTCTGGGTCAGAATTGTAAGCACTATCTGGTTACTAGGGCTTATTTTCACTAGCAACGAACTAGCAGTTTGGAAGTCAGAATGCTAAATCAATAAAAGAGGGTCAGAAAGTAAGATAAGCAAATAACAACAACCTTACAACTGGACCCTCACTGTCAGTCTATGCTGTGGTTCCATACAATTCCAATTGCAGGCTGGAAACAGAGTGGTAAAGCTAATTGTTAAAAACAATAAATAATGAAGACAAAATAAAAAAGTTTCATACAAACAGGCACATTTAGAACATGGTAAATCACAATATAAAGATAAACATGCCCTTTTGTACCTACAATAAAACGAACTCCTCCAGCTGCTTTGGAAACATAGGAAAAAGTTATCTTTGCTGCGCTTGCTCAGAGCGTGTAACTCTTAAGCGTTTCTATTGGCTCTCTCTGAAGCGTAATAACAAAAGTGCGGATGTGAGTGGACAGGCGGGAAGGGGCGGGGCTAGAAAGTAGCTTGGAATTACCATGTTGCTGCACCCTGAGCTTGTGGCTGTACCAGGGCAAGGTTTGGGGTTGGTGCTGTGACGGCGCTTTATGGGACAAGGAGAGTACAGGCTTTGCTGGTCACGTCCTTAGTACTTATGCAGGTTAGTAACCGAAGACATAAAAGTATTACGGGTGTCTTGCTGTTAATGTGTCGTTAGCGCGTATATAATCTCATTTACGATTATCGCAGTGAGCACACCGTGAGTGCACCAATATGGCTGCTGGAATTCGATCATAACATTGAGCAGGGGTGTGTGGTTATTAGCGCATTTCCTGCTTCCGCGTAAAGGTGTAGCAACATGGACGCTGCCTACTGATTGGACTCTGGGGTTTTTTTTTGGTTGCTGGGTGCATCAAGATGTCTTGTTTCCGGTGCTGTCTACTCAGCAGGTTCAGAAGAGGCCTGTAAAGTGGGTTCGAGCGGGAGCTGTTGTGGCTCAATGGCATCCAGGGTGTGTATATGAGCGACCGGGATTAAAGCTGCGCTTGGCTTTCCTTCTTCATGCTGATTCTTGTTGATGGCAATGAGCGATAATGATCGCTAAAACGCTGCCAGTTTGTGTACAAGGACTTTCAGCCTGCGGCCCCAACTCATGTATTAGCTTTATTTCTTTGCGCACTGTGACAGCCTTGGCTGGTGGGGATACCGGGGCGATAAGTTTTTCCTGGCGCAAACTGTCAGCAATTGGATACAGTAACTCAGGAGGGGCAAGAAGAAGGGCACAGCTTGTTTAGTCATTTAGTGTAATGAGCCCAAGTTAGAATCCTAGGATATCTCCTCATCAGTCACCCAGTCTGTAATAAATTGATTCATTAATAGTCTCAGGTCTGAAACTAATGTGATTGGGGAGGAAATGTAGTTTGTCAGGGTTGTAGAATTGTTTCCTTACTTTCCTGTTACTATAGTTTCAGCTAGTTTAATGTTGGCTAGTAGAATACCAGCCAGGTGACAACCCTGATATTGGCTCAGGCATGTGCAACCCGAGATGCAAACGTGTGGGTTGGTGAGTGCTGAATTGTAGCCCCTTATTGTGGCATGTTGCCTGTTGCAGCTGGTTTATTTTAAATGTGGTTATGTATCTTCACAAATGTCAACCTTCCATTCTTCAGCTGTTGATTGTCACTTCTAAGGACATACAGCAGCTGGGGTTTGCAGTTAAGCAACAGCCAGCCAAAATAATTTGTGCATCTTTAACAGGCTGTTTGTTAGGAAACTCCGTCTCTTATGACGGGGAAGGTAAAGTCATCTGTTTTGCTTGGACAAGAGGGTGCGGGGAGTGTTGAAACAAGACACTGGGAAGTGTGAATTGAAATTATCTGCTGCAGTCAAAGTCTTGAGAGAGAAGGCCTGCCTTCTTGAGAGAGAAGCTGCCTTCGTATAGGAGTTGCTGGTGAGTGCAAAGGACTTTCCCTCTGGGAGGCGAGACAGGGGGATTTAAAAGCACTTGAATGCATGCATGTGTGGTGTGCTAAATTCAAAATAAATCAAATGCATCTTAATTTACTTTTATGTTTGGACTCTGCTTTTTGGAATACATGCATACATGAATATTAGTTATTACTATTATAAAATTCTCATGATCTAGGACAGTGCTGCTTAACATAGTCTCCCACTGCTTTTCCAGTTGCTAGTTGCACTGCTTTTGTGTAAGGATGTTCTGCCATTTTTCTTCCCATTGGTTAATATGTTAACCCCCTGCTACAATATTTGCTAAAATGCTACAAACTATTTTGCTAGCCCGTATGCTATTTTGTTTGTGGAACTGATCTCACTGCAGCCTGTGGCCCAGCCTTTTGTCTTACACTGCAATTAGAAATTGCAAAGTGTTGATTTCCAGTTGTCAGAGAAAAGTGAGTACTTTACTTTATCAAAAGCTTGGACTGCTTTGGTTTGAAAAGAGGAATATGGGCATGTGCACTTTGAGTGACAATACCACTCTGGATCTCTACTCCGCTCCGTGTAGCTTTGCCTACAAAATACAGGTGAAAAGAAGCAGACCGTACGTCAGGTTTGATTTTGCTTTTATGCTTCTTATGGAAAAAGTTTCATTCTGTTTAACCATATCTGGTAGATCAGCATACAGAACTGCCCTTCATTTAATTTTAGATATGGAACAATAGTATTTTGGCCATCCCCTGTTTGAGTCCTACAGCTGGTAGCCACAGGTGATCAACAAAAATGTGGTTATTTGGCAAAATATTATGGAATATAAGAGTGTTTTGTGACTTTTGTGTTTAAATGGTTTACTTCAGGTCTATGATAGTTAGATAGTCAAGTTGGGTTGAAAGAAGTCCATCAAGTTCACCCCCTCCAAACAAACCCCAGTGTACATACAGTGGCTTGCAAAAGTATTCGGCCCCCTTGAACTTTTCCACATTTTGTCACATTACAGCCACAAACATGAATCAATTTTATTGGAATTCCACGTGAAAGACCAATACAAAGTGGTGTACACGTGAGAAGTGGAACGAAAATCATACATGATTCCAAACATTTTTTACAAATAAATAACTGCAAAGTGGGGTGTGCGTAATTATTCAGCCCCCTGAGTCAATACTTTGTAGAACCACCTTTTGCTGCAATTCCAGCTGCCAGTCTTTTAGGGTATGTCTCTACCAGCTTTGCACATCTAGAGACTGAAATCCTTGCCCATTCTTCTTTGCAAAACAGCTCCAGCTCAGTCAGATTAGATGGACAGCGTTTGTGAACAGCAGTTTTCAGATCTTGCCACAGATTCTCCATTGGATTTAGATCTGGACTGTGACTGTGCCATTCTAACACATGGATATGTTTTGTTTTAAACCATTCCATTGTTGCCCTGGCTTTATGTTTAGGGTCGTTGTCCTGCTGGAAGGTGAACCTCCGCCCCAGTCTCAAGTCTTTTGCAGACTCCAAGAGGTTTTCTCCAAGATTGCCCTGTATTTGGCTCCATCCATCAACTCTGACCAGCTTCCCTGTCCCTGCTGAAGAGAAGCACCCCCAGAGCATGATGCTGCCACCACCATATTTGACAGTGGGGATGGTGTGTTCAGAGTGATGTGCAGTGTTAGTTTTCCGCCACACACAGCGTTTTGCATTTTGGCCAAAAAGTTCCATTTTGGTCTCATCTGACCAGAGCACCTTCTTCCACATGTTTGCTGTGTCCCCCACATGGCTTGTGGCAAACTGCAAACGGGACTTCTTATGGTTTTCTGTTAACAATGGCTTTCTTCTTGCCACTCTTCCATAAAGGCCAACTTTGTGCAGTGCACAACTAATAGTTGTTGTAGTTGCTACCCCGGACTGGTGCTGTTCTCTCCCAACAGGGGCACCAGCCCGGGGTAAAAGGTAAGAGATTCAAGTCACTTGGGGGTGCGTAACATTTTGGCACCCCCAAGTGACTCTCCTTTAAGTCTAAAGGGGTGACATTTGGTGCACTGATGTTTTCTGTGGGAATAAGGTCACCCACTATCTGTCTATAATGCCCTCTGATGTACTTGTAAGCAAGGATGACATTGTTTCAAGTTTTATGGTGGCTAGTTGGTAGAGTGTCAGGTTGCAAATAATGCAGTTGTGGTTTGCATCAGGTAGTAAGTTGAAGTGAGTAAAAATATGGTTCTGAAGTCGGTGGATCTGTTAGATTTCTAATCACTGAATATCATACCAAAGCTTTAATTGTCTACCGGTGTATGGCCATTTTTGCTTTTGTGTACAGGATTGTATGCCAACAATTATTAACCAGTACCTTATTTGGCCCACAACCCGAGGGGTCAACTTGTCTCTAAACTAGATATCTTGCAGTAGTAGCCAACTTACATTGTTTTTTGCTTTCTTCCCCCAGTCCTTTTAATCATATTGTAGCTGTATAATATGTTTAAGAAAGATGTAAGTAGATTTTAAGAAAGGTCAGACAATAAGGGCAAGATACAGGACCTGTATGATTTAATGTCTTTAAACTAAAATCTCCTAATGCTCTCATTGCAGTAACTGTGAATGGTGGCATGGAAGAGAGATGCCAATTCTTTGTGGGGAAATAAACCAGGTGAGTTTTACTAGCATGAAACTGTTCACAAAAATGTTCATACCTGATGGATTAAAACATCGACTGAAAATATTTAGTTGTGTATTTGACACTTTAATAAACCTCCTCAGATTGTAACATTTGCAGACCTCAGTATTTGCATATCTAAAGGCAAGGTGCCAGAGCAAATAACATTTTAGTCATATATATTTATCATGCTCACTTACCCATGTGTAATTAGCCCATTTTTGCAAAGCTGTGAGTTGTTACCCCTCTTAAACACATTGAAGCCTGTGGGGTGCATGACTAGTAAACTGTAAGGGCAGTGACACACAGGGAGATTAGTCGCCGCGCGACAAATCTTCGTTGTTGGGAGCGACTAATCTCCTTGCAGTGCCATCCCACCGGCTAGATAATGTAAATCTAGTGGGATGGCATACATCTCCGGCCAGTTCTATACCATAACTTGACACTTCACACTTGTAACAGAAAAATTGCTATCGTGTGACCATATTCACTACATTTTATTTCCAGGGCTGGTGACATGCAGGTTTGAATTTTTCCCCAGTTATACCATATGCTGATTTTAAAGGAGAAGGAAAGGTAAAAACTAAGTAAGATTTATCAGAAATGTAAATACAGTCATACGCACTCACAGACATGCTGTACTGAGTCTTCTATCAAAAGAAACACAGGATTTTTTTGTCTCCTTTTTTTTGTAAACATGTTAGGGAATCTGACTTCCTCTCTCATAAAAATCATTTGTTACCGGGGCCAGAGTCTGCACAATTCTCTCCTCTCTTCCCTCCCTTAAGATTTCATAAAACTCACTCCCCCTACCCTTAGGAATGTGTAATCTGAGCTATAACGGCTAGAGCTGCAAACGGGAAGCTATGAACACCAAGCTAAAATGGCAGCTGCAATCAGAGAGAGCTTCTAGGGCTCTTTACTCAGGTATGATAAAGTTTTCTGCAGAATAAATATAGCATTCTAGGTGGCACTAGTGAGGCTAATCTATTGGTAGTAAAATGGCTAAATGACTTTCCTTCTCCTTTAAATATGTGGGAAGTAGCCTAACCACCAAAGAAAGGGCTGTACAGGTATCGGACCCCTTAACCGGAAACACACTATCCAGAAAGTTCCAAATTACGGAAAGGCCATACGCAGACTCCATTTTAATTACATAATTCCCCTTTTTAAAAATGGTTTCCTCTTTCTCTGTAATAATAAAACAGTACCTTGTACTTGATCCTAACTAAGATATAATGAATCCTTACTGTAGCTAAAGTAATCCTATTGGGTTTAATTTCTGTTAAATAATTTTTTTAGTAGACTTAAGGTAGGAGATCCAAATTACAGAAAGATCCCTTATCCAGAAAACCCAGGGTCCCGAGCATTCTGGATAATGGGTCTCATACCTGTACTATAAGTGCACTTGCCCATTGATGGGCAGGTGCATGTATTATGCATATTGACATCCTCTAGGGCTTCAGACTTTCCTAAACACTACATACTGTTTCAGCTTAATGCTGTCCACTCCACAGCATTGATCCATACTCAACACCATGTTGAGTTCTTAGTGAGCACCTGTTCAAAATCTTGATCTCTATGGGGAAATAGGTCAGAAAGTGAGTCACAACACCAGGTCAGGTAAGGACAGGTTATGGGAATGGTCTAAAAAAACAAATATTTTACCGTAAAACACCGGCCACAGGTGGGCGTATATTGGGAGAAGATTTGCTTGTTTGGTGACATAGTCAAATAATCAAATCTTACCATGTATGGCCATCGTTGGTTAAATGAATAAAGTGTCACGATGCTCATAAGAACCATTTCCCCACCCTGCTTAGATTCAAATTGTCAGGCAACTACTGCCTCACACTGTTCCACTGTAAAAGGAAACCCTACATAAATTTCATGATATAGAAAAACATATCTAAAATCTGGTTTTATTGCCAATACTAAATATGTATAGCTTTATAGAGATTTAATTTTGGCACGAAAAAGGGAAGTACGCATCAGCTTTTTCTCCAGCTGCGTTTCTGCGGTGGCAAAGAAATAGCCTTGGAGGCCACTAGCCTAAGAATTATGTTGATTGCCCCCTATACATTTGCAGAGGCAGTTAACTCACAAACCCTCTTGGCTTTGGAGAAGTTGATGTGATTTTTGCTGTTTTGTTTTACCTCTTTAAAAGAATGCTAAGAATGTTACAAATGTTGCAACATGTTCCATTAAATAAAAACCAACTTCTGTGTCTTTGTCCTCCTTCCTATAAATAAATGTGATGTTGGGACTCGGTATGACTTATAGTAGTGTCCTCTAGGAGCAGACTTGGGAATGGCAGGGGCTACTGCACTGTGCCCATTAACAGCTGATATAGGGTGAGAATTTGACACTTGCAGCTGTCTGCACAGATGCTGGTTTCATGCAAGAAAAGCAGTATTAAAGAGAACCTCTACCAAAAAATGAATTTTATTTTTAATGAAAAAATAAGAAAATATACATTTAAGCAACTTTCCAATATACATATATAAAAAAGCTGTAGATTTTAACTTCTGCTTCAGGTGTCAATATAAACAATATAAACAGCTAGACCAGAGTTCAGAAGCAAATACATTTGCAAATAACTGTTTAAATAATATGTTGCTTAAAGGGGATGTTTACCTTTTGCAAAGTTCTTCTAAAGTGGTATGAAGAAAAAGAACTTTACCCATTTTAATTAGTTTTAAAAAAATGCCTTCTTTATTAAATAAAGCTCGTCATTTACTGCTTCGGGTTCAGTGCCGGCAGTGGGAAGACAGAGCGCACAGGGGTTACCAAGAGTTAAGAGCTATTGCGCATGCCTTCCTGTATAGATAAATCCAGTTGGCGATGGGTATTGCGTAAGAAACCAAACCACTTGTGCACAGAAGTGCTTAACTCTATACCTTCCTTTCTCCCTGCTGCCGTTCTCTTCTTGCGGGAAGTAAATGAGGTGACTCCCTCCTCCAGTGGAATAAAGGAGCCATAATTTTAAATTGATTGTAATGGGTAAATTTCTACTTTTGCTAAGTACTGACACTCTTGTAGGACTTTGCAAAAGATTAACATGCCCTTTATAATATACTTATACATTGTTTTGGAACACCTAAATTAGTCCATACATGGGCAGATTTCAGCTGCCAAATCGAGTCTTTTAGACTAATTCTGCAGCTTATTTGCCCCTGTATGGGTATCGCCAACATGCATACAATGACTGACATCTGGTATAAAATTGGCCAGATCTTGATAGGGCAGGTTTGATTTTTCCATCAGAAATGGGACTGCATTGGCTCATTGATGTGGCCTTCTGTCCAACTGCGCCTCTACCCACCGTTTTAATTAGACTGTTTGACCCTAGGGCCGACTGATCGAATTACTCACTTTAGCAGGTCACAACGTGTATAGTCACCTAAAGGCATTATAATTGTTTTTTTTTTTTATTATGCAGAGAGAGTTTATGGGCGGAGATCCCCATTTAATGCTAACTACATGTGATTTCCAATAAATATAAATAAATTCTTATGCTTTACAGATTCTACATATCTGAGAGAACCATCAACCCATGTGTTTCTCGCAACTTTGTTCTTTTCTTAATGCCTGTTATAGAAACCCAGCAGCACAATACTCTATGCTCTTGTTAAATTTGCAATCTTGTCTTGAAAAACCTGTATACCTGGAGGTTTATATGTGGTTCATATGTGTCGTGTTTTGAATTTGCAGACAAAAGAATCACAACTCACACACACACCTTTTTTTTTTTTCTGCTGTCTGTAATGGTTCTGAATGACTGAGGCTAGGAACCACTTGTTTGTATAGAAGTAAAGCTACCAGCACTCCTCTCATCCTATTTATTTTCACAATGCACTTAAGGATGGGAAGAATTGCAACAGTGTATGAAGAGGTACTTGATTTACTTATCTCCAATGAACTCTGAGACCTTTTTAATTGCTGGTTATGTAAAGTGCTGCAGCGTGTTTTTAGAGGATTGCGGATTTAGTCAAATATACACCAGGCTAACTGCAGAAATCTGACTGGTGTGAACCCTAAAAGACTGAATTCTGTCCTAAATTATCAGTGTTCCATAAGCCTAAATGGCAATGAACACTTGGAATTAAAGATGCCATTAAAGCATTTGCATATGTCTGCACTTATGAAGCCAGCACCAGTTTTTTTTTTTTTATTCAAAGGAATACTATCTATTTACTTTTTGTCTGCAAACGATTTGTAATGTTATTTACACTAGTGTAGTCTTTTTTTTTTGGTGGGGGGAGATGCTTACCTACTTAACTTATTGGCTCAAATTACATATACCAGTTGCACAAAGATTTCCTTGTCCAGATTATATGCAGAGGATTCCTGCCAACAAAACAGACAAAGCAAAGGGCGATGAGAGGGGTTGTATACTGGTGATCTATGCCTCACATGGATCAAACATAGTAGTTACATAGTTAAATAGTTACATAGGGTTGAAAAAAGACCAGAGTCCATCAAATTTAACCCATCCATTTAAACCCAGCACACACAACCTATGCTTACCAATCTATACACTCACATACATAACTATATATACAACCACTAATACTAACTATAGATATTAGTATCACAATAGCCTTGGATATTCTGCTTGTTCAAAAACATGGAATAGCTGCAGTTTCCCTGTTTGTCCCATTTAGCTCAAGAAATAACAATCTATTGGTTTTTCAAGATTAAAACAATAGATAAAAAGTATGTTCAGCACAAGCCCTATTCATTGCACTCATGTTTAACAACATAAGGAACAGGTTCATAGCCGGAGGGGCAAAGCAGTAATTGGCTTTTGTTACTTTGGGCAGACTTTTAGTTTCTGATTGGTTGCAATGTATACTAGGGTACAATTTGCCCACTGCTAGTAAATAAGCCCCTAAGAGGCCTTCAATGAGGGTAACAGGATGAGGTAAATTTTTGTGTACTTAGAATGTAACATTGTGCCCTCAGGCTTTAATGTCTTTATTTTGTTTCTACTTTAATTTCACTGAAACGTAATGTCTGAATAGTGCATCAATCTGTGTGTCCTTTATTAGGCCCAAGATGGACAAAATGGTGGAGTTCATTCATAGTTTTTGCTTGATCTTGCTGTTTGGGGAATTTAAGTATGTTTTTTTGAAATATGCAAGAAGTTAAAAATATGCAGTTCATACATCATAATTACATGCCTTTAAGTTATAATGGACATATCATTGATATAATGAATCAGCCATACTGATGTATCTAGCCATGCACTGGTGGCTTATGCTGCCCTGGTGTACCAACAAAGAGTTAATTGACTTTTAGATGGTAGAGTTTGACATCCTGTTTATGGGAAATTCACATTACAACTACATTGTTTTCTTTATCATAAAGAAACAGACTGTATAAATAAATAATTGCTGCAGGGGGCTGCGTTAAAAGCTGGCCATACACATTAAGATTTTAGTCTTCTTCTGATGAACGTTCCGATATTGATTGTATGTTTAAACGCAACAATCTAAAACTAGAACCTGTTCGACTAAATGATTGATCGTCATGGTATAAATGGGACAATAACAGTCTGAAAGTTTTGTACCATATTTTGTGTGTGTCTCTAGCTTTATTTTGAAAGAGGATGTGACATTTGTTCCTGATTCTCTCCATGGGGGTTGCTATATTTATAGCAAAGATGCTTATAACAAATGACACATGGGGAGAATTTGTAATGATTGCTGCATCATCTAACAGCAGCTCCTGCTATTGCACTGCTAATTATACAGCCTAATCACAGCTTTTCCACTTTAACTTTCAAACAGGTTGTGCATAACAAAGGCATACCATATATACTAGGCCAAAATCTTAGTTCAAATCTGTATACATGTATACATTTAACATGTATTCTAATTTAAAGGTATAAGATATGGGGGTGTTAGTTAAAACCTGCATTACGTAATAGGTAGTTTGAGACAATTAGTAACATACATAACAAGTTAAAGGGGAACAATCATAAAAGTGACAGTGACTCGTCAATTTCAGCAATTTTACAGACCTTTGCACAGGCAACTGTGTGTACAGGCACATAGATTCCTGTATGTTGGATTCGCAGACACCCCTCTATGTCTCTCAGTGCTCTCCTGTAGACTGACTAGCCAGGCTTTCAGGCTTCTTGATTGGTCAGCTGAGCCTAATCAGGCACACCTGGTTAGTCTGTAGCATTTACTCAGCTATAGCCAGTCATTGTACTCTTAAGAAATAGCCATATATTCTGTTGTCAATCAGCATACATATAAAGAGTGACTGCAAGGTTATTACACAGTAGCACAAGTTACTGTTCCTACAACACTTAATTATAAGTTATACAAAAGGCAAATTGTAGTTTTATGAGAATGTGTAAGTGGATGTCCTAAAGTTTATTGTTTGACTACAATTCCCAGCATCACCTGCCAACTCAATTGGCACGTATGTTTCAAGTTGCTGGGCCTTTGTACTAACTAACTTGATTGCTGCTGCTCAAAAATGCAAGTCATATGTGCCTCTTCTCATGTTTTTCTCATAAATAACCAAGAAATAAAGTTCTAGATGTTTGTTAGTGAGTGAGAGGGAAAGTGTCAGACAATGTAAGGGCCAAGTTAAGCAGATTCCCATTCATGATAGTTCCCCTTTAAAGTTAATTGTATTCATACTTTGGATTTTGAGTTATGGTAATGTGTCAGAGGTTTGTTTTCCTGTGTTTTAAACCCTCCATTTTTAATGGTAAAGTTTTTTTTTTCTGTTTTGCTATATGGCTTTTGCTTTCTGTTTATATAACAACCATCAGTTGGCACAGTCAGTAAGAAATCTGTTCAGGTATTGCTGAAACAGTAAAAGAGTTACTGGTGCCTACACAGTGGGATTCTGGGCTTCTAAAACTTATTCAAACTATCTCCCTGTGCTCATGACTTTAAAACTCTAGATCCGAGGTCCAGAACCACCAGTAGACAGTAGAGGTACCTGCATAGGGCACAACTATTTTGAATAAAGGAGATTAAATTGTTTAATGGCTTTGTAGTATATAGAGTAAAGGTAATCATAACTACTGCTGAGAAATGATGTCAACCGCACAGGTGCCTAATGTGGCATAGGGAGCTTTGAGCTCTTTTTTTTCTTCATTTTATTTAAATGTATTTATTGTACAGAAATCATCCAACTTGCAGCCAATTATCACCATAAAAATACAAGTAACTGTGCTTGTGTGGTAATTCTCATATAAAAATACAGCAGTACATTAATCAAAAATGGTATCATATGATGATCCAATATTTTGATAGATTTCCCAGTAGTATGTAAGGAAATGAAAATGTTGTAGGTTCAACTGTTGAGACTTGATTAGCTACTGGATGCGTGAATTAATGAAAAGTGTGGATGGCATCTTTTCCCTGGACAGTAGGCATGGGAGGTGCCTGAGCTGTGGCTGCTCTTTACATCCTTATCTGCTGGTGCACTAGCACTTGCTGACATGGTACAACCACAGAACACATTTTGAAACTGGACATGATTGAAATCAAGCAACTAAATACGAATGTGTGTGGACAGGTTCAGATAAGGCTGATGCCACACCAGGCGTAGGGCTGCATTTTCGGCAAGCGTTTTTCCGCTTGCCGAAAAAATCAGCCCTATGCCTGGTGTGGCATCAGCCTAAAGGTATAGGCTGATGCCACAAATAGCAAATGACATATATTTTCGGCATGCGGAAAAACGCTTGCCGAAAATATACTCTCCAACCTGTGCCTGCACCCGAATGAAATACGCTCGGGTGCAGACACATGTAGCCGATATCCGCCAAAAAACAAGAGATTTCATATCTTCGGCGGATATCGGCTAAATGTGCCTGCACTGCATCAGCCTTAATTGATCAAGTTTACACAGTGTGTTCACAAGAAAATTTTTGGTGACTTCGGAAAGCCAAAGCAACACATATTTTTGTTCCGACGAGCAACTTACATTCTCGTTGGTTGGAAAGCATTCGAGAAGATTAGTCGCCACCACTAGAGGGGATTAATTGCAGGGTGGGTTTCCGAAGTCGTGCAAAGTTTTCTCCTGCAGGCAACATTGCACAAAGCAATGTGTAGTCCTTTCCACTGGCAGTTCCCTTTTGTCGCTTGTGGAAACGCCTTTTGGAGAGATTAGTTGTCCACAGTAGCAGAGATCAGGGGTTGGTCAAGTTGGTTGCGTGCCCTAGGCAACCTGGCAGGCTACCTCACAAGCACGTGCGCAATGACATTTCATGGGGCAGAGGAATTTTATCATAGGAAGTTGGGGCAGGTATTTTCGAGATTTTTTTCCTGCTATGGTTATCCCTCATAGGCTCAGTTTAGCACATTAGGTTAGGTGGGTCTACTTTAGATAACAGATAAGATAAATGCACACAACGGAACTGCTTGCAAATTACAAAAAAAAAATGAAATAAATGTAACTTTCTGTTACTGGTCCTTTTGTAACTTACAAGCAAATTAATTTTGTTTTGCCTTTAAATTTCTGTTCCAGGTCCCAGTCACCAAAACCAGGGTGGATTTCTCCGACTTCTCCCGCTTACAGCCCCCATCTACCTCTGAGAGCAGATATGGTGGGGGAGGGCATAATGAGCTTGATGAAGAAGCCTCAACCTCTGGGGGTGCCTCTGCTCCCAGCCCTCAGAGTGAGGCGGTCACAAATGATCTGCAAGAACTCTCTCTTCAGCCTGGGGCCAATGTTCAGGTCCCCTTCTCCAGGCCATGTCCCAATAGCCCACCTCTGAGTGAGAGAAAGAATGGTGAGTATCATATATATATAATGAAAACTATGAGAGCCCAATCTGAGTAACAACCTGAATAACTGAACATTGAAGCATTAACCCTTTTACTGCCAGCTGTTTTGGTCAAAGCGGAACTTGTATTGCCAGACAGTTTTTGAACATTTTGCACTGTTTCACGTTAGGGGCCTTTTTTCGGGGGGACTTTTAGTTTACCCAGGAAAACAATATATTGTTTTTTTCAGAACAACCTAAGCTTTCAAAATATGGTAGAATTTTTGTGTAATTCCAATTCTGTAACAAGATATAGGCTTCTAAATGTCTAAAAATGCAAAAAAAATCAAATTTTCCATAATATAATCACATATACTAGAAACAAAAATTAATTTATGCACGAATATACAACTGATTTGGAAAGTCCCATGTCTCCTGAACGTGCCAATACCAAATATATATAGTTTTATGGAGATTTCTCACTTGTATAGGTCAAAAACTCCCAGCAGTACACTACCAAATTTCCAAAGCACTGCTCCAGAAAGCTGCATACTTTAGATTTCAAGGCCAAAAATTCCACTAACAGAAGGTTTATCCCAGAAAATTGTACATTTTTGGAAAGAACAGATTCTGGGGAATACAGAATAGGCACAACTGTCTGTCTGCTCCAAACTATCAAGTCATAATGCTTTCCTAAAGTTATTGGTTTTTATCAAAATTTGTGATTTTTTTTTAAAATCGCTTCAAAGCTTCCAGTCTATAGTATCTTATCTCCTACAGGTCATAAAGTAACCAAATAAAACACCCTAAATATGAACGCCAGGGGTCCACTGAACAGTTTGATGCCCAATATGTATAGGTTTACCTAAGTATGTGGCATGTAGGGGCCCCAATGCGGACATACCCCCATATGTACTGTCATTTCTGTCATTTCAGCTCCTGCAAAATCAACACATTTACATCATTATATGTGGGATAAAGCTAGTAAAAAGTACGCTCACCCCAGAAAGTCATATATTTTTGGAAAGTACACATTCCCCCGAATCTAAAATGGGTAGCCATGTCTTTCTACTCCAAAGTACCAAGCCACACAGCTTTTCTAAAGTTAGCAATTTTGATGACATTTCCAAAAATCCCCTCAAAGCTTCCACTTTGCAGCATCTTATCTCCCACATAGCATTAGGTACCAAGATAAAACACCCTAAATATGAACGCCAGGGGTCCACTGAACAGTTTGATGCCCAATATGTATAGGTTTACCTAAGTATGTGGCATGTAGGGGCCCCAATGGGAACATACCCCCATATGATCTATCATTTCAGCTCCAGCAAAATCAACACATTTACATCCTTTATATGGGATAATGCTACAAAAAAGTATGCTCACCCCAGAAAGCCATATATTTTTGGAAAGTACACATCCCCCCGAATCTATGATGGGTAAGCATTTCTTCTTGCTTCAAATTACCAAGCTGTAAAGCTTTCCTAAGTTTGCAGATTTATATGACATTTCGAAAATCGCATAAAAATGTTGCAATTTGCCGCATTTATCTCTCACAATTTCTTGATAAAGATCAGATAAAGACAAATCACCCCAAATAGGAACACCTATGGTCTACTGAACAGTTTGATGCCCAATATGCATAGATATACCAAAGTCTGCGGTATCTACTGAACCCAAAATGAAAATACCGCAAAAGGATTTCTTGCCTGCCAGCTCAGCTTTTGCACACAGAGCCCCCTGTCAGTGTATTATGTGCCAAAACTTCCCCTAACTATACAGTGACCCCCACAAAACCATATATTTTTGGAAAGTACACATTCTGACAAATCCAACAAGGGTAAAGAGTCCTTTCTACACCAAAGTACCAATCTGCAGAGCTTTCCTAAAGTTATTGGTTTTTATGACATTTCAGAAAATCACCTAAAAATGTTGCAATTTGCCGCATTTATCTCGCACAATTTCTTGCGTACAAAGGCAAGTCACCCCAAATAGGAACACCAGAGGTCTACTGAACAGTTTGATGCCCAATATGCATAGATATACCAAAGTCTGCGGTATGTACTGACCCCAAAACAAAAATAGCGCATAAGGATTTCTCGCCTGCCAACTCAGCTTTTGCACACAGAGCCCCCTGTCAGCGTATTATGTGCAGTAACCCCCATAACTATACCGAGACCCCCACAAAACCATATATTTTTGGAAAGTACACATTCTGATTAATTCAAAATAGGTAAAGTTATTTTTGTACACCAAAGTTACACCTGGCAAAGCTATGCTAAAAACAGATTAGGAACACATATACAGGGATAAAAATGCAATAAAACCACAAAAATTGTGCAAATCAGTGAAACAACAAAATAAGTCACATGACAGTGTAATTAGTGGTCAGAATATCTGATCCAATAGTCACGCTGTCAAAATAAACAGTTTTTAGGTAAAAAAAACTAAAAACAAAGTGGTAAAATGAAAAAAAAAAAAAAAGTGTTTGTGTATACATGTGTGTACATGTGTAAAAGTTGTGTGTATATGAGTGTAAATAAGTGTATAAAAGTGTGAAAAATGAAAAAAAAAAAATCAAACAAACAAAAAAAAAAAATGCTAAAATGAGTGCTGTAAGTGTGTGTATAAATGTATGTAAGTGTGTGTGTAAGTGTATAAATGCAAAAAAAAAAAAAAATACTCCCTTACCTGTCCTTGAAGACCGATCGCCTCCTCTTCAGTGGTGCCGGCGCTGGGGGGGAAGGAGGAAGCAGGAAGCAGCAGACGCGATCGCGTCTGCTGCTTCCTGGAGGGTCCTGCGAGCGATCGGCTCGCAGGACCCTGATGACAGCCCCCCTGGCACGTTGCCCAGGGGGGCTGTCATCGATAGAAACTCTCTGCAGCGGCGGCACATGCCGCCGCTGCATAGAGAAGACCTTAAACACCAACGACGTATGGGACACGTCGTTGGTGTTTAAGGCCTTTTACTGCCAGCACGTATGCCATACGTTCTTGCCAGTAAAAGAGTTAAGCAACCTCCGAGCAGCCACCAAGCCTTTAAGTAACAGATGCCAATGAAAGCCTGAACCTACAATACTGTTCTTAATGTACATTTCCAGGTAGCAACTTAAATAATTTAGTGGGCATTGTATTGTATTTGTATGTATGGAAAAATGCTTTCTACTGTAAAAGCTATATATTTAAGAAGTTATTACATGCAAATGTCACATTGCTTTTTTTCTTACAATTGTTCTGTTCTTACAAATGGTTCTGCTTCTCTGAACAGTGCCTTGTTTCTGTAGCCACTTCAGCATTTACGTTGTTAGAGCCAGTTGGGTCCAGAAGACCACGGTGCTTACAGGACTAGGGAAAGTCAAAGCAATCGCAAATTGTTTTGTTACATCTTCTATATTTTTATAGATGAACAAACATTTTTAAGAATGTGTAAGTACATATTATAAGCCCCCTGGAATGACAGTAAATGTTTTTTAAGATTAGACCACATAGAGACCCCACCAATATTTAGGTGTCCTTCATGATAAAATATTTTCTATTTATAATTCTATGTTTTAAACAGCCAGAGTGAAGGCAAGTTCCTCTCATAAAGTTCTCTTTGTTACAGTATTATTGGAAAATGCTGTGTTACTTGCTGGATCTACATAAATAAAGCAGTGCTGATGATAATTGGGTGTCTGGCAGTTATAGGAAATACTAATGCAATTCTAATTATTATCAGTCTTTTCTTTTAAGAATTTGACTGGAAACAAATTGACTTCTTTTTGGATATGTTGGTTAATCTGTCTGCTCTATAGTACCATCATAGTATTTATACAGCCTACAGGCAAAATTATTGGAATGGCTGGCCAAACACTTGTATTGGCTCTGCCACCAAATCTGGTTGTCAAGGTCAACCTGTGATTATTCTCCTCTAGTCTCCTCTTGCTTTCCTACCGGTGGTAATGTAAAGTGCCGGTAGTAAAAGATATGTGTCACTTTGGCTTTCTGAAGTTGCCTCGTGAGGAACTGCTGAAAGGTTGAATATGTATATCGACCATATCCGCTCACAGCATGTATCGCTAAAATTGTCGGTTATCTGGCAATTTGGCTCGGCCTACTGGCAGATTTGACCGTTGATACTCTCTATAATCACTGTATATGTGATGAATTCTCTGCTCAACATACCCTTCCAATTTTCTCCAATAATCTTTCAGGAAAGGTTAGGTATAGGATCTATTATCTGGAGTGCTTGGAAAGTGGGGTTTTCCCAAATAAGGGTTTTGTTCTGTAAAATTACATGGAATAATTTACTCCTTTATTTAGTGTGAGTTTAATATATAGGACTTGTGGTGAACATACTTTGTCTAATGTTTTAATAAAGAAACATCTGTTTTTATACATTTCTTGATCTAAACAGGGAGACTTAAGCTACTTTAATTACATTGCAATAAAATGTTTTAGATTCCCAGAATACAACACCTTCCTTTTCCCTCTTTTGTTTGACTTTAAAGGAGAAAGAAAGGTAAAAACTAAGTAAGCTTTATCAGAAAGCTCTATGTAAATACAGCCATAAGCACTCACAGAAACGCTGTACTGTTCTGTGAAAAGATTTGTTGTGTCTGTTTTCCTGTGCCAGAGACATGCAGCTCTCTCCCCTCACCTGCTCCCCCCTCCCTCAAGAATGCTAAGAACTCACTCCCCCCCTTAGGAATGTGGATCTGAGCCAATCAGCAGGAAGCTTCCTCATAGTTTTACAAACTGAGCATGTACACCGGTCTGGGTCTTGGTGCAGGAGCAAGGTATTATGGGAATTTTCTATACACATCTTAGCGTTTTATTTTCCTATGAGGCTTCTGATCATCTGAACAGGAGAAATATGGGGAGACTTAAAGGCACTTTTGAGAGAACTGAAGGTATGCCTGCAGCTTGAGGTTAACTTTTTTTTAGCCTTTTCTTCTCCTTTAACATTAACAAGAGTCCCTTATGCTGGTACACATGTAATCTAATTATCTGGCTCACAAGGACCAGACATGAGGTAACTTTGATATCCCTGTTTAGCTATAAAAATATCAAAAACCATAGATTGTTTTGACTAAGTTTTGACCCAAGTTTTATTCATATTCTCTATCAATGGGTTGTACTGTTCCTTTAAGTTTAATATGGAACCTGTTGTCCAGAATGCTTGGGACCTTTTTTGCACAAGGAATCTTTCTGTAATTTGGATTAACATACTTTCTCTACTAAAAATTAATTTAAACATTAATTCTCAATAGGTTTGTTTTGCCTCCACTAAGGATAAAAGGGTTTGTTCACCTTTAAGTTAACTTTAAGTATGTTGTAGAATGGGCAATTCTTAGCAACTGTTCAGTTGGTCTTCATTTTTTTTTTAATTTTTATATATTTTTTTTATTTGCCTACTTCCTGCTTTTAAATGGTGTGGGGGGGTTACTGGTTTGCTACTTTTTCTTACTTATCTTTCTATTTAAGCCCTCTCTTATTTATATTCCATTTTCTCATTCAAATTATGGCCTGGTTGCTACAAATAACAGAGACTATTTGTAAATTGTTTCAGAATAGCACTCTTTACATTATACTAAAAGTTAATTTAAATGAACAACCCCTTTTAATTATTGAAATAAAGTACATGATACTGTTTTATGACAAAGAAAAGCAAATAACTTCCAAAATTTTAAAAAATATAATTAAAATGGTCTGTGGAATATGGCCTTCCTGTAATTTTAAGCTTTTTGGATAAAGGGTTTCTAGATAGGGGAACCCTTACTTGTAATAGTAACTAATTATTACAAAGTAAAAGGAATCATTTATAAAGAAAAAAAAATAGAATATTCTTGTATTTTGGAGCTTTCTGGATATCTTGATGGCAGATAAGAGTTCCTAAACTTGTACAGCAAACAGTTTGGCAGCTGCGGTTATAGCCTGTGTTTGAGCTCATTGCATTGCAACATAGGCTTTAGGCATTGGGATGCTTCTCCTAACCCCCAACCTGCCAGAACGTGTTCACGTTCTGCCCTTATTACTTGCACATGGGTATGTGCTGGGCAACAGGAGGGAGGGCAGCTCCTGTCTAGACTTGATGAGGAATTAGCTCTACTCTTAGAGAGAAGGTGCTGCAAATAAGCATAATTGGCACCCAAAGGCTATGTGATAAGCAGCTCAGTTGACCCATCATTCTACTACTAGAGGCAGACTTCAGCTTTTCCATCCAGATCAAATAGATCAAATCATCTATATTGGAACATCTGGAAGCTTTCTGGGATTTTGCAAGACTGATTTACACACACTTAGCTGAATGAATTGCGATAGCTTGTGTAATCAATGCTGTTTTGGCACAGATCCTGCATTCTTGCTGCTGGGACATACATGCCCCCAGTGATGGAAGTATGCAGAGCTTGCTTGTGCTATTTTATGCTAACCAAGGCCTTCATTTTGCAAAACACAAGAATGCAGTTTATTCAGTATAAAGGTGTATAGAGGTACACAATATGCAGGCTTGGAATTTATTCTGCCTGGCATAAACACTAACTGTCCCTTAAACCTGCAAGCCCTCATTTAGTTGTCAACACTCTTTCCTTTCTGTGCTTTTGCATATGTAAGAGTTTACAGCCAGAGAGCCCAAGCTTTGTTGCCAAAATATTAGAATTAAAGCCCATGGCGAAACCCTTAACTTTACCTTTGTACCTGCATAGGAAACAATGAAAAGTAACGCTAAAACCCTTAGGGTTTCTGTTATTGGGACTACTGTGATGCTTCGGCTACGCGCTTGCCCTGAAGCAGGGGAATTGGAAGCTCCTCTTGCAATGCAGTTTATATTTTAATTAATTAAACAAAGTTACGAAATGTTCTCTGGCTGGGGTTTTTGGCCCGAGGCTTGTCTACATGTGAGGAATTTCTGATAAATGGTATTGTCCTGCATCTTCCTGAGGCAGAGTGGCTGCCCCAAGCTGCTGGAATGTGACAAGGGAGAATTACAGGGCTTGGGTTACCATTAGGGAATAGCAGCCCTCGGGGCAGGGTTTGTAGCCTCTACAAAGCTCCAAGTGGATTGTGAAGTGACACTCAGTGAATCTTAAACCAGATTTGAGATTGAATTGCAACTATTGCTACTGTGGCACATTTAGTTGGGGGAACAGACTTGTGTTTGTTCCAGGCTCCCTTATCAGGGGGTGAAGCTATGAGCTCTGTCCCTGTGTGAGGAGCCTCTAACTTCTTTAATAGACGGTTTAAGATGTGGCGCTTTAGCCTCCAAGAGAAGTATGCACAAGGCGGCCGCTTTCCACATGTATTTTAATGTGTGTTTTGCACCAAGTCTCTAGAACAAACAGATGAGAGGGGATATTGACTACTGGCCCACCAGCGTCCATGAACTGCAACTCCCAGCATCTGTAAGCAATGCATTGAATGATTCAAGAGACAACAAGAGAGTAATGAGCTTGCCATCCCTGTTCAATGTTTATTGTGCCGCTAAAGCCGCCCCCACAGCGAGGGTGTCGCATTCCACCCGTAGCTATTTTTCTGCTTACTGCTTTCCACTCATGCCGAGAATCTTATTTTCCTTCCAGATTGTATCAGTTTTTTTGTTTTCTTTTTTTTATCTTGGATACTGATAAGATCAGTCTGGTTAGGTTAAAGGGCCCTCTTAACCATCTCTGTCCATATTGTTGTACATCTTTTACTCTGACACCGGATCATAACAATGAATATAACAATATACATACATACAATGCTTCTAAGATAATACACTTTCTCACCCAGGGGGTACTGAAATGTGGTAACTAGAAAAGTGTTTGTGCAAATGAATATGAGTTGCTGTATGCTAACGCAACTGTAATTCATAGGTTCTTAAAGTTAATTATAATTGGATTTCTGGGGGATGCCTAGAGCTTCCATTATTTACATATTCTTGTTTTGAGCTCCTGTGTCCCTTTCTCTACATTCCTTACACCCACTCCTCTCAGAGTTATTTCTTTTCTATTTACATCATTATTCTATGCCCTGTGTTTTCTTTTTTCCCCCTCCAGTTTTTCTTCTGCCCCTTCTGCCCCACTCCTTCTTCTGCTTGTCCCTCCCACACCCACTTTCTTGTGCCACTCCCGCTCGCTTTTACTTTTCCTCCCCTGTCCTGACTCACTAAGATGGGAGGGAGGGAGTGCCTGGCTGCACAAACACGCTGAAGTCCTTTCCTGCTCCTGCAAGCTGAGTCTCATTGAATTACAGGCACCGACAGGAAGGGCTCAGCCGGGCTGGGGATCTACTTTTTTTTATTATGGATTATTCTTTCTAAGATACTGCTGTTTTTTTAGAGTATTGAAATGGATTTAAGGTACATCTGCATGTCATCTCCTGTTACATATATATTGGATTTTCCAGTATATATATAGCAGGGCTTATCCAGAAGTCACCCCAGAATTTTTTAACTGGCCTCAGCAAAGTGACCATGACGCTTTTAGACGCAGAACAAGCCATGCTTGCCATACATACAGGTGAGGTTTCTTCTCTTCTGTGGAGATTATTGCTTTCTTTTTTTTACATATACATGTTGCATATGTATTTGATGAACAATACATATAAAGGATAACAATCCTTTTGCCACTGGATGCAGATTTATTCATACCTGCAACATCCACAAAACAAAGTTTCCTATATGTGTATTATAATGCATAGCAGTGGATATGGCTTGGATAAATAAAAGATGGCCAAATAGCCTGCTCTCAGCTAAGAGAACCAGCTTTCACCTTTTTCATGACCGCCTGTCTCTTCCGAGCCCCCCCATAGCTCATTACATTAATGAGGTCTGCAAATGTCATTTAGATTTTTTTGTTTTAGAATTTTATCATTTCTATAATGTCAAGCATGTCCATTTCCAATTAAATTAGCATTACAAAGTGATGTTTGTTCCCCCTTTATACAGATTTTATGCATTTATATCCGTTTGTGTCTAATCAGTCTCTCAGTTTGAGAATTTATGGTACAGGTATGGGATCCCTTATACGGAAACCCATTATCCATAGAGTTCCAAATTACGGAAAGGCCATCTCCCATAGGCTCCATTGTAAGCAAATAATTATAATTTTTAAAAAAAGATTTCCTTTTTCTCTCTATTTATAAAACAGTACCTTGTACTTGATCCTAACTAACATATAAGTCAGTGTTTTTCAACCTTTTTTGGGCAAAGGCACACTTGTTTCATGAAAAAAATCACGAGGCACACCACCATTAGAAAATGTTAAAAAATTTAACTCTGTGCCCAGCAGCAGTGCCCCCCTAGTACATTGGTGCCCAGCAGCAGTGCCCCCCTAGTACATTGGTGCCAAGAGCAGTGCCCCCCTAGTACATTGGTGCCCTGCCTATGGCACACCAGGCAACATCTAGTGTGCCGTGGAACAGTGGTTGAAAAATGCTGATATAAGTAATCCTTATTGGAAGCAAAGCAATCTTATTGAGTTTATTCAATATTTAAATGATTTTTAACAAACTTAAGTTATGGAGATCCAAATTACAGAAAGATCCCTTATCCGGAAAAAACCCAGGTCCCAAGCATTCTGAATAACCGGTCTCATACCTGTACCTGTGTATAATAAATATATATATATATATATATATACAGTGGTGTGAAAAACTATTTGCCCCCTGATTTCTTATTCTTTTGCATGTTTGTCACACAAAATGTTTCTGATCATCAAACACATTTAACTATTAGTCAAAGATAACACAAGTAAACACAAAATGCAGTTTTTAAATGAGGGTTTTTATTATTTAGGGAGAAAAAAAATCCAAACCTACATGGCCCTGTGTGAAAAAGTAATTGCCCCCTGAACCTAATAACTGGTTGGGCCACCCTTAGCAGCAATAACTGCAATCAAGCGTTTACGATAACTTGCAACGAGTCTTTTACAGCGCTCTGGAGGAATTTTGGCCCACTCATCTTTGCAGAATTGTTGTAATTCAGCTTTATTTGAGGGTTTTCTAGCATGAACCGCCTTTTTAAGGTCATGCCACAACATCTCAATAGGATTCAGGTCAGGACTTTGACTAGGCCACTCCAAAGTCTTCATTTTGTTTTTCTTCAGCCATTCAGAGGTGGATTTGCTGGTTTGTTTTGGGTCATTGTCCTGCTGTAGCACCCAAGATCGCTTCAGCTTAAGTTGACGAACAGATGGCCGGACATTCTCCTTCAGGATTTTTTGGTAGACAGTAGAATTCATGGTTCCATCTATCACAGCAAGCCTTCCAGGTCCTGAAGCAGCAAAACAACCCCAGACCATCACACTACCGCCACCATATTTTACTGTTGGTATGATGTTCTTTTTCTGAAATGCTGTGTTACTTTTATGCCAGATGTAACGGGGCACGCACCTTCCAAAAAGTTCAACTTTTGTCTCGTCGGTCCACAAGATATTTTCCCAAAAGTCTTGGCAATCATTGAGATGTTTTTTAGCAAAATTGAGACGAGCCATAATGTTCTTTTTGCTTAAAAGTGGTTTGCGCCTTGGAAATCTGCCATGCAGGCCGTTTTTGCCCAGTCTCTTTCTTATGGTGGAGTCGTGAACACTGACCTTAATTGAGGCAAGTGAGGCCTGCAGTTCTTTAGATGTTGTCCTGGGGTCTTTTGTGGCCTCTCGGATGAGTTGTCTCTGCGCTCTTGGGGTAATTTTGGTCGGCCGGCCACTCCTGGGAAGGTTCACCACTGTTCTATGTTTTTGCCATTTGTGGATAATGGCTCTCACTGTGGTTCGCTGGAGTCCCAAAGCTTTAGAAATGGCTTTATAACCTTTACCAGACTGATAGATCTCAATTACTTTTGTTCTCATTTGTTCCTGAATTTCTTTGGATCTTGGCATGATGTCTAGCTTTTGAGGTGCTTTTGGTCTACTTCTCTGTGTCAGGTAGCTCCTATTTAAGTGATTTCTTGATTGAAACAGGTGTGGCAGTAATCAGGCCTGGGGGTGACTACAGAAATTGATATTGAAATTGAAAATTTAAATTGATAAGTTATTTTTTAACAAGGGGGGCAATCACTTTTTCACACAGGGCCATGTAGATTTGGAGTTTTTTTTCTCCCTTAATAACGTAAACCTTCATTTAAAAACTGCATTTTGTGTTCAATTATGTTATCTTTGACTAATAGTTAACGGTTTTTGATGAGCAGAAACATTTAAGTGTGACAAACATGCAAAAGAATAAGAAATCAGGAAGGGGGCAAATAGTTTTTCACACCACTGTATATATATATATATATATATATATATATATATATTTGTGTGTGTGTGTGTGTGTGTGTATATATATATATATATATATATAAATATATATATATATATATATATATAATATATGTGTGTGTGTGTGTATATATGTATAATCTATCATTCCTGTGTATGCATATGCAGTGCTGTATATCTGCAGTACTTTGACAGACTGTGATAGAGGAACATTGCAATAAATATCAGCTGTTGTGCCCTGGCTCCAAGAGGTAGCATCTGCGTTTAGTTTTATAACGTCTCTATACAGAAGAATTCAAGGATGGCATTCAGAAAGAGGGAATGTTTTAAGATGGTGGTGGGATGGTAGCTCTGAAAGGAAAGGATGAGACATTAATGTAATGAGCTATGGGGGGGCTTGGAAGAGACAGGCAGTCATGAAAAAGGTGAAAGCTGGTTCTCTTAGCTGAGAGCAGGATATTTGGCCATCTTTTATTTATCTTTCTAGCGCTCATTCAAACCACCGCTTGGTTGCTTGGGTAAACTGTACCCTAGCAACCAGATAGCTGCTGAAATATTAAACTGAAAAGCTACCAAAGGTTTTTAAGCTATTTAAAACCTAAAGTAAAACCAATTACAAGTAATTTTATAATATGCATGTCTATGTCATGCTAAAAGTTAAATTAAAAGTGAACCAACACTTTATTAATGCTGAGACAGCTAAGTATTTGTCATCATGAATGAAAATCTGCAATGCTAGAGCTGATGCCTTCTCTGTGGCTGTCAGTTCCTAATAGTGTGCCTTGCTGCTAGCAGTTCCTAGGATGTTTAGCCACAGGGAAGGTTGAGCAGAGGTTTATTTATTGTAAGCTCTAATGCAGGCAACGAGGGAAACTGTAAGCCTATACATCAGCAAACTTGAAAAACAAGGGTGTAGAGATAGATTGGACATTGTGTGTATATTATGTATACCACTATAAAACAAGGCCTGGGGGTTGTTAAATCACTGGAATTCTCTTCCAGTTGGGAGGGCATGTTTAGGCAGAAGAGAAACTTATAAAGAGCAATCTGTTAGCCTTGCTGTAAGCAGTGGAGTAACTAGGGCCTCACAGCAAAAGTTACTTGGCCTCACAGCAAAATCTTTTTAGGGACCTCAAGCCCTGGAAAGATGACCTTGTTGCAAACATTTTAAAATGCATCTTTTTGGACTCCATTTAGCCCCTGCACTCTTGGGCCCCCTCAGTCACAGGTTTTGTTCTCCTTTTATTATGCCCCTGGCTGTAGAAACTTTATATATTACAGCACTGTTTACCTTATTGTATGGAGATGGCCATCATAGCTGGATTCCCAGAAATTTTAAAGTGGAAATTCACCTAAAAATGGATTTAGAGTATGTGCAGCAGAAGGAATACAATAGAACCCAATTTTACACTAGATTTTACATTTTCCCAGAACTGGCAATTTTTTTTTTCAGTTCCAGTCAGTGACAAACAGTTTTTTTCTTTCCCAGATTGTTCAATATCCCTGTGTACTGTTTTAATGCAGTCCCATGGAAAACATAAAATTGAGGATCCGCTGTATTTTTAATAAGATATACTTTCCATGCAAAAGCCAGTTATTGTCTTGTGCCTTTTAGTGCTGTAAATAGAATTTGACCTATAAGGTATATAAATGTATTATTGAAATACTTCCCCACAAGAAATTTCTTTAACTGTTTCCCATTCATTTTGTAAAATGTTTAACAAAAGTAACGGGAAGAAAAAGAGTAGAATAGAAGAATATGATGTATATAGTATAGTTTGGGGACATGGAAGACAATACAGTATGAGCTGATAATGTATCAAGGTAATACTTTAAAACTCTTAAATCTCTCCAATTGCACTTTCCAGTTCTACAAACTGTATGGTTAAAATATTTTTCCCAATTAAACACAATCTAGTTCTAGTTCCAGTGTGTGGGATCTGTTAACCAGAATGCTTGGGCCCTGGGGGTTTAAAGTTTAATTATACACAAGGTGCAGTTTTATTATTACAGAGAAAAAGGAAATCATTTAAAACATTTTTTTAATTATTTGATTAAAATATAATATAAGGGAGATGGCCTTCCTGTAATTTTGAGTTTTTGGGATAGCGGGTTTCTGGATAGCGGATCCCATACCTGTATACAATACTAGAACATTTTCAGCTTACGTGTAGTCAGGGATAATCAGTAGTACACGCAATAAACACAAAGCTTTAATAAAATAGTCTGTGATATTAAAGTTTCTTTCATAATGAAAAATGTTGTATTTTTTGTATGCTTCTTTACTACAGCTCTTATTTTAACATTATTACCAGGGGTTTAAGTATCAGCACCTGGGGTGGGTCTTAAAAGCAACACTGCTCTATACAACTTTTACCCCCATAGCTATGACATAAACTTGGTTTAAGGTATATATCTTGGTTTAAAGGGATACTGTTGTGATTTTTATGGTATACTTTTTATTGCTAAATTACACTGTTTACATAGCAAACAATTCACTCTAACATTTACCATTTTATTCTTGAACCAACAAATATATATTTTTTTTTCAGTTGTAATATTGGTGTGTAGGTGCCATCTCAGTGTGTTGTGCCTGAGTCTGAGCTTTCAGAAGGAGCCAGAGCTACACATTAGAACTTCTTTTAGGTAACCTATTGTTTTCTCTTACTCCCATGTAACTGGAGGAGTCCTAAGCCGGACTTGGATTTCTTACTATTGAGTGCTATTCTGATATCTACTGGGAGCTGCTATCTTGCTGCCTTACAATTGTTGTTCTCATTGTCTGCTGGGAGGTGGGTGATATCACTCCAACTTGCAGCTCAGCAGTAAAGTGTGACTGAAATTTATCAGAGCACATGGTCACATGACTGTGGCAGCCTGGGAAATGAAGAATATGGCTAGCCCCTCTTGAAATGTCAAAATTAAATATAGAAGTCAGTTTTTTAAAAAACGGACTTCAATGCAGGATTCTGCTGGAGAAGCTTTAGTTACTGATGCGTTTTGAAAAAAACATGTATTCTCATAACAGTGTTCCTTTAATGACCGTGTTCTGTGTGTAATCTGTAAGGGGCATATTTGTTAAAATTTGTATTTGTGTACACCATTTTTAGTGCTAAAAAGTTTGGTTTAGGGAAATGCAAAAAATACAAGCGTTAATAAATCAGCCCCCAAGGATAATGTCACACGTAGTACTTTGTGGCCTGCAGGATATCGCATCTTCCGAGGGTGACATCCAAAAATACTTTTATGTGTGGTTAGCGTCATTCTTTTGGTATTAAAGATACAGGTATGGAACCTGTTATCCAGATCTTTCCATAATTTGGATCTCCAAACCTTAAGTCTGCTAAAAAAAATTGTTGAAACATTAAATAAACCAAGTAGGTTTTAGAAAAAGTAGATCATTTTTAATAATTAAAATTATTTTCTTATAATGGAGTGTGGCCTTTCTGTGATTAGGAACTTTCTGGACAATGGGTTTGCGAATAAGGGATCCCATACCTGTACTTTGTAAAGCTTTTTCACCTGCGGGGAGGGCTGGTCTCCTGTTGGTGGCAAAGTGCCCTCTTACACTTAACTGATTAAGTTCTACGTCTGTCATTGCTCTTGAATAATCCACGTAGGGCTGTGTATAAGCTCCGTAGTATTGTGCTACTGTGGGCTACCCATATGCAATACGTGGCATATTTCTAAATTATTACCACTGGTTTAAGCATGATGGGAGTTAAATTACTGTATATTGGAACAAGAAATAGATTATCTTGAACAATATTGTTTGGAGAACTGAGAAGTTTCAGTAATTTACACTAAGACATTATCAGCACATACTGTATTGATACAAATCACTGGGGAAATTGTAACTTTTGTATTATTATGTAGTGTATGTTCACTCACTTTCCCTAACTGTTTTGTTAATGTGCATGTGCTGCATTTAGTCTTATTCTTCCATTCCTCTTTTTTTTGTTATGGAAATAACTTTCAGTAATTTCTTGTGCAGAAGCATTTCAGTACTGATTAAAAACAGTTACTGGTGTTCCAAACTGCATTAGTGCATACAATTGTGATGTTCTGGTCTGAAATAACTGTTCTATTTGCTGCATCATTACAATATAGCTTTGCATTAAATTTAGTTAAATTAGTGTAGTGCTGAAGAGTTTGTTTATAAATGTATAGAGCTGTTATAATCATTTTTTATAAACATTTACTCTAAGGGTGGCACATAAATTAGTAAGGGCCGCTCTATGTTAGAAAGTTACATCACCCAAATGCCAAACCTAAATTGTTAGAGGTAGCTTGGGGACTTATTAATCCATAGTTTATTGTATGTGGTTATGATCTGGCAGGGTTCACCTTCAGTTATTACTCAGTAGACTCTTTATAATTTCTGTTGCCTTATTTATTAGAGGGGATTTTGAAACTACTAAGTAGTTCCTGTATAAATAGAAACTACTAATATATGACTATATATCTTTATATATAAAGATAATTAGCAGCACAGATTCACATCTTCTGCTCTCATTTCTTTGCATGTCCATTTCATTGCCAACTGATGTATGCTTTATTTACAGAATTATATTATCCTAACTTTAAAAATAACCTGTTGATCACAGTTATTTTGTACTACGATAAATGCCCTGTCCTGTTTTTGCTCATTTTCTACTTTGAAGATTTAGGTAGACTTCTCCTCTGCTTTGTCTCTTGTGACCTCCCCCTACGTCTCATAGCAGTGTTTGCAGAACACAGGCCCAGTGCGATGTTGTTAAACTGACATACAGACTTGTGAGCAGTCGCTTGAGAAGTGAGAAGGCTGTCACTCTGTGGCTAATGCTGTTTGAACCAAGTGTGAATCAACTTTGTAAAGGGGCCGTTAAAATGAAGCACTTTAGTGCCTGCATATGTTGATTGACAAAGAATAAGTCAGAAAGCCCCTTTGCTGTCAGGGTGTTGGGAGTAAAGTAAACAGAGCACCTGTAGCACACCAGTGTGAGAGCTGTTATATAGAAATTGTTGCCTGCGAGCTAAGAGAGCTGTCAATCCATGTAAAACTGAGCCCAATATACAGTCCAAAGAAGCTGGAGAAGTATTTAAATTAGACAAGCTGGTGGTGGCCGTCTTAGATTATTGTGCCCTTCTTAGATTTTGGCTTGTCAGGCTTAAACACATTTATCTCCACTTACATCACATTTCTATTCCCTTTGCTTTGCAGGCAAATATACCCTCTTGCAAGTCAATAAAACACCTGTCATTACACAGGGCAAGACTATAACTGGTCTACGGAATTTGGCTGTTGTAGTTCAGCAGCAGTCTTAATGGCAGATACATGCCAATGCATTTTTTTGTTTTCAAAAGCAAAATAACATTGTGGAGAAAATTGTAAACCAAAGTTGAAATCATCACTATTCGTAGGACAAGCTTTGCAGTTCAATTCTCTTGGGCCTAACCCAAAAGCGTGTGTGAGAATGCCCCCCTACATTAGTCAGAAAATGTAGCTCCTGCTTTTTAGGTTCATTAGATTTTAGAATGTGTTTCCTTTGATTTGAGTCCAAGTTGGTTTGATCAGTGGAAACCCCTCTCTTTGTCTCAGTAAGCTGACAGGATTTGGAATTTTTAGTAAATGTTTGTCTCTACAAAGCCAAAATGGCCTGGATAAGACAAGCGCTGTTAGTACACATTATTGTCATATGTTTAGGAACCAGTAGATACTCGGAAGGAATGCTGTTTATGCTGCTTTTGCAGCTCAGAAGGAAAGTGTCCATTTGCCAAGAGAACAAGAGATATGTTAAAAACCACTTTATTTACATTAAAAGCTAAAATGGAGATGAGAGAATTGTATTGATTAATAGACTGTGGCTACACAAATGCTTCCTGTACTTAGTTTGTGAGTTTCAGTGTTGACACAGTAGACCATTTGGACTTCGGATGGAGACTCTGGCAGATGTCCCAATGGCACAAGGAAGTTGAGGATGTTCAGTTTTGAGTAGTTTTAACTTAGCATGTGAAAGAGCGTATTTCCTTGCAGATAAACAAGGGCTCCTTGGTTGAAGTTTTCAGTCAAGCATAGAACTTATAGACCAGTGATCCCCAACCAGTGGCTCGTGAGCAACATGTTGCTCATCAACCCCTTGGATGTTGCTCCCAGTGTCCTCAAAGCAGGTGCTTATTTTTTAATTCCTGGCTTTTGGGCAAGTTTTGGTTGCATAGATGTACTACCAAACAATATCTCCTGTAAGCTGATAGTGTGCATAGAGGCTTATTTCTTTACTGTTTTGAGCACAGCCACTCGGTATATTTTCTTATTTTGATTAATATTCTGTAGTAATTGAAAAAGTCAAACTGTGTGGCAGTGTAGCTCTGACGCCCAGTCTAGATGAAGCTTATTTTTATTGCTGTCTAATTTCCCAAATATGTAGGCCCTTTTTTTAAAAAAAATAAATGCGCAGGAGGGGAGAACTGCAAGGATCCATTTATGGAATTAAGTTGGACAACAAGGGGTTTGTAATGTTCTCCTAGTAGTAGAAAGTAGGCACTTTTGTTCTAGGATTTTTCATATTTAATAAGTATTCTGCTCCCTTGGCATGCTCTTTCTGTTTATAACTCTTTGCTGTTTATGTAGATGGGTGTTTCCCAGGATCTTATATGCTGGGGTCACCATGTGGCCAGCTACCAGTGAGAATTGAGCATTTACCCAAATGGGGGGAAACATTGCCGCTAAGGTTCAACACTGCTCACTCCACATTCTGTTCTCTTAACTCTAGGAACACAGAACCAATAACATCTTTAATTGCCTCATTGCTGCATTTTATGACTCAGTTCTGGAATGATGGAAAATTACGGACTAAAAATATCAGCTGCAATGTATTATTCCACGCGCTGATCTGTACATCAGCTGTTAGCTGGGGAAAGGCTTTTCTCTAAACGATGGAACAGTGTAAATATCGCAGTTATGTAATAGCACCCATAATGTTACAAATGAAATCTTTTCCCTGTGGGGGCTGGCGTGTCTGTAGGCAGAGGCATTATATGCACGTTTTCATTGCTCTTTAGGCTGTGGCAACTGACTAATACAGAACAGTATGTTCATCTGGGGCTGGCAGCCCAGCTATTTCTTTGTAGGTGATTAGCCTGCAGTCATTGGCTGGGAATTCTGATTTCTAGATGAGCCTCACAATGGGAATTGTGAAAGCCACAACTTTAAATCTCAAGATGGTTGTAGAGGTTTTCTTCTCCTTTATTGCTCCCACCCTGTCTGAGAAAAGCCCAAAATAGGACCCTCTGGCTACGGTTGAACATCAACATTTAGTATCCTTTCTTCATGACAAAGGTCCCAAAACTGTAGAACTGGCCCCGCAGTAGATAGGAAAGGACAGGCACCATCTTAGGCCAGTTAGTTGAGCTTCGAGACTGAATGCTTGCTTTCTGTCTTAGATATTCTCAGAACTGTAGAAAAGAGACTGCTATGGCCATATGTTCATATATGTGTTACATGGTTTTGAGGTAAGGGGCACATGTTTACCCTTTAGATCTGTCCATGTTTTTAGTGGGTTTTGACACATAACATTGTTTTTTCATGTTTGGTTGCTTCCCCATAAAAAGGGAAGTCTTGAGTATTAACATTTTTTTCTAAAATTAAAGTAACTACACTTAAAACAGAAACTGAATGTTGCTCATGTTGCTGGAGTGAAACGAAAAAGTAAATTTAAGTCTAATGTCAGACATGGTATTTTTGCCGACAGGACAACAGTGTGAAAAACCCTTTAATCCAGAAAAATGGGGATTGTTGCATGTAAACACTTAATCCAAATTGAAAATACAATTGTACCAGTTTTAGGATGTTGTATCCTCTGCGCGAGAGACACACATTTTCTTTCTTCTCCTGTGCCATACTGCTATGAGATGAGATATGCTTGCAGACAGTCTCAATTCCGGTCACTGGCCTTGCCCCCATGGATCTGGCAAACTGTAATGGTCTACGTTATGCATAATTGTTATAATGTACCTCACATTGTATGTACAATACATTTAATGGTCATGGTTAATACAATTGTCTTTTAAGAACCCCAGTATGCCTGACTGACAACTCTGCAGAGACATTATAGGGTTCCCAATTTCTTCTTGTACTGTGTGTTCTTTTCTTTCTTTTTTTTCTTTTTCTATGAACTAAGCAGTGATTGTGTACTTCTTCTATGGGTTTAGATGGAATGTAGATCAGGAATCAGTGTTTTTTTTTAATGATTAACTATGGAAGGCTTACTTCCCTTAACTGTATAAACCCTTCCCTATACTTCTTTTGCTTCCACTTTTATTTTCTGAGGTCATCTTCAATATTACTGGTTTTGTTAACTTAATTCTATAATAGCAACGGAGGCAGTCAGTACCAATAATAAATATATAGGGGAGCTTAGGTTGAGAGAGAGGCCAGGGAAACCAAGTGTCATTCTCTAATTAACCTGTTATGATGGGCTTTGGAGTGTATGTAGGAAGTTTGGCTTAAGTTATGTTGGTGAACAGATTAGGAGAGCCATGGTAAAATTGGCAAGTCTCTTTATTAGGAGAGGGAAGCAGAAAAATATATTAACTGTGGTCCATGGGCCAATATTCCTAGTATAATGAAACATATTTATTATTCCTTTTTTATTTGAACTTAAGAAGGGAGTAGTCATTTTGCAGTTTTGGAACTCTCATTTTTCTGTGCTGTTTTATTGATCTCTTTGTGTTTTTATCTGCAGTATACATTACATAAGTCATGACCTTTATTTAAACATTACACTACATGGGGTTTTCCTTTGAGTAACTTTTCCAAGCAAGCCAAGGGTTTATTAGGGAAAATCCACCCTAGAACAATTGTAGGCTGCTAGTAACAATGCTACTGGTTATGGAAGACATGCAACTCTATATTTGACCACTGCAATACATACAGATCTTGCCAGACTAATTTAGTCGCCTTTTATGAGGAGGTGAATAGGAACCTCGGTGCTGGAATGGCAGTTGATGTCATCTACTTGGACTTTGCTAAAGCGTTTGATACAGTACCTCACAGAAGGTTAATGATCAAATTAAGGAATATTGGCCTAGAACATAATATTTGTAATTGGATAGAGAACTGGCTGAAGGATAGATTACAAAGAGTGGTGGTAAATGGAACATTTTCTAATTGGGCCAGTGTGGTTAGTGGAGTACCGCAGGGGTCAGTCCTTGGTCCTTTGCTTTTTAACTTGTTTATTAATGACCTGGAGGTGGGCATAGACAGTACTGTTTCTATTTTTGCTGATGACACAAAATTGTGCAAAACTATAAGTTCCATGCAGGATGCTGCTGCTTTGCAGAGCGATTTGACAAAATTGGAAAACTGGGCAGCAAACTGGAAAATGAGGTTCAATGTTGATAAGTGCAAAGTTATGCATTTTGGTAGAAATAATATAAACGCAAACTATCTACTGAATGGTAGTGTGTTGGGGGTTTCCTTAATGGAGAAGGATCTAGGGGTTTTTGTTGATAACAAATTGTCTAATTCCAGGCAGTCATTCTGTGGCTACTAAAGCAAATAAAGTGCTGTCTTGTATAAAAAAGGGCATTGACTCAAGGGATGAGAACATAATTTTGCCCCTTTATAGGTCCCTGGTAAGGCCTCACCTTGAGTATGCAGTGCAGTTTTGGGCTCCAGTCCTTAAGGAGGATATTAATGAGCTGGAGAGAGTGCAGAGACTGCAACTAAACTGGTAAAGGGGATGGAAGATTTAAACTATGAGGTGAGACTGTCGAGGTTGGGGTTGTTTTCTCTGGAAAAGAGGCGCTTGCGAGGGGACATGATTACTCTGTACAAGTACATTAGAGGGGATTATAGGCAGATGGGGGATGTTCTTTTTTCCCATAAAAACAATCAACGCACCAGAGGCCGCCCCTTTAGATTAGAGGAACGGAGCTTCCATTTGAAGCAGCGTAGGTGGTTTTTCACGGTGAGGGCAGTGAGGTTGTGGAATGCCCTTCCTAGTGATGGGGTAATGGCAGATTCTGTTAATGCCTTTAAGAGGGGCCTAGATGAGTTCTTGAACAATCAGAATATCCAAGGCTATTGTGATACTAATATCTACAGTTAATACTAGTGGTTGTATTTATAGTTTATGTATGTGAGTGTATAGATTGGTAGGTGTGGGTTAGGTGTGCTGGGTTTACTTGGATGGGTTGAACTTGATGGACACTGGTCTTTTTTTAACCCTATGTAACTATGTAACTATAAAGTGTACCGTATAAGCCGATCAGAGTATAAGCCGAGGTACCTAATTTTACCTAAGAAAACTGGAAAAATGTATTAACTCGAGTATAAGCCTAGAGTGGGAAATGCAGCCGCTACTGCTAAGTTTCAATAATCAAATTATTTAATAAAAGGACACTCACAAGTGGTTACACTAGTCAGTGGGGTATACTGTACAATGTTCCTAGGTTTCACTTATACATGGTGAGGGGCTCCAGGGTAAGTGTAAGAAGCTTCAGCAGGCTTAGGCTGGGGGGGAAGCCTGGGAACTGGCTGCATAGAGAGCTTTCATGCTTCCAGAGCTGGTGCAAAGCATAAATAGGTGGAAGGTACAGCGCTTATCTTGTTTGGGGCAGAGGGTGCATTCCTGTCCTACCTGCAATCCCTTCGGCGTGCCATTTCCCCCCTTCCCCCGTGCATCACCCCCACTTTTGGGGCACATTTTTAGTGCTGGAAAAACTCTGCTTATACTCGAGTATATACAGGTAATGGTGTAAATAACATTATCATGGCTATGCTTTTTTTTTTACTGTAATGGTGAGATTTGAGGTGTACAAATCCAAGTTATAAAGTTATTAAATACTTCAAGGGACCTATAATGCAAAAGAAAAAAAAAATCTCTTATTCATTCATACAAGGGATGTACCAGTTTCTGCATTTGGATGGGGATTCATTCTAAACCAAGCATTTTTTGCAGTATTGGGGTTTCTCTAAATCCCAGGTTCCTTACTGAACTCCTCACTTGACTTTTGACCACTGGACGTGGTGACATTTTTTCACCTTGGAAATTTACACATTTCCGTTCAATGTCTTCCTTGTGTAGAGTTTTACTTTCGTATGGCTTTCTGATTCAAGTCATGAGGATGTTTAAAAAGCTTGGTGAGACAAAAATTTGAAACAGTAGATTTTTATAGGCACCGCAGCATACATAAAACAGCCTGAAATAAAATTGTAGGTATCCATTTTAATGCCTTAACTGAAAAATAGTTGTTCATTCAAATAATTCATTTTCTTTTTAGTGTTGTTACTGGTTCCTTAGGAGTTACATTTCATGATAGGATTAGGGCTATAATATTACATCTGGGTGAACTTGTATTTGTATTGGTACATACATACAAACTGATAAGCATATTCTCTGTAATAATAAGGTCTTAAGGTTGTCATACACAGGCATTGTTAAGCTGTGGATTTTAGTCCTTTAAGGTAACTGTACGTGTAGCAATTTCGATCTTTCTCCACTGATGTTCAGGGCTGAATCGCCAGATGTGGCGGTAGAAACAATAGGAATTCTACCTCCTTCTTCTGATTCAGCCCTGAATGTAGTTTTTGCTCTGTCGCCTTCAATGGCGCCCAATCAAAATCTTTTAACCTGGCCGAACTGCGACTCAAATGTTATCCGCAGCCTTTTGTGATATTGGTTGCCTCGTCGAGCCATCATACATGCACTGAAAATCGTAAGTTTCGTATGATATCATCGGTACCTGATTCTCCCAATGGCTCCTATATGCGTTGTTGTAGTTTGATCAAAATGAAATCAAATTAGCCTGATATCACCCAATATGGCCACCTTAGGTGGAGGAGGATCCACTCTAAATGAGCAGATCTTAAAGTGTATGGCCAGTTTTGATTGTGTTTGTAATGTCAAAAAAACATCTCAGGTCCCATGCATTGTGGGTAATGGATTCTATACCTTTTATATGCATGTAACACAACTGTGAATGTCTAGATGCATTATGATTTTAAAAGTGATTATTGGCATTCAGTAACCTGTTGGCCATGAGGATCTGGTAGATTACTATTGTTATTTTTACACTGGAGAGAACAAATGGCGGTACTTAAAGTGACCGGGTGTTATCGGCGCACACTCACAGAAGCTGAACTGGACATCTGTATAATGCATGTGAAGGTATTATCTGCTGTATTTGTGCTGCTTTTTGGAAAAAAAAGTGCATGTATAAATGAAGTTCTTGTTTATTTTTTATCTTGCTCTAAAACCCTGCGTGCAACTTCCTCTAGCACCCACAGAGGCGGAAACTGCAACAGGGCCGTGGATCCACTTCTGCTATCTCACTGAGGGTGGGGAAGTCTCTACACTTTCAACATGTAGATGGAAACCCAGCAGCAGGCTGAGGGGGCTGCAGCAGAAATATGGTACTATACTGAACCTTCTCTCTTTCTTGCTTCAGTCCTGCAGCTCAAGCTCCAGCAGAGGAGGACGCGAGAGGAGCTGGTGAATCAGGGAATAATGCCACGTGAGTTTTTATTCAATTTTATTTAGTGTTGCTTGGATGACTGGTACAAAGGCGGGCTACCAAACGCTCCCACTCACTCAGTAGGCAGTAGATTTCTTTGTTCATTGTAGAAGTAAAATATACATTTAAGGCAGTCACTTTTTATCACGGCTAAAAGTCACTTTAAGGCTTGTGTTTGTAAAAAAAAATGGTTGGTTTCTGTAAAGCCACCCCTTACATTACACTCATTTAGAAACTGAACCACTGTTGCTGTTACACTGGTTAAATAGGAACAGGGTGTTGGGGGCTTAATATGAATCTGAAAGGTTCTAATATGTTATATGTAATAGGGGCATTTTGCCTATAGTTTTAATTTAGGAAAAAAATTATTTTTTAATTTATGGAGCTTAATAGGGTGCATGGTAGATAATTTCATAAACAGGAATGAATTATTCCAGGGGGATTATCTGTGCATTGTGATCTAATGATCTACCTAACCATCTACTTAGCAAGAACTAAACATGGAGTAGCTTCACTTGCCCTGGTTTGCTCAAACTGCATGATTTTATTGCACTCTTGTTGAACAAGGGGTTATACTGCTCATTTAGGGTGAAAACACATGGAGCTACTTAGTTGCAGCTACTAAACACCAGAAATACCCTGCCATAGACAATACTGAGAATTGCCTCTGCTAAAACCACACGTAGAGACAATTATCAGTAAATTATCAGAATTGTCTATTTTTGTAGCCATGACAAGTAGCTGCTACTTAGTAGCTCCATGTGTCTTCACCCTTAAGGTTTGCTGCTATAAGGGTGTACGTATTGGAGGAGAGCTTACAAGATTAATGAGTAGAACACACTTACAACAAGAAAACAACACATGTGGAAATGTGCAGATTGGTAAATTCTAAAAGAGAAACTAGTCATGATGTGTCTGAGCACTTTATATTCAGCAGTTTTGCATAGAAGGGGAACTACACATCTCCCTGCATTGCAGTTTCACTTAAGTGAAAGCGCTGTGTTACTGAGAATAACTCAGGAATATATTATAAAAATTAACACCAGACTTGTACATAAATAAATATCTTGTACACTTGAAAAATATTTTCATTCATCCCCAAAATTACAGATCTACACCCTTATGCGAAAGCATGTTCATATAATTTCCAGGACATGCTGTATAGCTGTCCAAACTTCCCGGAGCCATTTCTTTAACACGAATATTTAAAAAATAAAAAAATGTAATCCCCAGAAAATTGGGTATTGAGGGTAATGTGTGCCAATATGGACCAACAGAAATTCTATATTCTTTTTTTATATTTTCAATCAATATCAAATCAAGGAAGACGTGTTGGAGTAAAAGATGCTCTGTCCATTCATTGACTGATATAACCTGTTTGCGTGCCCTTGGTCTGTGTGTGAGAACAGAGCCTTATATAAGCCAGAGGGACAGACTTTGGTACTTAAAGGAACAGTAACACCAAAAAATGAAAGAGCTTTAAAGTAATAAAAATATAATGCACTGTTGCCCTGCACAGGTAAAACTGGTGTGTTTGCTACAGTAACACTACTATAATTTATATAATAAGCTGCTGTGTAGCCACGGGGGCAGCCATTCAGGCTGGAAAAAAGGAGAAAAGGCACAGGTTACATAGCAGATAACAGATAAGTTCTGTAGAATACAATAGTGTTTTATATGTTATCTGCTATGTGCCTGTGCCTTTTCTCCTTTGAATGGCTGCCCCCATGGCTACACAGCAGCTTATTTATATAAATTATAGTAGACTTTCTGAAGTAAACACACAACTTTTACCAGTGCAGGGCAACAGCACATTATATTTTAGTTACTTTTATACACTTTCATTTTTTGGTGTTACTGTTCCTTTAAAGGGACTGTATACACCCCTTTTCAACATGATGGGTATTTTGCTAAACATACTTTTTGCCTACTGTGTTTCTGTCACTTCTGGTACCAAAGAACTTTTAAGGAGCCAATAGAACTAATTAGCAGTTCACCGAGAAGCCCCTGAGCTGCTGCTTAGAGAAGTTGGTTGGTAGATACGGAGCTCTATTTGAACAAACTTCCGTGTTAATAAAGGTTGGTTGGGGGGGTGAAGTCAACAAAAAGAGTGGTTTGTGTCAGTTTTTGAAGGTTAAATGTGGAAGGTTAGCTAAAGGTAAGCACACCCTTTGCCATGACATTGTTGGTACTACAATTGCTATTTGGAGAAAAAAAGGCACTTTCCTGCCAGACTACCTTTCATGAGTAATTTCAAGCAAGAAATATTGAATTATCTTCTCACTGGCATTCGGATTCAGTAGTGAGTGCCTTAGCTGATACTTGCTCACGCTTCAAGGGCTATAGCCTTAAGGAGGTTTGAAACCTTGTTTCGTACGATATTCGGTGCGTGTATGGCAACTCGCCAAGGCAACCGATATAGCAAAAGGCTGCAGATATCGGATGGACTCCCTCATTGGGCAGGTTAAAAGATTTTGATCGGGTGCCATTGAAGGCGCCCAAGCAAAATCTATGTTCAGGGCTGAATCGGCAGAAGGAGTTAGAAATACTATTGTTTCTAGCTCCATATCTGACGGTTGAGCTCTGAACATCAGTGGAGGGTTGGAAAATCGCCACGTGTGTTGCCAGCTTTACACTCTATAAGCCATAGCTCTATCAATGTAAAGCAGTTGTGCTGTGTAGTCTAGTGCTTGCTATGCTGATATCAGCTGAGGTTCATAAAACAGAGGGTAGTAATCTCTGATTTACTGTGAGGTTAGACAGTGCCCTTACAAGCCAGTAAAACAAGCAATAAATATGTGAACTTGCACGTATGCGTGTATAAAGCAGCAACTATATAGGTAGGTTCACCTAGATTACTAAGCAGGAAAGTCTGTGCATTCTCATGCCATATATTCAGCCACACTGGCCGTCCCTCTGTTCTTGTAATACATGCTTTAATATGGATGTTTAGTCCAGATTCTCAACCATTATGAGAAAATGCAGAATATGGTTTCTAGCGCAGCCATTGACCTGATTTAATCTTTAACTGGGGGTCATTTATAAACATTGGGCAATTTTGCACCTGGGCAGTAACCCATGGCAACCAATCAAATGTATACAGGTATGGGATCCCTTATCCAGAAACCCGTTATCCAGAAAGTTTTGAATTACGGAAAGGCCACCTCCCATAGACTCCATTATAAGCAAATAATTCCAATTTTTAAAAATGATTTCCTTTTTCTCTATAATAATTATTATATAAATATTGATCCCAACTAAAGTATAAATAATCCCATCCCATACCTGTACTTTCATTGTTCAAGCCTGCAGGGGGCTAAAAAAGGCCAATTACTGGTCAGTTGCTATGGGTTACTGCCCATAAGGTCTAATGTCCCATGGAGTGAGTTAGTCGCCTGCAATTGATCTCTGCAGGTTACTTACCACTTCGAAATGCCTTTCTAACAATAAGAGTCACCGGTGGAAAGGCCCATGCATCGTTTTGGCTTTCCAAAGTTGCGCAAAGTTTTTGCAAGAATTGCATTCTAGCTGGTGGGATGGCATTTCGGGGAGATTAGTCGCCCACGACAAGGGAGATTTGTTGCGGTGCGACTAATCTCCCCATGTGTAAAAGCCCTTAGGGCTTTGGCACAAGGGGAGATTAGTCGCCCGCAACAAATCTTCCTGTTCGCGGGTGACTAATCTCCCCGAAATACCATCCCACCGGCGAAAATGTAAATCGCTGGCGGGATGGCATACATGGCGGCGCGATTTCAGTGAAATTGCGGAAGATTCCTCTCAAGTTTTCCTGCCAGAGCCCTTTGGGTGAAGACACACGGAGCTACTAGTAGCAGCTTCTTGTCGTGTGCCAGAGCCCTTAGGATGAAGACACACGGAGCTACTAGTAGCAGCTTCTTGTCGTGGCTACTAAAATAGACAATGCTGATCATTTACTGATAACTGTCTGTGTGTTTTAGCAGAGGCAATTTTCAGTATTGTGTGGTGGCAGGGTATTTTCTGCTGTTTAGTAGCTTTGAAAAAGTAGCTGCTAGTAGCTCTGTGTGTCTTCACTCTTACATCAGGCAAATAATGAGCGAGTGGGGGAGATTTGCAATGAACAACATGCCTAGCACAAGCCTTAATATTTAAACTTATTTTGATAAATTTTGATATACTGTACCTTTAAATCTTTTTCCTGGAATGCAGATCCATTACAGAAAACAAGGTTTAGCATGTACAAGCCATGTGTATATATTCTTTGTAAAGACTGTTTAAATTCCACACTTCACATGTTTCGTATTATTTGATTGTTATATGCCTTTCAGACCTGCTGCTGGGGTTGGGCAACTGTACTGTTAGCTCCGAATGCAGTTTCCATTTAGTGCAATATATCATGTTCTTTCCAGTTACTAGGGTGGGCACAAAGGGAATTCATTTCTACATGCATTTGATTTTCTTTATCTTTAATAAGGGAGTACCTCTAGTGTAGCAGATATGTAAGGCATAATGGCACACAGGTTTTTTGTAAGGCCATGTTCTAAGAATCGTAGTTAGGTTTTATAGTGTAATTTTAAGCTAGGATTGCCGGTGCTGTCATTATTGCTTGTATTGCTGATAAACACCCCAATATGCCATAGCCCTTACGACTGACTGGACTGGAGACTTCCAACAATCAAGAAATTCCTTGAAGGTATACTTCTATAGTTGCTGAAGGTGGTTGAGTAAAAGCCTAGGTACTCACCAGGGATATTTCAGGCTGTTTTTCTCAACCATCACTTGCTCATCGCTTGCAGAAAGTCATGTCTTTATGTACATTGCTGGCCTAGGGTCTGAGCTGTGCATAAAAAAGACACAACTTCATGATACTTTACAGCTGGCAACTCTTGGGCTTTTCTCTGGGCCAGCTCCCACCACTCAAGTAGCTAGCTGCATCAGATAGTAGCACACAAGGTGCCCTGTGTGGCCTTTACTTTAGAGATAAGAAACCAAAGCCACAATACATTGCAGAAATCTAGACACGCTAGATCAGGATGATTCTATCATTTGACCACAGGGATAATAGTGAAATCATAATGGTGGCCTAGGGAAACCTATTGGGGGAGAACAACATAAATGCACCAACGTGATTCTTGCCACTGAATTTTTCATACCTGCCTGATGGATATATGGCTGACGAGATCATTTTAGGCAGGGCTTTAAAAGGGCCCCATAGAAGTGGATTTATCTTGGCCTGCTGAAAAAGAAGGCTGAGAATCGGTCCCTACATGATACGTACGTCGGATGATGCGTACGTCGGTGCCTGCACCCAGAGCCACTGCATTGGTCCGGTTGCAGGCACACAGAGCGGATTTTGGCACCCAGATGCATCCTCATAAATATCCGCAGGCCGAGACTCAGCCTGGTTTGGCATTAGGGTAACTGAATGCTTAGCAGAACCAAAGTAAGCAAATACATTGACCCTCATGGCAAAGCGCACTGCATGTTTTATCACAGATAAAAAAATATCTTGCTAGGGGATACTGAGATTCACCTCTGCTAGAATGCTCAAAACTAGTCCTCTCAACAAAAAAAAAAAATGTGTACAATGGCATTTGATTACATGATTTTAGATAATTCTAGGTATCACCTATGGCAAGGTATTTTTTTTAACTATACAAATGTTTAAATCTGACCAACAAATGTGGCAAAACAATAGAACAATTTTAAAGCAGCTGGTGGTGGGGCTTTGAGTAATGCTTTAAAAAAAAGTATGCCAACTGCCCTAATAAAATAAAGCACAGATAAAAATAACATTTAAGCCCCGTTACATCATATCTGAAAAACGTGATCCCTCCCCCCAGATCTAACTGAATGTCTTGCAAAATTGGCCTAAACATTTCTAACTGACTTTCATGGCTGCCAGTGTTTGCAACACATTGTGGGTTTTTTTCCCCTTCTGAAGAGAGGACAGAACAGATATTTGCTTTTTTTTGCAAATTCTGTGGGTTACAAAAGAACAATAAAAACAGAATGTACCGGCTTCTTTTAACCCCCCCCCCTTCATTTTATCCACTGATCTTTCGTCTTTTTTTAAATGTTGGCTTCCTGCCCTCTGTGCTTGCCACTTGTGGGGCAAGATCTCTCAAGCAGTAGCAGTTAGGTGTGGCCCCTGTCATTTCAAACTCTGGAAACAACTTGCCACATACCATTTGGAAGCCATTGGTAGACTGTGGCCAGCTCTGCCAGATATCTGTCTGTGTGTATGGCCAGCTTAAGTCATTCGTAACACACTGACAGATCCAGTTATGGGGTCCAACAGAGAGGGCATTTTTTTTTTTTATTTAATTTTTATTTGCGGGTTCCTTTCCTTGATGTTGCACCCCTGCTGCAAGCTGGTTAAAGGACAATATATTAATGTTGTATATCATGTAATGCTGATTTTCAAAACCAGACCTGGCATTCTATGCACCACAAGCTCGCATGTTTGTGTGATGCCAGTGTCAAGACCAAGACATTGCATGTCACTTGTGTGTCTTTGATTTAGCATGACTAAATTCAACTTGCACTGCACTATTTCCCTATTTAAACATTAAATAGTGGTGGGAGGAGGTAACAGTTCTTGCTTTGTCGCAAAAATCCAGTTATAAGCAGAGCCAATACTGACAATGGTGTCTTGTTTAGTTAAAGGTCTGGTTTAGAGATATCAAGCGCCTGCCTGACATCCCATAACTGCACCTTTTGTATTTGGTGTGTCATTGCTATTATCTCTCAAGCTGGTAATGTAGCATAGAAATCCTGGTGATGTGGAAAATAAAAACACAGGACGTATAGCAGTGGTTCCCAAACTGTGGAGATTGAGGGTGGGTGTTTTGGCCCGAAAAACCAGCCAGTTAAGATGGCCATACATAAATCAACCAGGCACAGTACCCGCCCCATCAGCCTACAGACCTAATAGATTATACCATATGATGTGACATACACTGAATTGCTATTTTTCTGTTCTTCCACATGTTTGGGCTGATGGTCTGTTGGAGCAGCAGGAAATGGAGAGGAGCTGCAGATAAGATTTTCAGACAATCCACAAACCAACCAAAAGCCATAGTACATGTATTTCAGCTGTGATTGTTAGGCAACCATGCACACACACATGCAGCGATAATTGCAACCATACATTGTTTGAAACTTTGTTTCTTACAGTTGTATCACTGTGTTTGTCCAACTTTACTGTAGAAAGCATGTTTGCGCTGAAAAAGGTCACCTGACTGTCTACCATTTAGGTCATTTGAGGTTTTATTGCTGTCCTGGAGAATCTAAGTAGCTTACTGACAGTGTATCCTTGTTATGAGCTAAGGGGAGCTCTGACCAAAGGCTGGACCTCCAAGGGGAGCTTGATCTGGAGTCCTACCACCATTAGCCTTGATGGTGTTATTCAGTCTTAATTGGAAAGCCTTGGGCAAGATGTGTTGTATGGTACAGCTGCAGTGATTATACCTCAACACACATGTTGCTCCATATAGGATGAAAACCTGTATTCTTACAGGTAGCTTACACCGTTACGTACTGTTGTGCTGAAAATGTATCACCCATAACACCTAAAAATGTTTAATGAACCCTGCAGCTCACACAGGAAGTGGTGTATGAGGTCTGGGTGTGTGCCTGTGTGTGGTTTGTGGAGCAAAATGCTCAATCCAACAGATCTCTTACCTTTATAAATAACTAACTGAACAAATCATAGCCATTTAAAGCTACACGTTTATGTAAAAAGGAATATCTTGTGAGCGTTTCAAATTGGTCCCTTTTAATCATCAGATATAAATTAAAAGATTAAAATGATGGCATCTGGTCTGCCATTTCTGGTTAAAGCTTTGTTTAGAAGGTATTGCAGATAAAATGTAAACCATAGGTTTCGAGATTATACCATTGCCCTTTTTGCTGCAATAAAAACTTACTAGAAACAGATTTATATTTAAAAATTAACCTCTGAACAAAGTAATTGCCAGGAGGAGGAAACGGAAGATTGATTGTTGAAGTAATGTAGTTGGTCTCTGCAATTAAACCTCTTTATTTCATTTGATACAATGAAACCTCAGTTTTCCATACCCCGATTTTAAGTTTCCCTTGTTATAAACTGTTTTTGTGGGCCCACCAATATATAATAATGCATTTGAAATTTTCCCTAGTTTTTTCTGGTCCCCTAAAAAAAAAATTTTTATTTTTTTTTTTACAGTTTTTTAAACATTACCCTAATCTTCATTAACTTTACATTCATTCAGCACATTCAGGTTCTTAGATTTACTTTTAAAATTCTGGCAAACTAAAATTGTAGCTCTCAGTGGGTGTCAGGATACAGAAAGACCGACTCCTTTGCATGCCGCCTGTAGGGATCTGTGAGTGGCTTTAGCCATGGCTGGATGTTATTGTATTGGGGGCAGAAATGGACAATTTGTGCCATGATGACTTGCTTGTAGCTCCATGTTATAGAGAACTTAGATTGTAAGCTCCTCTTGGGCAGGAACTGTTATTAACTGTGCCACCAACTTTTAAACTGTTTAATACTAAATATACTTATCCCTACAGTGCGGAAATAAATATTGGAAAGTATGAATATATTGCAAATAGCAACTTAATTTGTGTTTTTCTTCAGCTTTGAAGAGTCCTGCAGCTTTTCATGAACAGAGGCGTAGCTTGGAGAGGGCACGGGTAAGTTGAATAAGGAAATTAGAATGTTTCTCTTACCAGAAACTTTTTTTTAGCTATGGTTTTACAGGAACAACTTGCTGTAACCACATATATGCCAATGCTTTAGTTGTATTCATTAAAATAAATATGGGGAAATGTAATGAAGCAGCAGAATTTACTTCAGGTCTGGCAACCTGCCGATTGGTTGCTTTGGCTTGCTTAAGCTAGTGCGTTCTTTGCACATTTTTTTCCATATTTTAAAATATTTATAAAATATTTTATATATAAAATACTTATTTTATATATAAAATACTTATATACTTATATATATCTGTAGAGCTTATACATACTGTATAATAATATAAATCCTACTTTGTTTTGATGAGTCACATAGGGCGAATAATGTAAACTGGCCATACACAGACAGATAAGTGTTGTAAAATGGCATTTTGTATGAATATCTGTGTTTATGGGGCGCCAGCAGATCCCGACTGATATTCTTGAAATCTGAAGTCTGTTGAATATCTGTTGGTTACAGAATTGGACAAGGTAAATATCATCTGCCGATGCACCACGTCAGCCAGTGTATGGTGAATAAGGAAGTAAAGAGGAGCTACAGTCCTTTTTGCTTTCTGTTGGCCTGATGGTTTTTGCTCTTGGTTTGCACAAACTATCGGAGCAGTATAAAGGTGGCCATGCCATGTGTGGCCCCTTGTACATTATCTTTCCTTGAAATGATTGGTCAGAGAGATTACCTGATCGGCCAGTGTATGGCTAGCTTTAGACTTATAGGAGTTCATTCCAAAAAAATTACTTCTTTACTATTTTGAAGTGTAACAGCTTGCATTTGTTAAAACCTTTCTCATCCAGCCAGGATAATGGTTATGGTGCTAGAAAAAACAAAATTGCAGTTAAAGGTGTGTTACCAGGCTTTAAAAACAGTCCTGTGCCTCTCCTACTATTCCAGTAGCTCTCCCCTATACCAGGTTGGCACTACAGTTCAAGCTGTTGCCTCTGCTGCAAATTTGCCAGTCTGGGCCTGGTTTTAGTTTCACTGGTGACTGATGAAATCATTTGGGTCCAGCAAAACCTACCCTTGCACCTGCTTTGACATTTATCAGTGGGAAGCCATTGCTTACTTTGGCATTAAAAGCTTTTTTTTTTTTTGGTCATTTGCATTCTAGACTGAGGACTACCTAAAGCGCAAGATCCGATCTCGACCTGAGCGTGCAGAGCTGGTTAGGATGCACATATTAGAAGGTATATGTCATTTACTTTACTGTAGCCCTTTTTTTAAACTGGCTTTTTTACTGGTAAACAAAAAATTGCTATTAAAGGAATACTGTATTCAAAAAATGGCATGCCTGAAAGCCCCTTGTATCGTGTAGAGTACCATAGTTTTGGGAAAATATAACATATTTTCTGGTATTAATGTGATTCTTTTCTTACATTCAACAGTGACTTGCGGAGCTTAGCTAGAAGGAAAGTTAGGGTGAGATTCAGGCATGTTTCATATGCGTGTTTTTCTGTTACACTGATGAATATTTATAGAGTTGTACTACTCAGATTGGCGGTGGCTCAGCTACAAATGCTGCCAGGGCAGAACAGAATGCTTGGTCAGACTGGGGCTTGCACGTGCCACATACAGATCCCGAGCGGCAGTTAGATGATATGGTGTTTTATTTAGGGTAGATTCCCAAGTTATCTTGCTATAGGCAGCTCTAAACTTTGTTTCCATGAGGGCCAAGTGCAGCTATAAAATATAGACGCAAGTGAATTTACAGTTAAAAGGCCATTTTATCTTACCTGCTAATGAAATGGTATGTATATGACTTGGTAAAGATGGTAAAGATAAAGCTTCCCACTCCTTCTGTCTACAATTGATTAATGTTGTCTACTGTCAGATCTCTAGGCATGCAGTGAGCTTTGAATCCCTACTTAGGCGCTCGGCATGCACAGCTGCTTCTCCTACTATATTGGCACTTTTTATTCATGGCATATCCTTAAATACTTGGGTGAGGATTAACAAGGCAGCAGCTGAACGTAATTTTACACATAATATGATTCCCATGAGACCTCAAAGTCTCATTACTCCAGTGACACAAGGATTTTTCTTTAAAATAATCTAGATTGTAAGTTCTATGGGGCAGGGACCTCCGTCTTCTTGTGCCTTTGACTCTTAACTTATTGCAACTGTATCTTGTATTTATTGTTATACTGTGTATTTATCTATTATTATCTTTAACCCCCTGTTTGTATTTGTGCATTCTACTGTACAGCGCTGCGTACATAAGTAGCGCTTCATAAATAAAGATATACATACATACATACATGAGTAAAATTAATATTTAACACTTAACAACTGGATAATGGATACAGTGCCTCTTGACCTTATTGGCTTGGCAGCTTTCTTGAAATGGTAACACCCATGTAATTCCAGAAAACATGTGCACCATGAGATATATATATATATATATATATATATATATATATATATATATATAATACATTTTTTTTTATTTTTTTTTTTATATATATCCAACTGCAGTCTTTCTAAGCTTACAAATAGACTTTCATTGAAGTTTTGCTCAGATCATTGCACCTGAGTTGCAGCTTAATTGCAGTCGTGAGTGGAAGCTTTAGTGAAAGGCTGTGGGTTCTTTTATATGTGAACAGTTTGAAGCACTGCAAATGTGCAGGAGGCCTACACTTAAGCTGTGCATTACTCTGGCCTGGTAATATTAAACTCTCTACCGTGCTCTGCTGTATTAATATCTATAGACGAATGTGTATGAAATCCTTACTACTATGTTGCTCTCTGCAGAAACTTCCGCTGAGCCCTCTTTACAAGCTAAGCAGATGAAGCTGAAGCGGGCACGTTTGGCTGATGACCTCAATGAAAAGATCTCTCAGCGCCCAGGTCCCATGGAATTAGTGGTGAAAAACATTCTTCCAGTGGAAACTAGTTTAAAGGAGGCCATTATTGGTGAGCAATACAGAAGGAGAACATAATATATGACGAGCTTTTCTGCTTTCCTTGAATTCATTTTCAGTGTCAACCACAAACCCCAGCAATACCCTTCATATGTTCCAGGACATAATTAGTGCAAAGTATTTGAAAAAAAAAAAAAAAAAAAAAAAAATGATTATAAACAACGACTCTGTAGGGCAAAGTAAAATCTGCATGCAGAAGGTGCCCAGAATGACCTGAGATTGGAATATTGATTTTTTTTTTTTTTTTTTTTTTTAAATCATCCTTAATATTTGTTGACCAAATGTCTTGTCAAGCAGAGAATTCTGGTTAGAGAATTGTATGTGCTTTGACTGGAATTCAATGAATAAGTGTATAAGTGAATGTGCTATGAATATAAATTTAGAGAAACAATTACAAAATCTCTTGAAAACACTTCAGGTCCTTGATTTGAAGGCTGTACTCATGGACTGGTTAGATATGGTTAGAGCAGTGATCCCCAACCAGTGGCTCTTGGGCAACATGTTGCTCACCAACCCCTTGGATGTTGCTCCCAGTGACCTCAAAGCAGGTGCTTATTTTTGAATTTCTGGTTAGGAGGCAAGTTTTGGTTGCATAAAAACCCACTATAGCGTTCTGTAGGCTGCCAGTCCACATATGGGCTGTTAAGTAGCCAATTATAGCTCTTATTGCTATCCCCAGGAACCTTTTTCATGCTTGTGTTGCTCCCCAACACTTTTAACCCATTTAAATGTGGCTCACAGATATAAAAGGTTGGGGATCCCTGGGCTAGAGGAACGATCAAATGGCAAACTTAACTTTAGTCTCTGCAGCATAGGTAATAATTTATTCTGTTTAGCAGATGTGGATTATCCTAAGGTGGTAGACAACTCTTCTTTTGATGAGGACAGCAGCGATGCTCTTTCTCCTGAACAACCAGCAAGCCAGGAGTCCCAGGGATCCATACCATCGCCTCTAGAAATGAGGCCTAGTGAAACAACCCCCATACCATTGCTGTCTCCATGCCAGGTAAGATGGGTGCTTAGAGGCTTCCTATTCTGTATAGGTCATACAAGAGTTAATCAGTTTCCTGTATATTTTTGTTTGAGTCCAAATATCTTAAACTACGTATGTGTTTCTACTCCACAGTTCTGAGATCATTTGTACATTACTTTACTAGCATTTATTAACTCTGTACTTCCTGTAAAAACACCCACAGTGTAACTGGAATGTGTTATCTGCAGGTGAAAGCTCACTATTGCACTACCTCACCCATAGCAAACAGTCCCCACTCCTACCTGCCATATTCATGTTGGATAGTTTTACCACTACAGAGCATGCAAGCTATGCTATTCAGGCTACACCATTTAGAAACTTGGGAATATCCACACCCATTATTAAGGCTAAGTAACACCTTCAATTCTCCCCTGCACCAACCATCCGCGTTTGACCTATGACAGTACTATGCCTGGCACAGATTTGCACAGACACTCTTTTAGCAATTATTAAACATTATGGGGTGGTACTTATCTTAGGCAAACAGTGTTTCCAAGCAACAGCGTTCTGACTAATTGTGTTTATGTATTATCGTACAATTTGTCTGGTGGCACTCCTTACAAACTCTGAGTAAAACTCATTATGACTGTGAGCTTTCCGGTCTGCTTAGTTGTGTCCCTCCAATGATTAGCAGTAATGCATATATTTACGTCAAGTTTTTTAGTGTCCTGGCACTGTGCTTTGTGCATAGTTAGGTTACAGTCACACAGTAATTTTGTGTTGTGTCTGCAAATCTTTAAGCAGTTACATAACATAAGTTCATAAAGGTAAACAAAGACCTTCTCCTTTATTTCAGGGCCTCCACAGGAAAGCCAACTGATCCTCTTGTGCTTGCTTTATTCTTTCATATAGTCAATCCCTGCCCATGTGGAACTTACAAACTAAGGTTTCAATCATGTGTGTACATAAACACACACACATGTTTTCTTAGATGTCAGTAAGGCTGCCTCTCTGTTTGAAAGAGTTGTAGGATTTGCTAAACTCCCTGCTGGGCTGCAATGCTGACTGCTACAATGCAATGCAATATAATACAAGAACAATATTTCAACTTCTAGTGAATGATTCAGCAGCATAAAAGACTGCTCAGGAATGACTGAAGCCAATGTAATTGTACCTTTATTCAGTGCCTGTGTACATGCCTCATAGCTATGGCCTTATTTTGCTTGTTCTCACATTTTGGTGTTTGTGCTCCCCATTGTAAATGTAAATGTTCTATTTTATATAAAGCAGTGTCCTTACAAATACAGTGCTTATATCTCACGTCACTGTCTCTCAGTTGCAGGCTTTTCCATGTGTACAGCTTGGCACTGACCCCTTTAACCAAGATTCCTTGCAAAGCACCACAATAACCATCAGCAATGGCCTGACTGCCTCTATCTGCAAATCTCTGCCAGCACTAGTAAAGGTAATGTGACGGGCAAAAAATGAGTATAAAGAAGAAAGGGACTACTGTGTAAGGACAGCTTTCCCTTTACTGCTTCCATTTTATGGGCTTATTGTGGACATTTATTTAGTTTGGGTTTTTGCAGTTTTCATAGAATTTTGTCTGTTTAGTAGCTGGTCTAGTCACAGCCATGGTTTAGTGGATTGTGCCTTTCTTTATTTTGACAGTTTTTCTACTGTTTTAATGAAACCCCAAAAGGGATTTTGTATGACTCTATCCTTGGCAGCAAGATTTTACATTTTAAAATTTACAAAATGCTTTCCCTTGTGCCAGTAGCAAAGCCAACCAAAACCATCTATTGAGAAGTCCCAGCGCACCAAGAAACCAAAAGAGCCCAAGCCCAAGGTGAAGAAGCTGAAGTATCACCAGTACATCCCACCTGATCAGAAGCAGAAGGGGACTCCAGCCATGGACTCTTCCTATGCCAAACTCTTACAACAGCAGCAACTATTCCTTCAGCTTCAGATCATAAACCAACAGCAGCATCAGCATTACAACTACCAGACAATACTCCCTGCCCCTCCAAAGTGAGTCTTCTGTACATTGGCATCGTTTATTGCTAAAAGGACCGGCTAGAAACTGGCCTCTGTTATTGAATGCTACCTATTATATTGGCCATGTCACACTAATCTGCAGAGCCAGACTACCCAAAAGCCTGACTTGTGCAGGAGTTCTCTCACTTGCCATGATCAGCAATAAACCTGGGTAAATAACAGAATAGGGAGAAAATATACAGATATAGTTAAAAGAAGGAAGACCTGGTTTAGGAAGCTGGTGATTATCCCATTGCCAGTGTTTTTCTAGACTGATTATTTCAGTGGCATGTAGTGTATTTTGTAAGTTGAGTGACGCTAGCATTTCCCATCAGTTACATCTGCTTTTGCTTTCTTATGCACGAACATTAATGAATACTTCGAAATATGTCTCTTAACCAATCTTCTACATCCGTTTGTTAAGCATAGTGACCTGTAAAATGCAACAATGATAATTATGGGAGTTTAAAAGCTTTGGTCTTTCACAGTAACTCTATAAACCTTTACCTTTTTCTTTATATAAACAAATATTCCTTGTTACCATATATTATCCTTTTCTGATTCTCAAACTCCATCTTGTGCAGTGGAGAAAAAATGTATGGGTGCATGCCTAAGCTATCTGCTCGCTGTTTTATTTCAGGCCTCTGCCAGACCAGCAGAACACAAACGGCTCCAGCTCTACCACAGTGCGCTCCATGCCTACAGTTGGCCCTTCCACCTTGGCCACACCAACAATAACAAGGCAAAACAGCAATGTGGCAGTTGGTGGAAGAACTGGGCCATTGCCACACAACTTAGATGAGATGAAGGTGGGCATCTTTTGTTTTTCTCATGCACTTTCAGAATGTTCTGACATTCAGGGGTGCAGCAGGGGGAGCCATACATTCATAGATTTATGGACCTTTTCTGTAGAAGACTGTCAAAAATAACATAGAAACAAAATATTTAGTCATTGTTAATGTTCCATCTGTTTGAGACATGAGGAATACTTTGTCTGTGTTCTGTACTACTCTTAAAGGACATGAAAAGACCCAGTTATTTTGCTCCTCATATTGCTTCCAAGGTGGAGCAAAATACAAATACAAAATATTGTTCCTATTTCCCCACACTACTTTCTGGGTTTGGTTTCTACCCCACATCAGCTGTGCCAAGGACCTAGTACCATGAACCCATATATGCAGAACAGGAGCAGTATCTTTAGTTGTATATGTATGGAATCTGTTATCCAGAAACCCATAATCAGTTATGTGAAAGTCATCTCCCATAGAGAGAATAATTTTTTAAAAATGTACACTTTTTTTCTGTAATAATAAACCAGTACCTCATTTATAAAAGCTATCTAAACACGTGGCCCAGGAGCCAAGTTAAGAGCATGCAATTCTCCACAGTATATGGAAATGTAAAGCCGTGAGGAGACTGTGTCTAAATACTGGTGCTTTAGGTACCAGAAATTTGCAGAATGTTATATAAGACGGAGAGCCAAACAGGAGATTGTTAAAGCAGAAGCAAATTGGGTGATGATAGTGTCTGTATAAAGGGTCATTCTTGTGGTTCATCCGACAGCTATGTTAGTTGTCTAACATGTAGTAGTTTTAAAAGTTGTATAGAATTTGTCAAATTAATCAGATTTTGGTTTATGCAATTTTTCCTTCTGTGTAAATCCTGTTATTTGCTTTATTTTCATATTCAGGTAGCAGAGCTGAAGCAGGAGTTAAAACATCGTGGACTTCCTGTGTCAGGGACCAAGATTGACCTTATAGAGAGGCTAAAGGCGTCACAAGATCCCAACACAGTCACAGTGCCACCTGTGGCAAAACCCACACCAGTACAGCCAGCAAAGCCACCTGAAGTAATGCCTACCCTCTCCATCTCCTGTCTTAATACAACAGAATCCACAAAGCTCTGCAGTACTAGCTCAACACCCCCTGGATCGCCTTGTCCTTCAGAGGTTTCCGTAGTCAGCATGGATGAAGTCTCCATCATCAGTGATGCTTTAGGTGAGACCATTGCATGTCCTGTCACCCAGCAAGTTCTGCAGAATTCTTCAGCTCCAGTAACTGAGAAGTCTTCATCAGACCCTCGAGACAAAGACCTTATGCTACGTGAGAAGGACAAGCAGATTGAAGAGCTAACACGGAGACTGAAACAAAAACAGGAGTTAGTAGAACGGCTCAGGCAGCAGCTTGAGCAGGAGAAACGGACACAGCAACATCACAGTGCCGACGACCAGCAGGCTTTAATTCTTGCAGTTAAACAAGAGCCTGTGTCCCTAACCATTGATTCCATTAATAACAAAAAGGAGACCTCTGAGGCGAGCAATAATGTGAAGAAGGAACTTAACCGGGTTATCGCTTGCCAGCAAGAAACACAGCTTTTAATAGGTTCTATGTCCGGTGGCATTGAAGGGAAAGTAGACGGCTCTGGAGGAACAAAATTAGTCTTTACACTGGCCAGCCCTAGCAGCCAGCTTCCTGAAGAAAACAGGCAAATAGTTTTACAGGTAAGTAGAACTGGGCATGCTAATTTTATCTTTCCATCCAGTATAATAAGCAGTTATAGAGAATTATGGTTTGAGGTAAACTTTGCACAACAACCTTTGTTTATGTTTCATGCTTAGCAGGACTTAGTCCTGCTTAGTCCTGCTCCTTAGTGTCAACGAGTATAGCTTTAATGCATTGATATTGACATCAAGAGAAAAGCTGAGCATTTAATATAGAGGTTGGTACCTTATAGTGAGAAGTGGCTAAGAATGCACAGCCAAAAGTGTGCAGTCTGTTTCCATATTTCATTTAACCATCTTGCTTCCCAGGCTTCAAAATTCTGAGATCATGCTCTGAGCTGATGAGCACGTCCTATCGTTGACCTGGTTATCCGGCTTATATACATAAATGCAAGTTTTTGGCATAAGCAATTAAACCATACTGCCAAGCAGTCCAGGCTTATCCACTTGTGTTAACCACTTGTGTCAACTAGTAGGTCTATCGGCGCACTTATGGTGTCCATATTTGTGCTTTACTTTTCATTCAACACTATTTTATATCTACTTTTAGGTATCACAAGGTAGTTACTTACATATCAAATATTCGGTAGTGCTGCCCTGTACATAGTCTGGTCAGATCAATTTGTAGGAACATGTCCTTGCTGACTTCATATATTGCGACCTGCTGGGGTTTCCAAGCAAAAGCTTTCTCTGTTTTAAGGCAAATTCTTCTCCCCTGAATCTGATAGGAATTAGGTGGCAGTAATTTGAGTTAGGGGTACAAGTAAAATGTTTTTCCACACAGGAGTAAATATTTTGACATCTATAAAACTAATTTTGCATTTTCATCTGACTTTTGAGCCCAAGGACAGATTATAGAAAAGGACTGGAGGGCCACCTGTGGCCCACAGACCTCTGTTTAGCCTGATATAATGGTATACCTTTTACAGGTATACCATTATATATAACACCCTCTGACTAATTTACGAACAGTGGGCAAATATGCAGCTGGCTGGTGATAATGATTTGTTTGCCATGGGTAACTGGCACTAGTACAGATACCCTTAGTTAGTAAAGAAGCCCACTGTAACTGTAACTGAGGGTTGCTGATAAATTCCCTGTGATTGGTTTGAAAATGTGAATGGTAAAAGTTTTAATTAATTTTGGGAAATTTCTCTAAAAGAACAAAAAAAGTCTAATCCAGTGGGTGCCTAACTAGACTTCTTGCACATGTGTGTATAGTCATTTTTTCTCTCCCACCTCCCCCCCATTCACCATTTGTGACTGTATTTAGTTGGTTGCCCATAAGTATAGTTTGTGAGAAGAATATGGTTTTGTTTTTTTTTTAGTGTGACAGTCATTATATTTGTACTTGCTATTTCATGGCTGTTATTTAGCTTGTGATATTTTCAACTTTCACAGAGAGTTCCTACCCCGCCATCATCTCTCCACCCTACCAACTCGCTGCCAAAGCAAGAGGTGCTCCTTAACCACTGTGCCCTCCAGGTAAGCACTCCCACGTTGCCTGCTGCCTTTAATCCTAGTGTAATCCTATTGCTTTTTGAACAAAAACCGCACTGGAGTTGCTACCTGCAGCCTGCTCCCTTCAATACTTCTATCGTCTGAGAGTAAAATTTCCATATAAATGACCCCATAAAACTGTGCTATGGTAAATGTACTTTGATTTCTTCTACAGAACCAGAAGCCGGCCCTGCAGCTTATGCCAGGGACTGTCTTGTCATTGTCACCTTCTAATCTGCAGCCCATTTTAAACATGAACGGATTCCAGAAACGGCCAGCGGACACTTCCAACTCCTCTATACAGAAACAGGTGACAGCTGCCTTTTGTCTCCCTGTTCTCTTTACTCCACAGCTCACTCACCCACCCTTATTCATCACTGTCTCTATTCCTGTTCTGCGTTTTCTTATCCTCCTTATTCTTTACCTTCTCTCCTCCTGTAACTTTACTTTTGTCCAATTTAATTTCCAAATTTTTACAAATTTTGTTGCTTCCAGTTCTACACTCTGCCTCCTAATGATTACAATTCTAATGTGCTACAAGCAAACTGAATTCTGTCTATAAAATCTAATATCTGCTTGGTTATTTCTTAGAAGCCGGTGCATAATGAATCTCCAGCAACACCGCCCCCACAGCCAGAGCCTGAGCCGCCACCACACAGTATTTTTTTAACTGCTTCTTCACCTCCATGGTCAAAAGATCCCCCTGGATATGAGGAAGCAGTGAAACAGCAGCCCAGCAGTTCTGAGGTAATTATCCCTATGGAACCACTGATCAATCAAACTCTGCCCTTGGCTGTGCTCTGATCTTATTCTTTTGTTTGTTTTTAAGGATGGTCGTCCTGGAGGCCTCCAAGCAGAAGAATTTTTTGACCTTTTGATCCAGAATTTAGGTATGGACATTTCTACACTTGATTGCTGTCTGTTTCATGGAATCTGCTTATATCATGTCATTTGCACTCTTGCACAGCAGTTTGTTACACTAAATCATATCTGTATTATGGGGTCATTTTTTGTATATTAATAGTGGTAAATGTTCCCTTCAGACCTGGAGACCAGATAATTAAAATTGTTTTAACAAAATGGAATTTGTGTACATCTCCCCTGTTTAGCCTAAGTATGAGGTGCTTAAAAAAGCTAGAATGTGTCTTTAGGCACACGTAATAAGGCAGGATTTGTGTTCCAGTGGCCCATGTACTGATAATAGCCCTGGGCAGGAGATGGAACACTAGTAGTCACCTGGTACTGTTGGTGCTTCCCTGATACCAAGTGAGTTCAAATCATTAGGGAGAGATTCTCTGTGCCTTGATGATAGTTCAGTTGGGTGACTAAAGTGTTTTCCATTGCTATGAGCAGCAACTGCATGCCAGGGTCGGGTCAGACACTGGAGACTGGAAGAACAAAGTGTTAACTAAAACCTCAAAAAATATGAAAGATACAATTTGCAAGTTGTCTTATCAGTGACGACAGCATACAAAGTAAACCTTCCAATAACCTGGTTTATTTCTGCTTTTTTGACAGACCTCCCTTCAGAATTCAAGGATTATCTGGTGCCATGTCTTAAACAGACATCTCCCAGTCACCCAGCTGTACAAACGGTGCCACAGGTTGAAATGCCACCACCGCCTTCACCTATTCAGTCTGCACTAGGAAGGCTGGAGGATTTCCTAGAGAGTTCAACTGGCAGCCCACTACTACGGGGGAACCAAGATGGTCCTGCTTTTATGCCTCTTATTGATGACCTCCATAGCCAGATGCTGAGCAGCTTGGCCATCTTAGATCACCCACCCTCACCTATGGACACATCTGATCTGCACTTCTCCCCTGTAGGAGACTCCCTAGGATTAGACATTTCTGAACCTCCTTTGGATGGTATGGACTGGCTTGAGCTGTCTGAGCCTCCGGCTATGAATCTGACTCCACTCAGCACAGCTACCCCCAGTGTCTTTTCCACTGATTTCTTGGACAGCCATGATCTGCAGTTACACTGGGATTCCTGTTTATAACCTAGCTATTAGTTGGGGATTAAGAAACAAATGTGGATGAAGAACGAGTTCAGCACTTTTCCTGGCCCCTTTAGGAAATTCCTTCTTTGCCCCCCTTGAGTGGTACTTACGGAAACTGAAAGAAAATGCTCAGTTCAGGGTGCCAAATTGTAGGGAATCCTTAGTTGCTACCCTTGAGAAGGCCCCTGACTACCTTCATTAAAGACACATGTAAGATGGGTAAGCAAGTCAATAAGAACTATGCATTGTCTCTAACCAGTTGTTCATCCTTGATGCACTGTTCAAATGTGCCACAAGCTCCTTAGCTTCAGATACCTTGCCCTTTATATTGCTTTCTGTGTCAAAGCTCATCCCAAGCACTTGTAAGAAACTGTCCAGTGCTGTAAGTCACCCCTGGTCGATATGCCTGTCTGGAAGGTAGTGATGTTATCTTGCCATTTGTAACTACTGGGTAGAAATACATGGCTGGGAATTCAGCATCTGATATCCAAAGACTAAGGTTAGTGCTGCTGTATAATTTCTAGGTCCCCCTTCCCAGGAATCTGAAACTGCTGAGGAGATTAAGTTCAGCCATGACTCTTGGTGTAAACGCAAAGCCCCACTTTTTCCCCTTATAGTTGCTCATATCGTGTTCAATCTATGGCACTTCTGTTCACCCAACTGGAACCCTTGCCGAACTCATGACAGTTTATATCCTTGGTGTGTTCTGCAAACGGTTTGGGTTCTTTCACTATCGACCCACCTCTGGTTTGGTGAACAATTTATTTTTCTCTTTCCTTTCTTTTTTATGTTTTCCCATCATGAATGCTGGGTACCTGGAATCCTTGCTCACATCCGTGAAATGAATGTAAAATGCGGATGAATATCTGTCTTTTCTCAGTAATGTTGTGAGACATAGGCAAAAAAAATGAGTAAATTCATAAAAGGAAGTAAAATACCAAAAACATTTAAAAAAAAAAATAAAAAATCACATCATGGAATAAAGAGCTGTTGGAAGGTGAAACTGCATTGCGTTATTGGCATTACGTTCTCCTAATTACTGGCAGGCTACAGAATCGCACGGTGCTGCAGGAAAGGCCCCAAAGCCCTAGAAAGTTCTTCCAGCAGAGAGGAGCAGCCCCAGAGTCTTGTTACACAGAGAGCTGCTTTGGCTCTCACAGTCCATAAACTCATAAGGGCATGTGTATGTCCACAAGTGCGGCGAGCAAATTGCAATTTTGTCCCCACAATGCAGAATTTCCCAGAGTTCCAGTGTCTGATCACAGTGGGGTGATTACCTTGGTGCATTTGTGCTGTGCATACCACATTTCCATTGGATGCAATTGTGTGAAAGTCTGGTGTCATTTCCAGTGTTTGCCATGTGAGTGACGTATGCCCCCGATTTGGATGTAGGTACAGCTAGTGCCTGTTCAGGAGGAGGCGGGAGCTCCAAGGCTTCACTGTGTCAGTAGGTGCAGGAGCACTCATTATGGAACAGAAGGGCAGAGCATGGCTGGGCACAACTATAAAGAAGTGCAAGGAGTGCATTTTTATGCAAGTAGTTTTAAAGAAACGGGTCAGTGTAAAAATGAAACCTGGTAAAACAGACTGCACACAAACTAAATGAACAGTTTTGTCTGGCTATTATGTTAGATATCTCCTCATTCCAGCCTTTATAGATTACATTTTGTCTAACTACTGAAACCATTTTTATTTTGCAGTCTTTTTTTTTTTTACCCAGCTTCATATTTACACTAAACTGTTCCTTTAAGACAGGGGTTTATGCACAACGCTGAGGAAATTGTGGGGTAAATGAACCCTATAATGTATCATGCAGCATTTCCACATCAGACTGTTCTACACAGCCTAAAACTTGCTTTTGTATTTTTGAGACTTATCATCATCAGGTCATCACAGTGTTTTTCATAGTATCCAAGTTACACAATCCAGAGATTGTAAGGAATATACAATAAATTGGCTTCCATATCTGGGTTATGCTTTATTAAAGCAGTTTTCCAGGTAACAGAGACTAAAACCCAGGCCCCCCTCTATAGTCCCTCCTGCACCTCACACCACCGGGGACTCGCCAAACTGTCACCTGCTTTCCTGGCTAAAAATAGAGTTACAGATCCAGCTCTGCAACCATAAAGCCTTGGGTAAATCTGATTACTCCAATTTACCCAAGGGTTTACGACATGGCAAAAGACTTGACTAAATCCTTTGTGGGGATTTAATATTTGGATTATTGCATCATTTTTATTTAACCAACGCTGAGACTGAGGTTCTTGGAGCATATAATATAGCAAATGGCTATTTCAAGCTCACCCTAAGTGACTATAAGGGTGATGCCATACAGGTTGTATTGTTACCCACAAGGAATCTTCCCTGTCCCTTGTTTCCTTCCCATCTGGGAATGCATTAAAATTGATGGTCAGTCCGCTGCCTTGTGTTACATTGTTTTAAATGCCAGAGCCCCAGGGCAAAGAATAGGAAAAGGACTGGCAAACACTACTTTTAATAGCAGTTATATATATATACAAATAAGTCAAAAGCCATTGCAAATTATATTTAGGTTTAACTTGTCCTTGCAATATTTCCTGATTCCTGTTGCTGCACTGGACTGTGTTTATTTTCCTACTTTAGGTATTGATGATTTATTATAATAGGCAATCATAGTGTGGTCCATTCTGATACCCAGTGCTGATTTGTCCCCACACCCAGGCAGTAGTTATATCAAACTCATGGCGTCTCCCACCATTCCTCCTCACCTGCAAGTTGATTGGCTGTTGGTGGGAAATGTGTTTTCCAGCTGTTTAAAAGCCACTAACGATGAGGTTTAGTGTTCCAAGTACACAGAAGCCCAAACAGCCCCCCACTAGCCCACTAAAAAGTGACTATCTGGCATCTTACAGCAGCCCCTCTGGCATTTGCCAGAATCCACAGATTGCCAGTCCGGGCCTGGCTACAGGAGTTTTATAGCTAAAGAACAGCTGTCATTATGCTAACTGGGGATTTTCGTACTACTCAGTCTGGAACAGAAGCTCACCGCTGGTTGCCTATGGAGAACATGACTTTTCAGTGTATCAAAATGCACCCACAGTTTATTGCCTAATTTCTGGTTTTTTTTGTATTTTCTTTCATTGGCAGTTTTTTCAGCCTGTGTATGGCCACCTTTAGAGGCCCGTTCTAAGGACATAAACAACTAATAACCATTGCTAGGTACTTTCCATACAATAGCTAAATGGTTTATTCTGCATGGATTTAAAAGGACATTGCTTGCACATATTACGCAGGCCCCTTCAGAACTGCATCAGAACTTGTGCATCTTTATACTGTAGTGTCACAAATACATTAGCGCAACATCAGGCAGCCAAGTTCAGTGCTGGCAGAGAAACATTGCATTACTGTCATTAAATAGGATGTTTTTGGCATTTTTTTGGGAAGACGATGAGACTTCATATACAGGTCCTTAGTGCCACAGGAGCCCAGTTTAGGGAAACCCATGTATCCCGTTACAAACAGGAGCACAGTCTTTGCACCCACAGGACCTTCTGGATCAGCCCTTTAGGCCCATAATCCTGAATGTGAGGCTGGTCAGTTTCTCATACACCAGGAACATGAGTGCAGCAGTTAGCACAGTCTGTAAAAGCTTTGCTTCCAGTCCTTTGTATAGGCCCAGAATTCCCCATCGCCTGGAAAGAGACATGGCTGTTAGAAAAAATCATAACAAATCTTTACAAAAATCAGCACAGATCAAACCTATGAACCTGTGTTTCTGGTTTTTTTTTTTTTTTTTTTAGCATGTATTGTATGTATGTATGTATGTAAGTATGTATGTATGTATGTATGTATGTATGATTAACTTCAGCTGGCTCATACTGGAGGGTGCAGGAAGACTGGTTTCTCAGTCTGTGTATTGAGTGGATAGAGAGAAGAGGGGTCATTTACCCCCAGGGAGTGCAACTGTAAGAGTGTTCCTTAGTCCCCACTATCACTTGTGGGGCTTTCCCATGCCAGTGGACATTTTGAGTTTTATATACTATAGGTTGGTGTCATGGAAGTGTACCATAGCAGTATACATGTGTGCTTCGGGTGACACAGAGTGATGGCGCCACCCTATGGTCTGATGAAACTGACTCCTCCCCTGACACACACGGACGTATAACCATATCAGCTTGAGTTGCTGCATAACACAACAAAAAGCTTTATGCACTTGTAGCCTTGTGGGGGTTGAATTGAAAAACATTTTGGGTATTTAGCAGACTTCCAACCCAAATTCAGTGCATATTACACTAATGCAAATAATGGAATCTGACTATGTGGGTAGCACTGGCTGCATTGGGAATGGAACACAATACATACTTGACTCTTTGCTGAAGGAGATAGAGGACACTGCGCAAACTTCCTAGCGCCCGCTTCTCTGGATTTAGCTTTTCCTGTCCGAACTGCAAAGCAAAAACGTACATCAGTAACTAGCAGCAGTTCATTACATTACATGCCTCAGTACATTCTGCCAGCCAATCAGCACACAGCTCCATCAAGCAATCACTGAATGAGTGTGCATTTCCTTACCCTCAATACTGACTGGACAGTCTGCATTGGGTACGTCAAAGCTGTGGCAATGGCCTTCGCAATAGCACCAATCACAAACACCTCCATCGCTGTCAGCTTTTGGGAAAGACAGACAAAAAATGATTAACATTTTAGTTCTAAACAAAGAAACAGGCCAAATGCCGAAATACTAATACCGTAGCCCAAAAAAAGCACCCACACAAACTGTTTCAGTCTGTTCCAAGTGCATATAATCAGGACTAAAAAGGTGAAATCAGTATTGGCGTTAATGGTGAGTAAAACCTATTGCTGTTATGACAAAAGCAGGAGATGCTCACCTCTGGCTGCCCTTTCAGGAGCTGGCGCTTTAGTGCTTCATAGAACATGAATTGGATGGCTGGGTTAAAGACTAGCAGAAGGGAAGGAAAGGTGCCGTTCCAGAGAGCCATGACACCCTCCTCCCGCAGGATCCTTTGAAAGGCATCTATGACAGAGATCAGACTTCCATTAAAATGCATTTATTCATCATCGCTGCATGAGTCAGCCATATTGCCTTAGCTGTGTTCACAACAGGAACGAAGAATGACTGAAAAGGGAAACAGACATGCAGGTCTGGACTGGGATTCAAAATAAACCCTGGCAATTCAAGTACACAGAGTCCCAAACAGCCCCCCACCAGCCCAATAAATAGTGACTGTCTATGGCATCTTACAGCAGCCCCTCTGGCATTTGCCAGAATCTACAGACAGCCTGGGCCCGAAGCCATGCAACAAATCAGACTGGGCCACTGGAAGCTTTACTATTACATTGGCTAAACTATAACAAGGTTACCTTTGTTGCAACCCCATTAACAATTTGTTTCCCCACTTTAAATAAAGGGGGGGGGGGGGTGAATATCAGTAGAGAGATAGCAGGTACAAAAAAAGAAATGCCTGAGCATGATTGAGTAGTAACGCAGTATGGCTAATGGCTGAAATAAGCAAATGGGTCAGTGCATATTCCTCAGCCTACACTGTGTACTAGAGAAGGGGCACCACTAGAAGCAAATGGTACCGTGTACTAGAGAAGGGGCACCACTAGAAGCAAATGGTACCGTGTACTAGAGAAGGGGCACCACTAGAAGCAAATGGAACCGTGTACTAGAGAAGGGGCACCACTAGAAGCAAATGGTACCGTGTACTAGAGAAGGGGCACCACTAGAAGCAAATGGTACTGTTGCAAATGGCACCACTAGAATCCAGGATCTGGTAGCACAGTGATTCCAACCAGTGGCTCACAAGCAACATGTTGCTCACCAACCCATTGGATGTTGCTCTCAGTGGCCTCAAAGCAGGTGGTTATTTTTGAATTCCTCGCTTGAAGACATGCTTTAGTTGCATCAAAACCATGTGTACTGCCAAACAGAGCCTTCTGTTGTCTACCAATCCACATAAGGCTACCAATAGCTAAAAACACAACCCGTATATGGCTCCCCCAGGAACTGCATGTTTGTTTTGCTCTCCAACTTGAATGTGGCTCAAAAGGTGAAAAAGGTTGGGGACCCCTGCAGTAGCAAGTACAGAAAACTTTCTTCTCACCAAATATTCCTGTATACGTTGTTGGGACAATATCATCATTGCGGAACTTGGCCCCCTGCAGTTTCAGCCTTGTATTCACCACCCAGAGCGGTGTTGTTATCAGCACGTTTACAACCCCTGATGCAAGCAAAATAAATGGTTAGAAATAGGCCTGTTGTGCATGGGCAGCCCTACAGCACAGAAAAACAGTGGCCTGTTACAATGATGATTTATATAGACAGACAGACAGTGTATCATGGCATGAACTGGTTGGGTCATTACCAGCAATGAAGCCGATGGTAAGATCCTTCCCCGTGGTTGGAACGCTACCTTTTACCGACAGCGCCTTCAAGCTGCTAAATGTGTAGAAATAAACAAAGTTGGAGCAGCAGAGACTGGAGATGACTGGGAACCAACCTCGGTACGGAGCCAGTCTGCAAGGAAGTAAATAGAAATCATTAAATACAGCGCAGAGGCAGAAAGGTTTCATTACAGTTAGAACTCAGCGTTGGCTTCCCTTCCCTTTAGATATTAAAGGAACACTTACACATAATGTAAGTACTCATTAGATACACTGCTCCCAGCTAAGTAGCACAGGATCAAAATATCTGCTACTGAGTCCGTCTACCATATTTACTTTCTGCCTAAAAATTAACAAACCCAAAAAATTAGATTTCCCTTAAAGGGGTCGTTCACCTTTAAGTTAACTTTTAGTATGTTAAAGATTTGCCAATTCTAAGCAACTTTTCAATTGGTCTTCATTATTTACAGTGGCTTGCAAAAAGTGGGGTGTGCGTAATTATTCAGCCCCCTTTGGTCTGAGTGCAGTCAGTTGCCCATAGACATTGTCTGATGAGTGCTAATGACTAAATAGAGTGCACCTGTGTGTAATCTAATGTCAGTACAAATACAGCTGCTCTGTGACGGCCTCAGAGGTTGTCTAAGAGAATATTGGGAGCAACAACTCCATGAAGTCCAAAGAACACACCAGACAGGTCAGGGATAAAGTTATTGAGAAATTTAAAGCAGGTTTAGGCTACAAAAAGATTTCCAAAGCCTTGAACATCTCACGGAGCACTGTTCCACCGATCATTCAGAAATGGAAGGAGTATGGCACAACTGTAAACCTACCAAGACAAGGCTGTCCCCCTAAACCTACAGGCCGAACAAGGAGAGCGCTGATCAGAAATGCAGCCAAGAGGCCCATGGTGACTCTGGACGAGCTGCAGAGATCTACAGCTCAGGTGGGGGAATCTGTCCAGAGGACAACTATTAGTCGTGCACCGCACAAAGTTGGCCTTTATGGAAGAGTGGCAAGAAGAAAGCCATTGTTAACAGAAAACCATAAAAAGTCCCGTTTGCAGTTTGCCACAAGCCATGTGGGGGACACAGCAAACATGTGGAAGAAGGTGCTCTGGTCAGATGAGACCAAAATGGAACTTTTTGGCCAAAATGCAAAACGTTATGTGTGGCAGAAAACTAACACTGCACATCACTCTGAACACACCATCCCCACTGTCACATATGGTGGTGGCAGCATCATGCTCTGTGGGGGCTTCTCTTCAGCAGGGACAGGGAAGCTGGTCAGAGTTGATGAGAAGATGGATGGAGCCAAATACAGGGCAATCTTGGAAGAAAACCTCTTGGAGTCTGCAAAAGACTTGAGACTGGGGCGGAGGTTCACCTTCCAGCAGGACAACGACCCTAAACATAAAGCCAGGGCAACAATGGAATGGTTTAAAACAAAACATATCCTTGTGTTAGAATGGCCCAGTCAAAGTCCAGATCTAAATCCAATGGAGAATCTGTGGCAAGATCTGAAAACTGCTGTTCACAAACGCTGTCCATCTAATCTGACTGAGCTGGAGCTGTTGCTAGGGTAATTTGGATCCTAAAACCAGCGAACACCAAGTGCTCCGGACTAATTTGGATCCTAGCAATCAGATAACTGCTAAAATTCCAAATTAAAGAGCTGCTGAATAAAAACTGAAATAATTTAAAAACTACAAATAAGAAATGAAGACCAATTGCAAATTGTCTCAGAATATTACTCTTTACATCATACTAAAAGTGAACGACCTCTTTAAACAACCCAAGGTTAATTTGAGTACTGTGTGACTGGCACAGCTAGTTTACCTTAGGAGATATTGCTGGAAATTTCAAGAGAAGGGTTGAACCCATCGATAAGGTGATCTAGTTAGGGAAACACAAGCATCTGTACAAGGGGGAGCTGCACTTTTTAAATCAGTGATTCTTAACCCATGGATCAGGACCCAGAATTGGGTGCTTGTGCTGCTTCTGTTGGACCTGTATGACCCTCTGTAGCACAGTGAATGTTCTACACCAGTAGCCAATAATAATTACATAGGGTGCATAATTAACATTCTAGCAACTCTTTGTGGCCACAAAGCTAAGTCACAACCCCATAATCACCTATTATTATTATTAAAGGTTACTAAAGCTAAAAGAGATACTGTATAAGGCACTTACACTCCCTCCTCGCGCATGATCTCTAGCAGGACGGCCGGGGTGGAACGGGACTTCCTTTTGTCATCCACTGGAACAAGAAGAGAAATGAGGGAATTTTCTGCCAAATTGCATAGATGGACCCTGATCTCCATATTCATTTGATAAGCCAAGCTTGCATAGTGCATTATGTTTGTTATTGCTACTACAGATGTGAATGGGCATCCAATCTACTATATACAGTGGTGTGAAAAACTATTTGCCCCCTTCCTGATTTCTTATTCTTTTGCATGTTTGTCACACAAAATGTTTCTGATCATCAAACACATTTAACTATTAGTCAAAGATAACACAAGTAAACACAAAATGCAGTTTTTAAATGAGGGTTTTTATTATTTAGGGAGAAAAAAAATCCAAACCTACATGGCCCTGTGTGAAAAAGTAATTGCCCCCTGAACCTAATAACTGGTTGGGCCACCCTTAGCAGCAATAACTGCAATCAAGCGTTTGCGATAACTTGCAACGAGTCTTTTACAGCGCTCTGGAGGAATTTTGGCCCACTCATCTTTGCAGAATTGTTGTAATTCAGCTTTATTTGAGGGTTTTCTAGCATGAACCGCCTTTTTTAAGGTCATGCCACAACATCTCAATAGGCTTCAGGTCAGGACTTTGACTAGGCCACTCCAAAGTCTTCATTTTGTTTTTCTTCAGCCATTCAGAGGTGGATTTGCTGGTGTGTTTTGGGTCATTGTCCTGCTGTAGCACCCAAGATCGCTTCAGCTTGAGTTGACGAACAGATGGCCGGACATTCTCCTTCAGGATTTTTTGGTAGACAGTAGAATTCATGGTTCCATCTATCACAGCAAGCCTTCCAGGTCCTGAAGCAGCAAAACAACCCCAGACCATCACACTACCGCCACCATATTTTACTGTTGGTATGATGTTCTGGCATAATAGTTTTAACTTAAAACTACCAAAGAATGTGGTTTGTTTTGAACTGGTAAAGTTGCTGTTCCTGATTTTTATGCCAGCTATTACTATCCAGCCACTTGTTTAAAAAAAAATAAACAAAACATTGTTGTTTTCATTGTGTTTGTCTTTTGCTTTAATTGGGCAATACAGTAGAGTGTTGGCTTCCTAGCCAGTAGTTCTGTGGTTAAATGACATGTATGTCTCCTTCCTTTCCTTCAATGAATGTATAAAATACATTAGCATATTAAAAACAAAGGAGTTGGAGTCGTGGAGTCGGAAGTATCAGAAACTGAGGAGTCGGAGTCGGAAATATCAGAAACTGAGGAGTCGGAGTCAGAGAATTTATCTACCGACTCCACAGCCCTGATTTTTAGCAAGTAAGAAAATGTTTCTTTCAGAGACAAACTGGTGAGGTTTCAGGGGCTTTTTTGCCTTCGTTTGGATCTTCGTTTTGGATCGTTTGGTTCCATTTTGCCTATTTTTAGCTGGTTCAGAGGAAGGAAAACACCCTCTAACAAGCCTCTCCATCTGCATTTCTTAACCTCCCCTACTATATAAAAATGTCCTATGTAACTGTAGATAAACTGTAGATAAAACACATCTGACGTAACAGGAATGTACAACAGAAGACATAACAAGGGAAAAGTGATATAAAGTATGGTTAACTGGTCTACATGAAGGGTAGCTTATAGAATCAATAGCTGAATTACCTATATCAGTGCTGTCCAACTTCTGTTGTACCGAGGGCCGGAATTTTTCTGACCTGCATGGTGGAGGGCCGATAATGGAAGCCAGTTTTTACCACTCCCCTTTTTGAAACCGCACCCACTTGAAACCACACCCATGTTATCACATGACCATACCCATATTAATGGTTGTAGTACAGCAAAAACCTGCCATACTCTGCCTGCCTGTGTGCCATACTTGGCTGGTTTGCGCCATACTTGGCCTGTGTGTGCCATACTCTGCCTGCCCTACCCTGCCTGTGTGTTCCATACTCTGCCTTCCCTACCCTGCCTGCGTGTGCCATACTTTCACTGTGTTTGCCATTCTTGGCTGGTTTGTGCCATACTTGGCCTGTGTGTGCCATACTCTGCCTGCCCTACCCTGCCTGTGTGTTCCATACTCTGCCTTCCCTACCCTGCCTGCGTGTGCCATACTTTCACTGTGTGTGCCATTCTTGGCTGGTTTGTGCCATACTTGGCCTGTGTGTGCCATACTCTGCCTGTGTGTGCCATACTCTGCCTGTGTGTGCCATACTCTGCCTTCCCTACCCTGCCTCTGTGTGCCATACTCTGCTTGCCCTATGATGCCTGTGTGTATGGCACACACAGGCAGCCTACAGTGACACAATGCTGGCACTGCTCCTACAGTCTGCACAATAACTATATATTAAAAAACTTTATAATTGCAGTACCACCTCAGTATATGTTCTTTTTGTAGTGTGCAGGGATTATTTGTGGGTTTCTACTGCTCCTGAGGTGTGAACAGGGGAACAATGGGGGTGATTACAGCCTGAGCCTGAGGTGTGAACACTGCAGGGGGTGAACAGTGCAGAAACTAAAAGGTGTGAACAACACAGGGGATTACATTTTTAAACAATACAGAGGGATTACAGCCTGAATCTGAGGTGAGAACCATGCAGGGGGGGCAGTTAATCACAGTACTGATACCATTTAAAGCTTACACAAGAGTAAGCCATCAAAGCAGCCAGACAGGTGGGGGGCCACACAGAGGGGGGTCGCGGGCCGCCAGTTGGACAGCACTGACCTATATTATAGAAAACCCTTCCCTTAATCTGAAGAATTTACAGGAAACAGAAGAAAACCCCATCCATTACCTTGCAGCCGGAGCCGTGCTGTGTCCAGGGGATAGAATAGAGTCATTGCAGCCACACTGCCCTGAGAAATAGATGGAAAGATAGAAACAAATCACAGTTATAGGGTGGGATCAAAAGGGTAGAGCTCCAGAATGCAGTTATATAGGATGTGGGAAAAAGACAGTTTACTCAGGCCAAAGTGGGTCCTTGCAAGTAATTACTATACACTATTACTATACACAAAGCTTCTGTGCACACTATATGTGAGCCTGTGCAGAGCTTAGTGGGAACATTGCCATGCGGACTGCTGTCTTACTGACTAACCCACTACAGGTCAGATTTGCCAAGGGTCCTAACCAGAAGGATAGTAATGGAGGTTTCATTTATATGTTAAAAGATGGTAGAAGAGGGATTTTGATTCTCAGTCCTGGTGCATTTCCACCCAATGATCTCAGGCCAAACGCTTTTGTGGTCAGTGGCTGCACCAATAAACGCAATGGGATACAGCAGTGTTCAAATACCACAATGCTCCACATGGCAAATCATGCAGACTAAACTGACAAATCACTGACAAATGTAAGAGTGTATGAATGGCTGCAAGCAAGCCGCTAGCAAATATCCTGGCTATAAAACCGGCGCCACAGGACGAGTGTAATGAGCTAAAGCTCTGCTTGTGAGCTGCACACAGTGGTACGGTTACCTGGATATACTTGTACGTGATTGTGTGTGTTTAAAGCTGCAATATGAGTTGTATTTCTGCATGTGGCACTTGTGCCAAGCACTGGAAATCACACCAAAAGCACTTGAAAAACTTTCAGCATAGTTGCATTTGTTTTGTATAGAAGTCTGCATTCATTTTAACGCAATGCCCCCAACAAAAAAATGGCAATTCCACTCAAAACTGCTCTATGCTCACTGCACTTGCAGTCACAAATGACCCCTTATATTTACAGACTTCTAACTTACAAATTGCCAGTCAGCCTGCCTGTGCTTTGGGCTCTGGCACTATCAGGCTGTTCCAACACTGTCTGAACATTTATGGATGAGCGTGACATCACAAACATGGAGAATCACTCCAGGCAGGTCCCTACAAGCTACTGTGACATTGCCAGAAGTGTGTCCCAAGTGTGAAAGACTTGCTAAATGGCACACAAGCATAAACTTGCAGGAAATGCACACCCGGGGTACAAACACACACACCTCCCGCCCTCTTCCCCTTTAAAAGTATAAGATTTTCTAAAGGGTTGTTTTGAGTTTTTTCTCCCTTTCTCCATTATCGTTCTCTCATTTATCCATCAGTTTCCTCAACTGAATATCACAAATAGGAAATGCAGTGATCAAAGCTCATTTAGAAAAAAACTTAATTTTCACATCTCTTATTCAAATGGCGATTAGTAATTTGTCTAAAAAATGAAGAAAGCGCAGAACTATGCGGCAGCTCTGAATGCTGAGAGTCACCAGTGGAAGCTCCAGGGGAGGAGGAGATTTTTGATTTGGGAAGGCAGTAGCCTTCTATGGGGCTGCTTATAACTATTTGCTTATACAAGGTCTAAACCTCCATAATCTTTAATTAGTCTCCACATTTAAGGAGCTCAGATGTGTATGCGCTGTTAACCACAAAGTATTGGTACAAAACACCTTCTCAAGTCACACGGAGACGGTAGACCTGTTGGTTCAGATTTAGATTTAGAAGGCAGGAAGCACAACCCCAGGGATCCTCCTGTGATGCTGATTGTGACTATTCAACAAACATTCTTACCCAATAAATAATGCAAATGATGGGAGGAAATTGTCTTTCAGCTGCAACTAGACTTTATGAGAAAACATAAAGAAACTACTTGGGCACAACTGAGGCATCAGTAGTAGAAACTGTTATACTGTTAGGCTGTGGGACCTCACTGAATTCTGCCTTATAGACTATATTTAAATACAAATGTATTACCATATTTTATAAGGTTATTATATTACATGGCATCTCACAGACACTTAATAAATACAAATTGCTGGGATGGCTTTTAGGTAAATGTAAACAGAGTGGCTCTTTAAGCTACATTTCTAGTCATTTCTAGTGAGGTGACCTGGTGGCCTTATTATTTTACTTTCTTGCACCCCCAACATATCCTGTGTGTGCTCAGCTCTGAAGGGAACGACTGTAGGACTTATTCACACAATTATGGACAGAAACAAAGAGAGAGAAGTAGACACAGTCAGGATACCCCCCTTTCAACATCAGCTGAATAAATAGGTTTTCTGCTTAATTATACCTTTTACCTATTGTTTTAATTCATTAATATCTTTGGTCTCTGTTATTTCTGGCACTAAACAAGAATGTGAAGCCAGTTTCACTTCCTGAAGACCTTCATGGGAGCTAATAAAATGAATTACTGGTCCACTAAGAAGCCCCTGATAATGAGCTGGGAGTAACACCACTCCATTCATGCAGTTGCATTGTGGCCAGTGCTTTGCCCTTGTGGGATAAACAAAAGAATATAAGCATCATAACACTTTGTACATGACAGGGTTATTTTAAAGGGAAAGGTGATTTTTAGACACAGTGTTTAAAGGGGAAGTTTACTTCAAAATGATCTTTTGGTATGATGAGGACAATGGCACTGGCATTTCGAATACACAGAGGCCCAAGCAGCCCCACCATATAATGACTGCCTGTGGCATCTTACAGCAGCCCCTCTGGCATTTGCCAGAACCCACAGACTGCCAGTTGGGGTTTGCTGTAAGACCATCTGCAACTACAATAATAATAATACAAAAATGAAGGCTTATAATCAGTTACTGGGCTGATAAATAGCATGGAAATGTGGGTTTGGGTAGAATGGAAAGTCAGACAGAATAAACTACCAAACTGAAATGAAAGTACAAAGAGTGAAACAAACTTGTCACAGTGTATTATACAAAATCCCAGTGGAACAGACAGACTAACCCTGAATCAGTGCCACGTATGTGCCAAGCCTGTATGTACATGATGTACGTGCGGTGACACACACCATATGTTTGGGGGTTTTACCCATCACTATTACTCCTTAATCATTAGATCAACATCACGTTGTCTTTCCATACTCACCACCGCTCCGGATACTGCATGGACCAAACTCTCGTATGTGAACACCGACAACAGAGCAGACTCCAAACCCCCCATCTCCGAACCCTTCTGTATCTCTTCTTGCTTTAGCATCGTAATTGCAGCCTTAATATTACCTGCTACTAGTCACTCCCTATCCGGGTGTCACAGCACTTCCGCGTTCCACGCCCTGCTATTGGGTTGCGTTCCAAACAAATTTCCAGCATATAAAACCCCGCCCATGCGTGCCAGTGCATGCGTTCCAAATACAGGAAGCGTCGCACCTTGCGTTCTGGTTTCCATTCGTACTTACCAATCACAGTCAAGCTTTGTATTAGTCCAAGCCTCACTTCTATGATTTCATCCTGATTTGAAACCTCGTTTTGTAAGCCTGTAAAAAAATCAGATTTCTTTTCTGTATGAGGTAGGTTGCTGGCAAGCGTCCGTAAAATATATGTGTAATTATCCTTCGCCTGACGTAATACTTGCAGTGAATGATCATCATAAAGTTCCTGAGCCAGTAGCGCTTACACTCTGGTCAGTTCCATCAGGGGTCACTTACCTTCTGCATATTTTTTGGGGTGAGAAGGAAACAAGAGAAAATAGTGTATTTCTACTAAAGTGCAGGAATCCAACTGTTTTTAAGGGCTTGAATACTTATAATTTACAGTGTCATGTAGACAGTGATATTCTGAGACAATTTGCAGTTGGTCTTTGGTTAGCAGCCCTCTTGTTTGGAATTTTAGCAGCTATCTGGTTGCTAGGGTTCAGTTTGTCCTGACAACCAGACAGTGGTCTGGAAAAAGAGAGACTAGAATAAGGGCCTGAATAAAGAGTCACAAATGGTAACATTAAAATTGCAGCCTCACAGAGAAATTATTTTTTGGCTTCAGGGCCAGTGACCTACAACAAAACAGCATTTTAAAGGGGACCTGTCACCCTAAGTAATAATGCCATATCCTTTTCTATCATGTTAGTTGAGCAAAATAAACTTTGCTTACACTGTATAAATTATTTTTTTTCCCCTTCAGTCTTGGAATTCACAATCACAGTAAGCAGGCAGTCACTATTTTGTCAAGCTTTGTATCACCCCAAAATGTTATGCATTTGACATCTGATATCTAAGAAGTGCTGAATGCAGGCCCGGATTTGTGGCAAGCCCACAAAGGCCCGGGCCTAGGGCGGCAGGTATTTGGGGGTGGCATGCCACCCAGCCCCACCAGAATATTGTGCCCGCATACGGAACAATGGAGAGGGGATGCGTCCTCTCCCCACTGCTCCTTATGACTTAAGTGGCGCGCATTCCGCGATCGAAATGGGTGGGCAGCAGATCAAGGGGGGCCTTGGGGCACCCAATTCAGAAATCCGGCCCTGGCTAAATGGAAAGTTAAAGTAACTGTAACTAAAAACCTGAGCTGTCATTCATATATTGCCTGCCTCACCTTTTTCTTTTTTTGAAAGGTGCATTTTATCAATTTTTATACAAACAAAAACATAAAATAACACATTTTACAATGCAATAAGGAAAACACACAAGTCTTTCTTTTCCAGGTCTATCTCTAAAGTTTGTTACAAACAGTAAAGGGATAGGTATGACATTACAGAGTGTGAACGTGAGTCTGGCAGTGGTTCCAGCATATTGGATCCGTCACCCTACTGAACTAGGTATTCAGGATGTGGCAGAAAAAGGTGGGAAGACATCGGGGGTCTTACAATGTAACTGGGAGTGGAATCCTTCAGTTTCCCTCTAGGTCACACCAAGGGCCCCAAACTTTGTCAAATTTATCAGGTGCACCCCTAGTCTCATATGTGAGTTTATACAGAGGAGCAACAGTATTCACTAGATTCTTCCAGGCTGTGATGGTGGGCAGGGTAAGGCCCATCCAATGCATTGCAACTGTTTTTTTTGCATAGAACAACAGTATTCTGTAGCGTGCCCGGAAACTATTTTAAGCAATTATACTGTCTAGGACTCCTAGCAAGCAGGTTTCGGGAGCAGTCACAGTAGGGAAGGCTAAGTTATTCAGTAGGTATTTAGTCACCGCTGACCAGAACTTAGCGATATGGGGACATGACCAGATCATGTGAAAAGGTTAGCAGGGCTTGCTGCCTCACCTGTATGTCTCAGGCATAGAGGCGGGGCTGGCAATATATGATTGACAGCTCAGATTTTAAAATACATTTTGCCAAGTATAGTACATTTTAACATACTAAAAGTCAAATTAAAAGTGAACCAGCACTTTAAGAATAACCTTTGGACTCCCAGCAATTATAGAACTATATATCTGAGGCTGCATTCCTGCTCAAGGTAAAGTTCCCATATTGACGTTTTAGCTTTAGTTCTATGCTATATTATGGTGGTGGATATTGAGGCTCATGTACAACTTAAAGGGGAACATAATTTCAAGCAACTTTGCAACATGCATTAATTAAAAAATACACAGCCTTTTCATGCTTTGTAATGGAATACTATGGTTTGGAACAGTTCCTAAAGCCTGGCCCCCTGTTCTGCTGATCTGGCTGACTTTGGGACACAAAAAAGAAAAAAAAATGTAACAGTAGTCGACTGTCCTCATCCTGCCTTCTGCCTGCATCCTCCCAATCCCACAATTCCCTGCACATATGATGTCAATAAGGAAGGGAACATTACAATGCAATGCATTGTGGGTTATGTAGTTCCTGGGTGCTGTCTGTAAGCTGTGGAGAAGTAACTGAGAAGTAATTTGTAACCTCAGTGTTTTAGTCCCTTCTTCCCTGCCAGGATTTCAAATGATGCAGAAAGAGAAGAACTGTTTTGCAGCTGGATTTCAGCATATAAAATGGTATTTATTTATACTTCCTGAAGGAACAGATTACAGTAATAGGTATATTAGGGGTTTCTGTGGGGCTCTCCAACATATTTTGGGTTGGAATCCAGAGTTCCCTTTTAACAAGCAGACAACACTCAGCTTTAGGCTAAGGACCCACAAAGCAAGTTAGCTGCCCGCGATAGATCACCACTAGTGACACGCGACAGCACTGCTGGTAGTGACTGCCATTTATATCTATGGTAGGCTGGTGCATCAGTAACAGATGTTTCTCAACTGGCAGAGATACACTGGGAGAGCAAATGCCTTGTGTACCATGTTAATTATCCTGTGACTGCTGCCTACCCAGTATACATTTAGAGAGAGAGAGAGAGAGAGAGAAAAAGAGAAAAATGATTGTTGTTTGTGACAAGATACATATTTATAAGCATATTGGTAATATTTAGCACACAGCATAAGTGACATATTGGTGATAATTTGTATGTTTGTTTTTTCAGGAAATGAGCATTGCTGAAATAATTTGGTGATATCGCTGGGAGGAAAGGGAGTGCTGCTGTCAGAGTCCTTTATAAAGAAACACTCCTAGGGATTTAGCCAAGCATTTAGCTAAAGCTTTGCAAGGAAGGAAAGTTCCTGTTGCTGCATTTTGCAATGTCGTTAAGGTTTGGCCAGCACCTTATTAAACCATCCGTTATTTTCTTTAGATCTGAACTCTCTTTTGCTCTGGTGAACAGAAAGCCAGTTGTACCAGGTCATGTACTAGTCTGTCCACTGCGTCCCGCAAACCGCTTTCGAGAACTAAGGCCAGAAGAAGTCAGTGACCTGTTTACAACTGTCCAGAAAGTGGCCAGCGTAGTGGAAACCCATTTTGGTGGTAGCTCCCTTACTATCTCTATCCAAGATGGCCCAGAAGCAGGACAAACCGTTCAGCACGTCCACGTGCACATCCTGCCACGGAAAGCAGGAGATTTTAAAAGGAATGATAAGATTTATGAGGAGCTGCAGGACCATGACAGCAAAGGGCAGGATACTCCAGATAAATGGAGATCTGAGGAAGAGATGGAAAAAGAGGCAGCTGCACTCAGGGAATGCTTCTAGTTGAGCCATTCAGGTGCTCATTGGATGTTTTTTTTTTCTTTTCTCTGAGTCTGTTCATATAACAAGGGATGCAGCGATCGTTAGTTAGCAAATAATTTAAATAGTACAGTAGATTCTGGCAAAAACTGAACTAAAAATAAACTTTGTAAAAGTCATATTATTGTATTTGTCTTTTATCCAACCTGTCATCCAGAAGTTATAATATATCTTTTCTTTTATCTTCCACTATGTTCTGTTTTGGTGTTAGAGCTAAACTCTATAAGAGATTTTGTTGGATGGTGTCGGCTCAACAGAACGCATCCTACAAGTTCTAGCTGCATGGATCAAAATACAATGGGACTGATAGCAATCCTTTCATGTATTTTACACACCAAATTTTTCTAACTGGCACAACTTGCCTGTAGGAAGAACACTGCATGCTGTTGTCTTCATCTGACAAGATAAAATCTGATGGTGTCGGACAGCCTTTTTTTCTCATTAAAATACAGTGACTGTCAGATGTAGAACCACTAACAAAAGACACCGTGTGACTTTACATTAAAGGAAAAGTAACACTAACATTTTTTTTAAGTAAAAAAGGCTATTCTACCCTGCATCAATAACTGCCCTATCCTGCAAACCACTTAGTATTTTAAATGCTTTAATAGAAAATACCTGCTAAAACTTGGCTTCCTGTCAATTGAACAACGGCGAAGAAAGGAGCAGCAACCACTATGCGACGATCGATTGATCAAGCCTAGCCTTCTTTCTGTATAGGAAGTAGTTCAATTGACAGGAAGCCAAGTTTTAGCAGGTATTTTCTATTAAAGCATTTAAAATACTGAGTGGTTTGCAGGATAGGGCAGTTATTGGTGCAGGGTAGAATAGTTTTTTTTTTTTACTTAAAAAAATTGTGTTACATTTCCTTTAAAGCTGTGGAGATCAGATTTTCTTGGATCCTACAAAATCTTGTGTTGTTGCATGACTGAATCAGATAAAATCTGACCCACAAAATCTGATTTAAATCTCCCATGGAGTTTAGCCCTTAAGCTGGCCATACAGGTACTGATAAAATTGTACATAACCTAGTCTCGTACGATTTTTGGACCGTGTGTCGGCTCAAAATTATTGTCTCAATAATTTTCTAACCATGCCGATTGATCATTTAGACAATCAGTCAAGTAAGAAAATTGCAGTTGCATAATGATAAAATCGGGCTATAACATACTGAAGCCATTTATAACCCATTAGGCATCTCACTTGACAGACCCCAACATGAATCACAAGGCAGGTTTAGCTTTAAGCTCTGAATCTAGGATCACCAGCTCAGGTTGCTGAGAAACCATTACCTCTCTGCTCATCATACATCAAAAACTATAATACCAATGGGCTAAAATAAATAAATGCTAGATACTCAGCCGTATTAGTGCAGGCGTGGCTGAGCAATATGTCTGATATACTTCTTAGGGCTCTGGCACACGGGGAATCTCCCCGTGTGCCAGAGCCCTTACAGCACAACCATATTTGCATTACAGCTGCACAAAGGAACTTTGGCCACAAACCAAGGGAGGCAATCTGGGTGCAACCCATATAGTACTAGCACACCATCACCTGTTGTCTGGCAGAGTAACTGGCAGGCAGACTCGCTTCAAGAAGAAGCAGGAAGAGACTTCATTGGATTGGTACAGTAAAACTGCAATAAACTTTTTTTTTATTATCATTTTAAATTGAGCCACCCAGTTTTCAAAAACCGGCCCTGCAACAGTTTGGGAATATGTGCAAGCAGGATACAGGCAAACTGTATTAGTCAGCTTTTTGTAAGAATTGCTAAGGCGCAGTTTGTCCTTTGGTGGAATAGTGTAACCAGCCAATTTGTCCACCGGCCCGCAAAAGAAAGTGTAAGTCAGATCATGATGGCCATAATGTTCTGTAGTATTGCAGCTAATTAGTCACGTACAAAAGCAGACAAATTGTGCAATAAATACAGAATATTGCTGGTATGTGTTCAGCTTTAACCCTTCACAGATAACAGGAGATAATTACACACCCAGCTCTCCATACATTTCCAACCTGCAGTTGGCATTTGGCCAGCCTGATTGGTAAATATGTAAATCTGCTCATTCAGTATCAACCCCATCAATGCATTTATCAGTCACTTTGAGCTTGCACCAGCATTAGAAAGTGAACACACACCTGACTGTAATATGTTTTTTTGGCATTGACCCATGGAAGGGCTGATGCACAAAGTGGTCTGTCCCTCAGCATAACCATTGTCCATATAGGACCTTACAGGCTTTACACCCTGCCTCTACCACCTCCAGTGTTCTGGCCTCTTGGAGGGCCCAGCCCTGCAGGCGGTGAGCCATCGGCCTAAAGCATCTTCAGACAACACCTATGGATAGTTAGTACAGCTCACACATATTTATACCCTCCATTTTCACTCCCACACTTGCCATCCCTGTGTCAAACGTACTTTTTTTTTTTTTTTTGAAGGCAGAAAATGTAATGACATGTCATTTTGGCCAGCTGGAGGCATATTTATATAGCAAAATGTAACTGAATTCAGCAAATTAATAAAAATATAAACATTTTCCAGTTTTTGCAATACTTTTAAATGGCTTGTTATATAGAAGTCATTAGTGAAAGGAGGCTGTGCGCGGGCAGGTTTGGAATGGGAGGGGTATCATAACCTTTATAATTCAGGCTGAGAGGTGAAATGGACTTTATTTAGAAAATCCAGTGAAACCTCAGGCTTTAGAAGGGGTACATACAGATTCCATCTTTTGCTGTCAGATCACTTGCTTTGGACATGGTGCCCAACTGGAGGGAAAATGGTAAATCAGCCAAGTGCTTTTATTGCCCTAATTTTGTTACAGTGCCAGTATACAGTATATTTAGATAAATAGGACTGCATCTCCAGAATGGGACAGAATTTTCCTATAAAACACAAACTCCTTCCAGACAAGCTAGTAAAAAAAAAAAAAAAAAAAAAAATTAAACCTCCATCTCTCTAAACTCCTTATTTGCCATAGGAATAAATGCTGAATGCTGGCTGTTTTCTGTGGTACTGCAGCAATCACATCAGAGGGTAACAAGGGAGAAGAGGATATAGCAGGCCACACCGGGGTGATAATGGATATGGCCCAACCGTTGTTGGCTTTATTCCTGTATTGCTTATTCTCCTCAGCAGATTATGCACTTCCCCCAAATTTACTTGACAGTTTGGTGATTAGGTTCATCACCTTGGGGTTGTTCTGATACTTGGACATATTGGCTGGGTTTTGAGCTACATCTTGAAATGCAGCCATCACCTCAGGGTCCTGGTGAGAAAAGGAAAGATGTTACTTTCATTGTACATAATCATTGCACATATTAATACTTGGAACTAAATTGCAGACCCTTACCTGCATGGCTGCCAGCACTTCTGGATCTGATAAAATTTCACTGACCCCTGGCATTCCGCCCATTCCTCCCATGCCAGGCATTCCGCCCATTCCTCCCATGCCAGGCATTCCGCCCATTCCTCCCATGCCAGGCATTCCGCCCATTCCTCCCATGCCAGGCATTCCACCAGGGAACCCACCTATAAAATACACAGAAGTCACAGACAGGAAATTTATTACATCATTTACAAGGATTATGTCACATGGGGCAATTTGTCTGCTGCTGCCATCCAGCAGAATACAGCTGCACACAAAATGACACTCTCAGCCTGTCATCGCTTCTACTGCCAGTGAATGAAAAGGTGTCCTACTGGATGCATAGGGAACAGTGGCTGATGGGCCTTGGATACCAAACAGGGGAGAATGGCATTTAGTCTACTACTGTTTTCCTGGCAGTGATGGACAAAAAAGCCCAGTGAGCGATGAACCTAATAACTTCTGTTCTATACCCAAACATTTTTGCCAAGAAAAGTGCACCTGTAGCAAGTTCTTTGCCTACAACCTATTTCTCTTTCCTATAGTCAGTGAAGGTCATGTTAACTCTCCTGTAAACTTGTAAAAAGGATTTTACAGATAAGACAAAAATCTCTCATTCTCTTTCATTTCAGAGGGACACAGGCAGAAGAGGGGTTACAAGGCCTTCAAGTGCCTATATGTCCCCCTTTTAAAGATTTTTTTCTCTCTTCAAAAAAAACTCTTTTTTGTATCCTTGATAGTGTAAATAAATATGGTTTGTATCCTGTTCTAGTTATTAAAAATATATTTTTGTTGTCCATTATAAAGTACTAATGGATCCATGCTTTGTTACCCTATTTCCCCATGGAATCAGGAATGTAGCCCTACACAAACAACCTGTTCCCTTTCTCCAGCACCTGTGTCTTAGGTTGACTAATAAGAGTAAGGGGCATTTTTCTGAGGGCTTAAAAGGAGAAAGAAACTTAAAAATCACTGGGGGTGCCAAATGTTAGCCCCCACTCAGTGATTGTAATCGCTTAGCCTTTTACCCTGGGCTGCCACCCCTGTTAGGAGAAAACCGCACCAGCTGGGGTAGCTGTGAGACAATAATCCTCTTCCTTCCTCACGGCAGAGAGTGAAAAGCCGAAAAAGCCAGCTCTTTCACTTTACCGAGCATGCACTGGCCCCAGAATTGCGAAGATTGAAGGAAGAGGATCGCTGGCTCGCAGCTACCCCTTGGCTGGTGCGGTTTTCTCCTAACAGGAACACCAGCCCAGGGTAAAAGGGTATGCAATTACAATCACTGGGGGTGGGGAGGGGGTTGCCTAACATTTGGCACCCCTCAGTGATTTTTACCTTTCCTTCTCCTTTAAGGCTAATAGCAAAGGGGTTGTTTTCTCTGCTATGTATAAATGTACCTGACATATACTGTTAAAAAATGGGACTCCGTGCCTGCATAGAGAAACCCACATTGCAAAGAGTGGGATAAATACAGTAACTGGTAGAAATGATACAGAATTGATTATATTTAGACAGATTGTTATATGTATGAGAAGAAGCTCACATTAAAACTTTATGTCTGCAAGAATTCCCCTTTAATTGGCTAGCTTATTTTACGTCATATTCAGATACAAAACAGCAAGACAGAAATGCAGCCAAACCCTATAAAGCCTATAAGCAGGTTTAATTAAGGGGAAGTAGGAGGCAAAGTAAACAGTGAGTTATGGGACTGCAGTAGAGCTGCGAGTGTATTTTCAACATGGATATTTCTACAGCTGCTCAAACACTGCCGTCATGTATTGGAGGTATGGTGTTTGCCCTTACTGCACATTAAGGCACATAAGATTACGTAGGAAATGTTATCCTTCGGCAAATTTAGGGCCTCAAATGTTATGCCACAGTTTGGCGTTGCTTGCATACCTAGTTTTTCATATGAATATTCTCATGTTTGTTTTTCAACTAATGTCACATTCTAGAAGGCACAACCAAGAGATAACATAGTGATGCACTTGAGAATGAACCTAGAGGCAGTATTGTAGTAGTTTTGTCTTAGCTGACCTTCAAACTAGTAAGAAATGTACCTGGGAATCCACCAAACTGTGCTCCTGCCTGACGCCGAGCCTCTTCTTCCTATAAATCCAGAGGGGAGGTTAGTTAAAGAATGTATGTCAAATAGATGCTACAGGTCTAATACAAAGATTCTCACTCACTCTTTGTGCTTTCTCATGTTCCTCTTTGGCTTTCTTCAGACGTTCCTTTCTCTCATTAATTTCCCTTTCCTCACGCTTACGCTCATATTTTCTCCGATGCTCGGCAATCTTATTAGCCTAAAATCATTTAGCAAAAACAGCAGGTTATTCACATAAAAAGGTAGAAGGACTGGGAGTTTATATTTAAATCTACATGAGCGGCACTGATATAGGCACCATGAGCTCTCGCTGTGTTACACACTGCAACTTTCAGAATTCCATAAATAGTCTAATTAATGGATGATACTTGGTGGCGCTGACCTTCTAGAACATATGGAGTGCTTATCCCTAACACTAGATCATAGGTTACCTAAAGAAAAACAAAAGCCGCACACGTGAACAGCTAAGAATCCCAAATCTGCCCCATTTTCGTTACCATTTGAAAAAAAACACATGCATCTGGCACTGGTGAATCTCCCCATGTAACCGATCAAAAACACTGAGCATGCCCAGCTGAACCCATGTCCAGGTCAGTTTCAACTGAGTTACAGTGTCAGTAACCTACTTTAGAGGTGTGAGATGGCCTTAAATGGTGCCCTTGCTGCATTACTTGACTTTTTTTAATTGGTAATGAAAAAAGGGCATATCTAGGGGGGCAAAATGACGCAGATTGGGAGGGCTGTCCACAAATTCTTGGTTTTATGCAAGGCTTTACTTCTCCTTTATCGATTTTCCCATAATCCAACATGAAAAATGTGGATAGATAGAGGGCCTGTTTAAAAGCAGGAGGACAAGCACATCCACTCTATAATCAAACTGTGTAATTCCATGAAAGAATACTACGTTTTTAATTACATATACAGTTCAGAGAGTATTTGATTATTGGGCAAGAATTCAATAGTCACTTACCCGTGGTTGCACTTCCTTCAGCATAGCGCTTGCATCCTCATCATAATCCAGCTTACATGCCATGGCTAGGTCGTGGGCTGAATCTTCCCAGTGTCCTAAAAGTCTATTTAACAAGAGACAGAAGAAAATAAAAGGACTTTATACGATTAATATGGAATTTCTATGGCCCTGATTTATACATTCCCATGGGCTCTCTGACTGGGCATGTCCTCTATCTCCAAGAGCCACTTAAGTTATTTATGTTCAAAACTAGGCTGTTTTCCATTTGTGGATTTTATATTATCCACTGTTCTATTCAATCAGCAGTATGTACAACAGTGACTCGTGAGCAACATGTGGCTCACCGACCCTTTGGATGTTGCTCCCAGCGGCCTTTAAGGCGTTGCTTATTTTTGAATTCTGGCCATGGAAGCAAGTTTTGGCTGTATAAAAACCAGGTGTACCGCCAAACAGTATTCTATAGGCTGCCAGTCAACACAGGGGCTACCAAATAGCTATTCACAGCCAGCCCTTATTTCTTATCCCGAGAAACTCTTTTCATGCTTGTGTTGCTCCCCAACTCTTTTTACATTTAAATGTAGCTGTCAGGTCAAAAAGGTTGGGGATCCCTGATATAGAGTCAGCATGCCAATTACATGTCTGCAGGAAAATGCAAGCATTAATCAGTGACATTTACAACATATAGGTAAAGAAACCATGAAAAACTAATTTTCATTCATTTTTGCTCAATAAATCACAACTTTTTTGAATTTTCATGTAATAAGTATTATATTAGTAAATGGCCCCTCAGTGTCTAGGTTCAGTGGAAAAGTGTTGACTCCTCCCCCCCTTTAATACATACACAATGTAATGCAACTACAGAAATATAAGTTCCAGAGAACTCTAGCAGCCCAAACCACCAATTGCATGTAATTTTATTACTGCCATGATCTAACCAATAGCTCAAAATTTCTCACCTGTGTGCTTTTCCCCTCCACTTGTATGGCTGTGCTGAATCAGGATTAATGGCTATTGCTCTACTGCAGTCACGAATGGCCGCATTTGGCTTCTGTAGCTTAATATACACACTAAATATAAAACAAAAAATAACATGACTGATTCATAGAAGTTTGGTCTAAGACAAAAATAGACAGAATTATATTATGCAAGACACAGTGCAATAATAAATATTTATGTTTTGTATTGGGAGTGCTGATCATTTTAATAATTTACATATATTGTCTTAAAGCTTTTAAAGAATAACACGAAGCCAAATGTTTAGTGCTGTTAAGGACAGGCTGCCCTTCTTAAAAAGATTACAGACTAATAGGATATGTGGATAGGGATTATGTTAAAAGTAATACTTTATGAAGAAAGAAATAGATTTCCTCTTTTTGAGAGGATCCCATATAAAAGAGGCAATGGCTAATGCCAAATTGTATAATTTCAAGGGAATTTATTATCACTTTTATTCAGCGCCAACATATTCTGCAGCAATATACAATATATGGGTGTATACACTGAACATACAGATTAACAGAACAACCAATAATTAATACAAGAGCTAAAGAAGGCCCTTCCCAAAAGAGCTTAGAAGAAGTTGAGACTGGATTATGTAGGCGGCAATGGGGCAGTTGGTTCGGGGACCGCATCAACGAGCCGATGCGGTCCCCGATCCGACTGGATTTTCTAACCTGGCCGATCGATATCTGGTCACTTTCAGGCCAGATATCAGTCGGCCAGGCCGCTCGTTTCTTCCCATACACGGGCAGATAAGCTGCCGAGTCGGTCCAAGGGACCGATATCGGCAGCTTCTATTGGCCCGTGTATGGGGGCCTTTAGTCATGCCTCTTCACAGCAGATATCTCTTCCCAAATACTGTCTACCATAAATCAAATCTTAATCTGCCCCTGGCTGCGGAATTTGCTGTGTAAAGGCTTTGTTGCATTCTGTGATTTACAGGAAGAGCATCACACTGCCTCTAAAAAACCTATTAACTCCAGCTCTCCACTTGCAGCAGAGAACATTTAAGGACAAAATTAAGATCCATAAGGATTAAGACACACGGAGGTATTAGTAGCAGCTACTTGTTAGGGCTGTGACAGACAAATCTCCCTTGTCGCGGGCGACTATCTCCCCAATATGCCATCCCACCTGCTAGAATGTAAATCACCGGTGGGATGGCATACGCGGCACCAAAATCACAGAAGTTTCCTATCAAGGCAACTTCGGCAAATCACTGTGCCGCGTATGCCATCCCACCGGCAATTTACATTCTAGCCGGTGGGAATGCATATTGCAGCGACAAAAAAAAAAAAAAAAAACACAAGTTAAGAACAGTGGAGCTAACACTCAGTGTGTCCTTGGTCTTATCCCCTTATGTCTCTTTACAAACATACGAAGACGATTGGGGTTTGTCTTCAAAAATACTCAAATGGTACCAGACAGGGCTATTTACAGTTATAGCAGGGACCGTATAATCTTACCCCTGGTAAAGGTGGGTCCAGGTGCTCATGCCCAAGACCTTCAGCTTAGGGAGCCATATAGGAAATCACAAGTAGAAAAAAGCAGGCCGGCAAGCTTTAAGGTTAAAGCTTTTCATCTACTACAAGCTGCTTTTTTGACTTTCTGTGGAACACCAGAGTGCCAGCCTGCTTTTTTCTACTTGTGATTTTAAAAATACTCCATTGCTTTTGCTAATTTTTTTCAGGCATCCAGTACAATAACTGGTAGATATACACTGCTCATTCATGTGTCTGCACCCAGAGCCATTGCGTCAGTCCACATGCAGGCACACCAAGAGTATGCAGTTTTGTGCCTAATTCCGCTCAGTCTGCATTCAAGACTTTAGTGGTAAAGTGAAGAGCTGTAAGTAACTATTGTCTGATAACAAGCAAATTGAATGAAACAGGAGAAAATCCTACAGTTTCTTTGAAGAATTAAGAGGGCAGAAACAAAGTTTGTTTAAAAGGTGGCCACACACAGGCAGATTTCAGCTGCTGATTTGAGTCTTCAAGACCGACTCATCAGCTTATCTGCCAGTGTATGGGTACTCCCAACAGGCCTCTTGACTGATATCTGGTCGACCGGACAGACTTGATATTTTTGTTGGATCAGGGACTGCTGCATCGGCTAATGAATGCGGTGCTAGTTCCAACTTTTCCTATGCCCTTAATAGCATGATGTCGCTCACCCAAGGTGGGCATATTGGGTGAAAGATTTGCTCGTTTGGCGACCTCGACAAACAAGCAAATCTTACCGTGTATGGCCACCTTAAAAATACTGAATTAACAAATAGAATGCTGATAATGGTAAAATAATAAAAATGCTCCATTAAATGCTTTGGTGTGTCTGGATTGCACTGTTTTGGTCTCTAGAAAGCCTATTAACGCCAGCTCTCCTCTTTCAGCTAGACCATTTAAGCACAAAGTTAAATCCAATAAGACCTGTGCCTATTCTAACAAGTATCCACTTAACTGTGAAGATACTTTGGGTACAGTAAAATTTACATGGGATTTAATTCTGCACCTTATTTTAAGTGTTTTGTATACTGGAGAAAAAAAAAGTCACTGTATTAAATAGGCCTATGTACACAAATCCTAAACAGCAGGTTAACCCATTTTTAGTTTAGAATCCTGGCCCTACAGCAACATCCTGTTTAATCCAATTTAGTTCCATAACAGATAAGGTTGAAAAGCCAAGAAGTTTAAGCCAGCAACAGAAATTTTAAGTTACCTTGCTCTTTTTGCGTATAAAATTGCTATCCGTGGATTCAGTTTTATGGCTTCAGTAAACAGGTCAATGGATTTTTGAAGCTCACCTAGTGAGAAATAAAAATGTACCATAAGTAACAGAAAACACATTTACCATTACTATTGCTGTAAAACCTCAAATATTGCCACAAACTGAACAAGCATTTACAGTATATAACTAGAATCTGCTGGGGAACCTCAAAGCAGCACAAATTAGTAAAAATGTAATTCATCAAATCATAAGGAAAGTAGGGCCTACATTTTCTTGTCGTTACAGATCAGAATTCTGTTCCTAAACAGGTCATTTGGCTAAATACAAATCTGTATATGGACATTTTAGAGCATTATTTGCAAGTCAGGTATTAGCAGACATCACTTGTCTATAGATAAATAAAGTTAAAGGGATCCTTCAGCCAGTAAAAACTATTTTATGGATAGTTAAAATGCAATTTTCAGCAAGGTCACACAAATTGCATATCTACTTCTCTTAGCCCTGCGCTTTTCGGCCAGGCTACCTTTCATAGGAATGTTGGGTTAGTCCATAACACTGCTGTGTCCCTGTGAAATATCAGCAGAGCTGGACCGCAAGACAGAACTCCTGGTTCGGATACCGTCCGGGAAGACGAAACTGCTATGAGAGAAACCACCTTCCAGGTGGGATAGTTCCACCACCACCACCAAGTTGTGTCCTTGATATCTAGGGACATCACATGCTAGTTCTGTTTCATCCCCCTGATGAAAGAGCCCTAGGTCTCCATTTTGAATTGAACAGATCTGATAAATTGATTCCTTTGAGATCATTCCTTCTTCAGAACAATGAAGTGGTTGGAGTAATAGCCATAAAATCTCTCTTAATGTGGTATTGGGAGGCTCACTCCCGAATCCTGTAGGGATCTCACACAATACAGAAATGCCTGTGCTTTGGTTGGGTCAGAGGAAAGTGTGCTGGACTTGCCCTGGGGTTTCTCCAATGGATTGGAATGGAAGATGGATCTGTAAGGGGATCCCATTCCTTTTTTTGCAGATCTATTGCCTTGGCCTCAAAAAAATCTCTCCGAAATGCCATGATTGAAGGTGCTCTTGCCACCTGTGGCTTGGGATATTATCTCCTCCAATTCCACTCCAAAAAGGCAGAGGCCTCTGAATAGTGGTGCTATTATCGACTTTTTGAAGCTCAGATCCGCCAACCAGTTCTCTTAAGCCAAAGTGTGCAGCGGGCTGCCACAGACATAGCTGAAGTTCTGGACATAATCTGTTCTGCACAGGTATGTGTTAGCCTATGATATACACTGAGCTGTATGGAAAAGAGTTGCCCTGGGAGAGCCATTTGGGAGTCCTGTGATTAGGCTTCAATAGCTAATCCAGGCAGATACCAACTATGGCAGTAGGGTTGAATCTGCAGCTGAAAATATCACTTTGAGGAAACCCTCCAGGCATCCCCATCTGGGTAGTCTTTCAAGACTGCCACATCCGTGAAAGGCAGAGTAGTAGTTTTAGATAACCTGGAGACTGGTGCAGAACGGTTGGGGGTAGCTCTATTTGTCCACCTATTCCTTTGGGCAAGTGGATTGGAATGTCCTCTCTCGGATGTTCCATTCATCCTGCACTACGGACACAAGTTGTTTGCGAGATGGAAAGCATTCCAGTGCCTCTTAAAAAGGCTTTTTGACTGTGTTGGCTGGTCTGGGGGGGGGGAAATCAAGCTTTAATACCTCAATCACCACCATGATGATACACCCTACATTGTGATGGGTATGTTTGTTTGTTGCCTCCTCACCCTCGTCTTTCGACAGGGAAAGCAGAGGAAAATACCTCCCCTTCAGAGTCCGAGGTACTGGATGCTTGTGAGCGCAATGCAGGGTGTAGGTAATGTGGGCCACCCAGCACTCTCCTCAGTTATCACCTGGTCAGATTACCAGTTTCCTCTATTGGGAGTGGCATATATTTATCTGCAGGCTAAGAATCCACCACGTGTGTCACTATCCTAAAGCAAAGTGTGGAGTAAACAAATACTGGCAGGCTAAAAACTAACTTTTAATACTTAGCAATAACAATAAAGACATTCTGTAAATAGAATAAACAACCAATGGTGGTGTGTCCAATGCTTTTCACCATAGAATGTTACCAACATCCTACATCTATAAATGTTATTAATACCCAATATCTATAAAAAGGTCCATATCCATTGAAATGGAAACCAATGCAGGCCACAAAAAAAAAACAGCTAAGCTCTATTTAAATCTGCATACAGGTATATTCTCTAAATGATGATTGATGCCTTCAGAGACTAAAATACGCACCTTCTCCCAAAGCATTAATTGCTTCTACTTTCTTTTCATTGGCCTGATCCATCATTTCTTCTGTAACCTGTACAGAAAAAGCTTTGTTAACAAACAATGCATGTACTGGACTAGTGAGGACAAATTAAGGACTAAACAAGCTTTTGGGACACTAAATAAGGCTAGTGCCACATGGGGCCAATGCTCGGCTTGCAGATAAATGCAGGACAAGAATCTGCCCCTGCTCTTGAAGAATCTGGAAGTTGTGCCAGAAGCATTGCTTCGGCCCAGGTACAGGCACATGCACTGTATTTCAGCCAAAAACTGCTCAAGTATGCAGTTTCGGGCTAAACTATGCTTTGTCCACCTGCAGCCAGACCATGCAGTGCCTCTGGGTGCAGGCACAACATGCAGATTTGCCACACAAGCAGGTTCTCAGTCTGCGGATAAGCGGCGGGGCAGATTCTCAGCCAGCGCTTATATGCAGACTGAGAACCTGCTTGTGTGGCAGTAGCCTAGACATAAATGAAAAAACTTTTCAGTTTACACATGGATTAAGCATAGCTTGGAGCAGTAACTAATTACCTCCACATCTTCATCCCCCATCTCTTGTGGTTCATCATCATCTCCAGGAATCACTCCCTCATTATCAATCTCTGGAGGCAAAATAAACCACAAACAAATTAGGTAAATCAATTCATACCATAGGAGTCTTTGAATACACTGGCATATTGATGCGATACTTTAATATTACAAGGAATATACGTTCCTTACTGCTATTTACTCTTTTTGGCACAGAAGGATATGAAGATCATTTTCAACTTAACTACACTCTGATGATGTCTGCTACATACAGCCTGACATTATAAGGAAGGGAAATGTTCATTACCAATATCACTCTCCTCGCTCTCTGGTTTGGGAGGTGGCGAGGGTGTTCTCTCTTCCTTCACTGGTGTCTCCTGTAAACAAAGACCATTATTATTGCTGAGCAAAAAGCAGAACAGGTATGGGACTTGTTATCCAGAATGCACAGGACCCAGGGTTTTCTAGATAAGGAATATTTCTGTCACTTGGATCTCAATACCTTCAGGTCCTGTTTTATTATTACGAAAAAAGGAAATAATTTTTAAAAATTAGAATTATTTGCTTATAATGGAGTCTATATCTGGATAACTGGTTTTCAGATAACAGATTCCATTGCTGTATATAGAAAATAAAACATCCAAGAAAAGAAAAAAATATATATAAGTTAAAATCTTAGAATAATGTTGCTATTGAAGAGAAAAATAATTTGAAACCAGATGCTCTAAAGTTAAAATATATCTCTTGCCATTTTTTTTTTTTTTTTTTTTTAAACCACCAATAGGCAGGCCGCTGGCCCCATTCCTAATTGCAACACATTTGCATTCTATTCAGTATAATTTGAGAACAGTTTGTAAAAATAAAGAAAAAAAATGTGTTTCATAACGGAGGTCAGCAGGGTGGGCTAGCCAGATTTCAAGAGTGATTTTGATACAAAAGTAGGTGGTTTTGACAAAAAAAAAAAAAAAAAAAAAGATGTGATTTGGTATATGCCAGGGATTTGATAAAAATAATAAAGTTCTGTATTTTAAACCAAAGTTTTTTTTAATTTTTTTTATTAAGGGCCATCCTTCATATGAACTCTGTCAGTTTACTGCTCAATATTTGCTTATTTCTACCAAACAAAGATGTGTTTATTTAGATCATACCGCACCTCCACCCTGCCCAATTCTTATTTATCCATGTTAAATATTCTCATTAAGCACATTTTCAGTGACATGCCCCGTGATATAACTATGAAATCTCTACTATTTTGTTCCAGTAACAAGAAGTGGAATCTCTGAGCTCTTTAACCAGTCCCACCATCTTCAGATCCCAATACATGCAGTAAGTTGAATTAGAAAAGGAATATCTTTATTTAAAGAACAAGGACCACCCCAAACCCTAACTCTGGCAAACATTAGATCACCCTGCCCCTTGTAAGTTGCTATATGTTGGGAGCAGAATTAATATTACTTTTATAAGGTCTGGCTCTAAATAAAATTCTACTTGCATTGTAGATTACAGCAACATCTTGTATCTGCTGTACATTTTTCCCCCATGTGTGATTACAGGTTTCATGTTGTTCAGGTTTTTCAAATTAGAGGACATTACCCTGGAAGCTATGATGCCTGGTGTTCCATTGGCCAAGAGATATTCTCGCATTATCAGAAGGTTAAAGAGATGGAAAATCTACTACGCACATGCAACTTTTGTCTGGACATTGTCTCGGCCTAAGTTCAGAGAAATCAGTTTAGATGGAGGTAACTTTAGTCTACTCTAAAGTGCAGCCGGATTATTTTAGACATGCCGGGTAAGCATGTACATTATAAATGTTTTGTAAGATGCAATGCAATACTTTTTATGCACCGCTTCATAAGGTCACCATTTACGATGAGCCAACATCAATACTAACTGTAGATTTTAGTACAGGTATAGGACCCATTATCCAGAATGCTCGGGACCAAGGGTATTCCGGATAAGGGGTCTTTCCGTAATTTGGGTCTCCATACCATAAGCCTACTAAAAAATCAATAAACCATTAATTAAACCCAATAGGATTATTTTCCATCCAATAAGGATTATTTATATCTTAGTTGGGATCAATTACAAGATACTGTTTTATTATTACAGAGAAAAAGGAAATCAGTTTTAAAATTCTGAATTATTTGATTAAAATGGAGTCTATGGGAGACAGGCTTTCTGTAATTCGGAGCTTTCTGGATAATGGGTTTCTGGATAAGGGATCCCATACCTGTATCACAATAGCCTTGGATACTATACTTGTTCAAGAACTCATCAAAGCCCCTCTTAAAGATATTAACATAATCATGCTCAAGTTTTGGGTGAATATAAAGAGAAAGAATATAGAATACAGTTGTGTCTGTTTCTGTATTTGTCTAATGTACCCATTACACTAGAGGTGGAAGATCTGCACACAGGTTGGAGGTTTCTCATGACTCCACCTTCCCATCCAAGGCACCAAGCATACAGGAAATATTCGCGTTTCAATAGAAGGATGCCATTCTTCATGATAAGTACCAGATATTGGGACATACTGAACAATACCAGTACAAGACAATATCGCTATTACTAGTTCCTAGACCATAAGGTAGGGTACTAGAGCTCTGCTGGAGGCCCATTCTGAATTTTGGTTTTAGTGAGATTCAGGAAAAACACCTATTTGCTCTCAAGGACAGCCATGAAAAAGAAGCATGAAGGCAATTTAAGGTGAGAGCTGAAGTAAACAATAATTGAGAGCCCTGATCAAATACAATAAACATCCTAAAAACAAAGCTTTGGGGGGAAAAGCCAGTGTAAACTGAAAGTTGAGCATTTTTATATTCAGTGACTAGTTTTACTTTTACATACTGCTAGCATTTTTTACATATACAGGTATGGGACCTGTTATCCAGAATGCTCAGGACCCGGGGTATTCCGGATAAGGGATCTTTCCATAATTTGGATCTCCATAACTTAAGTCTGCTAAAAATCATTTAAATATTGAATAAACCCAATATGCTTCTTTTGACTCCAATAAGGATTAATTATATCTTAGTTGGGATGAAGTACAAGGTTCTGTTTTAAAATTACAGAGAAAAAGGAAATCATTTTTAAAAATTAGAATTATTTTCTTATAATGGAGTCTATGGGAGATGACCTTTCCATAATTTGGAACTTTCTGGATAACGGGTCTACTGCCTGTATTACTTGGCGGGGCTGAACAAACAAAGGATTACTTACTTCCTTGGCATCTGTTGGTGGTTCTGTGCTTCCAGCAGCTGGAACTGAAGCCCCCATGCTGAAAAACCAATGATATATAAGTAAACATGCAGACCTGGCCACATTTTACCTTCTATTAATCCTTGGGTTATGTAAAAGTAATTACAATGAACAGTGACAGGACAATGGCAGCAATATCTTTGTGCAGACATAAATGCATCAGCAACAAAAAAAAGTTACAAACAGTTCAATGATTTGGATGTGTAGAATTTGTTTTGCACATAATGATTTTTGGGCCTTCCTTTCACCTGCTAAAATGACTACAAAACCCCCCTGCCACTACCCATAGCTGGCAATGGCAAATGGGCATCAAACATACAGATTACATATAACAATATAACCAATAGGTGGGGATATCGAGAGAAGATCCACTCGCTTGGCGGCCTCGCCAGGCGAGCGGATCTTTACGTGTATGGCCACCTTAGCTGCCAGTGCCCTTGATGGGAGTTGGAGACTAAAGGTGGCCATACACGGGCAGCTAATCGACCCGTGTAGGAGCAACAATGACTTGCCTGCCCGACCGATATCTGGCCTCAAAACGGGCAGATATCGATCAGGCAGGTTAAAAAATTCAGTTGGATCGCGGACCTCATCGGCTCGTTGATACAGACCCCGAACAGACTGCGCCCATTGCGGTCATTATAATTTGATCGTTTAGCCCCAGGGCCAAACGACCGAATTAGCCTAAATTCCCCGATATTGCCCACCCATATGTGGGGATATCAGGAGAAGATCCGCTCGCTTGGCGACCTCGCCAGGCGAGCGGATCTTTACATGTATGGCCACCATAAGGTAGATGAAGGGGTGCAAGGAAAAAGATTGATGTAAATGCTAGAGTAACCAAGGGTCACCTAGGCAGTCCCCCAGGTTCTGTTAATTACTCTATGCAGCAAGTAGTGCTGGTTAGCAAAACAACACCAGTTAGCTCCTCTAGATGTTAATGTCTATAACCAACCTACTGCACAATACTGGGCAAAAATTACAAAAATATCTGGGGTTAGACAGTCTCCCATATAAGATTGCCTGATATAGTGAGGTACAGTAACACTAAGGGGACTGCTGCTCTTTTGGTGAAGCTATTTAAGACTCCGCTCAGGGGGCAATAACTGATGATTTGTGCTAAAACATGACAAATGAGGCAGAGTGGGGCAGGAGGGCCAGACCTTCACACTGAGGCTTATGCGGAAATACCTGAACCTCTAACGTACTAATGGCCGCAAAAAAAAAAGCCTTTCAAAAGCTGGAGGGCCACATACATGACACCCCTTGCTCAAGAAACGAAAGGCAACAACATCCATTACAAACTGCACAGGCTACAAAGGGAATCTAGTTGCACAGACTCCATGAAGCAAGGTGTATGTGAGTCGAAACGTGCGATTTATGGGCGTCCTATATGTAGGTGGCAACCCAGGTGCAAGGTGGCAGCCGTTACCTAAGGAGCCAGTCCTTAAAGAATTGGAGCTCCGAGCAGTGCAGAACATTTGGGTTGCTTTCACACAGCCGCACGAACTCCCGCAACTCCTGCACTTTCCGCGGGTCCATAATGAAGGAGAAATGTTGCACAGGCAGCTCAGCCAGACACCCTGGAAAGAACTAGAAGGAGTGACAAGGGGCTGAAGGAGGAGCTTGTCAAGGAACTTCGCATAATACACTAGCGCAACAGGAAGTCGGACATGTTGGTACACCCCTCCCAATCAATGGCATCCACATTGCTACACCCACTAATTGGCTGGAAATGTATGTAGCTATTGGTAGAGAAGAACCAACCTACATCGTCTGATTAGACACTCTTTATTTGCTAATTAAGTGAAAACGTCGTTACGGTCTTAGATTTTTGGGAGATCTGATAGCATAGGATTTATATTATTCTCTCTGGTAATACCAAACAATCAGTTATAAATCAGTTTTATCCAACGCCTCAATATCGCTGTTTGCTGCAATAAATTACCTACATCTACCCGTGTCACTTATTAAATTTTGCACTGGTTAGCTGCCTCTGACAGCGCCTGCGCACATTATAAACACTCAAGCCGTTTTATTCATATTGACTAAACTAACTCCAGATCTAAACTACAGCAAAGTACTGCTGCAAGCCAAGGGGCGACTATTTATTCGGCGCTCAGGCGAAGCGCAGGCCGACTTGCGGCAGTGACGCAATCAACATGCGTCAGAACAGGGCAGGACCACACGCTGTCTGGAAGTGCTGTGCCTTTGCGACTTATTTATGTAGTTTTCTGGACCCTATGACTTCCAGTTTGTTAGCCGACCAGCTATACAGTGTATCCCCGGGTAGAACAGTATAAAACACCGATAAAACCATAAATCCGATTTTGTTACAGTGATGTGGTGCCCTTCTCCCAAGTTGCTCCTTGGCTATACTGCAGGTCAGAAGCCCTTTAACCACTTCCAACTAACTAATATCTGTATCGAGCAGTACTTGCATATTCTAACAATATAGCGGTCAGGAATGTTTTTAGCTTTGCACAATGTCAGGTCAGTTACTGTCCCATGGCATTTATCTGTTAATAATCAGTCTAATTCTAATTTCTATGTGTGATACAAGCAAAAAAAATATTGTTTCCTAAACTATTATTGCACTGATTATTTGATAATTGCAGTAAACATCCTACTTTAGTAATAAGCAGTGATCTTTATTAATCAGTCCATGTCAGTTGGTCATGTTCCATATTTGTGTACTATATAAATACCATAGCCAGTACTAAAATGTATGAATTGTTTAACACTGGCTGGTTTCACGCTTGCAGTCTGTGTCATCGGTGTCACCCACTGTCATTGGCTCATGGGTTGAGTTTCAGCCTGAAATGGCTCAGCTGGGATTTTTTAGCAGCTGTCAAAATGCCCTATGTGCCCTTAGTTGTTTGGGAAAGTAATGTACTGGAATTTGCTAGAAGATTTGTAGTACAAGTTTTGTTCATTACGTATTTTTTCTCAGCATAATTTGCCTTTTGAAATTGTATTGTTAGGCCCATAAAGATAAAAGCGACACTTTATCCCCCATATGTAATAAAAGGCACAAAGCTTGCCCAGGTGCAATAACCCATGGCAACCAATATGTTTGCTTTTAAACAGGTGGCCTGTAAATGTTTCCTGCTTGGTTGCTATTGGTGATTAGACCTGTAGGATATCTGCAAATTTGTCTGCACTACAGGCTCTGATTTACTGAAACAGTGTTATAAGCCCGCTGATTAAAGGAACAGTAACACCAAAAAATGAAAGTGTATAAAAGTAACTAAAATATAATGTGCTGCTGCCCTGCACTGGTAAAAGTTGTGTGTTTACTTCAGAAAGTCTACTATAATTTATATAAATAAGCTGCTATGTTGCCATGGAGGCAGCCATTCAAAGGAGAAAAGGCACATAGCAGATAACAGATAAAACACTATTGTATTCTACAGAACTTATCTGTTATCTGCTATGTAAACTGTGCCTTTTTTCCAGCTTGAATGGCTGCCCCCATGGCTACACAGCAGCTTATTATATAAATTATAGTAGTGTTACTGTAGCAAACACACCAGTTTTACCAGTGCAGGGCAACAGTGCATTATATTTTTATTACTTTAAAGCTCTTTCATTTTTTGGTGTTACTGTTCCTTTAAGGGCTATGACAGAGAGGGAGATTAGTCGCCGTGCATGCCATCCCACCGGCAATTTACATTCTAGCTGGTGGGATGGCATGCACGGTGATCTGCCAAAATCGCGGAAGTTGCCTTGAGAGGAAACTTCAGCGATTTCAGCATCGCGTATGCCATCCCACTGGCGATTTACATTCTAGCCGGTGGGATGGCATTTCGGGGAGATTAGTCGCCCGCGACAAGGGCGATTTGTCGAGCAGCCCTTAAGCTGATTGAAATACTCTGGAGGAACTCCTGACACTAATTAAAGCAGAAATCCCCAAACTTTTTTACCTGTGAGCCACATTCAAATGTAAAAAGAGTCGGGGAGCAACACAAGCACAAAAAAGTTTCTGGGGTGCCAAATATGGGCTGTAAATTGCTATTTGGTAGCCCCTAAGTGGACTGGCAGCCTATATGAGGTTCTGTTTGTCAGTACAGCTGATTTTTATGCAACCAAAACTTTCCTGCAAGCCAAGAATTTAAAAATATGAACTTGTTTTGAGGCCACTGGGAGCAACATCCAAGGGGCTGGGGAGCAACATGTTACGAACCACTGGTTGTGGATCACTGGTTTAAAGATTCAGGCCTAGAGACCAGAAAGGGATAAATAAACGCTGCTTGCAGTCAGGGGGGGTTTCTGGCCCCAATACTGCCTGAGGTGACTTTCGTAAAGCTACCCCCCCCCCAACACTTACTTTTACAGCGCCCAAGAGGGTCGGGGGGGCCTGCATCACTAGTGCAGGGAGCACAGTTGCACTAGAAGAACCAAATTTCCAGTTAAAATACTTTTTGCCGTCCCTGGTAACTAGCAGGGCGCTGCTGCCTAAGCCGAGTTTCTCAACATGCCTCATGGCAGCAGCACCCCTGCTTACAATAGCAATTGCACTTGCAAATTTAAAAAATGTATATTGGAAAGATGCATAGAATTATGTTTTTTTCATTATTATTCCTTTGCTTTCTATAGGTTGTCTTTCCTGTATTAGAAGAAGATTCTCCATAAAACCCAAACAACTGTTGAACTTCCCAAAAAGATATCTGGGTCAACCAAGCCCTTTTACTCACCCTCAGTGCTTAAAACCAGGTAAGTCTGGCATTCCTTGACATCAGGTTTACATAAAGATCTAGTTACACATTAAATGTATTTTTAGTGAAACCTTTAAACTTATACAACTGATATAGGTTAATCTGCAAACACATCTGCATTCTGTTCCCCATATAATATATGTTTTATACCCTGACACTAATGAAATAGTGGTCTACAGTGGCCAAATTATCATAAGAAATGCTCAAGCAATTGTCATGAATGCTGAATTCCTCAGACTTGAGTGTACCATAGTGTATTATGTGCCTGTGCTGGTCCACTTGTTAAGATGGTCCACTTATCAGTTTTTATATATTTTGTGTGTGTGTGTTTGTATTATTTCAAAGTTCACTTTTTATTGCTATAGTGCCCTTTTACACAGGTACTTGTAATCACTGTAAATAATGGGACTCAAATGTTGGATGGTAGAGTTCACTTATTGGGTTTGAAATCAAACATCTGACTGGTTTTTATGGGTTATTAGTCTTGGGCAAAATTTGCATCTGTTATTACATTCCACCCTAAGTTAAAGAAAAATCTGCATCAGCACCTGTTATATTGGATCATGACCTACATATTGTGTATTTTTTCTCAGGAGAGGTAACGCCAGGTTTGACCCAGACAGAATATGCACTCCGTCGTTACAAGTTGATGTCCCTTATCCAGAAGGAATCTCAAGTTCTGGGTTGCAGTACAGACCATGCTGTCATCATTTTGTCCAACCCTACGCTGTACATGACCAGTGACATCCCCTTCCCTTTTCACCAGAATAATGATTTCCTTTATTTATGTGGGTTTTTGGAGCCTGATAGCATCCTGTTACTGCAGAGCCAATCTGGGCAAGCATTACCTTCTCACACTGCCAAGCTGTATGTGCCACGCAGGGATCCTGGCCGAGAATTGTGGGATGGGCCTCGTTCTGGCACAGATGGAGCACTGTCTCTTACTGGGGTAGATGAGGCTTTCACTACAGAGGAGTTTAAACATGTCCTGCCAAAGTTGTATGGTATGAAACACACTCGTGTAAAATAATGTTTTGTATGTATTAAACCTGTGGCAAAACAGATAGCTTTAAGTTTTAGGGTTCATACTGGTCTATACTGTGTCATAGAGTTTAACATAAGTGTGACTTTTATTTAAAAATTATGTTTTAGACTATTGGATGCACAGGACTAGAGCTAAAGCAGAGATATTAAATAGAAATCATTTTTATTTAAATTGTATTTTATGTTAAGTGTTGGTTTTGTGTTATAATAGCCATAGGGCCAAGTTTTGTATTCTATTTTATTGATTTCCTATTCTCCCTAAGCACTGAACAACCTCCCACCGAGTTCAAAGGAATTAAACAAGCAAGAGAATAGCATTTCCCACTTTAAAGAGCATTGGCATTTGGAAAAAATAACCCTAGCATGCATGATTTTACAAACATTTTAAGTCTTTTCGAGTGCTATGGTGCAACCACTACAAAGCCCTGAGGCCTAAAAAGGTAACGTATAGCTGAATATTTCGGTAGTGATCTGCCACAGGTTTTGGACAAAGCCCTATTGCCACTGGCTACTACTTTTAGGTTTGATAAGGTGAATTTAAAGGAGAACTAAAGCTTAACAAAGAAGTAAATTAGAAATGCTAAACCTTATGTTTTGTGCTTCTGTACCAGCCCAAGGTCAACTCAACCCTTTAACAGTAAAGATCTGTGTTTCTCATGATGCACCCAGAAGCACTCCATATTATTTTGTGTTGATTCACAGCACCTGCTCTAGGCTGTTGTGCCCTTTGCTTGAGGACCAACTGACAAAATAAAGTTTATGTGCAATATAAAACTCACAATATAAGGTTGATAAGTGATTAATTCAGATTAATATGACATGCAACCATACAGACCAGTGTATTCTGCATCAGAATTGATTAACAATCAGCCTTGTAGCATCAGCATCTATGACAGATACAGTATAATTTCACTTCCTGCTTATGTTCTGATACTTCTAACAACCCCTAAGCTGAGCTTTTCAACAGCAGCCTAGAGCAAACTGAGCATGTGCAGTGCCATCCAGGATGGGTTGCTGCTGTGGAGAACTTTGAAAGCATGGCTCTTTACTTTTATAGGGCTGCATAATCTAAATTTGTAAAATACAGCATTTCTATCCGTATTCTGATTTAGACTATAGTTTTCTGTTAATGCTGTAAATATTCATAGGAGTGCAAAATATGGTTCATGCAGGTATCAGTTGGTAACCTCCAGCATTTAGAGAATACAGTATGTCATTAATCTAACTATTTCTTGTTGGATCTTGCTTAGATGAGGGAGTAACAGTGTGGTATGACAGCACAATACCAGTCCACCCTGCCCTTCACACCAGTTCCCTGCAGCCATTGGTTGAATTCAGATCACGGAGCAAGAACAGAATTAGGCCTCTACGGCATCTAGTACAGCAGCTGCGGCTTGTTAAGTCACAGGCTGAACTGGAGCTAATGAAGAAAGCAGGCCATATATCATCTCAGGTAAGATGTTTTAAAAGAGAAGAAAGGTAAAAATTAAGTTAGCTTTGTTAGTAAGGTTTATGTAAATACACCAAAAAGCACTCACAGTAATGATGATCTGGTCCTCTGTGGAAAGAAACACAACATTCCTTTCCTTCTATCTGTACACATGGGCTTCTGTGTCAGGCTTCCTTCTCTCAGGAAAAAACCTTCAGAGCATGGCACGAGTCTGCACAGCTTCCTCCTTTCTCCCCCCTTCCTTCTCCCTCTTTTCTTCTCCTTCTTCCTCCTCCCCCCTTCCCTTAGCAGCAAGAAATACAGGCAGCAGGAGAGATGCAAGCAGGGAAGTGACATCAGACAAAGCTAAAATGGCAGCTGCTATCTTAAACAAACAGAGGGAACTTCTAGGGCTGTTTACTCAGATATGCTAAAGCATTCTACAGAATAAATATAGTGTATTCACTTGCACTATTGTGACTATTGGCAATAAACTGCCTCAGTAGCTTTCCTTCTCCTTTAATATGTTTGTGGATTTTGTGGTGCAAGAACAAAGTTGCCAAATTAAAAAGAATTAAGATGTGTGTTTTCTGTAGACTGGTAATGCTGTCTTATTTATTGTAAAATCACAGTTTACTAAACTATAGGTAAGAGTAGAACAGCGCACTTGTGACCTGTATCATGGCATTATGAAAATAGACACCCATGTGGTCAGCCATGTACAGTACTGTTTTGAATCCATTACAAGGTATCTAAGTGTTGTTTTCTCCCCTTCAAGGCCTTCATAGAGACCATGAGCTGTCGAAAGGCTCCTGTGGAGGAAGCTTTCCTATATGCCAAGGTGTGAGGTGACTAATATTGGTAAATTGGGGCAAGCTATCAACATTTAGATCAAAAGCCTGTTGTCTCATTACATTCGAGACAGTTATATATCTCTAGGGGTAAAAGTGTGGCTGTATAGGGGGAAAGGTACATGTTAGCCTACATTCCTGTGGTCACCACAATTCTAAATTTAAAGAACATGAAGTTTGGTGCAGTTCTGTAACTTTTATTTTTGTTCTTTTCATAGTTTGACTTTGAATGCCGAGCTCGAGGTGCTGATATTCTCGCTTATCCTCCGGTGGTTGCTGGAGGGAACAGAGCAAATACTCTACACTATGTGAAGAACAACCAAATAATTAAGGTTAGTTTGGGCAAAAAAGGAACTAAGTTGAGTCTTGTGTTTACTCCGAATCCTAAGGGCCCAGTTTTTAGAGAAGGCCACATATTTTTCTGTGTTAGTTTCCATTTTTTAGCTGCTGCTTGGTGGGGTAACCATGTCTATAGGATGTGGGAATGGATGAAATAGATATATATAGATAAAAACTTATTAAAAAGCATATAAGTGCATAGTTTTGCACATATTCTCTCTCATACATACAGTGGTGTGAAAAACTATTTGCCCCCTTCCTGATTTCTTATTCTTTTGCATGTTTGTCACACAAAATGTTTCTGATCATCAAAAACCGTTAACTATTAGTCAAAGATAACATAATTGAACACAAAATGCCGTTTTTAAATGAAGGTTTACGTTATTAAGGGAGAAAAAAAACTCCAAATCTACATGGCCCTGTGTGAAAAAGTGATTGCCCCCCTTGTTAAAAAATAACTTAACTGTGGTTTATCAATTTCAATTTTCAATTTCAATATCAATTTCTGTAGTCACCCCCAGGCCTGATTACTGCCACACCTGTGCCAATCAAGAAATCACTTAAATAGGAGCTACCTGACACAGAGAAGTAGCCCAAAAGCACCTCAAAAGCTACACATCATGCCAAGATCCAAAGAAATTCAGGAACAAATGAGAACAAAAGTAATTGAGATCTATCAGTCTGGTAAAGGTTATAAAGCCATTTCTAAAGCTTTGGGACTCCAGCGAACCACAGTGAGAGCCATTATCCACAAATGGCAAAAACATGGAACAGTGGTGAACCTTCCCAGGAGTGGCCGGCCGGCCAAAATTACCCCAAGAGCGCATCCGAGCTCATCCGAGAGGCCACAAAAGACCCCAGGACAACATCTAAAGAACTGCAGGCCTCACTTGCCTCAATTAAGGTCAGTGTTCACGACTCCACCATAAGAAAGAGACTGGGCAAAAACGGCCTGCATGGCAGATTTCCAAGGCGCAAACCACTTTTAAGCAAAAAGAACATTATGGCTCGTCTCAATTTTGCTAAAAAACATCTCAATGATTGCCAAGACTTTTGAGAAAATACCTTGTGGACCGACGAGACAAAAGTTGAACTTTTTGGAAGGTGCGTGTCCTGTTACATCTGGCGTAAAAGTAACACAGCATTTCAGAAAAAGAACATCATACCAACAGTAAAATATGGTGGCGGTAGTGTGATGGTCTGGGGTTGTTTTGCTGCTTCAGGACCTGGAAGGCTTGCTGTGATAGATGGAACCATGAAGTCTACTGTCTACCAAAAAATCCTGAAGGAGAATGTCCGGCCATCTGTTCGTCAACTCAAGCTGAAGCGATCTTGGGTGCTGCAGCAGGACAATGGCCCAAAACACACCAGCAAATCCACCTCTGAATGGCTGAAGAAAAACAAAATGAAGACTTTGGAGTGGCCTAGTCAAAGTCCTGACCTGAATCCTATTGAGATATTGTGGCATGACCTTAAAAAGGCGGTTCATGCTAGAAAACCCTCAAATAAAGCTGAATTACAACAATTCTGCAAAGATGAGTGGGCCAAAATTCCTCCAGAGCGCTGTAAAAGACTCGTTGCAAGTTATCGCAAACGCTTGATTGCAGTTATTGCTGCTAAGGGTGGCCCAACCAGTTATTAGGTTCAGGGGGCAATTACTTTTTCACACAGGGCCATGTAGGTTTGGATTTTTTTTCTCCCTAAATAATAAAAACCCTCATTTAAAAACTGCATTTTGTATTTACTTGTGTTATCTTTGACTAATAGTTAAATGTGTTTGATGATCAGAAACATTTTGTGTGACAAACATGCAAAAGAATAAGAAATCAGGAAGGGGGCAAATAGTTTTTCACACCACTGTATGTTCTGGGATGTTAAATGCATACACAATAAAGGCTAATTAGTAAGTCAACACACACTGTTGTACATGGACAAATGGACAAGTCGTTATTCTGTGATTTCAGTCTGGAGAGATGGTTCTGCTGGACGGTGGCTGTGAAGCATCCTGCTATGTCAGTGACATCACACGTACATGGCCAGTGAATGGGCGGTGAGTATGGCAGCAATGATTACTGATGTGTGGTATGTCAGTAATGTACTTTAAATAAATTGGTGTTTCTGTGTTTTGATCCACCTGATTATAGTAATGATTCTATCAAACGGCTATATGTATTCTGTAATAGATGATCCTAGGGAAGTATAAAAGCATAAGGGGGCTCATTATGTCACATTATTTATTTTTACAAATATGTCCCTCAAAAAGCAAGCTGTATGAGGTTGTTGACCAATATAACCAGCAAATTAAGCAAATATATCTGTAAACAGAGAGATACCATTACTGAGATGCAGGGCAACCGTCAGAAACTTTGGGCCCCCCCATGAACACAAGCGCACAGTACCAAAATTTTGGCCACGCCCCTTGTGTGTGCAATAATAAAAGCTGATGTTACTCTATAATAAGCAGTTCATATAAATATTTAAATGAATAATTAATGTGCTAATAAGTCAGTCAGGTCATTAGGGGCAGTGGAATTTACCTTAAGTTTTGTAATTCATTGGGGCGGGGGTCAGTGGAGTTTGTCACTGCATTGTCTTTTGCTTGATTCACAAAGATATTTATGTTTATTGTCAAGGTGCGTAGTTTTCTATGCAGTTTGTGTAAGTTTTGTCATTATATGTACAGTGCCTTTTGCTGATACATTTTTTCATCACTGCATTACCAGTATTACCACTTCAAAATATATTGGTACATTTCTCTCAGTTAGTTTATGGGACACTTGCTTTATTTTGTTTACGCTGGGGCAAACAAACTGAGTATACCTTTTTATTCTAGAAATGTGTTTGCTTGAACCTTTAGTTATTGTAAGTTCTAATAAGCAGGGTCCTTTGTACTGTATCTATAGATTTTTGCATTATTGCAAATATCACTAGTCCTTGGATCTTACTAGATCAGGGACCCCCAACCTTTTATACCCATGAGCCACATTTAAATGGAAAAAGTGTTGGAGAGCAACACGATCATTAAAAATGTGCCTGGTGGTGCCAATGAGAGCTACAATTGGCTATTTTTTAGGCCCTATGTTGACTGGCAGCCCACAGAAGGCTCTGTTTGGCAATTACAGTACACTGGGTTTTTATGCAAACAAACTTGCTTCCTAACCAGAAATTCAAAAATAAGCACCTGCTTTGAGGCCACTGGGAGCAACATGTTGCTCACAAACCGCTGAATGGGGATCACTGTTCTAAATGATGAGATGAGTACACGTTAAGTATATGTGGCATTGGCTTAAGCACGTGTAGCATATTAAAAAAAAATGAATATTATGCACAGGTCTACAAGTCCAGCTAATCTCTGCAAAATATAGATGATATGCCATTTTTATCCAACAAGGAGCTAAAAGCTATTTAAAACACAGGGGTGCCTAAGATATTGGCAACCCCCAGTGTAAACTGCTCCTCTGCTCCCAAAGATTCCCTGTCTTTGAACCAAAGCCCATGGCAAATATATGAGGGAAATATATGAGGTATGTACGTTTGCATGCTCCAGGAAGGGCTATAGACTTTAATAAGTAAAGTGAAGAGAGGCATATTGAAGGATAAGGAAAGGCTAAGTCACTTGGTGCCAAAATGTTAGGCACCCCCAAGTGACTTTAATCACTTACCTTGAACAGGGGCTGGTGCCCCTGTTAGGAGAGAATCGCACCAGCCCGGGGTACCTGCAGCAAGTGTTTACTCTTCCTTGTTTCTTCTACTGTCTTCGGCATCCCTGGGCTGTCACATGCGCAGTAGAGTAAAAAGCAGAGTTTTTTTATTAAAGTTCGGCTTTCCACTCTACTGCGTATGCGTAAGCATGCAAAGACAGGAGAAAACAGCACCAGCATGGCATACCTGCAGCGAGCGTCTCCTCTTCCTGCCTCTGTCTTTGCGTGCTTGCGCATGCGCAGTAGAGTGTATAGCGGAAAGGCTAGTTAAGAGTTCATCTCAAGCTGCAGGAATACCTTCAGTTATCTTAATAGTGCCCTTAAGTCTCCCCATATTTCGCCTGTTCAGATGATCAGAAAGATCATCAGAACAGGAAGAAAAAACGCATTTTTAACCCTTTCCTTCTCCTTTATTAAAGTCACTTGGGGGTGCCTAACATTTTGGCCTTTCCTTCTCCTTTAATAGGAAAAGTTCATCCATACTGTAGGAACAGACCATTATTTATAAATAAAACCATGTTTCTTCCTTCTGCCTACGGAATGCCAGGTTCACTGCTCCACAGGAGGCATTGTATCAAGCTGTACTGGACGTACAGAAGTCTTGTCTAAGGCTTTGCTTTCCTGGAACAAGTTTGGAAAACATCTACAGCCATATGCTAGCTATGATAGCAAGAAAACTGAAAGACTTGAAGATCGTGTCTAGAGGATGCAGTGAAAGTCAGCTCTTTAAGGTAACTATTGTGCCAAATTGGTGGTGTGCACCCCGGGTCACTCCCCTGATTTCTTATAAAAGCAAACTACAACAGATGTTGCAAAATGGCTAAGCAGCAGGTTACTTGTTCAACAGACTATCTGCAAAGCAGTACAGGCAACTTGTTATCCAGAATGTTTGGGACCTGGGATTTTCTTAAAGGGAAAGTAACACTAAAAATGTTTAAGTAAAAAATCTATTCTACCCTGCCCCAATAATTGCCCTATCCTGCACACCATTTATTATTTTGAATGCTTTATTAGAAAATACCTGTTAAAACTTGGCTTCTGGTCATTTGAAATAAGGCGATAGATAAGGTGATGCAGCGCAGAATCCACTATGTGACAATCGATTGATCGATCCTAGCTTTCCTTCTGTATAGGAAGGAGTCGGGCTAGGATCGATCAATCGATCGTCGCATAGTGGATTCTGCCCTGCATCGCCGTATCGCCCTATTTCAACCAGGATAAGGACCTGTCAAAAGGGCCAATATTTTTTTTTATATTCCAGTTCCAAACTAATAGTAAGTCCTATAGAATATGAAGATGCTTTATTGGTTTGTATTTAGTTTTTTCTTACACACAAGTATTTTATATTTAAATATGTAATATATATGCAGTTTATTTGCATATTTTTAACTTTTCCCTCCCACAGGCTGCCCGCAAATACTGCCCACATCATGTTGGCCACTATCTTGGCATGGATGTGCATGATACACCGGGTGTGTCTCGTTCAGTGCCTCTACAGCCTGGCATGGTGATCACGGTGGAACCAGGTAATTACTACTGGCCATATTTAGGAACATAGGTGACTCTAAGACCTCTAAAACATCTGATGATCTAGAAGTATGAGACTTCAGTGCTCTCAAGGCATTCTGGGTTTATACACGTTTAGCTATCCTTGCCCTTTATGGTCCAACTTTGGTGTGGCCCTCTTAACTCTGTAGGAAGCTACAGATCTAGGAAAACATGAATGTATCAGTCACCTGCTATCATTTTTATCTTGTTTCAATAAGTTCTCATCCTACTTTACCTTGAGATAACTTTGTATAAGTATGGAATTATTTGTGCCCCACCTAGTCAATATGCAGTTACAGCAAACAGTATAGAAGTCAAAGATGAACAGAAGTGCTATACTTATGTAGACAGACTCTGGCATCATTTTTGACTTATAGAATTACATTTTATGAAGTATTGGTCTTATCTACATATATCTTAAACAGTATCTGTAACACTGACTTTTGGCATCCATTTATTTTGCAACAGACATTAAGGACTGTTTGGAGCCCATCTCCCACATGTCACTAATACTATACCTTATTTATTTGCATTGCTATGTGCATACTGCTTTATACTAGTGTAATGCCTGCATTAACATTTTGGCTGGCTATGCAATAAAGCATGGGTTACTCATAGACTCAGCCAGAGTACCTGCATATAAATTTGAGGATGGTGCAAGAGAATGATTTGTAGTGCTTAGAACAATAAATATGTTGCATGCAAGGTTTTTGTGTAAACAGTGAGGATTGTGGAAGAACCAGGCAATAAATCGTAAAAGCAGGTCAGTAGTAGTAATTAAAAAGCAGTGCTCACAATAAAGAAGGTGACCTCGCCAATCAAGCGGATCTTAGTGTATGGTTAGCTTAACTCCCTTATCTAAAGTCCTGCTTTGTATGCAATGCTTTTCTCCCAAGCCATATATCAATATCGTGGAACTCCGTGGTGTAATAAACGGTCTTTTTTTAAGGGATTTACATTCCTGAGGATGATACTGAAGCACCCCAACAATACAGAGGCCTTGGTATTCGTATTGAAGATGACGTAGTCATTACGGAACAAAGCCCATTAATCCTCTCTGCTGACTGTCCTAAGGAAATCTATGAAATGCAGAAGGTGTTTGGTACAGGATCCTGACCCACGGACATTTATGAATTTAGGCTGGGACAGTCTCAGGAACCATGTCTTTGATTTTACAAAATGGTGCAAGATTCCTGTTCTGCAAAGAAAATTTCAATGGATTTTTATTAAATATGTAAAGGATTGAATAAACAAAGTCTTTTTCTAAATGGGGACACCATATGTATTTATACTTCTAAATATATAGGATACAGTATATATGATAGCAACCTTTCCTCTTTGGAAACAAGTCATTAGCTCTACTGTAAAGAAGCGAGCTACACAGAATGGTTAGGTGGCCTTGTATTAGTGTTTCAGCTGAGTGTAAACTCCCCAGTTGCCCTGTTTGACGAGCAGGCCCTGACTGGGATTTAAAAAGGCCCAAACAGCCCCCCTAATAGTCACTGTCTCTGGTATTTGCCAAAATCCATATTTCCAGTCTCGGCTATAAATGACATGCCTCGACTTCAATGGAGTTCACTAAATGACAGTCCCTGTCCCTGGCCACATCGTAATATGATTATGACCAAAAATGGGACAGAAGACCTTTTGATAGATACTTTGTACTCCCTTATTATTATTAATAGCAATAATGAAGGGAATCTATCCTTTATATTGAAGGGAATAATTAATCTTGAGTAAATACTATAAACCCCCAAATATGAACAGTATCCTCATTTTACAAGTCTATATAAAAATATCATGGTTGCAGAAAATTCCCAGAAGCCGATTAATTAGGGCAAGAATAAACCCTATGAATATTGTATCGGTATCATGATGAAATTTTGAAGTCAGTTGGGAAAGTCCAGAAGATAAATTGCTGGAACCTTAGATAAACAAGGAAAGTGAGGAAACAGGATCAAGTGCTGTTTAGAACCCATTATAATACTTGGCAGTTACAAAAAAAACAAACAAACCCCTAATAAATAATATATACTATATAATGTACCATATCCAGGTGCAACCTCAGGTATAGCAATACTCCAAATCTAGCAGTGGGAAAAAACTAGTCAGCTATATTCAAAGAAACTGATGTAAAAGTGTGGCTTTGGTCTTCAGTATTCTGAATGGACATTGCAGAAGGATAATCCTGGGACTGGTCCAATTGCCCTTTTGGACTCAGGAGAGACTGCAGTTTTTTCCCTCTGTATCAACTATAAGTTTCATTGCACAAAAGGTCAAACCTGATGTACATGTGTCTATTACTCCCCCTTATCTACTGTTACTAAACATTTAAGCTCAGAATTGCAGTTGTCTCTCTTTAGAATTCCTGTGAATATACAAATACAGAAAGTATTATCTATACAAAATTAGCTTTGCCTTCTTACTTCATAGATTGTAGAATGAGTAATGAAGCATATAAAGAGGCTAAACATGCACTTGCTAAAGATAACCCCAAAACATGTTTTATTGAAATTCTATTCTGTTTGAGAAAAATAAAAACTACAGACTTTTAAACAGTGTGTATCAAATAATTGTGCTCATTTAGCAAACTTCCTTTCCTTGACTTCACAGCAGGGAGGGGGGTAATTAATCTTAAGGTGGCCATACACAGTCAGATTTTAGCTGCCGATTGGGGTCCTTTAGAGCAATAGGGCAGCATATCTGCCTGTGTATGGGGACCCCGATCGAATTCTGGGTAGGTTTGATTTTCCAGTTGGATTGGGGACCACACAGCGCCTATGCCTGCCATTTTAATTCAATCTCTTGGCTCTAGGGCCAAATGATCAATTTAGCCTGATATCACCCACCTTAGGTGGTGACCTTGCCAGACAAGTGAATCTTAATGTGTATGGCCAGCTTTAATCTACCTTCCTGCAATTATAAGACATTCTGCATAACTGATCATATCTGTTAAATTCTGATTATGTGCAAACTTCCTCCCCCTCTTTACTGTGACCTGCTATAAGTAGAATAAGGAGGATATAGTTAAAAGCACGACTTGTCCAATGAAGGCAGCTATCCTCAAGTTAACGTCCTCAAAGAAGATGCACACGCCTAGGGCATAGCCAACACACAACTTTTTTTTCTGGACAAAGCTACAGACGAACAAAAAGTTTCCACTAATAATTCCTCTAATAAAGTGTAAAAAGCATACACACTGCAGCAGGGCCAGCCGTGTCACTCCTGAAACATGCAGTGTGCCTGGCTACTCACAATAGCCATGTAGATATGCAGCATGTCTATAGCTGACTTAGGTTAGATAAATAAGATTTAGTCACTGCCAGTCAGCACCAAAAAAATAAGTGGTCAAAAAGCTGTGGAGTCTTAAACTGTGCATAATCCCAATTTACTCATACACACTCCCATCTTTACATTATCCATGCTGGTGGGAATTACACAACCCAGGCTGTGACTTGACTGAGGAAAGGTAACTGAGTACACTGATAAAAACATTTCTGTAAAGACCTCTACTGTACAGCGCTGCATACATAAGTAGCGCTTTATAAATAAAAATATACATACATAATCTCTCTCCCCCTACAGATGACCAGTTTGCAAGCAAAACCCTGAAAAGATGAAAAGGCTCTCGCCTAAATAAAGCTGAATTCCAGTTAAATGAGCAAAGAATCAAATATCTTGGCATGTTTCATTTACAGGAACCCCCCTCCAATGAGGAGGAAATTTAACTCTCCTTAAGGCAGGGGTCCCCAAACTTTTACTTGTGAGCCACAGTCAAATGTAAAAAGACTTGGAGAGCAACACAAGCCCATTAAAGTTCATGGAGGTGCCAAATAAGCCTCTGTGCAAACCATCAGCTTACAAAAGGTTTTATTTGGTAGTAAATCTTGTATTTATTCAGCCAAAACTTGCCAACAAGTCAGGAATTTAAACATAACTACCTGGTTTTGGGGTACAGAGAGCAACATGCAAGGGGTTGGTGAGCAACATGTTGCTCACAAGCTACTGGTTGGGGATCACTGCTTTAAGGCAACAACACACTTACCCCCATATGTAATAAATAGCACGAAGTTTGCCAAGAGCAGTAACACATAGCAACCGATAAGGGTAAGGACCCACAGAGCTGTTCAGTCGTCCACAATAGATCTCCGCTATTGCGGGCAACCAACGGCTCCGAAAATGGCTTTCCACCAGCAGTCCTTTGCATCGATTTGTTTTCCAAAGTTGCCTACAGGAGGAAACTTTGCTCGGCTTTGGAATACCGAAGCATTGCAAAGGGCTTTTAGCAGTGTTCTATTGTGGGTGTCTCAACTACTCCGTGAGTTCTTACTCTAAGATGTTTGCTTTTAAACAGGTGACCAGTAAATGCTACCTGCTGATTGGTTGTTATGGGTTACTGCACCCAGGCAGACTTAGTACCTTTTATTACATAACCTCAATAGTGCTTTATCACCTATTAGGAATCACCTCTCCTAAGGGCAGTGGTGATAAGTGATAAGGCATCTGAAAATACTTTTTCATCCAGAACAATGAGGTCAAGTGTTTTTCATGTGACTCTCCAGTGATAATTGTAGCAAAAAGTGGAAGGCATTAAAAAAAAAAAATAAAAAAAAGGTTACTTTAGGTGGCCATACACGTGGCGATCTGACGATGTTTCGTACGACCATCGGTCGCACGAAACATCGTAAGATCCGCCATACACCATTCAGGGCTGAATCGGCAGGTAAGGAGGTAGAAGCAATAGGATTTCTACCTCCTTCTGCCGATTCAGATCTGAAGGGAGAATTTTGGTCAGGCGCCTTCTATGGCGCCCAATCAAAATTTTCCAACTGGTCCGATCGGCGAGTCGTCCGATATCAGCAGGTTCCTGCGATATCGGTCGACTCGCCGACATACCATACACGCACCGATATTATCGTACAAAACCTCGTTTCGTACGATAATCGGTGCGTGTATGGTATGTCGGCGAGTCGACCGATATCGCAGGAACCTGCTGATATCGGACGACTCGCCGATCGGACCAGTTGGAAAATTTTGTCACCTGGGGAAGAGGTGTTTTTCCCCCAGGCAAAAAGCCGCCGAGAGTCACTGCTGTAACTCAGTACAATATCACTATTCCAGTACCAAAGTAGTATGAACCTGTCCCTTATACACAGCGGTTTATACTATACTGAGGACAATTAAGTAATAAATTAAGGTTTCAGAAAGGGAATCTGAAAGTTATATCCCACTGATAGGTCCTGAATCAGTATATGAATAAACAGCAGAAATTTCAGTGGAATAAAAACAAAATTTTTTTTGGCTCAAATTAACAGAACAAAAAACTAACATATAAAGCATACTATACCAAACAATGGATAGGTGTATCCCAGTGTCTCATGGTACCCACTCTCCTAACGTGTTTTGCACCATGTGGTGCTTCCTCCTCTGATGAAGTTTGGTATAGTATGCTTTATATGTTAGTTTTTTGTTCTGTTAATTTGAGCCAATAAATGTTTTTATTCCACTGAAATTTCTGTGGTTTATTCATATACTATACTGAGGATATTGTTTCTAGGCAGCACCGTATTATGCATATTACTAATCTAAAGGCTGCCATATACGGGCAGATTTCAGCTGCCAATATTGGTCCTGTAGACAGATTCAGCACTTTATCTGCCCGTGTATGGGCACCACCGACAAGCCTTCCCAACTGACATCTGGCCTGAAATCATCCAGATCTTGATTGGGTAGGTTTGATTTTTCCATCGGATAAGACAGCACCTATACCCGCTGTTTTAATTTAATCATTTAGATCCCATTTGTCAGCATCACCCACCACCGCTTAGATTATGAGCTGCCTAAAATTGCTATTGAAAGCATTGCCTATATATTATATTCATTCTCCATTACTGGCTTTCACTCCTGAAATAATGTAGCAAAAGCAGGCAGGCCCAGAGGAGAAGAGACTTCACCTACATTGTATCAAAGTTAGAAAAAGAAAGGGATACAACCAAATACAGATTTCAATCCTAAAATAACTCTAGGTAGTGTCAGTCAGTGGCTACTAAGGCCTATTTACAGATCCCTGATTTGAGTATGGAGTACAATTTAAGTCTCCTTTTCTTAGGAAGGATACTAACCTTGGAGCTACAAGTTATAGGACATTCTGCACCTTATTAAATCATTTAAAAGTGAACAACCCCTTGCATGATCTGAATGAGTGCAGAGATGTGAAATTAAACTGGAAAAAGAAAACAGAACAAAATCAACTATGAGACTCTGGGATACTAGAGGAAATATGAAGATTACTCAAGAGTCCTTTAGGGAACAAAACTGACAGACAGTGGAGGAGTCTGTATTTAAAGGAACAGTAACATCAAAAAATTCAAGTGTATAAAAGAAATTCCAATATAATGTACTGTTGCCCTGCACTGGTATAACTGGTGTGTTTGCCTCAGAAACACTACTATAGTATATATAAAGAAAAATGCTGTGTAGTCATGGGGGCAGCGATTCAAGGGAGAAAAGGCACAGGTTACATAGCAGATAACAGATAAACTCTGTATAATACATGTGTTTTATTTGTTATCCGTTATGTAACCTGTGCCTTTTCTCCTTTTTTCCAGCTTGAATGGCTGCCCCCATGGCTACACAGCAGGGTATTTAAATAAGCTATAGTAGTGTTCCTGTAGCAAACAGACCAGTTTTACCAGTGCAGCGTAACAGTACATTTCATATACTTTAAAAAGTTTTCATTTTTTGGTGTTACTGTTCCTTTAACAGACAAGACCAGCACCATTATTTTGACCAGAAAATGAGCAACTGTGCACTTTAAGGATTAAATCTGTGCCGTGTGTGTGTGTGTGTGTGTGTGTGTGTGTGTGTGTGTGTGTGTGTGTGTGTGTGTGTGTAATGCCAGGCGATAGCCTCACTGTCTGTGCGGTTTGGTACATGCGACAAATTGGCCTTTTTTTCTCTGTCAATGGAGAAAGCATATGTAACACATTGGCTTTAGACCTAAGGAACAAGTGTAAAGGGGTGCACCACTTTTTGCCACTCACCAAATATGTGACCCTTTGTCAGACTTGTCATCTAGGTGGTGGGCCAAATGTGAGATTAAAATAGGGGCTTTAGTAGACCAAGAAGCAGCCTGTTGGTTTGGCTTGACTCCAGACTAAAGGCCCCCCCATACACTGGCAGATCGGATCTTTTCCCAACATCCCCCACCTTAACCTGGGGACCTTAACTTCTAGTTAAAATAAATAAATAAAACCAGAGCAGGGTGAGTTTAGGAACAGAAAAGATACAGAGTATCACTTTAAATAGTCTGTGGCTTGTAAGCCTAATGAACCCATACAGCAGCAGAACAAATGGACTTGATTTAGACCAACCTGTTCAGATACAGTAGTGAGGACATGTCCTTCTCCTGTGGCTGAAACATGGACAACCTGCAAGTGAAGTCTGAAGTGTCCTATATACCCAGTAACATGGACTGTTTCACATTGGGGCGGATTAGGAGAATGTACTTCCCATGTGTTCAGGCCTGACAGCAAATGCGGAGGACAAGTTATAAAAGAGGTGCTGCAGCAGGCGGCTTCATCTGTCTCACACAGTTTATTTAACAATAAGTAATAAGAAATGAATTGTAACAATTTGTACAGTGATTTAAAGTTCATATTTAGGAGACCCCATGTTCATTGCATGATTTACACCGTTTACACCACACTGTTGAGGGGAGGAGATCGCGACTGATCAGTTTCCTGCTTCCCGAGTTCCAGAGGAAACAGGTTCAGATAGAAAAGAGTCAATACCAGCATGGTGGGGAGTCAGTAAGAATATGCCATTCTTTTGGCCAGTCCATGTTCTTACTTGGATGTTACAGTAACGTGGAAAAAAAAAAAAAAAAATAAAGAATACAAGTTCGCCACTATACACCCCCTCCAAAATTTACAATCCATTAAATATAGTACATCTGACCTGGCTGGTTCTGTGATATAGCAAAATAAACAAAATCTCTCTCCGTAGCCCCTCTCCAATGTGTAGAAATAACACCATTAATGTTGCAAATACTTGGCTAAACAGAACATTTTTATGGGGTTCTTTTGAAGGGTAAAAGAGGTCAAAAGGTAAAAAATGTACATTTTTCTTGCCAAGCTAACCATAAGGTTTTCAGCTAAGAAAGGGTAAGGTAGGGAGAAAGAATGGGGTTATTTTACTTATTTATATATAGATTTATATTTATATATATATATATATATATATATCATGTATATATATCTTCTGTTTTAAAGCAACATTAAACCATCCTCTGAAAACCTCTGTTTTTGGAGCACAACTGCCCCTTCTCACCAAAATAACCCATTCATGCCCAAAATTAGGGCAACGGACCTTAAAAGCCCTTTCCAGCTGTGATTCAAGCTGACAATTTAAAGGAAGCAAAAATATATATATATATATACCTTATGGCTATGATCACAGCTCACAGGGAGGGGGTATCCTGTGCTGAGTGTGGCTTGGGGAGAGGGAAAAGGTTTACAAGTGGATCATAGACAGAAAATGGCAGGTGGATGGGAACACAAATTTTGCCTATACAGAAACCGTCCAACAGTAAATAAAAACAGTCAATACTATACATTTTCATTAATTTAAAAAAAAAAAAAAAAAAAAATACAGAGAACATAAAAACATAGGAAGTCATGTTAAGTGTGTTTTGGACATCAGGAGGTTAGGATCAAGGGAATGCACTGTGCATCTTAACAGAGGAAGAGATCAGAAGGCTGTTTTATGGGCCCAGCCACTGGAAATATATTCTTTATAATAATTATAATAATAATATCTGCCCCTCCCCACTCTCTGCAGATCCTTATAGTTCTGAGCACAGCAGCTCTGGAGAACTCCAACAAAAAAAATAGATAACATTACTTGAAAAAAACAAAAACTTGAAAAATAACCTTAAGTCCCGCACGCCCTCCCACCCCCACAAAAAAAACAAAAAACAGCTGTTCTTCAGTATAAAAAGTCAGTCTGAGCAGAAAATAAGTTTACTTTTTAGAATTGCGTGTTCTTAAGAGTCACTGCTCAAGGGTAGCAGTAGATCCCTTTCCCCCACACCTCTAATGGATATCTAGTGTACTCTGTGAGAGGTTGGGATTAAGGTCCGAGTTGTCCGCACCCAGGCCAAGGTCTTGCACCCCCCCTCCATGAAGACCTGCCATCTGCGAAAGCATAGCAGTAGGATCCGGGCTTCCGTAGTGTCCTTGATCCATAGGGTTCCCTTGCCCAGGCCCCACCAACCCTGGGTGAGGAGAGCTGGTCTGAGGAGAAACGTGGTGAGGGGATGGCTGGGGCTGCATACGGGGAGATGGGCTGGAGTGTGGGGGTTGTGACTGGGGGCGTGGGGAGGGCACAGGTTGTGGAGAGCGAACTTGGTTGCTAAGTGATGGAGGGAGCTGCTGTCCCTGTAAATGAGGGGACTGGGCAGGGCCTGGCAACATGTGCTGCTGCGGGCTCATTGGGTTTTGTTGTGCTGGAGATCCCATCTGCTGGTGTAAGAGGCGCTGTGGAAAGGTCTGCAAGCCACTCGATGTATCACCTGGCATTCCCTGTGGCATCTGGCTCATTTGTCCCATACTTCCTTGCTGCATCTGGATGTGGTGCTGGAATCGCTGTTGCTGCTGCTGCTGTTGTGTGTAGCCAGACATAACTTGGTGCTGCTGGAACTGGTTATGATTAACCATTCCGGGTCCAGCTCCTTGCTGCTGCTGCTGCTGTTGTTGCTGTTGTTGTTGCTGCTGCTGCTGCTGCTGTTGCTGCTGTTGCTGCATTATTTGCTGCCTTCGCAGGATAATCTCACGGAACTGAGGGGAAATCCCACCAGGATTGATGTTTAATGGCTGACCCTGTGGATTTATACCTGCCATTGCCTGTTGGGGAAGAGGGGACTGCTGTGGGGGCTGCTGCTGGGGTGCCTGGGGTTGCTGAGGCATGCCAGGGCGTGGACCAATTGCCTGCATAGGGTTCATGCCTTGCATGCCAGGATTAGAATGCACTACCTGCTGAAGGCCAGCCTGGGCAGGCATCCCTGGAACATTGCCAGCTGCCTGTGCATTCTGGCTACTAGCATACTTAGCTGCTCTTTGCTTGATAAAGGCAGCCAGAAGCTGTGGGTTTGAGTGCAAAATATTCAGAACCTGCTGCTGTTGCATTGGTGAGCTGGGAGAACGCAAAGTGCGAAGAAGGTTCTGCAGAGCAGCTTGTGGCAGTGAGCCTTGTTTTGTTTGGCTTGCTCCAGGCACCTGTCCAATGCCAGACTGGGGATTCATATTCATAGGCTGTCCCTGTTGTGGTACTGACATAATAGGTGATCTTTGCATGCCAGGTTGCATTGATTGTGACTGGGGCAGACCACTTTGTACCCATGGAGGTTGTGGTTGAGTTGGAGGTGGCTGCTGCTGCTGCTGAGGTTGCTGCATTCCAGGCCCTATACCAGACTCCATATGAACTTGACCCCGAGGGCCTTGCTGAGGATTCATTCCCATGGGCTGCATTGGGTTCATAGGTTGCATCTGATGTGGGTTCATCATGGGCCGAGGAAAAATTTGAGCTTTTGCCATTTGCCTCTGTGTTTCTGCAGCCCGCTGGATCTGCATTGCCATCTCTACAGCAGCTGGTGGTGGACCCTGAACCTGCTGCTGCATTGCCCCAGCCTGGGGAGGTGTTGGAGGAGTCATTTGCCCAGCTGCCTTGCCCTGTGATATACCCCTGGCGGGCTCAGCACGTGCCATGCTGTAGGGAGGCATGTTAGGTGGTGGAGGCTGCTGCTGAGTTGGAGGTTGGGGTGGTGGTTGAGGAGTCTGTGGCGTTGGGGGCTGTTGGCCTGTTGGTGTGGCAGGGCCAGCAGAATTTGGAGAAGGCAGACCCTGCTGAGGGCCCACCCCTCCTGCTCTCTGCATGCTGGCCATACGCCGTCGCAGCATCTGAGCCTGTTGCAACCTATGCTGCAGTTGCTGTTGACGGAGCTTTTGCTTAATATTGAGGCAGAAGGGCACTGGGCACTTGTTTTCTTGGCAGTGTTTAGCATGGTAGCAGCACAAGGCAATAAGCTGCTTGCAGATAGGACACCCTCCATTGGTTTTTCTCTTGCAGCCTTTGGTGTGTTGTACAACTCTCTTCATCTTTTGACATGAGGGCAGAGAGCAGTTTGCATTGCGACACTGGCAAGCATGTACAAGGGACTGGATGCAGCGCTGAATGCTCAGCCGGCGAGAATCTCCAGGGCTTTGGGTTGCTGCTGCTTGTTGGTTATTGCTCTCATCATCCAAGCCAAGCCCAAGTTTCTCCATTTTGTGCTCATGCGTCTTTGTGTTGTAGCAGGTGATGCACAAATCATAATCCTTTTAAAGGAAAATAAAGAAATCATCATACATATCATATACAATCTTACAGGCAAAATATACCACAGTAATAAACTGCCTTGGTCCTCTTATTCTACTCTAAAATCGATGTGCATTTAAAAAAGGCCATCGTATTATAACATGTATAACATGTTGTGATGTTAAAGATATCCACAGCTAGTCTGATTAAATATTAGACCCCACGCACATCATATATCTATTGAAATTCACATTTCAATTAGAAATAAAAAGGGGGTGCCTTTACAAACCAATCTGTTACAAAATAAGACGGTATTCCAGCAATGGTTATGGTGGTAGGGAGCATCTTCACTTACCTCACAAACAGTACAGTGCCAGCGCGTTTCAACATGGTGCTTGCACTCATTGCAGGTGTAGACAAAGCGGTCCTGGCTCTGTGTATGGAGTTCCACCAGCATGCACATTGTAGACCACTTAGCTCTGCGCAGAGATGAAAACTCCAAGTGTTTATCTCTAGCAAGCGTGAGGAAGGCATCCCGTCCGTCCATTAAATCACAAGGAATTAGGGGGTCTGGCTCTACAATTGGGGGAAGAGAATTTGCTGCGGGTCCAGCACTAAGGCGGATGACAAAAAATACCTAGAAAGCAAAATGATTACAAATATAAAAAAAGCCTCAAGCAATTGGGAGCAGAACAATTCCAACTTGTGTACACAGTAAGCCCCCCCCCACCTGCTCAAAAAAAAAAACAAAAAAAAAAAAAACAACTCGCCTTTAACTATGCTACCACACTTTGCCCCTAAATATCCAAGAAAAAACTCTCTACTTACAAAACTATACTAGTGGGCAAATACATCAAATACTTCATACACACGCGATTAGATGAAAGAGGCAGACACAGCTTTAAAAATCTATAACGGGTGTAAGCTTTGCTCAAGGGGGTTGTCCACCTTCAAATTAACTTTTAGTATGACGTAGAGTCATTCTGAGGCATTGCGATTGGTCTTCAATTATTTGCATTTTTTTTTCTTTACTTATTTAGTAAATAAAAAATGAAAACTGGAAAAAGTCAGAAGAGGAAGGCAAATAAAAAAAAAAATATAAAAAAAAAATGAGCTCCAACTGAAACGTTTCTAATATGTCAATTCTTAAAGTTTACCTGAAGGTGAACCACCCCTTTAAGCTCAGCTGTGATGACATTCACAGTACCCACCTCTTTATGCTTTTCCATTGTAGCATAGAGCTTCTGGGATAGGTCATTGGACACATTTGGCATTCCAGGCTTCTTCTTACTCCCTCTACTAAGACTGCTCTTGTTTTTGCTTGTCTTCTTGTTGTTTTTCTTTTTTGCATTTTTACTGTCTCCTTTCCCAACCTGTGTCAAATTTTAAAGAGTTAAGAGAATAGCAATGGGTCTTAGCAATCATATCACATTAAGAGGAAAAAAAAAACAAAAAAAACCACCAAATTTTCTTACGTTGAGCAAAAGTAAACTTTGCAAGAACTGCATGCCGGTGGAGTCAACATGATTTATACAAAGAGGATATAAGGCAGGTACAAGTTCAAAAAGAATAAAATGTGCATAGCAATGCCTAAGCCACCCCCCCAATATTGTCATAAACACGACACGGTCAGAAAAACAGACTATACAGACAGTGCCATCTGAGAAAATTTTGTAACACATGAAAGGAATATCTATATACCTAGGAGAGATGTGTAATGTATACCAGAATGATCACTAGTTAGCTCTAGCAGGACGCAGCAATTATTTTTCAGACCTTGTAAGGGAAAGTTATGTCACAGCAGCATGAAGACATGGTAAATCACACATCAGCTTGTAAATGTAGAAAGCTTTTGTATATTAATGTATTCACCTCAATACTCTCATTGCTGGTATTTTCTTCTCGCTTCCTTTCTTCCTCCTCCTGCTCCAGTTCCTTAATGCTCTCTTCCAGCACATTAGGCCAGAAATCCCCTTCAAAGTATGGCAGCTCCTTGGCACTGGTCAGTCGGTCTTCTGTTGCCTGCTTAAAGATGTCCTACAAATAGAGATATCAAGGTGTTATGAATGCAGCAGAAGTGAATCAGTGGCTCAGAGTGGGCCAAGTCAGGTACATCTAAACATCCTTCCATTAGGCCAATGAACACATCACACTACAATCAAAACATACCCATTAGCCAAAGACCACATTCAAAGCCAATATGATCCTCTGATCATCAGTTGGGGAGGGCATCATACTGCAACTCCACTGTCTGAATAAGCTAAAGTAAAATTATTCTGCTTAAATCTAAACCGATCCTAAAACACTTTACAGAGTTTGTTCTTTCATTTTTATGGTAGTCCAGATGCATTTCCCAGACATATAAATAGGGCAGCTCTGATCCTCTCCTTATACCACCATTTCTCTCCAACTTGCCTTGAAATTGTTCAGCAATGAACAGCAGATTATTATACAGAATAATGTTCCCCCATCCCCCAAAGTCCCCCATAGCTATTTGAAGTTAAGATTTCCTAACGTTATCAAGACCAAAGAGAAAAAAAAAAAAAAACACTTTGCCTTATGATTGCATTTTTATTTTTTCAGAGAGATATAGCAGTAGATTGCTAACAACTAATTCACAAGAGGTAATGGAATTTTACACACTAAAGAGTTGCTTTGGTACTGACCTTGTAATCATGTATAACCCGCTCAGAAACAGACTTATCTAGCATCTTCTTGTACCACTCTTGCAAGCGCTTGGGCTTTGGGATCTTCTGGTCCGCTGGGTGACAATGAAATATATAGTCATCGCCCTCACTTGGTGGACAGGCCCATATGTGCCCTGCTGTATACCTGTGAAAAACACAAATCAATTGACACAGCTGAACAGAGGAACCCACCCTCTAAAAAGTGTTTAACGACTGGTTGCTTCTTCATAAAGTGATTATCAATTAGCCAGAGAAGCTGTATTTATAACTCTGTAAAACATTCTAAACAAAAGCAACTGTAATTAAGTGGTCCATAAATTATTTTCCTTCTATCTACACACTTTTTGCTGGTGGCTGTACAAGGGCTGAAAAAAGCTACCAACTTTGGGCCCCCTTACTGGACCAGTATCTGGCCGAAAATCAGCCAGATATCAATCAGGTTTGAAAATTCCCAAAGATAGAGCGAGCATCCGCACGCTGATACAGTCCTCCAGCAGCCCCCAAGCCTAATCCAACCTTTGCCAGAGTGGTCCTGTGCATGGGTACCAAGTTGGGCCCAGATATGCCAGTTTGCAGATCTGGCAGTTTATGGCCACCTTAACACAGACAGTGAGCAGTTTTAAAAGACAAGGAAAGCTCTAGTCACTGGGATGCTAATTTTGAACTCATGCTGACTACAATAACTTAAATCATACCCAGGCACTCATGTTCTTAGAAACAGCACAGGTTTAGGGTAACTTTCTGCACAGTGGGCATCTGCCATCTTTTGCTGCCACCCAATAGGGAAGTTCAGTCTTGCTGCAGGTGAAACTCATAACTTTTCCAAAGGGGATACCTGGGAAACTAAGGAAAGATGGCATTGGCCAGCCATGCAGAAAATGGCCCAAGCAAGTTGTGGGTAAGAGTTAGGAAAATAAAAATTCACAGTAACTCAAACCTTCTGTTCCTTTATAAAACATTAGGAACATAGACAAGCTTTGCGAGTACTGTTACAGAGGATGAGCACTCTGGTTTACAGGATACAAATCTCCCAGAACACACAAACTCTTCTCAAGCTTTGGTTTTACTGGACAAATAAGCAAATCCAAAAACACAAATGCAATGCAATTCAAAAATGCCCATACTACAACTAAGCCAACAAACCAGTGTATCTATGCACAGCCACACAGAATAAATGACTAATTTGTCTTACAAGTTGGCCTGTATGCTTGAATGTCTCACATTTCCGAGGCTTTTTATATCATTAGCTGGTGTTTCAGTAGGCGAAGATTATCCTGCTTAATCTTATTTTGTGCAACGGGCACACAGATTTCAGTCTTTAAGAAAAAAACATTTGCTTTGACTTTCAGCTTACCATTGCAAATGACAATTCCGTCCAGTCAAAATATTTTTTCAATCTAAAATTTGTTTAATGCAAGACTGCCATCATCTTTTAGTTTCATATGAGAATTCAGGCATGTCAGCACAGTGCCCAACTTGTATGCAGTCACACTTTTTTAGCAAATATGGGCTGTGAATGACCCACAGTCATTTAATGACTTGCCTCAACAGTGCATGAATGCACACTGCAATGTGATCTTAGAACCATTATGGCAGGGTGACCAGTGAGATGATGCAGAGGAGTGCCTCGCTTTGGAAGCAACCAAATGGATGATGTCCCACTATCACATACATTTTATAAATATATGCTTACCCTAGTCTCTTGACATACTCCAGATAGCCAATGAGAATTTCATGATACACAGCTGTTCTAAGGTTCTTTGGCCGAAAGAAATGTACACTGTCCAGATAGGAAATATAAACCCGCCTAAAGAGAATCAAAAAGAAAAGTTACCAACTGAACCCATACACAACTTACGTTACAGGAAGGAAGACAGACACACAAGGCCTACCTTTGATTGGGCTGGGGACAGTCAGAGCCATATTCTTGCACGTGCATTCCAAAAAAACACAGTTCAACTCCATCAACCTCTTCAAAAGCAAATAAGGCTTTTGTTCGGTATGGGAAGGATTCTGCCATCTCTCCAGTATCCACAAACCTGTTTATAAGAATAACATTTGATTTGCTTTTTTCAGTTCCTGAGTGTAACAATAATTAAGAATAATTTACAATAAAGTTTTAAACTCAGCTTACAATGTTCTAGTAATTTCTCCTTTTTTCATCCAAAATGTAAACTGCACTTGCAAAAAGTCTTTTTAACAGCCAGTTAAGAAAGTATAAAAGTCCATACCATCCTAATGGTTTACTTAAGCTGAAATCAGTTTAATATAGAACATTTTTATCCATATTTTTTCTCATATCAAAGTTGTAGTAAGCTACATTTGGGTAGATAAGCAACTGAAAAGGAGTGCACAACCTTCCTTCAACACATTCTCTGATATAGCCCAATTGCATACAGTTTAAAATATTTTTTTTTTAAGACACGTGGATTAATTGGTCAACAATGAAACCAGGGGTGACAGCTGAGTCTCCCTGATAACTACTACCACCTTCTCTTTATGTGGTGGGTTGCACATTAAGTTTGAGAAATCAGGTGCATCATTTTCCCTTCCAAGTTGAAAGAGAAACAAGGACTGTTGTCCTTGTACTCCACGATCAAGGACTTCCCTCTAGTTCCAGTAAGTTTCAGTTAACCTAGCTCAGTTTTTGCTGCTCTACCTCTTGCTAAACATTGCTTTTTTAGATGTAACACAAGGTGATGATATGTCATGGTTTCCCTGTTTCTTTTTCCCCTTAGCACTATTTACATTAATAGTTCACACAAACTTTTTTTTCTTGCAATAATGACAAAAAGGAAAGCTGTAGGCCAAATTAACACAAGTCTCCAAGGTATCTTCAGCAGCAATGAAGAACATCCCCTTATTATATTTAGATAGCAAAACAATACTATACATAAGGGTTACATATACCAACATACAAAATGCTGAACTATAAGGAAATTTACTTTTGAAAACAGATTTTATATTCAACTAGCAGAATTAAGTGTACACATAGGAATGTCCTTAAACCAAAGTGAGAGAGACTGTGACAATTCCAAAAAATAAACTGCTTACTTCGCTTTCATGCCAGGTTTCACTTCCACTGTTTTGTCAGATGCATGGACCACCCGAATAATCACCTCTCCAGCCTCAGGATTATTCTGTCTTCTCAGAAAATCATTGACTCTGTTCTCCAGAAAAGAGCCAAGCCTTGTAGTTGGGAGACCTTGGATTAAATAAATTAATTAATCTCCCAGAATAGACTAAACAAAGATATTACAATTTCTTCAGCACCAACAATGAACTGATGTACTTACGTTTGGCAGAAAATTTGTTCTCTTTCCGATTTCGACCTGTTTTCTTTAGACAGCCTTCACATACAAAGCTATGGACAGAACAAAATAAATCAGAATCAGAATGTCCTTCATCAGAGAGATCAAATAAGTTAATGCTGAAATAAGACACCTACCCCGTGGGCCAGATGGTTTCATTATGTAACACGCAGATCTGGTGCATTTTTCTACCGCACTCCAAGCACTCCACGTATCTAGAATGGAGAAGATATAACTCAGTAATTAGGAAGTTTCCCTTCCCCACATCCCAATTTAACACTCATCTAAATCTGTGGTGGGACAAATAGGAAACATCACGTACTGTTCTGGATCCAGTGTGTCATTTTTCCTTTTGGAGAATTGATCTTTGCTGATGGTTCTAAATAGCAATAACAAAAAAAAAAAAAAAAAAAAGGGAAACGCCATAAATAACATACAAAAACTAAGATCCCCAGCATTTGGAGACAGCAGCAAAAGATCAATCAAGGGAGAAAAACAAGAAAGAGGAATGGCGCAGGAAAAGAAGAAAAATCCGAAGTGAAAGAAGAACAAAACAGGGAGGGGCATGTGAACACTTGTAAAAAAGCAATATTAAGGCCAGTAATAAAAAGGAGAAATGAAGATGAGCAAAAGGAGAACAAGATTTAGGTGAAAAAAGCAAACTCAAAAAGAGGGGGAGGGGTGAGAGAAAGAGCAAAGTTAAAGCAGCTATAGTGGTAAAGCAGGGATTTAGGAGGAGAGAAAAGGAAAGTGGGATAGGAAACAAAATGCATGTATTTCTGGGGTGTAAAGATTAAAGGGAGGAAATGATAAAGAGGGTAAAGCAAGACAGCATGAAAGAAAAGAAATACTGGTTGGAGAAAAGAAAGATTAAGAAGCCTCTAATATCCCTAATCACCAATTCCAACAATGAACTAATGTACAATGCTCATGCCAACTGGAGAATTTATAATCTTACAAAGTGAAAAGTAATAACATATTACTTTATGCAGAAAAGCTTTTTGTTGCTCCAACAAACCTAATGTACTCAATACTGGAAGTATACTACAAAAAAAGGGGGACTTATATTTGGTATAAAACTTTCCTTTGAAATTAATGGCATAAATAGCAAATATTCCCTCAGATACAAAAATCTTTCAAATTTATTGCCAAGTGGGTAATATATGTGGCTAAAGTATGGTGCCTGGACACATGAATCACATATAGTGAGTACAAAATGATTAATTACTTCCTCCACTGATAGATATTTTACCAGTGGAATAAAAAGCCGTTCGCATAGTATTAAGAGTATTTTATAACACAAATTATAAGGAGGGGCGGGAAAGAAAAAGGTACTTACGTTTGAGGTTGGGTGGGATCATCACCAAGAGAGACGCACTCCCCCTGGATCTCGTTGAAGCACTTTTCACAGAAGTGGTACCTATCAGCGAGAAGGCCATATTTGGGTGAACTGTTTGTTCACACAACGACAGCGGAACCACGCAAGCCGGGAAGCCATCAGCCAGAGGACGTCACGTGAGGGACACAGGGTGTGCGCAGATCATCAAGCAGAGTCAGGAGCCCAAGTAATTTGGATTTTGGATTGATTTTGTTTTTTTGTTTGTTTGTGTGTGATTTGGTTTTGGTTTGGATTTCATTGCAATCAAAGCCACCACAGGAACAAGCAAGGGAAGGGAGGGTCAGAAATGAACACAGAGAGAAAAAAAGCAGGGGTGGGTATGGGGCAAGACAAACAGAAGCAAGACAAGACAGACAAAAAGCAGAAAGCCAATGCAAAGCACAGATTAGCAAAGGATTGTCTCTCCATATGGGATCACAAGCAGCAAAAATCATTACAGCAAATCAAAAGGAAGGTTAAAATAAATAAAAATAAAGGGTAACTGGGACTGTACAGTTTGTCCTCCTGCTTTGCTCAAATGAAGAAAAGCTGCATTTGACACCTAAGCAGAGTGTTAATAAATTGCCACTAAGGGGATACACAGTGTTATGACAAATACACTTCTAAATAGCTAGAGGCTCAGCACAAAGGGAAAGGCTAGGATAGTAGCTCACTAACATGGGAAGGATGTACAATAATAAGTCTACACTGTCCCAAAGGAACACAAAGCACATTAAATAAAATGTGCTTTACACATTCTGCTTAGAGGAACAAGAGCATGAAGGATGACAAATCTGTAACATGACAGATCTGTAACACAACACAAATGAAGGAATAGCCTACAGAGCTAGTAATGCTGCAGTGGCAAAGCAACACCTTTAGAGGACACTGCACTGTGAAAAGCCACATTAAGACATACATAACTCGTCACTTAAAACTGTAAAAAGGCTCTTGCGCACAGGTTTTTTGTTATGCTCACCGAGACACGGGTTTGAGCACACCTAAACACATCAGTTAATTGATTCCATTATATACTGGTTGTACGCATGAGCGTTCAGAATTACGTTGTTATATTAGATTTTCATTGTATTTTTTAGATGCAGATTGTTGCATTTGTGTGTGCTTGGTGTGCAATCAAAAGACAAAAGAATGTGTTTGGAATTCACAAAAATGCATGTAAATGCAATCTATGCATTTTCCCATTCTCAGCAAATCTGTAAACATAACAAAACACCAGTGTGTAAGAGCTCTTAGACTGATCAATGGGGGGGGGGGGGGCAGCTTGGCCATATTTATTATATTATAAGGGCTCTTCAGTGACACGTGTTCTGTTTCTTGCAAGAAATTATGCATTTTCTGCTTTTGGCTTCTTCCTCATCAATAAGCGGTTTACAAATAAGCTTATTTAATACTTTTTGAAAACATGTCTTTGATCCCATTCTACATTCAAATAGTTTTTGTTTTTTTTGTTTACCCCAGTATACAACTGATTCACTTTCTACTTTAGTAACTGCTGTACAGTCCAGCTAGAACATGTGGCTTTTCAAAGAATTAATCAGCTGTCCATCAACAAACAATGTAATGTTTTGTGACATACTGTGACATGTTACAGTTTGACATACTTAGAAGATGCAGGTGCCTTTCCGTAATGCCTGACTAGACACAGCATAGAAGCTAGACATCTATTGATTACAGGCAGGGCACATAAAGCAGCAGAAATAGGTGAATGGGAATAGTCTAATAATGCAGTACATTCCAACCCAAACCAGATTCAGTGTGTGTTTATCATTGTATGAAGCAGTTAAAATATGTCACTCCTTTTCTCAAAGATGACATGCGACACAATAAGAACCATTTGTACATTTCAAATGAGAGCAAGAATAGGTTATACCACTGTTCACACTTTCCTACAGTCACAAATCAACTGTAAGTTAGGAGGGGTGGGGGTAAACATTTTGCTGTGGTTAAAAAAAAAAAAAAAAAACTATACTGAAAAGTCAAGGGAAAGTCTTACCTGTTTTGATAGCTGTAGTAAGTGGCATCACGGGGAATTGTACAGAGCTGCTTCCCATAACAGCAAAGGGTCTGAGGCGAGAACTCCAGCTAGAAGAAGAGGGGGAGGAGTATTACAAGCAGCATGTTGAGGAGCTTTAAAATACAATTCAAAACAATTAGACAAGTCCGACAAGTCATCTAAAACAGACCACTATATGTATAAATGAACATTTCCTTTATTACAGTGCAGCATGACAACTAAACACTGATAATTTCAAACTGCTTGTTACATCTGTATGTCAGACGTTTTATAGCACACGTTCTACAATAAGAGAACAGATGCAGTGCTGTGATCAAATTTGGGTTTCATATGAGCTCATTTTTCCACCAAATGAGCTATTCAGGCTTATTTTAATGTCTAACAAACTTTGTCATTTTTGAATTAAGTACTTTTTCAGGCAAACAATTTCATGAAAAGATTATTTATTCACTATTTAAAAGTGACAGCACTTTCTTAAGTCATGCAAACTTACAACTCACCTTCCTACCACAGCAGTATCCCAAGCTTTGCATGACTGGATCTATCTCCTGCTCAAACACCTCAGCCAGCTTGGAACAGTACTTGTAGACACGAGAGGTCTTGCGGTTATATAGCCAGGCATTGTTGAACATCAGCCAGATATCTTCCACATACTGCCAGGGTTCTTGGTACTGTCCTGTGTCCAACTTGCGTTTAATAGTCGAAAGGTCCATGGGAGTCTTGACAATCTCAAAGTAATCCTGCAGGACAGAGGTATTTTTCTGAATCACAAGAAGTTATAATGCATTACAGATTTGTGAGGATGCATGGCAAAACAAAAACACAAAACAAATACATAGTGTTCTTAACCAATCAGGTAAAGTATTACCTATAAATAGCCAATACCATCTACCTCAGTGTTTTATATAATCACATTTTAAACTAGTATTTTCAGACTAGTCCAGTTATTAATACTTTACCGGTCACCAATATTATTTCTTATTCTCTATATAGCACAGGGTCCGGTAAAGCATTTAGAAAATCAAGTTGTGTAAAGCTTGCTTCACTGATTGGCAAGAATACTATGTTTGGACATAACAGGGCATTGTCAAGCAATAAAATTAAGCATTGTGCTGATTCCTCTGTAAATGGCAAGAGTGCTACGGTTTGACATACTCAGATTAAATAAATCATTTTGCTACCAATAAAAAAAATTTTAAAAAAATTACCAATTTTAGAATGTCCAATCATCTGACAAGAATCAAGCTAATTTAATCATGGAGAACATCCAATCATAATACATAGGTTTAAATAATTTACAGTTTAATTAAAATGTTTAAGACTGCTGTCAGCTAATGGATGCCGACATTGATATTCTTTTCCATATAAATACCAAATTTTTGCAGGTTAACCGTAAACACAAACTCCAAAACAGATGAAATCAGGTGTGGCAGACTGAGGTATAAAAAAAAGCATTTGAAGCACAAACTACAGCTGAAGCCTAAGCCAAGCATTGCTCCCGAGGACCAGGAACACCAAATGCATTTGCTTTAAAAGATGCATAAAGCGAACTGTGGACGCAAATACAGCATTTAGCATGTTAACAGGTACAATATTAAGCAAGCGCAGTTTATTCATGAACACACAGCATTCCAATCACCACAGAGGACTCTTACCGGGATTCCTAATAACTGAGGATCCACTGGTTGACGAAACGGAAGAGACTCTGGATCCTGGCGGTATAATGCTTCCAGAGTGGGCATAAGAGCCTGCCGAAGTTCTTCTGGTTTGAAAACTGCAGACAAAATAGAGAATAATGAAAAAAAAAATAATAAAAAAAAGCACATTTAGCTTAGTACCTAACCAATAAGTCTGGATCAGCAACTGCATAGCATATGGTAGAAGAAATTCCAATGAAGTAATCCAACAGGTGTCCCTTATAAACCGGGGCATTGCTGAATCTTGTAAGATAAAACAACCACTTTTATACCTCTTCTATATGTAAACTAGGCTATTTTTATATATCCCAGCACATAAGCTTTATTGGATGGTATATAAACATCAAATTTCAAATGCTCAACTTCCATTTCTCCCATATTTCTTGGCTTTACTTTTTTCCATCATTTGTGAAAAAAGTGCAACATATTAATTTCCAAAGGCTTACTCTTCTTCTTGGACTGCCCAGGAGGAGCAGGAGATGTCTGAGCAGCAGGGGTTGCTGGTTTCTCATCTTCCTCCTTGATTTCTGTTTTAACTTCTTCTTTCTTCTCTTCCAGCTCAGCTGGCTCAGATTTGCATTCCTCAACTGCTACCTCTGCTTTAACCTGTGAAGCAAATATTTAATTAAAGTGACATGTTACACTGCTCTTTCCATTGCCTAAAATGTGTCACTGATGAGGTAGGAGAACACTATTTGTTCCAAGCCTATCCCATACAGAGATAACTGATTACCTCTGGTTTCTCCTCTGCTGGAGGTTCCATAGGCTCAGGCTCAAGATCATCATCTTCTTGCTTTATCTCCATTTTAACCTCTTGAGGTGGTGGCTCTTGAACAGGTGGCTGAGAGCTAACTTCAGGACTATTCGTAGAGGGAGGATTGGAAGATGGGCAATCCAGGTTGGCTGTAGGCTGAAGAAAAAAAAAGGCAATTTTTTAATTTTTCTTTGTTTTTTTTAGTTGAGGCTACCCAAAATGTAAGCAGCCTTAATTAAAGCTGTACTGCAAAAGCAGGATTCTTCCAGTCATCAAAATTTTACTTACCGGAGTGCTCGGTTGAAGCTGCATTGGCAGTGGTGGTGCAGTTGGCGTGGCTACAGGTGTTGTTAAACTTGGCTGTGAAGGGGGCCGTGGTAATGGCTGTTGCTGTGATGAAAACTGCTGCGAAGGCTGCTGAGAAGGTGGTGTAGCAATCTGCTGGTCAGCGGTAGACATTACCGGGGTAGGGATGGATAAGGAAGGGGTCACTTGTGGTGGAGTAGGGCTTTCTCTGTGTTGTAGTGGTGCTTGTGAAATTGGTGCTGCTGTGGGTAGGATAGGCTGTACAGGTGTCTGAGTTGGTTGTGGAGTAAGGCCTGGAGGCGTATGGTGAGGGGTTGGTGTACGGCTTGGAGCAGGGGACGGTGAGTTGCGGTGCATGGGTTGGACGTGACTTGAACAGTGCATCTGATTCCCTGCTGCTCCCGGGGGCATCACTGGAGAACTCACAGGATGGCTAGGGTTAGGCATTGGTGCCTGCAATAGATAAAGCACGGCCATTTATAAACAAAGCATACTTTTGACAAATTTGAAGTACAGGCAAGACTTATCTATAATGTTCTAACCTGAGATGAAGGGTTCTGATTGCCAGGCTGGGGCATGGGCATGCCAGATGCATTCAAGCCACCGGTATTCATTCCTCCAGTGTTCATCACAGGAGAAGATGCCTGAAACTGATTTTGGGACAGAAACTGGTTCTGTGCTGTTTGTTGCATAGTCCCAGGCTGCTGCATACGGGCCTGAAATCCCATCTACCAAACAAAACAAACATACAAAACTGCTTGTTCTGATTTCATTTTATTGTACTAAAATAACAAAACGCACAACTAAAGCCTACTATTTCAGTCTAGGGAGACCAATACCAATTTTTTTTTTTATATTTAGAACCAGTAGTATATTAAAACGCACATATGCAATAATTAGCTAGCTTTCCACCAATATCTACAAATGTCATGTGCATCCCATCTGTCTTACACACACACACACACACTAAAACCCTGCTTCATCTAAATAAACCATTTTAATATACTATTTTGTTGCCATTTTGAATACTAAGCCCCCTAGAATCATACGATTCACATTGCGCAGAAACAAACCAATGGCCCACATACATGCTAGGTCAAGTCAATTAATGGATCCGTCAATTTAAATTTTAAGAAAACAAATATTTAAAAAGGTGGTCAGAACTTAAATTCAAGTTCTGTCTAATATACAATTAACCACTTGTGTTGAGGCTTGCATACTGACCTGGTTCATAGGGCCCGTTTGTCCCATTTGCCCTGGGTGCTGAAGTGGAGCCTGCTGTCTCTGGCCCATTGACTGCATTTGCATACCCATCTGTCCAAATTGGTTCATTCCTTTGTACAGAAGAGGGAAAAACAGAATGCTTACCGAATGTTTGATACCAGCAATATCCAAGGATCATGGGACTGAAAGAGGAGAATGATTCTTACCAGTTTGTGTCTGCATGCGATTCATTATTTGATTTGGCACATTAGCCCGCATCATGCTGTTTGGATCTGGCAAAGGACCATCTATATGGGAAAGAAAAACAATGTACAAAACACAGTATAGGACATCACAAAACAAATTTCACAACAAAAGCAGTTTAAATAACCTAAATTACCAACTCCTATGCTTACCACTGGCACTGCATTTATGATACCACATTGATGGGGCAGCAAAAAAAATATGCATTTTTAAGCAATTAATAAGTCTTTGCACAAAGATAAGCAAGTCTATAACTACTGCATGGACATAATGTGACCTGCAGCAAAAAAAAATTCCCTTAAAGAACTAATTCCCTCTAAAACCATTAAAGTTCAATTGCCCAAGACAGTGAGCTCCTGTGAACAAATATGAAGGTCTGGGCTCACCATCAGGAATTTTATTAGAAGTGTCACTAACACTGCACACGTTCAGTGTGATCTGGGCATGCGTCACAAAGGAAGTGCTGTGAATCTGCAAAAAAGCTGGGAAGCTTCTGGGAGCATATTTTGAGGTAAAGATCTTTGCTGCTAAAGAGCTGTAGTTGATTTGAGCTGGTAGAGAACTCCAAAACATATAGTGCAGCATTTATAGCCTACTTTTTAAGCTTTAATTTGTAAATACTTACTTTCATACAAGTGTAACATATAAGGAAAATACAGTAACATGAGCCAACAAATAAAAATACACGTACTGGTTGACAATCCAGTTTGTGGCTGGGCCATTCCTTGGTTTTGATTCATTTGTGTAGGAGGCATGCCAGGAGGAGTGGGAATTAGATGTTGCTTTTGCAATCTGGTGCGACGCTTTTCCTCCAATTCTTTTTGAATCTTGTATATTTTCTCAGCCAGAAAGTGGTAGTACTCAGCCTAGAAGCCATCGGTGTATAAGGCAATTGTTAGAAAGGCTCTTTTATCCAGAAGGTAAATCATATAATGTGCATATAGGAGTTAAATTATCAGAGCATGAGATAAATTTGCCAATATCAGTCTAAACGCATTAAAGGACATGTAAAACCTACATATGCCTACAATGTATATCAGTTGGGCACATCTCCCCCACCCAAATGGCATCATGTGTACTGTATATATCCCCTCCATTTGCCAGCATGATCACATTTTCCTAAAGCAAATAGCACCTGGTGGCCAGACCCTTATTCAGCATACATTTAATCAAGAATTCAGGCTCACACAGGCACAACTGTCTCCGATACAAGTTCTGCTTTGTTTGAGCTGAGCTCAGGAGAGTTGGTTGGGAGAAAAAAATTGAAGCAGACAGCTAGAGCTGAGTTTCTATGGGAACTAGCAATGCCATCTCTTCACTGCCTTCTAGACTGGGGGCCATGTTTGGTAATCTGAGTTTAGAACAACTGAGCATGCCCACAAGCCAACAGCCAAAGCAAACTCCTGATGGAGGGGGCCGAGTGGGTTACAGGAGGAGAAGCAAATATAAGTGATTAAGGGGATGTTGCAGCCTTACTATTAATCTCTGGGCAACCAGTGTGGCAGGTATTGAAAGATTTCAAAGAGGCTGTTCACTGAAGTTTGTGTGTGTGGGGTTTACATGTCCTTTAAGGGTTTCTATAGATAATTTGCATTATTTTTCACTATGGGTATTCTCCACACAATGTATCTTTAGAAAATAATTTGGAGGTTTCTTTGCTGGCCATAAGTCACTTATACACACATAAGTCACAATCTGTTAAACTGCCTTTACCTGAAAATGATCAGGTAGAACGATGCTCGCTACAGAATGCATCTTAAACGGAATCAAATTATGGAAAATTTATACTAAAATATCTGTATATATAAAGCTATTTACTTACAAGTTGGCAATTTTTAGCGTTTCAGCACAAAAGTATTTACTATTCAAGGACACTTAACACAAGTCTTACCCTGCTATTAGCAGATTCATACATGTCACCTTCAACTTTGCGAGCATAAGCTACCAAGTTCTCCATTCGCCGATCCTTTAATGCTGCTGGATCAGGTGTTGGGAATATGGCTTGAACACTAGAACAAATTAAGAAATCAATAACAAACCTCAACATAAAACAAAAGTCAATGTGCCAGATAAATAATATTTAGGGGTATGGACAACCTGAGCTACAATTTTTATACAGAATATTAAAGTGCTTACATCTGTGAACGCAAGCAGAAAAAAAAAAAAAGTTTTGCCTCATTAGCACATTACAACTTTAAAGGGATACGGTCATGATTTTTATTGTGTAATTTTTACATTACACTGTTTACATAGCAAATAATTCACGCTACCATTTAAAAGGTTATTCTTAAACCAACAAACATATATTTTTTTAGTAATATAGGTGCGTAAGCATTCATCTCAGTGTACTGTGCAGATTCTGTGCTTTCATAAAATGTCCTACACATTAAAACTGCTTTCAGAAATGCTATTGTTTCTCCTACTACATTTAACTGGAGGAGTCCCAAGCCTGAAGATTTTTTTTACTATTGAGTGCTATTCCGATATCTACCATAGATATCAGGTAGCTGGGTGGAAAGGGATGGGTGATACAACTCCAACTTGCAGCAAAGCAATAAAGAGTGACGGAAGTTTATCAGAGCACAAGTCACAAAGCAGATGACATAAGACAACTCTATATAAGGCCGGGTTAGATAATAAACTCTACAGAAGGGTCTCCATTTATTTTTATTAAGAGTGAAATATTTAAAAAAAATCTTTTACTAGTGGTATTAAGACATTAACTAATGCTTAACTAAGTGAAAGTGTTCAGTCAATCTCCATCTTCTTTGTAAAATTCAGCATAAGCACCTGAACCTACAATTTAACTGGGTGAGCATGAGCACTAATTGAAATATAAATCAGTTTTTTCATCTGTAGTGGGAAGGACTGTGAGAACCCCTGAACAAACAAATAGTACAGAGATTCAGCATATGGCCAAACTGAATAGCAGCTTATCACAATGTGCATTTATGGTGCTGAGTAGCATGAGAAACGCTGTTGAAAACATACTACAAATAGATCAAAAGTGGCATGCCTAAAAAGTCAATTTTGTATAGGGATCAGTTAGCCGAAACCGTTTATACAGAAAGCTCTGAATTATGGGAAGCCCAAAGACTCCATTTGAATCAAAATTAGATTTTTAAATCTTATTTCCTTTTAAATCTTATTTCCTTTTATCTCTATAGTAACAAAACAGTACCTTGCACTTGATCCTAATAACCAAGATACAATTAGTCCTTATAGGAAGCAAAACAATGCTATTTGGGTTTAATTAATATATTTCGCAGACTTAAGGCAAGAAGATTCATATAACGAAAATACTTCTTATCTAGGTATTCTGGCAACAGGTCCTATACCTGTATTTGCATTTGAAATCCTTCTAGAACTTAGCATTTAGAGAATCTAGTCTGCCACCGTAGATCAGAGGCTGTAGCACAACTTACAGTTTGTGAACTAGATGGTTCCTCAGATCCTGGGTGATATCTTCATGCCAAGGTTTGCGGATTCCAGAACTAGAGGGTGGTGCTGCCGTAGGCATAGAGCCTAGGTTAGGAACGCCACCACTCTCATTCATCATTGGACTGCAAATTTAAAGGGACACAAATACTTAATTTAGTTTTTGTTCAGGTTGGTTAAATTGAAAATTGAACAGAAAGAGTGATACAATAGGGCTTCTGCCATGCAATACAGCACAGAGATTACTCACCATTCATATGCATCCTCATTGCCAGTTTTTTTTTTTGCATATTGTTTTAATTATGAAAAACTATTTTTTTGTTATTTCTTAAGCTAAACTCCATGTTTGATTCTTGCTAGGTAAATCGATTACCGGTACACAACCCCAAGTATGTTCAGCACAAGCCCTAATCATTAAATTCATGTTATAGTAAAGGGGCAGTATGTCCCATTGTTTAGCTCTACCCATAATAACAGATTGAAATACCTCTGAGCGTTCATTCCTGAATGCAACATGGAGTCAGGAAGCAAACTGGAAGCTTGTACACCTACTCCTCCATTGACTCCCATTGTGCTTGAATCTGCAATAAGGAAGAAACAAGAAACTTACCCTGCTTGTCCAGTTTTAATTAAGTTTAATACATGTTGGAAAACAACTGTCAATTTGAAAATATAAAATGCATTCTTACTCATTGTGTTGAGAGAACGCATTCCCTGTGGTGACTGTCCCGACTGCTGGCCTTTAACTTGAGCTTGTGTTTGTGTCTGCATTTGATTACCCTGGTACGGAAGACCAAGAGCTGCATATGCTCTCTCTATTGAGCTTGGGTCAATTTGGCTAGTGGCATTAATTGAAGGAGCAGGTTGCTGGCCAACTGTGCCGACAGCACCGGGAGCTCCCAGCGTCACTGGTGGACCACCCAGCAAAGCTGTAGAGAGAAATTGTTATTAGTGACCTCTAAACAAATACTATTTAAGCAAGGGGGGGGGGGGGATAAAACCGTATTACTATCTTAATTCACACTTACTTTGATTACGTTTGTCGCCTGCATTCTTCAGAGGCAGACAGACAGGACAATCATGTCGTGTGCAATTTTTCCAGTGAGAAATTATTTGTCGTGAGGAGGCACAATGTGCAACTGAAAATAAGAATTATAACAAATGTTAATAAAAGGAAACCATGTAAAAGGCATGAATTGTAATTTTAAGAGAAAAATCTTTTGGATGTGATGCCACACCCACTCACCTTGGCATGATTTGCCCGCTTGGCAGTGTGTCATGTGATTTAGGACATTCTTCATTGTTCGGCAATGTGGTAAATTACATTGCCGTACCTCTCCATTGGCCTGTTCTCGTCGCTGACATTTGTGAGCATGCAGAAGAAGAACCAGTTGTTGCTGGATCAACTTCCTTTTCTCTGGATCTGCTGTTGGGGCCCCTGAGCCAATGCCCTGAGGGGCACCTGCTCCCATACTCGGCGGAGCTGCAGTAACCATTCCAGTTTGCTGAACTTGGGTGGATGTCTGCTGATTCTAAGGGAAAAAAAAGAATTGACAATTTAAGATGTGTTCTTCCACACATAGCATTTTGCAAATAACCAATCTTTTCAGGTATTCAAAGTACATTTTTCTATAAAGCAGTAGAAATAATATACCAGCACTATCATGTTCTATTCTGAAATTAAGAGTACAAAGACATACTGCCTTTAGGATGAGCCAGTGGCTTAAAGGATAAGTATGCATTGGTCTTGTGGACCTACTCCTATACTCAAAAGAAACAATTACATTTATTACTTAGAGGCCAGCTGTGCAAGGTGCCAATATACAGCCTCGGCCTATAAAGAGACAGAAAATAATCTTAGCACAAAGCAAAGCCACAGTGGCAGACTTGCTAATTATGTAACTATCTTACTAAATACATATACAAATAACTTCAATAAGAGAAGCCTGTTGCTAAACAGATGCAAACACATTGGAGGTGCATATTAGCAAATCGTTACAATTTAAAAGAGGAATAAAGCCTTAATTTGGCTAAAAAATGTTTAGTGTGCTCTGTGATGCTAAAAAAAAATCAAGCTTAAGGGTAATTAGAAATCAAAATATTCACAAAAAGGAGGTTTCAAGGAAGTTCTAGAGAGAAAGAAGAATACAAAGTATAGCATGGTCAATGTTTCGTCACCACTTTCAAGAGAAAATCTATGTCTGTTATTATTTCCAAAAGACATGCTGAATGCTCTTTGTTGTATTCTTCTACTTATACTTTATTAGCACCCAGGAATAGTATGGGCTCCTCTTGACACAATATTATACACAGGAAGTAAGATAGGGTCTTAATTGAGATCTCTTGGGGAACAGATCTTTTACAGGTGTCCTTAGGTGCAAAATCCCATAACGTAAGGTTTTGCATTTCATTGGCTAATTATTTTCTTGGCATTTGGCTTTACATTTAAAAGCACAACCAAGACAGCAATATGCAACCTCTATCCTCACCATATTTGGCATGCCAACTCCAGGTTTCTTGTCCATTGGAAACTGAGACAGGCTATTCTGTAATGCTGCCTTGTTCTGGATTTGTGATCCCATAACTGCGCCCCCCATCTGGGGAACAACATTTTGTCCATAAGGTGTCCCATAAGGATTAGGATTGTTCATTAGACCCATCTGGAACAAAAAAGTGCATATAATGAAGAACTTTAACCATCTCCAAAATGCTTAATACATTTAACAGAATAACTGTAATCGTGCTTTACTATATCTATATAAAGATTTTCTAAAATGTACATTCATAAAATTTTTAATTAAATATTTGTGTGCAAAAATGTTATACATGTTTATTATATGTATGAACTTTGTAGCTAGGTAGCCTGTATAAAGCACCTCTCATTGACAGCGGCTTCCTTTCAACATTACAGATTCCTAACCGGTAAGCGCATTTTAACAGAACAACATGTTAGAAATATATTTTTCATAGGAAAGCCAACAGCACTTGTTTCGATACTGCTTGAAGCAAAGAATTTACATTGTAATTACATTCAAAATAGTAATCTGCATGTGGCTGAATTTAAAGCAAATTCAGCCAAAGATCCACTTACTAGCCCACCATGACAAATATTAGAATCTGCCTACATATGGCCAATGGAGTGCTATTTAACTTGCATGGTAGGGCCCCCTTTGGTATTAGTGATGTGTAAGGTTATGGTGTTTTTATCTTGAACCAACATAGTTAATTCACAGATATATCATCAATATGATTTTTGCTTGCTCAAAATACAGATGTTTAATTAATGTTTATATTATCTTTAGTAGACAAAGTATGGAGACCCAATATATGGAAAGATCCCTTATCTGGAAAACCCCAGGTCCCAAGCATTCTGGATAACAGAACCTGTTCTGGAATATATGCTCCAGTAATACCTGTCCCTTTTGAGAAATCGGGAATCTCTCCGCTTTTGAGTGAAACCATTATTATTAAGATTTTTTTATGTGCATCAGGTTTTACACAGTGTGATATGGTTAGGGTCGAGGTACCCCTTCCCTTTTTGTTGTTTTGACTACACAGTTTTAACTTGTTCAAAAGCAGATACTTCTGATTTCTTAGGATGTGTGGGGGGGGGGAATCACACACACACTAGGTATCCACATATATGAAAACATATAAAAAGCAAAGTAAATCTGCATTAAGGTAAACAAAATTAGCATGCATAACTAAAATAACTAATCACTGATAAAGTGGATACTGTAGTTGGGAAAGGTACAGGCATCATTGTACAATGCTTAGGTATGTTCATGCTCTGCTGCGTAAGGACAAAACTTCCATAAAATAAATAAGATACAATATAAATTCTAAATCTGCCTCAAAATATGAATTCATATGAATACAGAACACAAATCAAAACACTTCTTTGCATTACCTATCAAGAAGCCTGCACAACATATGTGGAAAAACATCAGAAAAGATTGTATGGCTGCAATAAGGCAGCCAAGCAAATTCAAATGCTGCAGAAGTACTAGGACTTTGCTGGATCCCTAAACAGACATCTAAATTGTTAATATACAGACACCTGTAAGATATTGCTAGCATCCTGCCTTTTTGTGGGGTTTTTTAATTGCACAAATTGTTCTGGGTTTAAAATTACTCTATTTTATTGCCCATATTTTGTTATATTTAAATGTAGTGCTTTCTGTATGTAGTTTTTACCGGAAAAAAACTATGGTGCATGGATGCATTTAATATACACATCTTAAGGAAGAAGGCCACAGCCTATTAAGAAATCAGGACCCAAGTAAAGAGAGCAGATGGCAAAGCACCAGTCCAGAAAAGGGAACAAAAGGTAACATGGCTCCCTCCCCCATGTAAGTGCAAGTCTTACCCACCCCCAACTCTTAAAATTCAGCCTGCCCCTCCCCGGCACACTCCAAGCAGCATTGCCTTGCATATGACAGGTTTAGGACACAATGAAGCTTTCACACAACAGTAAAAACTGCTCCACTGTACCTATTTATCTCTAGCAAGTTAGGACATTAAAATGGGAAAGTCTTCCCAAATAAATGGAGAAACATCCCATCAACTCAGTAGGAACAACATCCCATTACCCTAGAATAATCCTCTCACTACAGTCAGAACAGCTCTGACCTGAAACATGGCTACATACTGCCTAGGTTTATAGAAACCATAGTAATTACATAGATGTCCCTCTCAGACTTCTGGTCAAATAGTATCTTAGTTCACAAAGAAAAGTCTCTGTAGTCACAGTGGAATCCTGCATGATACAAATATGTTGCAGCCAGAAGGGCAAGCGTCAAGTCAGTTGCCAAAGTAGTGTTTTTGGAGCTGCCTGGTGTAGTGTATAGGATACCGTGTCCCCATGCTACCATACACGTGGCATGTAGGCTACACTACTAAGCCTCATAGTCCAGTCAAAAACATTGTAGTTAAGCTGCTACAGCCAGATGCCACCAGCACCTAAATCACACACCATTGTACACTTATTTGTTATTGTGCACAAGTGCATATTGTAATGCAAAATTTAAATCAAGCCATTAATACTAATAGATTACTATTAGTATTAGTGGATACTACTACTAATACTTAAAGATTCCAAAATGGTGTGGCACTCATCAAGACTAACAGTCTTACCAAAAGCTCTGCTCATCGACAATAGGCCAAACGAGCAATCAGACTGTTGGCCTAGGGCCAACAACACATCCCTTGTGCAGGCACCACTAGAGAGAGGCCCACATAATTTAGGCCTTCTACAACAGATCTTCCACACTTGTCCAACCTGGTGATCCCTGGCATGATATGAGCTAATAAGCTGTGGGCACTTTCAGATTAACTCAATTGGGAGGCCAAATGAGCTGATCTCAGGCAACCCAGAAAATGGATCAATCTGATCATTTGCCAGTGGACCAACCATTGAGATGTAGTGGGCCTATGAAGACCTATCAGACAAAGACCGCACCAACAAATCAGCATTAACATGCCCAATAACTATCTTGACAATGCTATGTCAATATCAATCAGAAAGGACTCCTAAGGGCCACATACAAAAGCCATTGAGATGCCAACTTGGTTTGGAAGAGCAAGTTTTGGAAAAATTCCACATTTTTATTGGCCTGTGTGTGGCCACCATGAGCATGGAATGCTTAGCCAAACTCATGTACTATTCCCTAAACTACTATCTGGCACTTTCTTAGCCAGATTTCTACCATATTCCTCCACCTACTGCAAACAACTCAGTCACACAGTTTTTCAATGGTGCACTGCAAACTGCAGGCTCATGCTAAAATCATGCTAAAATGTGTCAGCAATTCATAGCATGGAGTGTGTATTTACAAAAACTACATTTCTCTAATTGATGCAAGTTGTTTGTACTAACAAATCAAATCAGTAATATCACTTATCTGATGTTACCCTTAGGGAAGAATACAAATTATGCCCCAATATAAGCAAGTCTGTTTATAGCTCTGTATCACCGTAAGAAACCACAACATTTGAACTTATGGAAGAAAGTGATCAAGAATCTCTACAAGTATATAACACAAGATATTAATAATATATAAATAATAATATATAAATAACATCTCAAGCTGTTCAAACAAAAAGAGGTAAGAATGATTTACGCAGCACTAAGAAATGGCAAAACTGTATTATCTTTAAATGGATATTTGTATTCAGCTGGGTGGTATCATTTTTTCTGTATATGTATGATGAATAATTTGCCTGAACCAAAATGTAAAAACTTTGAAACACTGAGAGGTAGAATATGTGGATGTAACAAACTTAAACACTATATAACACTATTTTTAACAATGTTTTACATTTGCTAATCTTTTTATCTTTTCACTGAACTATAAAGCACTCTCCCAAACCCTGATGGAAATGTATCAAACTACTACTGCCAAAATTGCTGTCTTTCAAGTTTCACTTTAAAAAGTCGACCAACACATTCATAAAATAAGGCCAGTGTTTTATAAACTGCTACAGATCTTACTATCCACATTATCAGTGACCAAGAACTTAAAGCACATTTAAAAGGTATAATGAACAGTAACTGAAAAGTCAGTTATAACAGGTGCATATATAAACGTCATCCCTTTTAAAATTTTCTTGCATAATGAATATGAAATTATAAACAACTTTTAGATATACATTTAAACACAATTAAAAGGTTTTAAATGTATTTGTGACCGTATTTGCAAATAGCCATGCTTACAGCAAAAATTGTTTTTTATTTATTTATTTTTTTTTTTTTGCACAATGAAAAAAATTCAAATAAAAAAAAAAACACTTATGTCTCCTACAAAGAATGACAAATTTTTGACAGGGCACATACACCCTGGCAACAAAAGCAATTTTAAATACAGCAGATAAGTTAGTTTTGTGGAGTTCTCTTACTTTTGTCATTACCTGTCCTACATGTTAATAAATATAGGAAATACCCATTTTCTTATATATTCATTAAGATGAAAAGAAAATATCCCCAAAAAAGGTCTCTCACCTTGTTCATGGCTGTTGGCTGTGGACCTCTCATACCAGGCTGTCCTCCAATTTGAGGTCCACCTTGAAGTGTTTCGGCAAGAATGTTGCCTGTATTGCCCATGTTAGGGTTGGGGTACTGCATGTTAGGACGACCTCTACCAGATCCAACAGACCCATTCATCATTTGACCCTGAATCATACTTTGTCCATTTCCAGCTGTCATCATTCCTGCGTTGATGCCCATGCCATGCTGGTTTACAGGGCTATTCACACCAGGTATCATTCCTGCTGCTGACGTGGGATTTATCTGCTGAGCTGTTGGTCCAGTGTTTCCACTGCCTCCCATACCCATGTTTGGCGATGTAAGTCCTCCTTGGTTCATGGGACTTTTGACCATGCTGTTCAGTAGGTTTATTCCTGGGCTGTTTTGTGATGTTTGTTGCCCAAGGCCCATGCTCATGTTTGAGGTGGTTCCACCACGCAAGAGCTCAGAAAGCTGCTTATGCTTGGCAGCTGCATCAGGCACCATATTCATGCTGTTGTGTAGCTGACTGAGATCTCCACCATTAGTCAGACCAAACTCACTTGAGTTAATCAACTCATCCGGTAAATCCTGTTCCAAGTCGAACAGAGACCCAAAATCTAACAAGAAAAAATAAAAATTATCAGTTAATGCTACTGGAATTAAAATGGGAAAAACATAATACTACTCAAGAGAATCAGCAAAACTTTGCAAGGGAAGCTTGTTTGTTCATTCTGGTGGTTAGGCTTTCAGCAAGGTTTATGCATGGCGGCTCAGCCTGAAAACCAATTAGGGTGAAAACTGGGGTGAAAGGCCATTTGCTATTCTAGATACACCTCAATGCCTAGTGAAGAGTTAGTGAGAGCTGGGGTGAATAATTGGATATTCCTGAAAATATGAATGACCCAATGATATTTTCCTGTATCTGCACTCATTGCACAAGTTAAGCAGGCGCCCTGGCTAAAGGTTGGACAGTCAAGTGGGGACTGAACAGAAAAAAAGCGATTATGAATGGCGATAATTTTTTTTCACATTTATAAAGAACCAAAATATTCCGCAGCACTGTAGAACTGTTTAGAAAATATTAATTACAGATGCAGCATGTTAGCCTATCAGTTGTGGTCCTTGCACGAATAATCAGAACACTAGAAAGGCAGCCATACCTTGTATGGCCCCTTGTAAGCTCTCTGTCCATTCAGCCTGTGGGCCAATAGTTTGGAGAGTGTACCCAGCTACTCCATGTACCGGCCCAAGATGAATTAAACATTTGTATCAGAAGGCAATTGCTCATGCAGCACAGAATAACATACCATAGTTACCCGTTACTATTTGCCACTTTTGCATGTAAGGCAATCTTTAGAATATTTTTTAATAACCTAATTACACTGTTTTCTGTGGACTAAAAGACATCGGGAGATGAACATGAAAAGAAAGTTTTCATGTGTTCATGTTTGACTCTCAAAGACAGAAAAACCGAAGATGCTTAAAGATTTTGTTCACCTATTGAGTTAACTTTTAGTATGATGTAGAGAGTAATATTCTGACACAATCTAATTGGTTTTCATTTTTTCTTATTTGCGATTTTAATTATCATTTAACTATTTGTCCAGCAGCTCACCAGTTTAGAATTTCAGCAGTTATCTGGTTGCTAGGGTCCAACTTACCTTAGCAACGAGGGGGTAGATTAAATGAGAAACTGAAATATTTATGGGAGAGGGCCTAAACAGAAAGTAAATAAATAAAAAGTAACAATAATAAAACTGTAGCCTCACAGAACAGAAAGTTGGAAAGAGGCAGAGAATGACAAAATTTAAAAACTATAAAAAAAAAAATAAAGAAGTTCAAACCAGTTGAAAAGTTGCTTAGAATTGGCCATTCTATGACATACTAAAACATTTGCTATGCCCAGGATGCAAACTTACTGAAATGAACAGATTTTGTTACACTAAATACAATTTATTATACATTTTTTTGGAAACTAAACCTGCATTATTATTCAGGGAAGTCATATTAGGAAGAACATATTCACTTATTGCTCATCTTTTGTCAAGGATTTATAAAAATTAGCATCACGCTGCATTTGTATATCTATGTTACCACCCCCAGACATATTGTCTGTATAATTACCAAAATGGTATTGTAACTAACCTAAATATAGATGCAGTATGCATTTATCTGGAAATATTAGATATATTTTGCCACATGCAAATTATTGCTAATTTTGTATACTAGTTAGAAGGCCAGTGCTCTTTGAAAACCACACAACGCGTACACTATGCAAAACAGACAACTCTACAGTATTCTCTCAGCATAGTGGATATCAAATCTGAGCCAATAAGTTATTTGAGCTGTGTTATTTTTCTGCTTTTAGCCAAGTCTAAAAAGAAGCACTCCACATATTAATCTGACCACTACATTAAAGATCAATTAAAAAAAGGGGATGTAAAATAAATGCAATATTAAACAGTGATACTTATTCCCATAATCTGGGAGCCACAGTTTTAAGGTATTCCAGTAGGAAGCAGATACAGTTGATTATAATCAACTTGCAGGAATAGATGCCCCAAGAAAATCTGATCACTGCAAAGTAAGAAACCTGCTCCAAAACAGTTCTCTTTTCAAATATTCCCATGATGCAAGAATATTGGGCGTTTTAGTAAATGAGAAAAGGGATATAATTCCTTTGCATACACAGGTATGGGATCTATAATCCAGAATGCTTGAGACCTGGGGTTTTCTGGATAAGGGATCTTTCTGTAATTTGGATTGTTTTGCCTCCAACGAGGATTAATTATATTCTAGTTGGGATCAAGTACAAAGTACTGTTTTATTATTACAGAGAAAAAGGGAATCATTTTTAAAAATTAAAATTATTTGATTATAATGGATTCTTTGGGAGACAGCCTTTCCTAGAGATTATGTGCAAATCCATATTTTGTTATAAGTGATGTTTTAAACCACTTTTGCACTGAAAAATGAATGATAGCTTTTAAGTGTACACAAGAATATTTACAAGCAAAAATCACTGCACACTGAAAATGTATCTAACCAGTAAAAAAAGAGCACATTCAGGAATACCTGACTAAGTGACCAAACCAAAATCTGTACATAATATTGTAGCCATGAACAACAAAATATCTGCCAGTCTAATAGCAGACCTGTGATATTTAAAGACAATGTGTTAAATATAACATAACTTAAGACTTTGTTTCAAACTGCAATGTTTGCTACAACCCATACATTATGTTTTTTCATTTATCCAGTAACTCCTTTCAAAATATCTTGGTGGTTGAAAGGAAGCATCATTTTAAGCTATTTTCCAATGTACACTAAACATTTTCTATGACTTCAATTATCTGTAAATAAAAAATTGAAATTGGAAGCATTGCAGTTAGGTAGGTTATATATAGGCATAAAAGGTTGAACTTAATGGACATTTGTCTTTTTAAACCTAATGTACACTATGTAAAACATATAATATCACTTTGTCCTTTAGTGCCAACTGTCAAAACGTAGCAAAATTCAGTTTTCATCTGGCTGTTTTATCAGCCATCCCTTGAACCTGGGGAATATGTAACTGGCAAGTATTTTACTACTGTATTGAGAATTCAAAATGTATAGCCATTACACATAAAATGCATGACTAGTTTTCCTACAATATTTGCCCTTTCTATAGTCTTATACTCTTTTTTTGGCCCATTTACACCATACCTAAAGACACATTGTATTTTAAAATGCAACTTAGAGCAATTAATTAATATAGTAAAACCAAACCATTGTATAATGTGTAGCCCCCTGTGTACCTCCCCAGACAAAATGATCTTACAGTCCTAATGAAAAGTTTATGTTTACACTATGATTCAACAGGACAAGTTAATACAAAATGCACTATAGAATCAAAAGCATGTAGAGTCCAGTCTGCACACCAGTCCGTTTCTTCCACTCCCATAACAGCAAACTAATTTTGTTTTGGGAATAGCATCAGGACGTATGCAATTGTCAAAATCATCATTGTACCCTGTAGCCTTCAGTTTTGCCTTCCCTGTAACTAAGAACCATAGCCAAAGCCATTTCCCTTCTCCACCAAACTTTACTCTCATTATTACACATTCAAGTAAACCCACACTCGACTGTCCAGATGGTGAAGCACAATACATCACTCCACAGCATGGGTTAGCACTGATCTGAGTCTGCTGATTCCAATGGCAGCAGCCTTAAAGCCATTCCAGCAAGATCTTGGGATAGTAACAGCGATGTTGGACTTTTGTGCAGCTGCTCCTGATGAACAGTTATTACACTGACATTTCTTCTAGGGACTGTAGTGAGTGCTCTAACTTACAATTTTAGGAGTGTCCAGATACTTCTGGCTATGTAGTATACTCTTATGATATTGCTGAGCAAAGTGAAGTCTATGTAACTTTATAACATGGGTACCAGGAAAGTTTCCCTTAGTCATAGCCAGAAAATATATATTTCTGGTACAAGGTAAAAAAAAAAAGGTACGCTGTGAATTATTGCTCCTTTTCAATCTCAGATGTACACTGGGACCGAACAATTCTGCCAGAAGGCTGTTTCAAAACAAGCTGTGCTTGTTTTACATAAACAGTATAATTTACAAAGATAGAGTAGTAGTGTAATGTAAAGGGAATGTTTTAAAAAGCAAACTTCTGAATTAAAAAAAAAAGTCCACTGCTATTTTTTATACCATCACCTATATGCCAGTTACCTTATCTGCGATTAGGTGCATTTGTTTGGGACAAAAAATAAATGAATAAAAAGCTATTAAAAATGTAAGTGCAGCAAACTACAAATCAAATAAATCACAACCATTTTTTTTACAGGACAGAACCCCAGCAAAAAAGAAAAAAAAATCCAGGGGTGTCTGATTTACAAGTATAGTACAAAAGAAGTTTGCAAAGAGAATTTGTGCTGTAAAAGTTGCAACCTTTGAAACTGAACTTGTTCTGGTGTGATGTGTCCTAACACTTGAGTTCACTATAGCATTCACTAGAATCCCCATATAGGTAATGAAACCATACTAATACCCTTTACTCTCTCCCTTTAAAATGAAGCAGATTTGAATAAAAGCCATGGGAGATATTTAAGGGGTGTCTGTCACTGAGCTGTAAATTGACAGTTTTCAAAACATGATACTTAATTTTTAATCTGGGTGTAAAGTCAATGTTCTGCCATATTTAAGCAAAGGAAAGTGGCTTTTTCTAATTATAAAAGAGCCCTGCAACTTCAGAAGCAACAAAAAAACCATAGCTCAAATGCACAAGAAAAGGCAGCCAAAGTGATACTTTGTTGAACTGTAAAATGAGACAACATACAAAAGGTTGGAGAAAAAGAAACAGGCAGCATAAAATTTATTATACAGATACAATATGACACCAAGTCAATGTAAAGCTAAGAGAGTTGCTGTAAAATCGAGATACACATAACAAACGAACAAAGTCAAAATGACTAGTGAGGCCTATGGCAAACTACGGCAAAAAGTGAACTAAAAATGTTACCATATGATCCTAAAAACTGTACTGCAACAGGAAGAAGGCCACAGATTGGCCATCCCTGATGCTATGGTTAGTTTTAAAGGCTGGCATGCATAGAAACAGCTTAAATGTAGTGTATAGAGGTGTGCAACATGCCCTGGGTGAAGGGTGAGTAGAACCTCATGGGTATGTGGACATTAGATCACAAGAACTGACCTGGAACATCACTGGAAGACAGGGAAGGAGAAGACATCTTGGGCTTCTTGGCCGAAGGGGGCCCAGGATCCACTAAATTTTCAGCCATTGTTGCCAATTGTAGTGATTCAGTTAGCCGATCCAACCCTCACTATTCTGCGTGCAGTCACTAAAAGGCCAGGGGTGCCAGGAGGTGAGCCCTCCCTGCCCCTACCAATGCACTCACTAGACACCCAATGTAGGTAGGCGATCTCCTTCCTCGCTGCTTCAGGTGCTTACGTTCTCCTCTCTCACACAAAAACTGTCCACAACATTCAGGACGCCAACTTCGGCCAAATATCTGGGCCTCTTCTGACCCATCGTCGTCCCCCTACCCCCAATAGTGGGGGGCGATGGGTGAAATTGGAGGAATAGCCCAGGGAGCAGCTTCCCACCACTAAGGAGGCCCTGTGTCTTAAATGGGCTGAAACGAGAGAAGTCAAAGCTGCGAGTAAAGGTGCTGAGAGTGACTAGGGAATAGCGTTCCAGGCGGCTCAGCAGCACTTCCTCGGGCTCTTGCCTTGCTCAGAGGGCGGCATCGCTGCGACTGTATGTGCCGGTGTCACGGCTTTAAACTCAGCCGCTCAAAGGCCGCATCCCCGCCCCCTTTGGGAACGCTTTGGGGGTAGGCGAGCCCTGAAGTACCGGCCCGGGCCCACTGCAAGATCCCGCGGCCTGTCTCACTATAATTGCTTGAATCCCTTCCCCCGCGGCCTCTCCCGCAGTCTCTCAGGAGGGAGGGTCTCCTGCTCGGAACACTCGGCTCAAGGTAGATCGGGGTAACACAGGTGAAGCCGCCGCTTGATGCCGTGAGGCCTAGCTTAACCGGAAATCCTCGTCCCACAGTAGCCGGTGTTACCGCCTTGTCTCTCGGGGGAGCTGAGGGGTCGCAGTAGCCCTAGACTGGTTTAGAAAGAAGACACGGAGACACCGGCCCCAAGGTGTATCTGTTTCCAGAGATGATTCACGGGAAGGCTTGTCTTTGTATCCAGCCTTCCTTCTCCTCCGGTAGCCCTGCGGTTTGTGCTGGACTCCGGCCGGGGCTCCGTCCCTCACACACAAACAAAATGGCGGCTGTTGTTTCTTCACTCGGCCGAGGGAAGCTTCAGTAGCAGCAGCCGGAAACGACGCAAAGCTTCTAGAGGGGGCGGTTCACCTCAAAGGGGAGGTGCACTGATTGACGGGCGGAGCTCCTAAAGACGCCTTTCCATTGGTTACCGCGCACAATGAAATTGAACGATTCAGAAGCAGCGGGTGGGCGGTACAGAGTGGAAGTGCCCTGCTATTGGCTGGCTTTGCTTCCACCGTCTCGTTGCGTCATGTAGGTTTTTTTTTTCCTTAAAGGCAAGTGAGCGGGCAAAGGGGGAATGTTTCCTTCTTCCTCACCCTCCCCCATCAGTTTGGTCATTTTCTGTCGGCGAACAAGTTTGACTAATAAGTAAAAGACGAGAATGTAAGCCATCGTGCCAAACAGGGCAAACAAAGCCTAATAGGCCTTTGTCAGCTCAATATTCGTCCCAACCATTAGCTGGGGTAAAGGGGGAGTCACGTATGGTTAGCAAGGAAGCCAATTCGTGTGTACCATAGAGCATCGACTGCAGGGAACTTACTGGATGTAAATCTGTGAATCATGGTATATGTTGCGATTAGTCCACCTGCGGCTGTTACACCGCGACTCCCAGTGCCATAAGTTCCACAGACATTCACAACTTGGAACACACAATCCGTGCAGGGGAGAGGCCGCGATAACGGGGGTTTAATAAGAGCCACGTAGTCTCCATCTCTGGTCTGGGGCAGCTGTCCGCGCAATGGATTTACCAGATAAAGCGAGTTTAAACGTAGTTTGGCTAAATGGGTCCGTATGACTCGCTGTAATGCAATCTCCAGCCATGGGGTCCCGGTGCGCGGTGCTGTACGTTCAGCAATGCCCGGCCACACCAAAGCGGCTCAGTATAGGGTTGGGCAGAGATGGCATTTTCGGGGACATTAGGCATGTCGAACCTCCAGGTGTACAATTGCACCTCCTAACTTCCCAGCAATACGTTAACACAACATCATTTGTGTCAGAAATAAATGAAGTAGCACGATTTGCTACAATCTATCCATGTACTTTTCTCAGTTTCTCTGGGTAACATGCTTACTCATAAGATACTTATATCTTACTCATAAGATTCTCATACTCACACAATGCTGGTGGGCTGAATGATGGATCATCTTGATTTATATAATACCTGACAAAGGGGACCAAGCTTCCCTTTATTGGCCAGGGCCCTCACCTCTATCCTAGGCAGGGTTGCTACCTGGCCAGCAACAGCAATGCTTGATGTCAAAGTTAATAGTTAAAAAAAAGTCAAAAACGTAGGGAGGCCAGTATTTTTTTCCAGAAAAGTTGGCAACCCTGGATGATTAGAACCCCCATTTTACTGGGACCCCATAGAAGTGTAAAATTTGGGGCCCAATGTGCTATAACATAATGTATTACAGGGATCCCCAACCTTTTTTTTACCCTTGAGCCACACTCAAATGTAAAAAGAGTTGGGAAACAATACAAGCATTAAAAAATGTCCATGAGGGTGCCAAATAAGGGCTAATTGGTAGCTCCTATGTGGACTTGCAGCCTAAATGAGGCTTTGGCAGTACACCTGGTTTTTTTGCACCCAAAATTTGCCTCCAGGTCAGGAATTCAAAAATAACTACCTGCTTTGAGGCCATTGGGAGCAACATCCAAGGGGTTGGTGAGCAACATATTGCTCATGAGCCACTGGTTGGGGACCACTGCAGTATTAAGTATTTGAATTCTGGCCCCAGAAATGACTAGGCCCTCTGCAGTTCTACTGCATGTGGCACCTGTTGCTTGCTTGCCCTGAACAATAGAATAGGAAAATGGGGCCTCATTCTTACACCAGGAACTATAGGGTGCAAATCACTACTATTATATGTTACTACCAAAGGGTAAGATTACAGACTTACTAGTGCACAGGACTGTACTACAAAGACAGAATGTTAAGCAGGCATATAAGTGGGAAATCCCCATGCCTACTTTTAGAGGCCCATTCTTATTTTCGTGGTTTTTGAAACCAGAACTCATTCCACTAAAACCACGAATGCCTAGTCATTTATCAAACAATCTGAATTGAAAAAGCATATTAAAGGAGAAGGAAAGGCAAAGTCACTTGGGGGTGCCAAAATGTTAGGCACCCCCAAGTGACTTAAATCGCCTACCTTGTACCTGGTGCCCCTGTTAGGAGAAAACAGCACCAGCCCGGGGTACCTGTCGAGAGCGCTTCCTCCTTCCTACTCATGCTGCTGCCGAATGTCCCGGACAATCGCATGCACAGTAGAGTGAAAAGCCGACTTCTCTGTTAAAGCTCAGCTCTTCACTCTACTGCGCATGCGCGCGCGGCGAGACAGGAACAAGGAAGCGCTGGCAGCTACCCCAGGCTGGTGCTGTTCTCTCCTAACAGGGGCACCAGCCCGGGGTAAAAGGTAGGTGATTGAAGTCACTTGGGGGTGCCTAACATTTTGGAACCCCCAAGTGACTTTGCCTTTCCTTCTCCTTTAAAATGTGGAACAATAATAAAAAGAACACAAAAACAACACATTTTTCATGGTTTTTAAGTTTTTCCACAAATGTTTGTGGACTTCCAACCAAAAAAAAAAAAAACATGAAAACCTCTAAAAGTATAAATTAAAGAAAGATTGTTACAATTTACCTAGGACAACTCCCATTGACTTCTACATGAACTCGACAGCTTTTACAAGGCAACAGTATATATTAGAGGTTTTCATGGTTTTGATGCTTAATAAATCATGAAAAATGTGTGTTTTTTAACAAAAGTTTGAGTTTTAGTGCAAAAATACATGAATTGTGAAAAAAAGAATTGTGAATGTTAGTAAATGCCCCCATAGTGATGACTATGGTGATTGGTTGTTTAGTTGATCAGCCAGGTTAGAAAATTTTGATCAGCTAATGAAAAAATCGGCACATGTATTGTGTATCTGATGATATCCTTGGAAGACCTACAATGGAAGTCACTTTCATACGATTGTTGTCAGCCAACGATTTCATGTTCAGAACATCCTCCAATTTGTAATTTAAAGGCTTTATCCTACAATTTCAGTCTGAATAGTTAGTTTTAGATTGTTGCATTTAAACATACGAATGTTTGTTGGAAAAAGACTAAAAGATGAACGTGTATGGCCCCACTCACAATAAGGCTCTTCACGACAGCCCACTCACATTAGTTGTAGTTATAGATTTAGACCCAACCTTTAACAGTAGCCTCATTCATGTTGGCAGTGACAGGCTTGTATGGCAATAGGTTATTGCGTCAGCTTCCTAGCCAGTGGTTCTTTGGTTTGTTCCCAAAAGCAGACACCATTTTCATATAGCATTAACATTGCTGAGCTTTGACAGTGATGAAATGCCTTGTGCGTTGTGTTCTTTCAATTGAAGTGGAAAATACATTAGTGTATTAAGACAGCAGAGTTGGAGATACTATAAACTGAGAAGTTGGAGTTGAAGGATTTATGTGCCAACTTCACAGCCCTGCAACTTGCAACATCTGTAGGTAAGACAGGGATTTTTGAACTGTGGGTCAGAAATATAAAATGTGCCATTCCCTGTTTAGGGTGGGCCACCATAAAGTTTGTAAAGTGACATAATTGTAATTATACACAAAAACTTGTCCACCAAAAGGGAAATGTATATCAAAATTGAGACACGGCTGTAAGGAGAAAAACGCACTTCAGTTTGTTATACTACAGAGGGCAGTGCATAGGCAGGCACATGGTGGTTACCACAGGTGCCCCCTGCTTTCCTTTGAGCACTGGTAGTGTTGTGGTAATAGACCTAATAATACTTAAGTATAAGGGCTCTTCCGCACTCTTTTTAAAGGTTTATGAGTGCATACTATATATTTTTCATTTTTGTGCATTTTGTCAAACACAATTTTTTTGAGTTACAAATGCAAAATCAACACAAGAAAATGCAGAATGTTGTGTCTAAAAAACCACAATCAAACGAAAATGTAGTAAGGCCCAACTCTGAACACTAATCAGTACTCAACCAGCATTCATCCAGACAGAATATAATGTAATCAGGTATTTCAGTGTGTTCAAATCTGCACCTTATACATGCATCAAATGCACAGGCGCACAAAAAAAACAAAACACCTGCATGTAAGAGCCCAAGGGGTGTACACCCCATGTAGGTGTATTTTTTTTTTTTCAAGACCCAATACCCATGTTTTTACCACAGTTCAGCATATCCCCCCATAATCCCAGTGCAATTGTGGCAATGCATCTGATGCAACTGCACGTGATACTTTAAAACACACAGTTGCATGTGCACTTTAATGTAAATTGGACACAATTGTGCTGAGAATCTTTGGCATTGAGATGTTTCCATTTCTGACATCAAAATGACATCTGCATCAACTATTGATGCAGTGGAACCCTGGAGCTTCTGTACCTGCATCTCTAACCTATATTATTGCATGCACTGCACATGATTTGAAATAGAAGTTGGGACAGAACCAGGATTTGATGCAAGAAGTTTTATTGAATGGTATTTTTTTTCACACAACTGCAACAAACTTTGTGCAACTACAGCTGCACTTTTGGGTTGTATATGATCAATATTGATTTTCAATACAGACAACTAGCATATTTCACTTTAAAGCACCTATACTTTTCTAATGAAGTTGCAGGGTATTGGTTTTATAACCTCATAAAGATCTGAAGGATGTTGTAATCTTTATTTTTTATTAGGGCAAACAAATTAAATTTTAGACATAGGGGCACATTTACTTATCCACAAACGCTCCGAGCGTTCGTTCGATCAGTCCAATTGCATTTTCCGTGACTTTTTTGATGCTTGCGCGATCTTTTAGACGCTTGCGCGACTTTTTCGCCGCTTTCACGACTTTTTCGACGATCCGCGTCCTTTCCGTATTTTTAGCACGAAAAAATCGGCTCACTTTTGCCGCTGTTTACAACCGTCCGGTACAAAAACTTACTGACTTTCAGATCGCCAATACGATATTATCGAGACTAATACAATTTTTTCGTAAGCATTTTCGTGATATTTGCGATCTTCAGAAATTTTCGTTTCCAATCCGAATTTTTCCCATTCGGGATTCAAACTCGTGTTTTGATAAATCTGCCCCATAACATTAATTATAGCCCCAAAAATGAAATCATAATAATCTGATAATTCATAGCAACTAATTGTGAAGTTGCATTTACTAATGAAGTGTTTAAAACACATATTTAAATGGTTGCTATTGTTTACTAGATGAAGGCAAAATTTAGACTTTTTATTACATTACCCTGTTGGACTTTTTATTAAGTATGTATGTTGCTCTTAAATGATCTTTTGTCAAAGATGGCTCCTGCCCAGTGTCATGGGTGTCCTTTGTAGCCAGAAGAGTTCACTGAGACTAATTTCCTTGCTCTTGTGACAAGATTAGTGATACTGGAGGCACTGAAGTCCTTAAGATCAGCTATACAATAGATGCCATCAGAGTACCATGACAGAATACATAAGGAAATACTAGGAATTAAATATTCATGGTGCTAAGGAAATACTAGGCTTTAGCAAGTCAAAATATTTTCATATAATAAACCTTCATATTTTATAACAATGTTTCTCAGAACTGTTTTTTTTTTTTTTTACAAAAATACTTCACAAATTGAACAGGTTCTTGTAAAGCTTGCTTAGCTATTTTAATGCTTCCAGCTTCTCTCTTTACGCTAACAAGTTCTTGTAAGCATGCTGGTCATTAAACCAGTAGATAAGACACTTACCTAATATGACAGAAATTCTAATTATCAGTGCAAAATATTGAATTTAACTACAATGGACCCAGGTACTGTATATGGTTTCTGTTGTGAATTTTACCCATGTATGTGGTGTCAGTTACATAGTTACATAGGGTTGAAAAAAGACCTGTGTCCATCAAGTTCAACCCATCCAAGTAAACCCAGCACACCTAACCCACACCTACCAATCTATACACTCACATACATAAACTATAAATACAACCACTAGTACTAACTGTAGATATTAGTATCACAATAGCCTTGGATATTCTGATTGATCAAGAACTCATCCAGGCCCCTCTTAAAGGCATTAACAGAATCTGCCATTACCACATCACTAGGAAGGGCATTCCATAACCTCACTGCCCTCACCGTGAAAAACCACCTACGCTGCTTCAAATGGAAGCTCCGTTCCTCTAATCTAAAGGGGTGACCTCTGGTGCGTTGATTGTTTTTATGGGAAAAAAGAACATCCCCCAACTGCCTATAATCCCCTCTAATGTACTTGTACAGAGTAATCATGTCCCCTCGCAAGCGCCTCTTTTCCAGAGAAAACAACCCCAACCTCGACAGTCTAACCTCATAGTTTAAATCTTCCATCCCCTTAACCAGTTTAGTTGCACGTCTCTGCACTCTCTCCAGCTCATTAATATCCTTCTTAAGGACAGGAGCCCAAAACTGCACTGCATACTCAAGGTGAGGCCTTACCAGGGACCTATAAAGGGGCAAAATTATGTTCTCATCCCTTGAGTCAATGCCCTTTTTTATACAAGACAGCACTTTATTTGCTTTAGTAGCCACAGAATGACACTGCCTGGAATTAGACAACTTGTTATCAACAAAAACCCCTAGATCCTTCTCCATTAAGGATACCCCCAACACACTACCATTCAGTAGATAGTTTGCGTTTATATTATTTCTACCAAAGTGCATAACTTTGCACTTATCAACATTGAACCTCATTTTCCAGTTTGCTGCCCAGTTATCTAATTTTGTCAAATCGCTCTGCAAAGCGGCAGCATCCTGCATGGAACTTATAGTTTTGCACAATTTAGTGTCATCAGCAAAAATAGAAACAATACTGTCTATGCCCACCTCCAGGTCATTAATAAACAAGTTAAACAGCAAAGGCCCAAGGACTGACCCCTGCGGTACTCCACTAACCACACTGGTCCAATTAGAAAATGTTCCATTTACAACCACTCTTTGTACTCTATCCTTCAGCCAGTTCTCTATCCAATTACAAATATTATGTTCTAGGCCAATATTCCTTAATTTGATCATTAACCTTCTGTGAGGTACTGTATCAAACGCTTTAGCAAAGTCCAAGTAGATGACATCAACTGCCATTCCAGCATCAAGGTTCCTACTCACCTCCTCATAAAAGGCAACTAAATTAGTCTGGCAAGATCTGTTACGCATAAAACCATGCTGGCACAAACTAATAGTATTGTGAACTGCAATGTATTCAAGTACCCTATCCCTTATTACCCCTTCCAAAAGTTTTCCTACTACTGATGTCAGACTAACAGGCCTATAGTTTTCAGGCTGAGAACGGGATCCCTTTTTAAATAACGGCACCACATTAGCAATCCGCCAGTCTCTTGGCACCATGCCAGACCTCAATGAATCCTGAAAAATTAAGTGAAGAGGTTTGGCAATCACAGCGCTCAGCTCATTTAATACCCTGGGATGAATCCCATCCGGCCCTGGACCTTTGTTTACCTTTACATGTTCAAGTCTCTTTTGAATTTCCTCCCGAGTGACCCATGCGTCAGTAGCTAAATTACTAGCACTGGGCATATTACAAGGGAAGCCTTCATTATCTGGCTCCTCAGATGTATAGACAGATGAAAAATAAGAGTTCAAAATTTCAGCTTTTTCCCCGTTTTCATCAACCAACGTACCCCCCCGTGATAATAAAGTTCCCACCCCTTCTTGCTTCATTTTTTTACTATTCACATAATTAAAAAATAATTTTGGATTCTTTTTACTCCTAGCAGCAATATCCCTTTCCATCTCTATTTTAGCTTGCCTGATAGCTTTTTTGCATGCTTTATTTGCTTCCTTGTACCTGATGAAAGTTTCTGCTGTCCCAGCTAACTTGAATGCCCTAAAAGCACGTTTTTTCTTACCAACCTCGACAATAACACTTTTATTCAGCCATAAAGGTTTTGCTTTGCGATGCCTCTCCTTGCTTACTAGGGGGATATACTGTTGCGTATACCTACAAAGCAATGTTTTAAAGATGTTCCATTTTCCTTCTGTGTCTAACCCCATGAAAAGCCTTTCCCAGTTGACACATTGCAGAGATGCCCTTATACTGGCAAAGTCTGCACGTCTAAAATTGAGTGTTTTAGTTACTCCCTTATAGTGCTGTCTCTGCAGCATTATCTCAAAGGAGACCATGTTGTGATCACTGTTCCCCAAATGCTCACCCACACAAATGTTAGAGATAAGTTCATTATTATTAGAAATCACCAGGTCCAAAATAGCGTCATTCCTAGTGGGTTCTTGAACTGCCTGAAATAAAAAGTTGTCATTTAGCATATTTACAAACCTACTAGCTTTTTCTGACTTAGCCACCCCATTACTCCAGTCAATGTCCGGATAATTAAAGTCCCCCATAACAACAACTTGACCCAGTTTTGAAGCCTCCTCCATTTGCAACAATAGCTGGGCCTCATCCCCCTCATCTATACGGGGTGGTTTATAACATACACCAATGATCATTTTCTTTGTGACCTTCAGCCCTACTGAAATTTCTACCCAAAGAGATTCGACGTTTTCATTGGTAATGTCTTTATTACATGGCTTTAAGTCTGACTTTACGTAAAGACAAACCCCTCCACCCTTTTTAATCTCTCTGTCCCTCCTAAAAAGTGTATAACCATTTAAATTCACAGCCCAGTCGCATTTATCATCCCACCAGGTCTCAGTGATACCTATTAAATCATAATTTTCAATACATGCAATAGCTTGCAGCTCCCCTAATTTACCCGACAAGCTACGCGCATTAGCCAGCATGCAGCGGAGATTATTACTTCTCCCTCTGATGTTTACATTAGCTAAGGGAGAATTAGAGCTAAGGCAATTATGAGACTGCTTTCCTTGTAACGGAAAACAACAGGCCTATGCAATGATATCCATACTCCATAGTGTGCACTTACCTCTTTGCCTCCTGTTGTATTTCTATAACCCTCTGGCTTTACATGGTGAAACGGCTGTGTGCAGTTCCACTCATCAATGACATCACATTAAGCTGCTGTATAATTGGAAGTCTAATGAAGTCTTTCGAGAAAATGCCTTCAAAAAAGGGGAGCCTGTATTAGGGCTTACAACATAAGTTCCTTTAAACCGTACTGCATCTTCTTTCTATCATTACTCGTGCTCTGACCTTTTATTTTAAAGGGGTCCTCCACCCAAAAACAGTTTTTAGCATAATTAAGAAAAAAAACATTCTAAACAATTTTCCAGTATGCATTTATTTCCAAAATTTCCAATGCGTTTCAGGTTATTTGTAACTACAGATGCAATTGAAAGCAGTTTTTATGCTTTTATTTCTTATCGCTCAGGTAAGACTCATTGAAAAATGTAAATTTGATTTAATCAGCTGGCTTGCAACATTGTTTCAAGAGTCAGAGCCCAGAGATCAGAGAATATAAATAGAAAAACAGATACTACTTTGTATTGCAATTAGAGTTACAACATTTACAAAAGGGGTTCTGTTGTGATTTTTATTTTGTGATTTTTTTGTAGTTGTAATATTGGTGTGTAGGTGCCATTTCAGTTCATTGTGCCTGAGTCTGAGCTTTCAGAAGGAGCCAGCACTACACATTAGAACTGTTTTCAGATAACCTATTGTTTCTCCTATTCCCATGTAATTGAAGGGGTTGTGAGTCGCATTTTTTACTGTTGAGCAGTGTTAGCAGGGCCGGAACTAGGGGAAGGCAGAAGAGGCAGCTGCCTAGGGCGCAATGATTGGGGGGCACCAGGCAGGAGCCTCTCCTGCCTACCCCTAGTACAGTTTTGTGTCACGCCGCATCGCATTGCACACCACGTCGCGACGAGTCCCCTCGCTAAACTGCGCATGCACGTCAAACCACACGGGGGGGGGGGGGGGTTGCGATAAAGTGGTGCAGGGACGAGGTAGCTGACCGGCCCGCCCCTGAGTGTCAGACTGGGATGGCAGGGCCCACCAGAAAACCTTAGACTGTGGCCCACTCTTCAAGTAATTCCCCCCCCCTTTACTCACCTTCTCTGTACATATTATAACCTATCTTTCCTTTCATTTATTTTCTTTGTTCTCATATAGAAATGAGGAATGACAATGCTATAGGCATACAAAGCAAATTGCTGGGTGAGCATGAGGGCCCACTAACACTTGGGCCCACCGGAAATTTTCCTGTTATCCTGGTGGGCCAGTCCGACACTGCTGTTGAGTGTTATTCTGATATCTACCTCTTTTAGCAATACAGGTGTCAGGGAGCTGCTATCCTGCTACCTTCCTTGATTGGCTGCTGGGAGGGGAAATGGAGGGGGGTGATATCACTCCAACTTGCAGCGCAGCAGTAAAGTGTGATTGCACCTGGGAAAAAACAGATTTCAATGCAGGATTCTGCTGGATTTGCTCTATTAACGGATGCATTTAAAAAAAAAAAAATGTTTTCCCATGACAGTATTCCTTTAAGGGGTTGTTCACGTTCAAAACAGTTGTTTTAGTTCAGTTATCTTCAGATAGTAGACCAAAATAAAGGCACTTTTCAATTGCTTTCTTTTTTTTCTAAAAAATAATGTTTCCCCAGTGTTTCAGTCTGCTACATTAGTTAAAGCATTTCTTAGGAGAATCTGTGCAACTAGTGTATCAATTATAACAGTTGCCTTTATTGAAACTCAGGGATTCTGCTCAAAAGGGCCAAAGATAAGAAATGTATCAATTAATGTATCATATTAGAAGAGTTTACAGAGAGAGTGTGACTCAGTACCTCAGCTGCTATACAGAGACATGAGAAAGTGAAATTTAAACTTTAATATTTGAAAAAGGGTCCAAAAGAAAACATAGGAAAGAGTTGAAAAAATATCTGTCTGAAAAAAACTAAACAAAAAAAAAATTTAGAAAGTGAACTACCCCTTTAAAAACCATTAACAACAAATAATTTATGTATAATATAATATGTATAATGGAAAATCTATTAGAATTTTTTTTTCATTATGCAAAAACTGCATGAATGGAGGGCTCCTATAAGGTCATCTGCTTTTAAGGGTCCTGAATTTGCTTGCTCCAGGAACACTTTTTAGGACAGATGGAGGTGGAGCTAAAGCTTTTAATGAAGTAAGAGACAGAAATTTACTGGTTAAATACTAAAGGGAGGATTTATCAAAATTCCAGTTAGCATTTTTTTCACAATTCAAGAAAAAATATAGTGCAAACTGCTAACACAAATATACTTGAGAATATTCTTAAAATCATGAATAGTCAGTTTTTATTAAAAAGGAAAAATCAGTGAAAAATCGCCAAAAAAAACTCAGTAAGTAAAAGCTGGCAAGGTTCTATAGAAGTCAATGAGAATGATCTCTATTTCTTACTTTATTTATTTTCCCAGTTTATTAAAATATTTTAGTTCTTTAGCCTCATTGAAAATGAATGGATCTCGCCACCGTGTGACTTTTCACGCACGAGAATATTATCTTTTTTCTCACATTAGCTAGCATTCAAGAAGAAAAGTCAAATGTGTCTTATTGCAGTTATTTTTTTCACATCCGTGTTTTTTTCTATTATGAACTTAAATTTTGATAAATCAGCCGTTAGTTCCATGGGCAAAAAGGCAACTTGAAATCATCAGCAAATCTTCTCCCTGTTTGAGCTGGTGATCTTTTTCACCGTACCCATTGTACACTGTCCAATCTCCCTCTGTGTGGACTCCATGTTTAAGAGACAGATTCAAGCTGGCCTTCAGACACAAGGTACAACAGTTTTAACTCCCCGTATGCATTGTCAGCTCAATGAAAGGGGTCTCTATGATTATAGATCAATATAAAGCCCAACTTGGTTTGAGATTAAATGAAATTAGAGTTCTTTGGTAGAATATTTTACTGCTCAGAAGAAAGTATAAAGCCTTCAAAGAAAACAAAACAAATACTATAAATATGGAACATTTACCTGCAGTAAATAAAATACTAAAGGGCCTTTCATAGGTTACATCTGTCTGTTGATAAAATGTAGATTTGCTCAGTTTTTTATAAAAATGTTTTGATCCCTCATGTGGGTAGAGTGGCCAATTAACTCACCAGTATTAGTTCGGACAGTGGGAGGAACCCAATGGAAACACAGGAAGAACCTGCAATTCCATGCATATAACTCACATTTAAATGTATATAAAGCCCTTCACTTTTTTGGCATTATTGGTCATTCATTGCACATTTTGTTCATGTGAGGTGGGATCTGCAAACTCATCATCTACATTGCTCAGAAAACAAGCAGCCCACAGTGAATTATTTTAATAAACAATTCTTAAGCACTGAGTCATTTACTTTTCTTAAAGTGATGGTTCACCTTTAAGCTACTTTTAGGAGCTGATTTACTTACCCACGAACGGGTCGAAATGAGTCCGATTGCGTTTTTTTCGTAATGATCGGTATTTTGCGATTTTTTCGTATGTTTTGCGATTTTTTCGGATTCTTTACGAATTTTTCGTTACCAATACGATTTTTGCGTAAAAACGCGAGTTTTTCGTATCCATTACGAAAGTTGCGTAAAAAGTTGCGCATTTTTCGTAGCGTTAAAACTTAACGCTATGAAAAATGCGCAACTTTTCGCGTAAGTTTTAACGCTACGAAAAATGCGCAACTTTCGTAATGGATACGAAAAACTCGCGTTTTTACGCAAAAATCGTATTGGTAACGAAAAATTCGTAAAGAATCCGAAAAAATCGCAAAACATACGAAAAAGTCGCAAAATGTTCCTTTTCAAGTCGGAACTTTTCCAATTCGGGTCGGATTCGTGGGTTAGTAAATCAGCCCCTTAGTATGTTATAGAATGACCTAGCCTAAGCAAATGTTTAATTGATCTTTATTATTTATTTGTTATAGCTTTTGAATTATTTGCTGTCTTTTTCCAATTGTTTGCAGTTTTTTAAATGAGGGTCACTGACCAGCTGCCAAAAAACTATTGCTCTGTGAGGCTACAGTTTTATTTTTATTCTTACTTTTTGTAACTTTCTCTTCTATTCTGGCCCTCTCCTATTTATATAACAGTCTCTCATCTAAACCACTCCCTGGTTGCTAAAAAAAACTTGGGCCCTAGCAACCAACTAATTGATAAAACTCCAAACTGGAGAGCTCCTGAACTGCAAAAACAATTACAAATTGTCTCAGATATTACTCTCTACATCTTAAGGTGGCCATACACGCACCGAACATATCGTAGAAAACCTCGTTTCGTACGATATTCGGTGCGTGTATGGTATGTCGGTGAGTCGACCGATATCGAAGGAAGCTGCTGATATCGGCCGACTCGACGATCGGACCAGTTGGAAAATTTTGATCGGGCGCCATAGAAGGCGCCTGATCAAAATCTCCCTTCAGCGCTGAATCGGCAGAAGGAGGTAGAAATCCTATTGTTTCTACCTCCTTACCTGCCGATTCAGCCCTGAATGGTGTGTGGCACATCTGACGATGTTTCGTGCGACCGATGGTCGCATGAAACATCGTCAGATCGCCACGTGTATGGCCAGCTTTACTAAAAGTTATCTCAAAGGTGACCAACCTCTTTAAATAATAAAATGTATTATATTCTGGCCTTTCTCTGGATAGACACATGGTTACTTTTATTTGTAATTTTGTTATTGGTATCTAATTACAATAGTTGCACTGTAATTTATGGTACATAAACATGTATTTGCAAAGGCAGTTCCTTCACAATAACAGATACAGTAGCACAGTGAGGTAGCCATGTCCAGATACAATTCTTGATTGCTTGCATTGGTATTCTGTTCTGTAAAGGTGTATGGACACAGGGTCAGACTGGGCTGGTGGAACACTGGAAAAAAACCCAGTGGTGCTGCCGACCAAACCCAATCTTTGCCAGCAACTTTGGCCCTTCCCCCTCACCCACTAAGAATGCAATGTGGCATGCAATGCTGCGGGCAGGGGGTTGGAGAGTGTGCAACCTTTAATCCCTATGGGCCCTGGACACCCCACAGTGTATGGACATATACATGACTTGATATTGGCTTGTCCTTTAACCTTACCCTCATATCGCTGTTGTTCATGTATTCCTGTTTTACAAAACAATTAAAAAATAATTGTATTTTAATACAGTAAATAAAAAAGTAGCTACCACAGTGTTTTTCAGAATATACACTATTGTATGAGACATACTGGGCAGCCCTTTGTGATGCAAATGTGTAATGATCCTAAGCATATTTCCAAGCCCTGACAGGAGTATGAAGGATGAAGGAAAGATGAAAACAATGACTTTAACCCCTCTGAGATCATTTAGGATGAATTTTATAGACAGATCAAAGCTAAACAGCAAAGTAGTATATATCATTTGTGGGCACTTTCGCAGCAGTGTTGGAGTGAACTTTCAAATACCTTCAGTCTCTACTTAACAGTATGAACCCAAGTTTGTACTGCGGAGATCACTGCAAAAGGTGGCTATTTTTGTAAGTCTAAGGTTTGTTTTTCTTTATGATGTTTGTTATTTGTTTTGTGGGATCTGCTTCAATTCATATGTAAGAGTTTGGCCATGGATGTTGGGTAATCAGGCCTGGCACAGACCATTAAATGGCATCTTACTGTTGTTCAGTTGGGTTGAGGTCAAATCTCTGTGCATGCCAGTGAAGTTATTTTTCTCCCATCTCTGCAAACCAATTCTATATGGACCTTACTTTCCTGTTCCTTTCACATGACAGCAGAATTCCGATGGGTTACTACCTCCTACTGTGTAATTGGGACAGGAAATGTTAACTGTAAAGAAACTTCCACCCCTGGCAGCCATCTTTTCTATGCGCCAAAGGGTCCCTTCACCAAGGCAGAATCCCTATTTCATCTGTTGCCAATGGTGCAGTCAGTTGCAATGCCGATAATGTCTAGCACATGTGCATACCTAAGGAAGTATGACGCTGGGGAATCTTTTTCTTCTACTTGCTGCCAATTTGCCATGCTGTGCCTTATTAAGCCCTGCCCCTATCAATTGCACTTGTGAGCCTTTAGCAGTCTGGTACTATTTTATCTGTTTCAGGCTATTGCTGTGAGTCCCACATGCTCACATTTTGACTCCAGGTTGTGAATTGTGAATGTATTGAGAGGATATCTGATTGATGAGCTTTCATCTGACTTCAGATCTATTGTTTGTGCATTCTTTGTTATACTATCTATTTATTATCGTTACAGGACTGGATTGTAAAAAGATGTTTATTTTTACATTCCCATCTGGCAGGAACACGGGAAGTTCCTCAAATTTAGGATTCTTAACAAACTTTTTTAATACAGTTCCCTACCCTTCAGATTATAGACAGTTCCCAGTTTTAGCTCCCCTAATTGTAAATCTCAGGCTACAATGGATACAAATCTTTCCCTACTTGATCAATATCTTAGCAGAGGTTCCATCCAAAGATCTCCTAACCTCCCATGTAAGTTAGTCACCTCCTATCTTCAAATCCTGGGAGGCACCATCAACTGGCCACTTACTGTACATCAGTCCTACATAGTTTGCCTTGTATACTGTACCCTGTCTATTTGCATTTGTTCAAAACCTAGGCTATGTGGTCCCAAGGATAGATTCAATTAGTCAACAAATTATTCAGTGAAATAAACAACCATTTATTGGCTCAAAATTTAAACAAACATTTGAAAAAAGCATACTATACCAAACAATGGAAAGGTACATCCCAGTGCCTCATGGTGCCCACTCTCCTAACGCGTTTCGCACCATTGGGTGCTTCATCAGAGGAGGATAGATTCACAGATCATCCAAATGGAGGTAGTTGAATGCCATCCAGCTATGCCTATTACATTAATTACATTTGCAACGACGGTGAAAACTCTGCTGGACTTTAGAGCAGATTATATTCCAGGGAAGAGGAACTGAATAGAATACTTATTGAGCAGATCAGTTCCCCAGTCAGGGGAAATTGGTACCCTCAAGGTGTTTCTGGCCCCGTAGCCACCCTGGGTCAATTCCTGTGATGCTTCCCCCCCCAGCGCTTACCTTTCTATGAAGATGAAGAGATAATGATGTTGGGCTCAGGACTCCATGGCATTCATAGTGGGTTCTTTTTCCATCAGATGGAAATTTAGCATAGCATACATCTCTCCTACAATTTCTCTGATCACCCATGAAGACAAAGCAAGAGTCATTCTGCTTTGGTTCCTTGGTGGCCATGGAGGCCATTGTTCTCCCAACTGCTTCTAATGGACAAAGACCAGCCTTTCAAGCTTCCAAGTTGCTCAACATTACTTATTCAAGGTGACCTAGCCCATCCTTGTCCAGACGGAATGGCTCTAATTGGCTTGGCACTTGAAATGGATCTCTTGAAAGCAGTTGGATTATCTAACAATTCTGTCTCCATATTTACAGCAGCAAGAAAACTATCAAACAGTATTTTATGGTGGTTTTGCTCCTGGTCCACAGAGAAAAATCTTATATTTCTCTATTTCTCTGGGTCTGCATGGGCCTAAAAACTTGTATCATCAGTTTTTCCAGGCTTCTAAGAAACTTTGATGTCAAGTTCACTCTGAAGGGCCTCCTTGAGACTTTAGTGTGGTCTTAAAAACTCAAGCTCCATTTTAACCTCTCAAAGAAAAAAAAAATATATTACCCTCAACATGGCATTTCTCCTAGTAAGTGAAATGTATGCATTATCCAGAGAAGTAAGGAAACTTAGTTTTCCAAAAAAAAGTAATGCTCAAAACAACGTTGTGTACTCTTTAAACCTCACAAGACTTCATTCTATCAACCTAGTTTTAAAGGAAATTTAACTCTTTTCTGGTCACCTCCAAATGTCCAGAAACTAGAACCCAGCCTGGTAAAAGTATGGTGGCTAACTAGATATAAGGATGTATCTAATTACTTAACTCTCTTAACTAAGAACCAGGGTTGTTGATGCATCTTGGGCTTTTCATTACCAGAATCTTCAAAACTGGCAGAATCTTTAAAAGAGATCTCTAATTTATCAAACATTAAAAAATACTAAAATAGATCAGCGCCTATAGCAACAGAGAAAGCAGGGACTCGTATAGTGTAGCAATTTAAATACACTTAATGTGAGGAGTGCCGGGAGACCGGCGCGCGTTCTTACCTTCAGGCTCGCCGGTCCCCGGTCTCCCCCTGTACAGCCCGCTCCTGCGCGCACCTCTCCTCGGCGCGTCCCGACGCGCAATGGCAAGGGGCGTGCGCATGCGCAATAGCTTTAGGCTCTCTGGGCGCTGCGTGATGACGTCAGCGGACGCACTGACGTCACTATGGCGCCAAATTCAAACTTTAAAAGCGGTTCCTTGCTTGTTTTCCTTGCCCAAGCTGGTCCTGATTTCCTGGTGCCTTGCTAAGCTTGTTTTGTATCTGATTCTCTGGTTTTGACTTCTTGCCTGACTTTTGACTACGATCCTTTCGCCTGCCTCTGACCATTGTCTGACCTCGACTCCGATTTCGTCTCATCCCTTTGTACCGCGTTTGAATAACCTTGGCCGTAAGTAGGATCCCTGCTTCTCCCGCCGCAGAAAGTCTGGGGCCCCAAAAGGGCGTCAGTGAACACCGGGGTCGGCAGGGCTCTCCTGTTTACCTAAGGGGTTATTCCAGGCAGTTTCCGGGCTCCTAAGCATACAGACTGTAACACTTAAGTTAACACTCAGTATTATAGAAAGTGTCATTTCCTTTTTATATACCAAACAAATAGTGCTTAGAATCAGATGTTCTATGGGTACATTCTGTTACAGAAAACCTCCACCATTTAGTAGAAGTGCCTACTTACAAACCAATGGTTGGAGGTGTTGCCTGTAGTCATTAAATTAAGCTGATCTCTCCTTTTCTTCATGTTCCAATAAAAAGTTAAAAATCCAAATAGTATAATACCGTTTAATATATAAAATTATTAAAACTAATTGCACTCATATTTAGCCCATTGAGATCAGTCAAAATACACAAATTTGCAAGGCTACTGTCCCATTTTAGAGGAGGATCCTGCAGGTGTTTATGCTCCCCTTGTAGCTCTGCCTGCATCTGAGATGTCACTCTCACCTGACACGTTTCGCTGACCAATCAGCTTCCTCTGAGTTTATTTTGTATGTATGTATATCTTTATTTATAAAGCGCTACTTATGTACACAGCGCTGTACAGTATTTTTGTATTCTATTAAAAAATGTATATTGTATCCAAAGATCTTACTGACTTTAAGACAGATGTCCTTCAGGCAGCTTTTCTTGATGATTAAATATTGTGTCCCTGTCTGCCTTGTGAAAGAAACAGGAAAAATGAAATCATAGCTTACTTAGTTAATTTCGTTTTCTGGACTAAAGCATTTGAGTGGGCAAGAAATGTCCAATTCTAATTAACAGGTAAGTTTGCAGTGAAACAAAGATGGTGGCTGGGGAAGAATGTCTTTTTTTATAGTGAATATTTTCTGTTACATTCATATGGTAGGATGGATTAACCCATTGCTTGCCCAGTGACATAAAATCTTGGTAAGTATATGATTTTTTTTTTATGGTGCAGGGTTATTATTGTGCTAAAATAGGAAAGGTCATTCCAAAAACTGTTATACTTTATACAAAGTATAAAGGTGGCCATACACCGGCCGATTCTAGCTGCTGATATCGGTCCCTTAGACCGATTCAGCAGCTTATCAGCCCGTGTAGGGGCAGGAATGAGGGGCATGCCTGATGATATCTGGCCTGAAATTGGGCAGATATCGATCAGGCAGATTAAAAGATTTAGTTGGATCGGGGACCGCATCGGCTCATTGATGCGGTCCCCGAACTGACTGTGCCTATTGCCCCCAGGGACAAATGATCAAATTATAACGGCGGCAATTGGAGAAGAGGGTTTGATTCATATACTTGAATTAGCCTACATTTGCCCGATATCACCCAATATCGATATCGATATTGCCCGATATCGCCGATATACTATCACAAAAAGTGGTGGGTTTATTAAAATGTGAGATCAGAACTTAAAAATTCACCACTTTTTGTTCATTTCTATGGGATTATTAGAACCGTATTTATTAGTGGATGAAAGTTAGAGTTCACCTTTTCTTCTCCTTTAACACAGACACAGTAGTGAAGCAATGAATTAATAGTAATCCTTGATAGTAAAAGATCACATTTTTGAGCTTGCAACCTCAACACCATCTTCTACCCAGGTAAACAGATATATTTACAAACATTATGACCACTCCGCATTTACATCCTTCATATACTGATCTACTGCACAACGCCAGTACCCAAGCGCATACAAATACACACACAGCATTTAGCACAGATATGAATACGGGTATGGGATCTTTTTTAAAAATTAGAATAAAATGGATTAAAATGGAGTCTATGAGAGATGGCCTTACCATATTGGTGCTTGCCATAAGTTGCCAAAAGAACATGTATGGATGCAGGTGGCTGTCTGAATAGTGCATGCTCAATTTTTCATTCTAGCGCTTTGCATTAGTAAATGAAGCAAATTTTCCAGGAGTATTGTAATCAGGGCTGTGTTTCTATAATGGCACCTGAGGGCCTCTGCCTAGGGGCCTCTGCCATACTTTAATGATCTATATGTCCAACTAGCCTATCTCTGACATCACCAGAGGGTGCAGGGTCAGCCACTCATATATACAGTATATCTTTGTGGCACAGGGGTTAAGCTGGTAGTAAGTCACCAACTCGCTGCAAGGGCAGTTGGTCAGCCCAACTTACAGGTCTCAGGCCTACCTGCGCTATATAGAGCTGTGGAAGAGGGGGGTACCTTACTCTTCCCTGAACAGCAAACGCTCATATTATACAGCACAGATTGCTGATTGGTTAGGGGAGAAGGTCTGGTGCAGAGTATATTGCACATGTGCTGACTGGTGAGGGGCTGGAGGTCCAGTCCTTAGTTCAGCAATGGAAATACATCTTTACTCCACCCAGTATATTGTTCAGCACAGGGTATACACAGTATCTGTCACCCACACAACTACATGATTACTCTTAAGGGCAGATTTATTAAAATATGAGATCAGAGATCACCGCAGACAAATCCTCCCATTTTATATTGATTCATAGTTCCAGACTTTGATAATTCTGCCCCCTAGTAATATATTTCCGCAGGTCACATATAGTATGGCTGAAGGCAGATAGAGGTGCAACAGTCTGTGCTACATTCATGAAGACCTGCAAATATTACAGGGGCAAAGTGCATAATGGAAAAAACATAACAAGCCTGTTTATGATTTCTGCCTCTCAGATATCAGTAGGGTCCATTTCAGATGGCTGCATTTGTAGTTCTTTTTCTGTCTCTAGCTGTAAAAGTAGTATTTCATATACACAGCTGCTCCGTGCTGCCTTTATAAGATGTCTGTTATTAGTAATTTTCCAGCACCTTTCCTGACTATATAAACCTTGCCCTGTAATTGAGACTTTGCCCCTTTGCCAGGCTGCGTGTTGTGTTCACTTGCAGAGCTGTCTTTGTTTTCTATCTGAGCCTTGTTTTTCTGACTTGTTTCCAGTCTAACAATGTATTTGCATTTTGATTGGCACTTTCTAAGCCTTTTCCATGCTCCTATATGCCTATATGGCTCTTTTACTTTAAGAGAGGAAGTGTGCAAAGTACAAAAAAAAAATGTGTGCAATGCACTGTAGAATTGCCACAGGTCGCTGCTTTACCCCCATAAATTCACTGATGTCTATGTTCAGCAGCACTTTATTTGTTAGGGGGGCGTCGGGGCAGGCACCTGTGTCCCTTAGTACTCTTGCACTTCTTCCCCTGTCTGCCATACAACAGTTCCCCTTAATGGTACCCGAGGCAGTGAATATTTATACCTAAGGTCAGTCTTTTGCCTTGGATGTTCGCAGAATTATAGCAGGATGCCCATGTTTTACAATTAAGCATTGTGGGCCCTGTTATCCTGAATACTTGGGACCTGGGTTCTATTCCGGTAAGAGGTCTTTCAGTAATTTGCATTTCCATACTTTAAATCAGGGATCCCCAACCTTTTATGTCCATGAGCCACATTCAAATGGAAAAAGTGTGTCCCTATGTAGACTGGTGGCCTATAGAAGGCTCTGGTTGGCTTTACCCTGGCTTTTTATGCAACCAACACTTGCCTCCAAGCCAGAAATTCAAAAATGAGCACCTACTTGAGGCCACTGGGAGCAAAATCCAAGGGTTTGGTGATCACTGCCTTAAATCTACTAAAAATATTTTAAACATAATTTAAACCCAAAAACACCAATAAGGATTAATTATATATTAGCTGGGATCAAGTACAAGATACTGTTTTATTACTACATAGAAATAGAAAATAATTCTTAAAAAAAATGATTTATTTGATTAAAATGTCTATGAGAGATAGCCTTCTTGTAATTCAGGGCTTTCTTGATAATGGGTTTTCAGATAAAGGATCCCATACCTGTATAAGTTAAGCCTGACTAAATGTTGGACCATAATACAAAAAGTCTGAAATAGTCTGACTTAGGGCGAAGACACATGGAGTTACTTAGTAGTAGCTACTTGTCACGGCTACTAAACTCCAGAGAATACCCTGCCATATACAATACTGAGAATTGCCTCTGCTATAACACACATACAAACAATTATCAGTAAATGATCAGTATTGTCTATTTTAGTAGCCGTGACAAGTAGTTGCTACTATCGCGGGAGAACCCTCTCCAAAAAGGGTTTCCACCGGCAACAATAGAAGTTGTGGGTGGAAAGCCCCTCGCATCACTTCGGTTTCCGAACTTGTGCGAAGTTGTCTGCAGGAGGACACTGAAGTGTTGCGAAGGGCTTTCCACCTGCAACTTCAATAGTTGCCATTGGAAACCCTTTCAAATTTGCTTGCTGCGTGAGCTCCGTGGGGTCTTGCCCTAATTCAGAGAATTGAGTTCCTGTCTATTTATCAACCTCTTGCTCTACAGACTGCTGTGTTCAGTTAAAACTCTGCCAACTATATTTAAACTTAATATTTTTTCTGTCTTATGCCTTGTCTCCAGTAATGTTCTAGAATTGCACTCAGTTACAGCCCTCAAAATAATATAAAACTATCCCCCCTTTTTGGCATGAGCTGGGACCATTTCCCCAACCCACTTAGGCTTACAGCGTAATGCAGGGGTGGCCAGACTTTCTTCGTCCACGATCATCTGATGAAGCCGGGGATACGGAAGTGAGGCGTGAATGCGTACGTACGCGACGCAGAACTTCTGCATCCCCGGCTTCAACGCGGTACACCAGAAATCCACAGAGGATTAACTGATGGACCGTGATCGATGTATTGCTCACCCCTGGTGTAATGCAAGCCCTCCCTTACCTTGTTCCATTAGGAAGATTTTGGAACTTGAAATCCCTTTGTTGAGAATCTGTGCTCCACCCACTATAGAAAGCAAAACAGGGATCATATTTTTCATTTAATTATTTATATATTACCTAGCATGCTAAGTAATAGCACAATTTGTTAGCTTTTTGATCTGTTGTCCCTGATCTAGCACAGCCAGAAAGCATACTAGGCTGTCTCAGATTCCTTACAATGACTATGCTAGCAGTTGTGTTCCTATTTTCAACTGGGTTATCTGCTTATCCTGGATGAATGGGCAGTACTGGGCCAAGCCATTTGGACACCCTAGGCAACTTAGCTGGCCGCTTCTCTCTTTCTCATGGGCTTGTGCATTCACACAAGCACTGACACTTTATAAGAAGCTTAAAATAGAGATATACTACTTTTGGGGGAAATTTATCAAAATGTGAGTTTAGAGCCTAATACATAAAATTTTACCTATGTTCTATTCATTCCTATGGGATTTTTGAAGCATATTTATCAATGAGTGAACTCACATTTTTGTAAATCTGCCCCTTAGTGTTCCCCAGAATGCCTTGGCCAGACTTGTCTTTGTATGTCTCTGAACCCAAATTTATTTACTTTCTAGTTGCCAGCAATCACCACTTCCCCCATCTAGGGAAGGCTATCCCTGCCACCTCAAGTTCTCTCTTTATAGAATGCTGCATTGTTTGCTGCCATTTGTCAGATAGGTAGGCAGACCTGTACCCAGCATTACCTGGAAAACAAATCAGTTTTAAAATGCAAATGGACAGAAAAACCAAGCTCAGCCTTCTTGAAAAATCCCTAGGTATATGATTTATATGTGCCACAAAGAAGAGCTCAGATACTATGAAATGGCTAGTCAGATTAGGAGGCCTTGGATTTTTGTGTAAATGGATATGCAGATTTCAGTGCAGGATTATTAAAAAAAATCTCCCTGGTTATATGCTTTGTTTTATGTGGTCTGCCCTATGGAATGCCCAAATCTGATTGGGCAGATACCTTTGATGTGAACAAAAATAGTCATTAACCTCCTATGAGATAAAAGGACAGCCTTTGAAAAATGTAGTCGCATACCATGTCCAAATAAATTGTATATGAGGACATGATCTAACACTGAACAGGGGCACCCAATTTATTTTTCCTGTAACAGTTGGTGTCTTCCTCAGAAGTTCTTGTACTAAGAGCCAAATTTTTAGGAAGAACAGAAATTGGTTACCTAAAGTTTCTAGTTTTTTCATGGCCCTTGTTAATATGCTATCTAATAGCACTCTACAAGCTAATCCTAATAGCTACAGGGCTTCTATGGGGTTGGAATTTTTTAACTGCCGGAACAACCAAGGTGGCATTATTCTTGCCTGAATTTATGAAGTGTTCTCTAACACTTTGTGTGGGATATGGAACACAGGAGTCAAATAGAATTAATCCACTGCCCTAGATACAGTGCTCACTCCTGGGGACCATGATAGACAACCTCCACTTCCAGAATAATTTTCCTGCTTTTACTGGGGTTAAATGAGTCCTTCATGAAGAAAGAATATACCGTGCCAACCAAAACAAGTCAGTATGCAGATGTTAGAGCCAGCAAAATACAAATAGCAGGTATTGGTGTTATGGGTCACTATTGACCAAAAGCCTACTTTTAGTAAATGAGCCCCGCACAGCTGCGAAGAGAAGCATAGAGTTAAAAAGCACTAGCTAGGTCCAAAGCAGCCAGCTTTGCGATCCATATAAACAAGTTATGCATGTCATATCTCGTTTAGACTACTGCAACTCACTGCTCTATGAGCTTCCCCTGTCTAAACTGACCCCACTCCAATCCATCATGAACAGTGCCGCCAGACTCATACACCTCTCCTCCTGCTCCACAAGTGCCACCCCTCTCTGCCAATCCTTACATTGGCTACCCGTCATGTACAGGATTCAGTTCAAGATTCTTGTACTCACCTACAAAGCACTCAGTGGTACTGCACCGCTCTATTTAACCACCCTAATCCCCAAGTACACCCCCAGATGTAACCTTCGCTCTACACATGACCTCCTCTCCTCCTCACTCATCACCTTCACTCTCGCATCCAGGACTTCACGTGCTGCACCCATCCTCTGGAACGCTCTTCACTGTCCCATTAGACACTGCCAGAGTCTCCAAGCCTTTAAACAGTTTCTTAAAACTCACCTTTTCATTCAAGCCTATAACCTAAACCCTCAGAAATGTGATTACCCACTGAGCACCCCTAATCTTCCCACCCTTACTAACCACTGGTTTTCACTTCACTCAGCACTGTCACTTAACACACCAACATGAACTCTAACGCCATGCTAGTTACCCTGACCTTATGTCTCAGCCCTCCTTAGAATCTAAGCTCTTGCAGGAAGGACCCTCCCCCTAGTGTCTCCGATCCTCATCCAAATGTAACTGTAAACCATTTTTTTAAATCGTCATCATGTACATGTTGTTCTGTGTTTTGTACCCCTTTATTCTGTAAAGCGCTGTGAATTGATAGAGCTATATAAACAATAATAATTGCTCTTGATAAAGAACTTAGAAAAGGTTATTCTACTTCAGCCAATGTATCTGTTAAGACTTCTGTATGTACTTAGTATGGACCTTACATGTATTAATTGGCACACATTTGGCAGTCATGGTGCCACACTGTAAAATTGATTTTATGATGAAAACACAAGAAATTCAAGCAGCATTTTTGGTGTACTTTGTAATCGGAGTGTGAAGTTGGAGTTTATAATATGTATGTTGTTTAGTGACAGTGAACTCTAGATTTATAACCTGGAATATTTACTCCCTCCCCAACCACCCCAGCAAGCCCCCTTCTTTTGCCTACATGTTCCCAATCGCAGAAAAGCACAGCAGGGTTGGTGAGCACTATTTTGTGCTGTTAAACCACACCAGAACAGGGCTGACCTACATATGCTGAGTGAGTGTGATTGAGTCAGAGAGAAGATTCAGCACTACTTTGCATTGTGCATACAATTAGCACAAACAGGGCAGTACTGGGGGGTAGGGCTCTTCAGGGCTACTAGATTTAATAACTGGGTTTAATACCCCTTAAAAAACTAAGCAAGCATTATCAGAACGCTCTATGTAAATACAGCCATAAGTACTTACAGTAATGCTGCACTGAGTCCTCTATCAAAAGAAACACAGGATGTCGTCTCTATTTTTGTAAACATGTTGTTCGGGTGTCTGACATCCTTAATTCCCGTGGCCAGAGTGTGCGCAGTTCTCTCCTCTCTCCTGCTCCCCCTCCCACAAGAATGCTAAGAACTCCCTCCACCCTCCCTTGAATGTGTAATCTCAGCTATAACGGCTAGACTGCAGGCAGGAAGCAACTTAAAATGGCAGCTGCTATCTTAAGCAAAGGAAGAAAGCTTCTAAAGCTGTTTACTCAGGTATGTTAACAGTTTCTGCAGAATAAATACTGTGTTCTAGGAGGCACTAATGTGAGTTTCCTTCTCCTTTAGGGTAAATTATTATAGATTACAGAAAGCTTTATATACATTCCAATAGTTTATTTGGATAGTAAACATATAATAACGATTAAACTATTAAAAATAATAAAAGGGTGGGGAAAGGTGGGTGGGTGGTGTGTCAACTTCAAACATCAGGATCAACAAGGTGAGCTGTAATGCCGTTGGCAGTTCTGCCTCACTGAATTAGGCTGCAGCCATGATATTGCCACACATCCCTGCATGCTGAGCTTCTAATGACCATACCTGTGAAAGAAAAGCATCTCTTAGAATATAAGCATTAACATTGTTGCCAGTTATTTTTCTGTGCTGCTACTAGCCCAGTATTTCTAAATTGCTGTATATCTCCATAAAAAAAAAAGACCTATTTGCAATAACATCCAATCTAGCATCTTAAAGGAACAGTAACATCAAAAAAGATTATGTTTTAAAGTAATCAAAATATAATTTACTTAAATAAATAAGTTGCTGTGTAGCCATGGGGGCAGCCATTCAAGCTGGAAAAAAGGCACAGGTTACATAGCAGATAACTAGTAGATAAGCCCCATATAATGGGGGTTTATCTGTTATCTGCTAAGTAACCTGTGCCTTTTCTCCTTTGAATGGCTGCCCCCATGGCTACAGAGCAGCTTACTTATATAAACTATAGTAGTCTTTCTGAGGCAAGCACACCAGTTGTAGCAATGCAGGGCAACAGTACATTATATTGTAATTACTTTTATACACTTTCATTTTTTGGTGTTACTGTTCCTTTAAAGGAACAGTAACACCAAAAAATGAAAGAGCTTTAAAGTAATAAAAATATAATGCACTGTTGCCCTGCACTGGTAAAACTGGTGTGTTTGTTACAGTAACACTACTATAATTTATATAATAAGCTGCTGTGTTGCCACGGGGGTAGCCATTCAAGCTGGAAAAAAGGAGAAAAGGCACAGGTTACATAGCAGATAACAGATAAGTTCTGTAGAATACAATGGTGTTTTATCTGTTATCTGCTATGTGCCTGTGCCTTTTCTCCTTAGAATGGCTGCCTCCATGGCTACATAGCAGCTTATCTATATAAATTATAGTAGACTTTCTGAAGTAAACACACAACTTTTACCAGTGCAGGGCAGCAGCACATTATATTTTAGTTACTTTTATACACTTTCATTTTTTGGTGTTACTGTTCCTTTAAGGAGGCACTGTTAGGGTCTTGCTAGTTGTGGGTAAGCTGTGTCACTATTTGGCTGATGAGCCCTTAGCTCACTAACATACTTATGTACCTGTCCCCATAATAAATTATTGTATTTCTTTTTGGAGTGAATTATTCAGAATAAAAGACAGACAATAGGCTTTATGTGTTTTGTTGCTTCCATCATAAAAATGTGAAATATGCTAGTATAAAAATGATCATTTAATTTTTAAGACAGTTACAGAAATAAAACATTTCCCTTAAAATGGATGTCTTTCCTTATAGCCTTTTTTTATAGTATAATATGTACATTCTGTGGGGCATTTGAATACATTCTGTTACAAGGAAGTTTAAAATGCATTTATTGCATTTATTAAGGCTTTCTGGCTCATTTTAACATAACCTATCTTGTTCCTCTGTTTGGCAGAGGAGGAGAATACTCTCCAAGTTCTGCTACACAAGTCTTATTCAAATATCTTGCACTGATTAGATCTAAGCTAAAGGCAGCTTTCTAGAAGACTAGTAAACCAGCCAACTTGGATGCACAGCTACTACAGGGACATAAATGAGTAATATGCATGTCTCCTCCCAGGATCCACTGACAGAGTTCAAACTTTTGACTATGGGATAAATGAAAAACAAAAAAACAAAACAAAAAAAAACCACTACATACTTCTGAAATTCCCACTCTCTATTATCCAGCGGGCAAACTTGTCGAGTCTTCAGCCAGCGTGAAATGCAATGGAAGTGAAATGCATGCTGTAAAGAGATAAAAGAGCATAGTCTTAGCCTAACCATCTCAAATCAACATATTCACATAATTACTTTGCACAAGTCTATGTTGTCTTGTCCAAAACAACGGTCTTGGCCGTGCACCAGAAAATGTGACCAAATAAATGTTTTAAAATTTGCCTATTTCTGTGAACCAGCCAAAAAAAAATGCACAAGATTTCCTGAAAGGTTTATTGCCCAATATGACTGGTGTGTACTCCTCACTTTTTTTATTCTGACTGGTTTTAATGCAGTTTTACTTTACTTAAATTATAGTTATCCAAACAGGTCCAGACGAGGATTCAAAATAGGTCCAAGCATTGAAGCACACAGAGGCCCAATAAATTGTGACTGTCTATGGCATCTTACAGCAGCCCCTCTGGCAATTGTCAAAAACCATAGATTGCCAGTCTGGGCCTGGGATCCAAATGACAGGAAAAAAGCACTTATCTGTAAAACCTCAGGTCCCAAGGTTTGCAGATAAGAGATCCCATACCTGTACTGTGTATATGTCACAAGATTCTAGATAACAAATCCCATACTTGTACTATGTATATTGGCCTTCAAACCAATCAAGTTTGATGTTTTGACTCTTTACCCAAGATTGTACTAGCTATGACTACTAGCTTCAGCAACAATTTACAGTTTGGAGGAAAGCTTTTGCACATTTTGAAGTAATCCGAATGTACAAATGTATATGGTTTTCTGGGGTAGCTTACTGTTAGGAGACCCCTTTCACCAATCCAAGGTATGCATATTTCAGGAGCAGTACATTCAAACTTTCATATTTTACAGCTGTAAGTTTTTGATCCGTCAGGTTTCTCCAAAAAAACTATATTATATATTTGATACTAAGTCACTGAATATCCATCAAAGCTACTTACATTACACACACCCCATGCCACAGTGCATTCCTCAGAAGTAGCAGAAGCTTGGTTTGCTTGGCACTCTATGCCTAGAAGATACAAGAGGATTATTTTTATTTTCTGCATTTGTACCATTCAAAGGGGTTATTCACTTTTTCAAAGATAAATGTATATATAAGCACTGGGACTAACTAAAATGTTGCTTACAGACAACAGTTGTTTTATCGGCTAAAGTTCAATTAAGGAAACTTACACAAGTCCATGATGTGGTTCCTGCAGATGGCACAATTGTCCACTACAATGTCCCAGGCCCAAAGGGCAACTGCATTCCACTGCAACAAAAAAGAAAAAAAAGTTAAAGTGATGTAAATTTTGGCAATAAATTAAATATGTTTTAAAACTCATCTAATCACTTAGCACAATCTGCTCTAAGTTGGTTCATGTGTATAGAATTACCGGTATGTTCGATTTACTAGTTTAGCCAGTTTTACCAGACAATGGCTTTGGAGTCTTACTGGAATGGTTAAACGTGGCCCAAATGTGGCTCAATGAAGGCACCAATATCAATGTGCCTAGATCAGGGCCGGAATAATGGGTGCCAGACAGGTACCTCTCCTGCCTCCCCCTAGTCTGCACTAACTTGTCATTTCCTTCACTGCACGTGGGTATTATGCATGGGAGGGTGCAGGGGTAAGGTGGCCGACCAGGTTGCCTAGGTGCCCGGTCGGCTTGGCCTGCCTCTGGCCTAGATGCTTGGCAGACCCTGTTACCTCAACATGTAGCCTCACACAGAGCTGGATAAGAGTGTCGTCTTGATGACCCCCCCCCCCCTTTTTTTTTTTTTTTTTTTTTTAACAGTAATCTCAGGTCAGACTGTATACAACAGCTCCATCAGGAGCTTATTTCTAACAAATAAAGTGTCTATACCATAAACATATACTTTTCACTAATTCACTCAAATTAAAAAAAAAAAAATATATAAAAAGTTGGGGAGCAACACAATCATGATAAAAGTGACAAATAAGGGCTGTGATTGGTTATTTGGTAGCCCAATGCAAACTGGCAGAATAAAGGAGACTATTTGGCAGTACAGATGGTCTTTATGCCTACAAAACTTGCCTTCAAATTAGACATTAAGAAATAAACACCTGTTTTGAGGCCACTGGAAGCAACATTAAAGGGGGTGGTGAGCAACATGTTGCTCATGAGCCACTGGTTGGGGATAACTGATCTATAACATGAAGGGAGAAGGACCCTCTAAGCAACTCCATAAAAAGGTGATTTAAAGCACAAGTTGGGGGATGGAAATAGGAAAATTTCCAAGTCTCTAACTATAACTGGACATACAGTTACATCTATCATTTAGAAACTGAAAGGGTATGGCATAGCTGTAAATCTGCCAGGAACAGGCCATCCACGAAAAGAGAGTGAATGTGCAAGGAGAAGAATAATGTAGAAGGTCACTAAGAGACCCATGACAACTCTGTGGCTGAAATTGGAAAGGCTATAAATACAACAAATACTGCCCAGTAGTGGAAGAAAGAAAGCCACTGTTAATCAGGGTTGGACTGGGCTACGGGACACTGGGGAAAAAGCCCAGTTGGCCCCAGCCTTCATTTAGGCTTACCCAGTGGCACATACTACAAAAAAAAGTATATTTATATGAGAATGGCTTTTTTGGATGAAGTAGGGTTTTACATATGAGCTTGTATATGCAATACATATTTAGAGACCTACATTGTTTCGGAGTATAGTTTTCCTTTAAGTATAGGGTATGCAGGGTCTGAGGGAGAGGAGGCTGTAATGGCAACATACACCAACAATGGCACATACACCATGTTTGATACTGTAAGCTAAACACACCATGCCCTGCAGAACTATGGTGGCAAAATCATCACGCTGTGAGAATGCATATTCACAGCTCCTGTACCGTAGGGGTATATATATCATGCTGTGCAAAAAGTGGAGTAAAACATCACCGATGAAGTTTATAGCAGCCAATCAGAACTGTTGAAATCTAATAGCCGATTGGTTACCCAGCTCAACACCACTGATAATGCTTCACTCCACTTTTTACACAGCATGATTAATATACCCCTACATGTGCTAAATGCAAGTCATTTGACCCCTACATTTACTTGTTCAACAATTTATTTTTTATCAAATAGCCCCGTTTCTTGCTCTCACACCGCTAAAAGCCCAAGACACATTCCCTGCCTCCTCCAGGGAAACAAATGAGCAAATGAGACCACGCAATGTCTGTGGCCCTACAGCTCCCCCGCAAACTCGTGAAGTGCGGCTACATGATCCCGCCTCCCAGTGCAGCTGAGAGGGGCACTTACATTGGTTAGAATTCATCCAATCGTTTGTGGCATCAGTAGCTATCCGCTATTGGGCCGCCGGAACGACAGAAATCACCGCTTTGCCAAAACGGACCGCCCTAAGTATTAGGGTTTAACATTTGATTCGGCGGAAAACACGTCAATCAAACATCTAAAAAGCTTTAGGGCGCAAGCAATCTAGCTGAATAGTATCAGCTGCTGCACTGTCGCCCTCTTTAAGTATTAGTTAGAAAGACTGTTCTGATCATTTGCTACATCCATAACATACGCAAGCAAGCACACTTACCTTCTTAACCTCAAAGCGCTTCTTACTAGCGCTGTTATTCGTTCCGCTTGGTGTGTCTACATCCATTGCGGCTGCCATTTTGAAAAGAGGAAATTCCGGGTCTATATGGCGCATGCGCCGAAAGCTGGGCTGATGCCTTGGTCATGTGATTAGCATTAAAGGCGCACAGTTTGGGGCGTGTTAGTAATGTGTGTGGGGGCGGAAGACGGTAACGAGGAAGAGCTGCGGTCTGCAGGCTTGGAGAGAATTTATTTAAAGGCGTAGGCACATGCTCCTTGAGGGAAGTAAAATGTACAGATTTAAGCAAGCTAGCCTTTTCATCTGTTCGTATTCACTAAGGGGCTGTGGTGTTCTGGTTAAGCAAAATATTTCTGTATTGAACAGTTAACCCTTTCACTGCCAGCTGATTTGGTCAAAGCAGAACTTGTATTGCCAGACTGTTTTGAAACATTTTGCACTCTTAGGGCCTTTCCTTGGGGGGACTTTTAGTTTACACAGGAAAACAATATATCTTTTTTTTTTGGGGGGGGGGGCGACCTAAGATTTCAAAATATGGTAGAATTTTTGTGTGATTCCAATTCTGGAACAAGATATAGGCTTCTTAATGTCTAAAAGATTAAAAAAAACAAAAACAACAAAAAAACAACAACACGTTTTCCGTAATATAAACACATATAAAAGAAACAAATGATTTTATGCACAAAAATACAACTGATTCGGAAAGTCCCATGTCTCCTGAATGTGCCAGCACCAAATATATATATAGTTTTATGTCGATTTCTCATTTGTGTGATTCAAAAATTCCCAGCGGTACACTACCTACCAAATTTCCAAAGCACTGCTCCAGAAAGCTTGCATACTTAAGATTTTAACACCTACATTTCAGAAGGTTTATACCAGAAAATTATACATTTTTGGAAAGAACAGATTCTGAGGAATGGAGAATAGGTTAAAACTGTCTGTCTACTCCAAACTACGAAGTTGCAATGCTTTCCTAAAATTATTGTTTTTTTATCAAAATTTATCACAAAGCTAAAACTGTAGTACTGTGTTAGCCAGTGTCAAAAATAATAATAAAAAAAACAAAATACAAGAGTATTATATATAAAAATAACATTGCAAGCTTTCGGAGCTCTAAGGACCCTTCGTCAGGCAAAATATGTATAGGTTTCCACAAGTGTGTGCAATGTAGGGGCCCTAAAATGAAAATACCCCTATATGATCTATCATTTCTGTCATTTCAGCTCCTGCAAAATCAACATTTACATTATTTTATGTGGAATGAAGCTACAAAAAATGAATGCTCACCCCAGAAAGTCATATATTTTTTTGAAAGTACACATTCCCATAAATTCAAAATGGTTACACATGCCTTTTTTACTCCAAAGTACCAAGCTGCAAAGCTTTCCTAAAGTGGGCGATTTGGATGATATTTCCAAAAATCACCTCAAAGCTTCCACTTTGCAGCATCTTATCTCCCACATATCATTAGGTACCAATTTGATGCCCAATATGTAAAGGTTTACCAAAGTATGTGGCATGTAGGGGCCCCAAGGTGAACATTCCCCATAAAATCTATCATTTCGTAATTTTAGCTACTGCAAAATCAACACATTTACATCATTTTATGTGGGATAAAGCTATAAAAAGGTACACCCACCCCAGAAAGCCATACATTTTTGGAAAGTACACATTCCCCTGAATTCAAAATGGGTTGATTTTGGGTATACATGTCTTTCTACTCCAAAGTACCAAGCCGCAAAGCTTTCCAAGAGTTGGCAAATTTGATGACATTTCAAAAAATAACCTTAATACTTCTACTATGCAGCACATTATTTTCTACAAGTCATTAGGTAACCATATAAAATACTGTAAATATGTACCCCAGAGGTCTACTGAACAATTTAATGCCCACATAGGTTTATCAAAGCACATGGGACTTAGAGACCCCAAAATATACCTTGTGCATACTAATTTCATTACTTACCCTGCCGTGTGTTTATGTAATTCATATGTAAATCAATATGCATAGCTATACTAAAGTCTGGTAAGTACAGACCCCAAAATGAAAATAGTGCAAATGGATTTCTCGCCTGCCAACTCAGCTTTTGCATACAGAGCCCCCTGACAGCGTATTATGTGCCATAAAACCCCCTAACTGTACAGAGAACCCCAGAAAACCATATACTTTTGGAAATTACACATTCTGATGAATTCAAAATAGATAAAGATATCTTTCTACACCAAAGTACCACATGGCAAAGCTATACATAAAATAAAAAAAAATTGTGCAAATCAATGAAATAACAAAATAAGTCACACAACAGTGTAACTAGTGGTCAAAATACCTGTTCCAATAGTCACACTGTCAAAATAAACACTTTTTATCGAAAATCAAAAGACGGGTAAAATGAATAAGTAAAAAAGAAAAAATGTTTGTGAGTTTGTGTATACATATGTGTATAAAAGTTGTGTGATGGTGTGTAAGTGTGTATACGAGTGTCTATAAGTGTGCTAAAGTATGCAAAATGAAAAAAACAAACAAACAAACTGTGCTAAATTGTATGCTGTGTGTGTGTACATATATGCAAATAAAGGCCACTTACCTGTTCTGGGGCAGGATGGACGCAGGGATCACCGGGAGGGTCCTCTATGCAGAGTCCTCAGGAAGTGAGTGGGGGGTGCTGGGGGGGGGGCTGGAGGAAGGAGCAGGACAAGTACCAGATGCAATGCGATTGCAGGACCAACACGACGGCCCCCCTGACTCGTGGCCCAAGGGGCTGTCATTGTGGCACAGGCCAACTTTGCAGAGAGAAACCTTTATCTGCCCAAGAACGTACGTCGTACGTGCCTGGCAGATATACCCTTTTCCTGCAAGCATGCATGGTGTACGTGCTTGGCAGCAAAAGGGTTAAAGGGAAATTCTACACCTTTGCTATACACGAGCTTAGTAACTAGGGTGTATGTTGTCATTGTATTTGGTTTATTTTTAATTAAAGTGGGCATAATGTTTTACTACTATAAAGTACCTGTGGAATTTCTTTTTCTTCAATTCGCTACCATCATTGTGTCATTGCTTTAGCTAACTGGTGCAAGTCTCTCCTTATAGAACTGCACTATTATTCAATCAGGAACAGTCTGATTTAGCCACATGGGTGGCCAAGCTGGCAAACCTTCTTTGGCAACCTTGCTAGTTTAATACATATATATTTTACACCTGCTTTTGCCTTTTTTAAGCCAATTTGACTTGTAAATAAGTACTCTGTCTGCCTTGAACTGCGTCTTGCCTGTTCTGGATTCCTGTTGTTCAGCTTTGTCAGAGCTGTCAATACCCCCTATTTTATTGGGAGTTACCCGATTTTGGAAGCTCTTCCCCAGTCTCCATCCTCCAATAGCATTCTCCTGATTTTAAGCAATTCCCCCAAAGTCCTGCAGTGAATTCCGACATGCATGTGTAATAAGCATTCAGTGATGTCACCTAAGCAGATTGCGCATGCACGGATATTAATTTTGGGGTTTGCACATGATGTCACTTCCTGAAGCACCCCTTCGTACGTGACGTCCCTTCCACCTAGCTGATAAAAACATTTCCCCCTGTAACAACGAGCAGTAAGTCGACAGCTCTGCTTTGTATCCTGTATTCTGAACTGTGCCTAGTTTGTTCCTGGATTCCTGTTGTATTATTTGTATTACTGTAGGGTTAACATTCCCTATAGCTTTAAACCCTACCTTTTTTATTTCCATTGTTACATGGCAGATATCCATGTATCTATTTTCCTATTTAGCATACTATGTATTATTGGCCCATACTGTAAGCAGGTGGATTAATAGATTTAGTATATTTTGTCTGTTTTTTACTGCTAGCAACAAACAGCACTTTTTTTTCTATCCCTCAGCCTACTAATTAAAGGGGAGGAGTTAATCAGGTAAATTCTCACCAGGCTTTGGGCTCTTAGGTTTGAACATCAATAAGTTACTGACTGCACAGCGAATGTTGTGTGTGATTTAAGTGTTTAGCAGGCATTAAGTTATAAGAGGAATTGCACTTGGGAGACTATAAGTACCCAGTGGCAATATGAGTTCTATTGGGATTGCCGGTGTTACGTGTCGGTGTATATTGTCGCATGTACGTGATCCAGTAGCAGCAGTTCCATGCAGCATTTACCTGTGAGAGATGCAGGTGGGTTTTCCTCAAAAACAAGCAATGAGGACCAATTGAAAAATTGCTTAGAAGTGGCCATTCTATAACATATTAAAAGTTAACTTAAAGGTGAACCACCCTTTTAAGAGGGGAAGTGGGGACAGAAGGGTAGGGGGGCTGGTCCACAGCTTGTCTCAACAAATTTGCCATTTTAGGTGAAGACAGCTCTAAGCTGGCATGTACGGAGCAGGCTGACTCTCAGAGCACCTTGGGAGCTGGCACCTCTATAAGCAGAGGATGCAGTCTGCATAGGGCACCAACTCCCAGGGGGGCACCATCCCAGCTGCTCAAAAAAAAATCGTTTTTATATATTATAACATACCCCCCAACGCTGTCCAGCCGGTTTTTATAGCGCATTCCGCTGTCCCTGATAGTTCAATCAATCTATGGGGGCAATTGGGGGCACTTACTATGGGGGCATTGTCTATGGGGGATATTGGGGGCATTACTATGGGGGCATTGTCTATGGGGGATATTGGGGGCACTGTGTGTGGTGCCCCTATAGTAGGTGTTTTTTTTAATTATTTTATTTTTACTTCCATAATATTTGGGGGAGGGGGCACAAAAGTAAATTTCTCCTTAGGGCACCCATTTGGCCAGCAGCGGCCCTGGGTGGAGGGACCTCAGGGAGATTAATGTGTGGCTGAGAGATTGGTGTAGGGAAGAGGGTTTGGGTTTCTGGAGAACTGGGCTGATTTTTCAATCGGCTACAGGCTCTTTGCCAGGAATGGGCTGCACCTCAGTAATGATGGTGCAGCTGCTTTGGGGGAGAAGATGGCTAGAGGGTTGGAGGAGATTTTAAACTAGACGTGGGGGGTGGGTGCAGCGAGTAATTCTGTGGTAGACAGGATAAACAAGGTAATGGGCATAGTAAGGGAAAACAGGGGAGGAGACTTGCTTGGGGGCGCTGATAATGGCAGGAGGACCATAAGTTGTTTATACAAAATTCTCAAGCTGGTACCAGTATTAAATGTATGTTTATTAATGCAAAGAGTCTGACTGGTAAAATGGGAGAGCTGGAGGTGCTGGTGTTGGAGAGGAAATATGATGTGATTTTTAAATGTGTTTTAGAGGGACAGAAGCAATAGAAAAGGAAAAGGGGTTACATAAGGTTGAAAAAAAGACAATCAAGTTTAACCCTTCCAAGTAAACCCAACACACACAAACCAATACTGACCTATCTATACACTCACATACAGACCCATACTGACCTATCTATACACTCACATACAGACCCATACTGACCTATCTATACACTCACATACAGACCCATACTGACCTATCTATACACTCACATACAGACCCATACTGACCTATCTGTACACGCGAATACATAAACCCATACTGACCTATCTATATACTCACATACATAAACTATATATACTAACATTAGTACTAACTGTAGATATTAGTATCACAATAGCCTTGGATATTCTGCTTGTTCAAGAACTCATCCAGGCCCCTCTTAAAGGCATTAACAGAATCTGCCATTAAAACATCACTAGGAAGGGCATTCCCCATCCTCACTGCCCTCACCGTGAAAAACCACCTACGCTGCTTCAAATGGAAGCTCCATTCCTCTAATCTAAAGGGGTGGCCTCTGGTGCGCTGATTGCTTTTATGGGAAAAAAGAACACCCCCTATCTGCCTATAATCCCCTCTAATGTACAACCCCAACCTCATAGTTTAACTCTTCCATCCCCTTTACCAGTTTAGTTGCAGTCTCTGTACTCTCTCCAGCTCATTAATATCTTTTTTAAGGATTGGAGCCGAAAACTGCACTGCATACTCACGGTGAGGCCTTACCAGGGACCTTTAAAGAGGCAAAATTATGTTGTAATCCGTTGAGTCAATGCCCATTTTTATACAAGACAGCACTTTATTTGCTTTAGTAGCCACAGAATGACACTGCCTGGAATTAGACAACTTATCTACAAAAACCCCTAGATCCTTCTCCATTAAGGATCCTCCCAACAACCTACCAATTAGTAGATAGCTTGCATTTATATTATTTCTACCTAAGTGTATAACTTTGCACTTGTCCACATTGAACCTCATTTTCCAATTTGCTGCCAAGTTTTCCAATGTTGTCAAATCGCTCTGCAAAGCGGCAGCATCCTGCATGGAACTGATAGTTTTGCACAATTTAGTGTCATCAGCAAACATAGAAACAGTACTGTCTATGCCCACCTCCAGGTCGTTAATATACAAGTTAAAAAGCAAAGGACCAAGGACTGACCCCTGCGGTACTCCACTAATAACACTGTTCCAATTAGAAAATGTTCCATTTACCACCACTCCCTGTAATCTATCCTTCAGCCAGTTCTTTATCCAATTACAAATATTATGTTCTAGGCCAGTATTCCTCAATTTGATCATTAACCTTCTGTGAGGTACTGTATCAAACGCTAACTGTATTAAAAGTCTAAGTAGATGACATCAACTGCCTTTCCAGCATCGAGGTTCCTACTCACCTCCTCATAAAAGGCAACTAAATTAGTCTGGCAAGATCTGTTGTGATTTGCAATTTATTCAAGTACCCTATCCCTTATTACCCCACTCTAAAAGCTTTCCTACTACCGATGTCAGACTAACAGGCCTATAGTTTTCAGGCTGAGAACAGGATCCTTTTTAAATAACGGCACCTCGTTAGCAGTTCTCCAGTTTCTCGGCACCATGCCTCAAAGAATCTTGAAAAATTAAGTGAAGAGGCTTGGCAAGTACAGTGCTAAGCTCGTTTAATACCCTGGGATGAATACCATCCGGTCCTGGACCTTTGTTTACCTTTACATGTTCAAGTCTCTTTTGAATTTTCTCCCGAGTGACCCATACGTCAGAAGTTATATTACTAGAATTGGGTCTATTAAAGGAACAGTAACATCAAAAAATTAAAGTGTTTTAAAGTAATTAAAATATAATGTGCTGTTGCTCTGCAAAAAAATTGTGTTTTTGCTACAGAAAAGCTACTATATAAATAAACTGCTGTGTAGCCGTGGGGGCAGCCATTCAAGCTGGAAAAAAGGAGAAAAGGCACAGGTTACATAGCAGATAACTAGTAGATTAGCCCCATATAATGGGGAATTATCTGTTATCTGCTATGTAACCTGTGCCTTTTCTCCTTTTTTCCAGCTTGAATGGCTGCCCCCATGGCTACACAGCAGCTTACTTATATAAACTATAGTAGTCTTTCTGAGGCAAACACACCAGTTGTAGCAATGCAGGGCAACAGTACATTATATTGTTATTACTTTTATACATTTTCATTTTTGGTGTTACTGTTCCTTTAAAAGGGAAGCCTTCATTAGCTGGCTCCTCAGTTGTATAGACAGTTGAAAAAAAAGAGTTCAGAATTTCTTCTCTTTCCCCGTTCTCCTCAACCAACTGACCCCCCTGTGATAATATCCAACCCCTTCTTGCAACATTTTTTTACTATTCACATAATTAAACAATTTTGGATTACTTTTACTCCTAGCTGCAATACCCCTTTCCATCTCTATTTTAGCTTGCCTGATGAAAGTTTCTGCTGTCCCAGCTAACTTGAATACTTTTAAAGCACGTTTTTTCTTACCAACCTCGACACTAACACTTTTATTCAACCATACAGGTTTTGCTTTTTGATGCCTCTCCTTGCTTACAAGGGGAAAATACTGTTGTGTATACTTGCTAAGCAATGTTTTAAAGATATTCCATTTTCCTTCTGTGTCTAACCCTGTGAAAAGCCTTTCCCAGTTGACACATTGCAGAGATGCCCTTATACTGGCAAAGTCTGCGCATCTAAAATTGAGTGTTTTTGTTACTCCCTTATAGAGCTGTCTCTGCAGCATTATCTCAAAGAAGACCATGTTATGATCACTGTTCCCCAAATGCTCACCCACACAAATGTTAGAGATAAGTTCACTATTATTAGATATTACCAGGTCCAAATAAAATCAACCTACTAGCTTTTTCTGACTTGGCCACCCCATTATTACAGTCAATGTCCGGATAATTAAAGTCTGTTTGTTGAGCAGGAATTAAAAGCAAATATTAATGAGGAAGTGATGATGGTAAATGAGGCAGCTGAAGCCTTATGGGTTGAGCTTCTGTCAGATAGTAAAGAGTCCACCAAATTAATGGTAGGGGTATGCTATAGACCCCCTAATGTAAGCGAAGAGGAGGAGGCTCAGCTCCTGTTGCAAACGGAAAAGGCTGCTAGTTTGGGGCAAGTGATAAAAATGGGGGATTTTAATTACCTTGATATTGACTGGATCAATAGTACTGCCAGGACAGTAAATGGTTTAGTTTTAAACTTGTTGAATGACAACTTTATGTCTCAGGTTGTTGAGGAGCCAACCAGGAACCATGCTATATTGGATCTAGTCATCTCTAACAACCCAGAACGTATAGCAAATGTGCAAGTGGTTGAACCCCTGGGTAATAATGGTCATAATGTTATTTATTTTGGTGTTTGGTACAGAAAGCAATATATGCTGGGGCAAAAAAGGCCCTGAATTTTAGAAAAGCAAATTTTAGGACCTTAAGGGCAGTCCTTCAGAGCAATAGATTGGGGCATTATGTTTTCTGCTAAAAACACAGAGCAGAAATGGTTGTTAAATGATATTAAATCATTACTGTTCTCAATTTATTCCTTTAATAAGTAAATGTAGAAGTGTTAAGGAACACACTATGGGGCCGATTCACTAAAGGTAGATAAAACGAGCGCTATTTATAGCATGTGTTAAAATTATTTTATATATTTTATTACTTAATTTTTGCGAATTTATCTCGCAATGAGCAATTTTCTTGCGCTATTTTCCACTGTGTGCGTTATTTCCCGATGCATGCGATATATTTCGCCGCATGTGATATTAGCACGCGATATATTTCGCCGCATGCAATATTAGTGCACGTAGCCATTACTTTCTGAAAACTACTGTTCTGAAAATTACCATTTCCCTGAAAACTGGAGGATGCATCACTCTAGGACGATCGCCTACTTGGAAAAATCCAACTGCAAACTCCATGTTGTGTTGCCAAATGCTCACAAACCGCAATGTTGTTTAAGTACCGCCTGCCCCAAGTAGGTGTTAATATTCGCACAGATAAAACCGATATTTTGCGCGTTTAACGCTTCAAATGTGTTTGTGAATCATGAGTTAGTACTATTTCTATTCGCTAATTAACGCAATGCGTTAGAAACAATGCTTTCCAATGATGCGTTTCTTGGCGCATGTGATATGCGGATTAACGCATTGCGAAATGACTTTGATGAATCGGTACTTATTTATCGCATGCTTTTTAACGCAAAAAAAGCATGCAATGTTATCGACCTTTAGTGAATTGGCCCCTATGTGGCTTAATTTCACATAGGGGAAAAAAAGAAAAGCTTTTAAGAAATTTTAAGAATGAATTTAATACACTTGGGTGCAGACACAGGTGGGGCAGTTTTGAGCATGTGGAGTGTATTCTCGGTAAGTGTATTTTGGCTTGTCAAAAATATGCACCATACGCCCATAAGCACCATTGTATGGCATTAGCCAAAGAATACAGGGACTGGCTATAGCTGAGTAAATGCTACACTCTGTTCTGTCACTCAAACATTTCTGCTTTACTGAAGCAGACCAGGTAGCCAGAGATTCTGGGGGGTAGTCATAACTTTCCTTGCAACTTTTTGCAAGGAGCCGCTCCCGAAATTCATATGTTTAAATCGGAATTTTGGCTCTTTTAGCAAAAAAGTTCAACGCGGGGGGAGCAAGGGGGACAGCATCAACTTGGCTGCTTCAGGTGGCTAGGGCCCCAAAGGCGGCACTGAACCCTGGAGCCATTGATTCAGGAGGTAGCTCCCGGGTTACCACAGCAGCCTGTGTCAGTTGCTGCAGCAAAGTTTCGCCAAAAAACTGGAAATGACACCAACCAAACTACAGTGGCTTGCAAAAGTATTCGGCCCCCTTGAACTTTTCCACATTTTGTCACATTACAGCCACAAACATGAATCAATTTTATTGGAATTCCACGTGAAAGACCAATACAAAGTGGTGTACACGTAAGAAGTGGAAGGAAAATCATACATGATTCCAAACATTTTTTACAAATAAATAACTGCAAAGTGGGGTGTGCGTAATTATTCAGCCCCCTTTGGTCTGAGTGCAGTCAGTTGCCCATAGACATTGCCTGATGAGTGCTAATGACTAAATTGAGTGCACCGGTGTGTAATCTAATGTCAGTACAAATACAGCTGCTCTGTGACGGCCTCAGAGGTTGTCTAAGAGAATATTGGGAGCAACAACACCATGAAGTCCAAAGAACATACCAGACAGGTCAGGGATAAAGTTATTGAGAAATTTAAAGCAGGCTTAGGCTACAAAAAGATTTCCAAAGCCTTGAACAACCCACGGAGCACTGTTCAAGCGATCATTCAGAAATGGAAGGAGTATGGCACAACTGTAAACCTACCAAGACAAGGCCGTCCACCTAAACTCACAGGCCGAACAAGGAGAGCGCTGATCAGAAATGCAGCCAAGAGGCCCATGGTGACTCTGGACGAGCTGCAGAGATCTACAGCTCAGGTGGGGGAATCTGTCCATAGGACAACTATTAGTCGTGCACTGCACAAAGTTGGCCTTTATGGAAGAGTGGCAAGAAGAAAGCCATTGTTAACAGAAAACCATAAGAAGTCCCGTTTGCAGTTTGCCACAAGCCATGTGGGGGACACAGCAAACATGTGGAAGAAGGTGCTCTGGTCAGATGAGACCAAAATGGAACTTTTTGGCCAAAATGCAAAACGCTATGTGTGGCGGAAAACTAACACTGCACATCACTCTGAACACACCATCCCCACTGTCAAATATGGTGGTGGCAGCATCATGCTCTGGGGGTGCTTCTCTTCAGCAGAGACAGGGAAGCTGGTCAGAGTTGATGGGAAGATGGATGGAGCCAAATACAGGGCAATCTTGGAAGAAAACCTCTTGGAGTCTGCAAAAGACTTGAGACTGGGGCGGAGGTTCACCTTCCAGCAGGACAACGACCCTAAACATAAAGCCAGGGCAACAATGGAATGGGTTAAAACAAAACATATCCATGTGTTAGAATGGCCCAGTCAAAGTCCAGATCTAAATCCAATCGAGATTCTGTGGCAAGATCTGAAAACTGCTGTTCACAAACGCTGTCCATCTAATCTGACTGAGCTGGAGCTGTTTTGCAAAGAAGAATGGGCAAGGATTTCAGTCTCTAGATGTGCAAAGCTGGTAGAGACATACCCTAAAAGACTGGCAGCTGTAATTGCAGCAAAAGGTGGTTCTACAAAGTATTGACTCAGGGGGCTGAATAATTACGCACACCCCACTTTGCAGTTATTTATTTGTAATAATGTTTGGAATCATGTATGATTTTCCTTCCACTTCTCACATGTACACCACTTTGTATTGGTCTTTCACGTGGAATTCCAATAAAATTGATTCATGTTTGTGGCTGTAATGTGACAAAATGTGGAAAAGTTCAAGGGGGCCGAATACTTTTGCAAGCCACTGTATATAAAATTTCCAGAGCAATTGTGCCCAATACACACCAAAGTGCAAGCACAACTGAATCCGGTTCATCTTCCCCTGGTGACCACAATTATGCTGGAATCATGGTAAAAAAAACCACTGCATTGTGGGTCAAAAACAGGGTGATTGTCAGGGCCGGATTTAATTTTTAGGCGCCCAGAGGCCGACCCTATTCTCTGCCTCCTTCCCCTCTCAGGATCGCGCGCATGTAGCATCCCGTCTCCAGTGCGCGGTATGCCGCCCCGGGCCTTTGTGGCCTTGCCACAAATCCGGGCCTGGTGATTGTACTCAAAATTGCACTTAGCCCACTGCTTTTTTGGTTGTAAATCACTGCCTGTGGTGTTTTTAAGTATAACGTAAAGACACTGAGCAATTAAAATATAAGTGTGATACATTTCATACCTGCCATTTTGAGCCTCCGTACAGAAGGATAACAGGAACCTCTGAAACGCTGACATCTGACAATAGTTAGTGTAATGTTGCCATCTAGTGTAATGCTGTGGTAATTAGCTGCCACATTTGTTCTTTTTTCCTGTATTCACTTATATTTATTTCAATATAGTGCTAGTTACGTACAGGGTACTGTACAACAGAACAATACAATAATACAAAAAAAAAAAGGGGTCATTAAAATAATACAAATAAATACAAAGTACAATAATAAATACATTATACAGTTGCAATAAAGATTAAGAATAGGTGTTAAAGAGACAAGAGGATGGAGGTCCCTGCCCGATAGATCTTACAATCTAAGTGAAAGATGTGAAAAAAATCCAATTGTGGCCCATTCAAAAAGTTGCAAAGCATCTACTATAGCAAAGAACAGCCTAAGGCTAAACCTGGGGTGGAGTGGTGGGCAGAATTTGGGAGAAATGGCACGTTCCACTGAAACCCCCTGAAACCCCACAAAATGGCATATCAGGAGGGCATTAACAGTGACTTCACACTAAGATCATAGCGCAGTGCATGGGATTTCCTGCTGTGTCCTAAGAACATCTTTGTAGATGTTCTGCAGAATGGCATTACGAGCAGTAATCAGCATGGTTTTATGAAGGACAGGTCATGTCAGACCAAGTGTATTGCTTTCTATGATGAGGTAAGTAAGAAGCTGGACAGTGGGGATGCAGTAGATGTGATCTATTTGGATTTTGCCAAAGCATTTGGTACCGTGCCCCACAAACAACCGATTTCTAAACAAAGGTCTGTTGGTCTTAAAGTCGTTTGCACTTGGATAGGAAACTGGCTACAGGTACAGAGGGTGGTTGTTAATGGTACATTCTCTGCTTGGAGTAAGGTTCTCAGTGAGGTCCCTCAGGGTTCTGTACTGGGTCCACTTTTGTTTAACTTGTTCATTTATGACTTAGGGAAGGGTATTATAAGTAATGTATCAGTGTTTGCAGATGACACAAAATTCTGCAGCCCAGTCAATTCTATCCAGGATGTGGGATCCTTTCAGCAGGATCTTGACCAACTGGCAATCTGGGCGGCTTAGTGGCAGATGAGATTTAATGTTTAATGTAAAAATATGCAAGCCACTTATACCCTTAATGAGGCAAATCCATAATGAAGAAGGACCTTGGAGTCCTTGTAGATCACGTGTCAAACACAAGGCCCGTCTGGTTGTTTTATATGGCCCATGGTGACTGTGCCTGACTGCCCTGTGACTGTGAGGGATCTATCCTTCTACTAATACTGTAAGTATCATAATAAAAAATTTGGCCAGCGACTATATTTTAGATTTCGGCCCCCTTATGAGAAGGGCGACCAACTGGTAAAGGGTATGGAAGATCTCAACTATGAAAAAAGACTGGCCAAGTTGGGTTTGTTTACACTGGAGAAGAGGCGCTTAAGATGTGATATGATAACAATGTATAAATATATTAGGGGATCATATAATAACCTCTCTAATGCTTTATTTACCAGTAGGTCCTTCCAACGGACACGAGGGCACCCACTCCGTTTAGAAGAAGGGAGGTTCCATCTAAATATTCGGAAAAGATTTTTTACTGTGTGAGCTGTGAAGTTGTGGAATTCCCTCCCTGAATCAGTCGTACTGGCCGATACATTAGATAGCTTCAAGAATGGGTTGGATGGCTTTTTAGCAAGTGAGGGAGTACAGGGTTATGGGAGATAGCTCTTAGTTGATTCAGGGACTGGTCTGATTGCCATCTTGAGTCAAGAAGGAATTCTTTCACCTCTGCAGCAAATTAGAGAGGCTTCAGATAGGGTTTTTTCCTCTGGATAAACTAGCAGTTAGGCAGGTTATATACAGTATAGGCATAAAGGGTTGAACTTGATGGACATGTCTTTTTTTCAACCTAACTTACTATGCTACTGCTAATCTAGCCTTTCCTGTGTCTAGGGATACACAAAGTACTGAGAAAGGGTGTAACTGAACAGAGCAAGGACTATGAAATGGTAAAGGACTGATACATATCATTTAAAGGGCACCCAATGGTCCACTAAGGATTATGGTAGAAATCATGTAAACAGGGTTTCTACAGGGTAGCAGCCTGTAGGCACAGAGACCTGCTCTATACAGACACAAAAGGCCAGTCAGGTTCTTCCCCTCCCTTCTCAATAAACCCATTCTGTATGGACCTCACATTATAAACAGGTCCTTTGTCAATCAGCAGCACTAAGAACAAGAACCAGAAGCATAAATATCATTTTTTGGAAGATATCACATTGTAAAGAGAAAGTTGCTCTACTGTAAGATGTTATAAATGGCTATTGCTTATGTCATTATCAGTGTAACCATTAATTTTACAGTGTGCTTTGTGTGTATTTATAAAGAGCTATAAGGATGGTGCACTGTTGCACCATGACTCCAGCACATTATTAAGAACGCTAGCACTATTAAAAACAAAGTTTGACAGCTTCTGAGATGGTTTTTTGAAAAATGGAAGTGTTTAGAAAATAGTCTGTGGAATTAAGCTGAAACCCAAAAATATAATTTGCCATGGGCCACTCTGGAACAAACCGTCTTAGACAGGAACATGAGCAAGATAAAGTGGGACAGTTTATGTAGGAGAACGGGGATATGGGCCCAGGCCTGTCTGGCAATCTGTGGGTTCTGGCAAATGCCAGAGGGACTGCTGTAAAAGACCATTGGCAATCACTATTTATTGGGCTGTTTGGGCCTCTGTGTATTGGAAATGTCAGGGCCTATTCTGACTCCCAGTCCAGACCAGTATGGGACCAGCCAAACCTAATTTGAATTGAAATTACTTTTTAACACAAACCCTTTCAAATAAGTGGGGAAAAATAATTGTTTTTATCTGAAAAAAAACATTTTTTTTCAATTCAATACAGCCTTTTGTGTTAAAATAAAGTCACATATTACAAGGATTTTTTTTCTTTTTACAAAAAAGAAGTTTATTTACAAAAATAAAGTATTTATGCCAGATATTACAAATTACTTTAACTGACAAAATATATCTTAAAAGTGTGTATGCTTTTGAAGGGCAAACAAAGGCTTTAACAAATCTGTGTATAAAAGTTGTTTACTTGCAAGCACAATGTCCCATGTAGAGCAGAACTATGCAAGTAAAGTTCCCCCTTCACGTCCCACCTCACTGGTAGGGCACTCAGCAACTCTTCATGTATCACAGATTATGCAGTTGTGAACAGCTGGATCAGGAGATGGCTGGTATCCAACCGCTGATCCCAGTTACCACTACCCACAATAAATGTTTTGCAGTAAACCTGCTGAGGCTTTTTTTCCTATTTTTTGGATTTCTACAATTGTATTTGGTTGCAGCACAGAGCAACAACTAGAAGCTAAAGCTTTTTTTCGTAAATATTTTATACAAAGTTCACCAATCATTTTTTAATTTTATAATACAGCCACCAGGTGGGCACCAGCTAGAGCAGTGATCCTCAACCAATGGCTTGTGAGCAACATTGCTCGCATATTGCTCACCACCCCCTTGTGTTGCTCCCAGTGGCCTCAAAATAGGTACCCATTTTTAAATCTCTGGCTTGGAGACAAGTTTTGGAAGTATAGAGATGCAGTTTTACTCCAAGTAGAGCCTCCTGCAGGTCAGCAGTCCTTATGGGGCTACCAAATAACCCCTTTTTTAATGCTTGTGTGGCTCACAACACTTTTTACATCTGCGTGTGGGTCACAACTAAAAAATGTTTGGGGATCCCTGATTGAGATGGTAAAGTAACCTCAAGGGTGGGTAACACAGAGGGCAATCTCTGTAACTGCATAAAGTTGCAGTACATGGCATTTGGTACAGGTGTCCAGTCTAAGTAAACAGCCCTGCACACATTTGATAGGTACTCTTAATAGAAGAGCAGCTATGAAATCAAAGGCAATTTCTGACATAATGAGAGAAAAAAAAACTTATATAAAGGGCTAAGAGAAAAACACAACTGCAGCATATTTGCCTTTCACATGGATGTGCCAGCATTTTGTGAATGAATAGAGATTCAAGTTACTTATCTTAAAGATTTTAAATTGAATAATCCCTATACAGTGGATAAAAGAATGCTGCAACTGGATATCAGACCCCTCTTCATCCTCTGCAGGTATTTCATCAACATATATTGCTCAACAATTGACCAAAACAAACAAAAATACCCCCACTGTATATACATAATAATATTTACATAAATACACATCTTTTTATGAAAACCCCCAGGGGCCCTATTTACAAAGAGTAGACAAGCACTGGCCGCAAAGGGATTCTGTCACGGAAAAACATGATTTTTGCAAAATGCATCAGCGTTGCTCCAGCAGAGTCCTGTACCACAATCTGTTTTTCAATTTCATTTTGAAATTTGACATTAGGCTAAAATGCCACTGTTGAATCCATCATCTACAGTCCCCAACCTTTCAAAACCAGTTGATAGAGGATGATTTCATATAAAGGTCACATGGGCCAAAATACATACATACATACATACATACATGCCAATAAGCATTCTTCAAAGCAATTAACACTAACCAACTGTTCTTAATGCTGCCTATGGTCACTTTCATTCTGTTTACAAAAAAGCACAAGCTGGCCTTCTTGGATTTGCTTATTACATGAACAGCTATATTATTGTTACATGTAAAGCTGCTTCATAGTTCCACCTCCTCTTCTTCTTTAATTTCCTTTTTCATGTCCTGGTTCTTTACTTGTTCGAGTTCACAAACCTCCATCTCTTCTTCCTTTATTTGCACTGCGATAACTGCAAGACATGATACAATGAGTAAAATGCTCTGTGTAGCAATGCACCACAAGATTTAAAAGAATGAGAATAACTGTTGGTATACTAATAGGCAGTAAAAGTATATTCTTCTAATGTGCAAAAATAAGAGCACTATAGAGTTGTTATCACTTTAATATACCAATTTGCCACAGTCTTGCTCCAATAATTGTGTGTACTTTGTTAGATAAAGATTTCAATTTTGCCATAGCAGGGATTTCTCACAACTCTTCACTAAACGTTCCATGCTGTATGGTTCCCCCAACCCAGACACCCTCCAATTCCACTTACTCTCGCCTTCTTCAGACTTTGGGTTGCACATATTCTCTCTGCTGCTGCTGCTATCTTCCATCTCAAGGTCAGCTGGCACAAGATCCACAGAATTCTTGCCAGCACTTGTGGAAGGCACCACTTCCATGACATGCTTATTTGCTGGATCATCTTAAAGTGAAATGTAAAAACACTGTGAAAGAATAATAATAATAAGACTAGAAAGAAGGTAAGAATGCACCAAAGGATGAACTAGAAGAACTAAAATAACCTAAACTTATAAAGGAATTCTGTCATGATTTTTATGGTGTACTTTGTATTACTAAATTACACTGTTTATATTGCAAGCAATTCACTCTACCATATAACATTTTAATGTTAAACCATTAAATGCATTTTTTTAGTTGTAATATTGTGCCTGAGTCTGCGCTATCAGAAAGAGCCAGCACTTCACAACAGAACTGCTTGCTGATAACCTATTGTTTCCCCTACTCCAGTGCTGTCCAACTGGCGGCCCCCCTCTGTGTGGCCCCCCACCTGTCTGGCCAGCATTGTGTCACTGTAGGCTGCCTGTGTGTGCCATACACACAAGCATCATAGAGCAAGCAGAGTATGGCACACACAGGCAGGGTAGGGAAGGCAGAGTATGGCACACACAGGCCGAGTATGGCACACACAGGCCGAGTATGGCACACACAGGCCGAGTATGGCACACACAGGCCGAGTATGGCACACACAGGCCGAGTATGGCACACACAGGCCGAGTATGGCACACACAGGCCGAGTATGGCACACACAGGCCGAGTATGGCACACACAGGCCGAGTATGGCACACACAGGCCGAGTATGGCACACACAGGCCGAGTATGGCACACACAGGCCGAGTATGGCACACACAGGCCGAGTATGGCACACACAGGCCGAGTATGGCACACACAGGCCGAGTATGGCACACACAGGCCGAGTATGGCACACACAGGCCAAGTATGGCACACACAGGCCAAGTATGGCACACACAGGCCAAGTATGGCACAAACCAGCCAAGAATGGCAAACACAGTGAAAGTATGGCACACGCAGGCAGGGTAGGGAAGGGAGAGTATGGCACACACAGGCAGGGTAGGGCAGGCAGAGTATGGCACACACAGGCCAAGTATGGCACAAACCAGCCAAGAATGGCACACACAGTGAAAGTATGGCACACAGGCAGGGTAGGGAAGGCAGAGTATGGCACACACATGCAGGGTAGGGAAGGCAGAGTATGGCACACACAGGCAGGGTAGGGAAGGCAGAGTATAGCACACACAGGCAGGGTAGGGAAGGCAGAGTATGGCACACACAGGCAGAGTATGGCAGGTTTTTGCTGTACTACAACCATTCATATGGGTATGGTCATGTGATAACATGGGTGTGGTTTCAAGTGGGTGCAGTTTCAAAAAGGGGAGTGGTCAAAACTGGCTTCAATTATCGGCCCTCCACCACGTAGGTCGGAAAAATTCCGGCCCTCGGTACAACAGAAGTTGGACAGCACTGCCCTACTCAGTAACTGAAGGAGTCATGACTTGGCTGAGCTAGACTTGGATTTACTAGTGAGTGCTATTCTCATACATGACAGAATCCATTTATGGTCAATTTGCACGTATCTGCTTTTTCTCAAAAATTCATATATTGATCAGTGCCTACTGTAGTTAAATCAAAGTTTCTCAGATTTTCTTACTTTTGTCTTCTGGTGTCTTCCCTACAGCTTTAGTTTTCTTATTATATTTTCCTATATAAAAAAACAAAGTGGCATGGGAAATTGTGGCAGTGTAGGTTCCATTACGAAAGTAAAAAGGAGATTTTGTGATACTCACCGTTAAATCCTTTTCTCTCAGGGCGTCTGTGGGACACAGGGACCATGGGTATAGTAGGTACCAGCAGGAGGCAGGACACTAGAAGAGGAAGAAGAGAACTAACCCCTCCTCCCTGCTACTATACCCCCACGTACTTCCTGCCTAAGCCAGTTTTGTCACAAAGAACCATAAGGTAACGATCAACTTAATAACTATATACATGTAGGCAGAGAGAAGTTCAGAAGGTTTATCCGCTTCCAGGGGGGGAAGCCCTGTGTCCCACAGACGCCCTGAGAGAAAAGGATTTAACGGTGAGTATCACAAAATCTCCTTTTCTCTTGCAGGTGTCTGTGGGACACAGGGACCATGGGGACATACCAAAGCTGTCCCTTGATTTCAGGGTGGGAGAAGCGGACTGATAGGTAATAGGAGGACTAATTGATTGCCGCCTGTAGCACCTTTCTACCGAAGTGCGCGTCAGTTGCTGCGAAGACCTCGAATTGGTAGAATTTGGTGAAGGAATGAATGGAGGACCAAGTAGCGGCCCTGCAGACCTGTTCAGCTGAAGCTCTGTTTCTGAAGGCCCAGGAGGATCCTATGCCCCGGGTAGAATGACCTGTGATGCGAATGGGAGGGGATTTTCCGCGGGCGATGTAGGCTCTGCGTATTGCCTCCCGGATCCAGCGAGATATGGTGGTCTTGGATGCCTGGTGTCCTTTCCGTTGGCCGGAATGGAGAATGAACAGAGAGGTTGTGGCTCGTGTGTCTCGGGTGCGATGTAGGTAGAATTTGAGGGCCCTCACTGGGTCGAGGGAGTGTAGCGCCACTTCCTTGGGGGATGTCGGATTAGGACAGAATGATGGGATGGTGATGTCCTGATTGATGTGAAAGACCGATACCACCTTGGGAACAAAGGATGGTAGGGTCCGTAGTACTGCTCTATCCTCGTGAAATATCAGGTATGGAGGTTGGCTGGACAGTGCATTGATTTCTGACACCCTTCGAGCTGAGGCGATGGCCAGAAGGAATACCGTTTTCCAGGTTAGCCAGGGTAGGGGAATGGTGGCTAGAGGCTCGAATGGAGGCGCTTGTAGAGCCGTTAGTACCAGGTTGAGATCCCACGGGGGCAGAGGTTCCCGGAAGGGAGGGCAAATGTGAGATACCCCTTGAACGAATGTGATCACGTCGGGTAGAATGGCTAGCCGTTGTTGGAAGAGGATGGATAGTGCAGAGATTTGAGATTTGATGGAGCCCAGCGACAGACCCTTGTCTAGACCTGATTGTAGGAAGGACAGGAGGCGCGGGACCGATGGGTCCTGAAAGGAAAACCCAGCCTGGTTGCACCAATCTCTGTAAGTGGTGGTAGGTCTTAGAGGAAACGGGTTTTCTGGCTGCCATCATGGTCCGTATGACTTCCTGGGAGAATCCCTTTCTTTGGAGGACTATCGACTCAATTTCCACGCCGTCAAATTCAGGAAGGTTGGATCGGGATGGAGGATTGGTCCCTGAACGAGAAGGTCGGGGATCTGAGGTAGTGGCCACGGTTCTGCTCGGCTGAGAGCCATCAGTTCGGTGAACCATGCTCTTCTGGGCCAATGTGGAGCTATCAGAATGACTGTGCATCGTTCCGATCTGATCTTTCTGATGACCCTTGGTAGAAGAGGAAGAGGCGGGAAAGCGTATGCGAGATCGAAGTCCCACCTGGTCGTTAAGGCGTCCGCTGCCAACGCTAAGGGGTCTCGGCATCTGGACATGAATTGTGTCACCTTGCGGTTTTGGCGGGAGGCCATGAGGTCCACTTCTGGAAGTCCCCAGCGAGCCACGATGTCCTGGAATATTCCGGGGTTCAGGGCCCATTCCCCCGGATCGATCCGTTGTCTGCTGAGGTAGTCGGCCTGCCAGTTTTCGAGGCCGGGAATGTAGATGGCAGAGAGGCGGACTTCCTTCGCTTCTGCCCACGTCAGGATGCGGCTGACCTCGTTGAGGGCTTGCCGGCTCCTTGTGCCCCCTTGGTGATTGAGGTATGCAACCGTGGTGGCATTGTCCGATTGGACTTTGATGTCGCGCCCTGCGAGTTGGTTCTGCCAGTGCCCGAGAGCTAGGCGTACCGCTCTGATTTCCAGAATATTGATTGGAAGGCGGGCTTCTGCGGTCGTCCAGGTTCCCTGAGCTGAGAGATGGCCCAGGACTGCGCCCCAGCCTTGGAGGCTGGCGTCCGTAGTAAGGATGAGCCATTGGGGTTCTTGTAGGGAGCGTCCCTTCTCCAGGTGCGTCGGGTTGAGCCACCAGGTCAGAGCCACTTTCGTCTTGGACAGTAGTTTGAGTGGCTGGGACAGAGAGCTGCGGTTCCATTGATCCAGGATGTTCCACTGTAGGGCCCTTAGGTGGAATTGGGCGAAGGGAACTGCTTCTATGGAGGATACGAGTGACCCCAGTACCTGCATGGCCAGGCGGACTGAGGGCTGAGGGTTGTGTAGGAGTTGCCGGACTAGGCTCTGGATTCTGGCGATCTTGTCTGGTGGTAGAAAAACCCTCTGCTCGGCCGTGTCGAATACCATGCCTAGGAAGGGCATGCGCTGGGATGGTGTTAGTTTGGACTTTGCCTTGTTGATCTTCCATCCCAGAGCGGTCAGAGATTCCATAACCAGAGAGAGTTGGGATATGGATGCTGGTAGGGAGGGGGCCTTTAAGAGTAGGTCGTCCAGGTAGGGTGTGATGGAGACCCCTCGTGATCTCAGATAGGCTGCGGCCGCCGACATGATTTTGGTAAATATCCGGGGGGCCGAGGTGAGGCCGAAGGGGAGTGCGGTGAACTGGAAATGCTGGTTTTTGAGAGCAAACCGCAAAAACTTCCAATGGGGAGGGAAAATCGGCACATGTAGATAGGCATTTTTGATGTCCAGTGCCACCAGGAACTCGTTTGGGTTCATGGCTGAGATGACTGACCGGAGGGACTCCATCTTGAATCGGGAAAAGCGAATGAAGGCGTTGAGGTGCTTCAGGTCTAGGACGGGTCGGAATGATCCGTCCTTCTTTGGAACGATAAAGAGGTTGGAGTAGAAACCTCGATATTTTTCTCCCGAAGGGACCGGGACAATCACCCTTTCGTCCAGCAGGTCCTGAATGATGGTGAGGAAGGCCTTCTGTTTGTTTGAATCTGGGGGGAGTCTTGACATGAAGAAACGGTTTGGTGGTCTGGACACGAATTCGAGCCGATAGCCTGAGGAGATTATTTCGTGTACCCATGGGTCGGCGGTGAGGCGAAGCCACTCGTCTCGGAACAGGCGGAGTCTGCCTCCCACCGGGGTGAAGTTTTGTTGTGGAAGGTAGTCATGCTGTGGCAGCCTTGTTGGAAGTCTTGCCCTGGGGTTTCTTATTTTGCCAGGAGAATTTTGGACGGCCCTGAAATCTAGGTTTGTTGGAGGGCTGAGATTGGTAGTCCCTGGATGAAGATGATGATGTCCTGGATGGCCTTCCACGAAAGAAGCGTCCCCGTCGAAAGGAGGTACGGTTCTTCGGTTGTGGGAGTAGGGTGCTCTTTCCTCCGGTAGCCTGGCTGATGATTTTGTCCAGTTCAGGACCGAACAGGAGCTTGCCCTTGAAGGGGATGGAGGTTAGAGACTTTTTGGATGAGAGGTCGGCTGACCACAGTTTAAGCCAAAGAGAACGGCGTGCCGCTACCGAAAGAGCTGACGTGCGGCTGATGGCTTGAGCAGCGTCCAGGGATGCTTCGCACAGGTAATCATTGGCATCTTTGATCTGGGATGCCAGGGTCGCTAATTCTTGTCTGGGGGCGCCAGAGTTGATTCCCTCCATGAGGGAGTCGGACCAGGATTGTATGGCCCGAGATACCCATGCCGATGCCAGAACCGGTCTCAGACTTTCTCCGGCCGCTGTAAATGCGGCTCTGAGGAAACCTTCCGTCTTTTTGTCCATGGAATATTTGAATGAGGAAGCGTCGGGGACCGGAAGGGCAGTGTTCTTGGAAAGGCGCGAGACGGGAGCATCGACTGAAGGTGGCGTAGACCACTTAAGAAGGGTGTCCTGAGGGAATGGGTAGGAGCGTTGGAACCTCCTATTGGCTTGAAATCGCTTCTCTGGCTGATCCCACTCCGACTGAATGATGCTGTCTAGCTGTTCATGAGTGGGAAACATGGAAAATAGCATTTTCTGGCGTTTGAAAAGCGTTTGTGCTGAGCTCTGAGACTCTGGGGTCTTGAGGTCGAGGCAGGAGATTACTGCCGCGATGAGGGAATCTACGGCCTCTGATGGAGGTCTGGAAGGTTCCTCGGTGTCAGCAAGGTCATCATCATCCGATATCTTGCCCTCACTTAGTGACTGTCTGTCCCAGTCGGCTGATAGTTGAGGTGATTCAGGGTCACTGTAGTCCTCTGCATGCATGGGGACGTGGCGTTTGAGGGATTTGGGACGAGTGTCCAAGTCTTCCCGATCTAGCTTGTCCAGGAGTTTGTCCAGACATGCGGCCAGTTTGGGAATGCCCGTGGATAGAGAGACTGCCCAGGATGGAGGGTCCTGGCTAGGAGCCGCGGTCGGTATCTGTGCTGTGTGTGCATCTGCAGAAGTGGCATCATCCGCAGGTTCGGCAGCTTGGACCGGTGGAGTAGGGTCCTGGGCCTGGGAAGCAGTTTCAGCCGTAGTTTTGGAGCAGGCGGAGCAAAGTGGTTCCTTTCTGCCGGAAGGTAGGCGTTTGCAGCACCTGGCGCAGGCGAGAAATTTGACCTTGGAGGAGCTGGAAGCCCCCCTGGAAAAGGGGCCCCCTGAATTGCCCTCTGCCATAGGACTGAAAGAGTTAGTGCAGGAGCAAGCGAATGTTAATGCAGAGCACTACAAGAGTTATGGTGCTAATGCAGAAAAAAGGGGTGTAAACAGAGTAACGACCCGTGTATGGTAGTGCCAGTACAGAGCTAGTACACAGTGTCAGTACAAAGCTAGTACAGTGCCTGTTGGGGAGCTAGTACATAATTTGAGTACATGCCAATATAATATCCAGAGAAAGTGTAGTGTTAATACACCTATGTAGAATGTAATATGGAAAAATTACATATGCTCTGGGAGAGAGGTGCTTTAAGTGCTTAGCAATGCATAAGGGCAGTAGAGAAGCATTAGAAATATACACACATACAGTCCCCAATGAGGACCCAACCCCCTTAATGCCTTTCTCCCTCTAGCCAGCGCCTGACCCCTGCAAGTAGAAGTAGAAAAAATTTTGACCGTGGTCCCTGTGAGCCCCGTGTGCCAGTGCCTCTGCCCAGGGATTGCTGTTCTTGAATTGTCCGGAATGAGCAGAAGTGGCCGTGCGATCCGGAGGAAGGAAGGAGAGGGCGCCCAAGTGGAGGAGAAGCGCGCGAAAGAGTGGCGCGAAGATCGCTGACGTCACCGCCGAGCAGGAAGTGGAACGCATCGGTGGAACGCAGGTGGAACGCATCGGTGGAACGCAGGTGGAACGCATCGCTGGAACGCAGGTGGAACGCATCGCTGGAACGCAGGTGGAACGCATCGCTGGAACGCATGGAGGATAGACGCTACGGAAGAGCCGCATGGGACCTACAGTGAACAGCGCTTGTGAAGGTAAGAGGCTGAGGCAGTGCAGGCAGGCAGGCAAGCAGGCAGGGCTGAGCCGGGCAGACTAGGAAGGGGAGCAGAAAGGAGCACTTGAGGGCTGGCAGGACGGAGAAGGCAGAGCTGGAGAGAAGGGGGGGTTGGTTGTGCTGATTAGCCTGCTGGGAGCAGGGCTACTATGAGAGGCAAGCTTTAATGCCAGATAGTAGGCACAGTACTGGGAGGCGCTGGGCAGCTTCTGCGCTCTGTATTCAGAGGCAGGGTGTCTGCAGGGCTGTAACTTACGTGCCCCAGCGTCCTTCACTTTTTCCCACGTAGGGGGAAGCCTAAGTAGAGTAGCTCCTGTTGGAGGCCTCTAGGACGACCCCGGTTGCCAGATTGAATCTGGCCGAAGAAAAACAGACTCGAAGAGTAGGATGATCCTGTCTCCTTGTGGGACACTAGAAAAAACTGGCTTAGGCAGGAAGTACGTGGGGGTATAGTAGCAGGGAGGAGGGGTTAGTTCTCTTCTTCCTCTTCTAGTGTCCTGCCTCCTGCTGGTACCTACTATACCCATGGTCCCTGTGTCCCACAGACACCTGCAAAAGAAAGAGGAAAAGTATGTGTATGTGTATTTTTATGCTGAAAAAAGTAAAGGAAGCAAATTAAGGTTGGAATGATGTAAGAGTGTAAAAGGTGATCAATAAGCTGATTTCTTTAAGATAAGACTGTGGGCCAAAAAGGGGTAACTAGTAATTAGCAATCAGCAGGCAGCATATTATATATATATATATATATAGGCCCACTGTTTGGAAAAAAACATCTGATTGGTTGCAATTCATTACTAAACCTGGGCAAGGCCTTTTATTACATTACTCTGTCACTGTCATTTAGCATCACTGGGCAAATTTGTTAGTGGGCAGTAAACCATGGCCACCAATCAAATTATTACATTTATTGTTCTACCTTCAGCTGGCAGAAAAAAGCAATCACTGATTGCTTGCTATGTGCTACTGCCTATGATTTGCCCAGTGTTGAGAAATGAGCCCCTGTTGCATGTTGTCTTACGCTTGGGCTCTTCAAGCAGTTGGTTAGATATGTTCTTTGTGCTGTCGGTGGATCTTGTTTTCTTGTCTGATTTCTTCCCCTGAGGATTCTTCTTCTCTGGAATTTAAAGGAGGATGATAAGAAGGTGTTTTTGCACTGGTGCATGGGGTAGTGTGTAAACAGCAACCCAGAATGGAAGCAAGATTTGGGAAAGCAATGAAAATAAAAGATGGGGAAGAAGACATGATGCAGATAAGCATATTCTTAAGTTAAGGTGTCTGTACATGGGCAGATTTAAGCTGCCAATTGGGGTCCTTCAGACTGATCTGGAAGCTTATCTGCCTTTCTACGAGCCCCTCTGATGGGCCTGCCCGAGAGATAACTGGTAGATAATCAGCCAGATATCAATAGGGTAGGCTTGATTTTTCAGTCGGATTGAGGACTGTATCAGCTTGTTGACGCGGTCTTCTAGATGGCCTGTATCCCCATTGTTGTGGTCTGGTCATTTGGTCCTAGGGCCAAAAGATCGTATCAGCCTGATATCGCCCACTGATCAGGGAGAGATCTGAACAAGTGATCTTATGTTTATGCCAGCTTTAGTCTTGCTTTCCCACTCTCATCACACACAGACAACTGTTGAAGTAAAAGAAAGGCAGAAAGAGGAAGGAACAAGGATGACAGACCATCATTTCTTTCTTGGAACAGAATTTCAAATGACCTTGGCACAACTGGCTACGAAAATAAATGTTTGATAGAGGAACTCTTACTTCTCTTTCCAAATGCAGCTTTCTTCTTTTTCTTGACTTCCTTAGGCTTTGGCTCTTCTTTTGGTTCTACATGTGAGAGAGAACAGTGTATCATTGCAGTGGGGTGGGAAAGTGAGATAAGCAAAACATGAGAATGCTTTATAACGTGGTATTACCAATTTTTACTAAGTAACTATCTTATTACTGGAAACTAACTTACAGCGATACTGGTTCATTCCTGTGTAGGAATAGGAATCAATAGGGTGCTTAGACTCCCTTTCTGCAATTTTGTATTTAAACACAAGAAGAAACACTGTTGAGATGTTTAAATCTTCCCCCGCCCATAATTATCTCTGTAGGGACATGCTCTAGCCAGGGCCGTATTTACCATATAGGCACTCAAGGGCCTGTGCCTAGGGATACAGAGCTGTGGAGTTAGAAGTAAATTTGGGTACCTGGAGTTGGAAGTATCATTAACTGAGCAGTTGGAGTTAAAGGATTTATGAACTGATTCCAAAGCCCTGCAAAATACAGTGTTGGTGCTAACCCTATTGGTGGCCACAATGGTCTGCTGCGCATAAAGGTTTGCAGGGGAGCAAACCTCTAATAGGCTGGAGTAATAATGGCTTTATTTATATTCCTGTATCCACTTTAACTGTGTTAGTGTCTGCATTACCCTTTATATATTTTTGTACAGCCATTAATGATCATGCTTTACTGAGTCAGACCCAACCACAGGAATTTAGTGTAATGATTTCAATTACTGGCCTAAGTGCTCATGGAGCATGAAACACCTAAGGACATAAAAGTGTTGCTTAAATAAAGTAGATTGTTCTTAACGTATTTTTTTTTCATTGACTTTTTTTTTTGTTTTTCTCCTGTTTTTGATGTTGGTGGATAATGATTTCACTGCCCTACTGTACTTAGTTTGGGATCTCCTGCCAAAACAGTTAAAAATAAGTCCTTGCAATGCAGAATCAGAATCTAAATGGAAACAGCCATTTCACTGAGGTGCAGTCCACCCAGCAATAACTAGAAGCCATTAGAGCTTCATCAAACATATGATTTATTGTGGTCTTCCAGATCTAGAACTAAAAAAAAATCATATACACATTAATTAAAACCCAACAGGATTGTTTTGCCTTCAATAAGAAGAAGGAAAGGTATTTTACTGTCAAAAGATAAGCCAAATTAGTTTATGCTAGAATGCTATATTTATTCTGTAGAGAGCTGTACCATACCTGAGTAAACCAACCTTAGAAGCTCCCTCTGTTTGTTTAAGATAGCAGCTGCCATTTTAGCTTGGTCTCAGTAGCTTCAATGCTGCAGCTTTCGCTGCCGGTAGCTCTGATTACAAAGATTCGAGAGGGAGCAAATTCTCATGGTAGGGAAAGGAGGAAAAGAGGGAGAGAGGAGCAAACTCGTGCATGTGCCCTGAAGAATTATTGTGAGAGAGGGAAGTCTGACACTGAAGAACATATGTTCACAAAAGAAGACAAGAAATCCTGTGTTTCTTTTGACAGAGTGCAGCGTTTCTGTGAGTGCTTATGGCTGTATTTACATAGACCTTTCTGATAAATTTTACTTTGTTTTTACTTTTCCTTCTCCTTTAATGATATATTAGTGGGGATCAAGTACAAGGTACTGTTTTATTATCACAGACAATAAGGAAAAATATTTGATTAATATGAACCTATGGGAGATGGCCTTTGCAAAATTTGGAAGTTTCTGGATAACTGGTTTCCTCTGGATAATGGATCACACACATACAAATACAGCTGCTCTGTGATGGCCTCAGAGGTTGTCTAAGAGAATATTGGGAGCAACAACACCATGAAGTCCAAAGAACACACCAGACAGGTCAGGGATAAAGTTATTGAGAAATTTAAAGCAGGCTTAGGCTACAAAAAGATTTCCAAAGCCTTGAACATCCCACGGAGCAATGTTCAAGCGATCATTCAGAAATGGAAGGAGTATGGCACAACTGTAAACCTACCAAGACAAGGCCGTCCACCTAAACTCACAGGCCGAACAAGGAGAGCGCTGATCAGAAATGCAGCCAAGAGGCCCATGGTGACTCTGGACGAGCTGCAGAGATCTACAGCTCAGGTGGGGGAATCTGTCCATAGGACAACTATTAGTCGTGCACTGCACAAAGTTGGCCTTTATGGAAGAGTGGCAAGAAGAAAGCCATTGTTAACAGAAAACCATAAGAAGTCCCGTTTGCAGTTTGCCACAAGCCAAGTGGGGGATACAGCAAACATGTGGAAGAAGGTGCTCTGGTCAGATGAGACCAAAATGGAACTTTTTTGGCCAAAATGCAAAACGCTATGTGTGGCGGAAAACTAACACTGCACATCACTCTGAACACACCATCCCCACTGTCAAATATGGTGGTGGCAGCATCATGCTCTGGGGGTGCTTCTCTTCAGCAGGGACAGGGAAGCTGGTCAGAGTTGATGGGAAGATGGATGGAGCCAAATACAGGGCAATCTTGGAAGAAAACCTCTTGGAGTCTGCAAAAGACTTGAGACTGGGGCGGAGGTTCACCTTCCAGCAGGACAACGACCCTAAACATAAAGCCAGGGCAACAATGGAATGGGTTAAAACAAAACATAGCCATGTGTTAGAATGGCCCAGTCAAAGTCCAGATCTAAATCCAATCGAGAATCTGTGGCAAGATCTGAAAACTGCTGTTCACAAACGCTGTCCATCTAATCTGACTGAGCTGGAGCTGTTTTGCAAAGAAGAATGGGCAAGGATTTCAGTCTCTAGATGTGCAAAGCTGGTAAAAGACTGGCAGCTGTAATTGCAGCAAAAGGTGGTTCTACAAAGTATTGACTCAAGGGGCTGAATAATTACACACACCCCACTTTGCAGTTATTTATTTGTAAAAAATGTTTGGAATCATGTATGATTTTCGTTCCACTTCTCACGTGTACACCACTTTGTATTGGTCTTTCACGTGGAATTCCAATAAAATTGATTCATGTTTGTGGCTGTAATGTGACAAAATGTGGAAAAGTTCAAGGGGGCCGAATACTTTTGCAAGCCACTGTATGTATCTATAACTTTCTATCATAATTTTTCCTCTAAAAAAATTGAAATTTTGTTCTTGACCTGGGACCTTTAATAATATCCTGGGCATGTGTTCCCAGGAAGCGTATGTAGTAACCTTGAAAAAAACTAATATTTGTGGCACAAGAAATGCCAGCAATTCCTTGTTATTACTTTACATCACTTACTTTGACATGGAACTGACCTGCACAAAGTAGAGGAGAGATGGCAGAGCAAAGATTATACTAAAAACAAGTGCATTTAAAAACAAAAAATACCAATATAATGACTTTCATACCATCTTCCACAGGGGGTTGAAGTTGGTATCCAAGCAGTTCACACCAGCCTACAGGATAAATGTCAGGGGATTCACAGTCTACCCACTGGTCATATTCAACATCCCACCCATCAAAGTTAATTCTGAGCAGACGTTGGACCACTCGAGTAATAGTTGCCACACAGATAAGACGTGGTTCCATTAGATCCACTGCTTCCAGTTTCATACCTGGCTCAAAGCCATGGTTAGGACAGTCCTGGCCAGAACAGAGAAAAAAATTATATGAATTATTAAAAATATTGGACTCTCTATTATATAAATGGATCAAATTACCATCGATTTAAAATGTATTTTTCTTAAGTGTCCCTTATTTAAAGGGATGATCTGATAACAGAAATTGAGATGCAAAGCTAGTGGCTGCATAGTATCAAGTTTAGTAACAAGAGCAACATTTGCCCTGGTCCTATACCTAATAAGGGAATAGGGTGTTTCCTATAAAGGGAGGTACAGTGGTGTGAAAAACTATTTGCCCCCTTCCTGATTTCTTATTCTTTTGCATGTTTGTCACACTTAAATGTTTCTGCTCATCAAACACATTTAACTATTAGTCAAAGATAACACAAGTAAACACGAAATGCAGTTTTTAAATGAGGGTTTTTATTGTTAAGGGAGAAAAAAAATCCAAACCTACATGGCCCTGTGTGAAAAAGTAATTGCCCCCTGAACCTAATAACTGGTTGGGCCACCCTTAGCAGCAATAACTGCAATCAAGTGTTTGCGATAACTTGCAACGAGTCTTTTACAGTGCTCTGGAGGAATTTTGGCCCACTCATCTTTGCAGAATTGTTGTAATTCAGCTTTATTTGAGGGTTTTCTAGCATGAACCGTCTTTTTAAGGTCATGCCACAACATCTCAATAGGATTCAGGTCAGGACTTTGACTAGGGCACTCCAAAGTCTTCATTTTGTTTTTCTTCAGCCATTCAGAGGTGGATTTGCTGGTGTGTTTTGGGTCATTGTCCTGCTGCAGCACCCAAGATCGATTCAGCTTGAGTTGACGAACAGATGGCCGGACATTCTCCTTCAGGATTTTTTGGTAGACAGTAGAATTCATGGTTCCATCTATCACAGCAAGCCTTCCAGGTCCTGAAGCAGCAAAACAACCCCAGACCATCACACTACCACCACCATATTTTACTGTTGGTATGATGTTCTTTTTCTGAAATGCTGTGTTACTTTTACGCCAGATGTAACGACACGTAAATGACACGCACCTTCCAAAGAGTTCAACTTTTGTCTCGTCGGTCCACAAGGTATTTTCCCAAAAGTCTTGGCAATCATTGAGATGTTTTTTAGCAAAATTGAGACGAGCCTTAATGTTCTTTTTGCTTAAAAGTGGTTTGCGCCTTGGAAATCTGCCATGCAGGCCGTTTTTGCCCAGTCTCTTTCTTATGGTGGAGTCGTGAACACTGACCTTAATTGAGGCAAGTGAGGCCTGCAGTTCTTTAGAAGTTGTCCTGGGGTCTTTTGTGGCCTCTCGGATGAGTTGTCTCTGCGCTCTTGGGGTAATTTTGGTCGGCCGGCCACTCCTGGGAAGGTTCACAAATGTTCCATGTTTTTGCCATTTGTGGATAATGGCTCTCACTGTGGTTCGCTGGAGTCCCAAAGCTTTAGAAATGGCTTTATAACCTTTACCAGACTGATAGATCTCAATTACTTTTGTTCTCATTTGTTCCTCAATTTCTTTGGATCTTGGCATGATGTCTAGCTTTTGAGGTGCTTTTGGTCTACTTTTCTGTGTCAGGTAGCTCCTATTTAAGTGATTTCTTGATTGAAACAGGTGTGGCAGTAATCAGGCCTGGGGGTGACTACAGAAATTGAACTGGGGGTGTGATAAACCACAGTTAAGTCACTTTTTCACACAGGGCCATGTAGATTTGGAGTTTTTCTCCCTTAAAGGGACAGTAACACCAAAAAATGAAAGTGTATAAAAGTAACTAAAATATAATGTGCTGCTGCCCTGCACTGGTAAAAGTTGTGTGTTTACTTCAGAAAGTCTACTATAATTTATATAAATAAGCTGCTATGTAGCCATGGAGGCAGCCATTCAAAGGAGAAAAGGCACAGGCACATAGCAGATAACACACTATTGTATTCTACAGAACTTATCTGTTATCTGCTATGTAACCTGTGCCTTTTCTCCTTTTTTCCAGCTTGAATGGCTGCCCCCGTGGCTACACAGCAGCTTATTATATCAATTATAGTAGTGTTACTGTAGCAAACACACCAGTTTTACCAGTGCAGGGCAACAGTACATTATATTTTTATTACTTTAAAGCTCTTTCATTTTTTGGTGTTACTGTTCCTTTAATAACGTAAACCTTCATTTAAAAACTGCATTTTGAGTTCAATTATGTTATCTTTGACTAATAGTTAACGGTTTTTGATGAGCAGAAACATTTTGTGTGACAAACATGCTAAAGAATAAGAAATCAGGAAGTGGGCAAATAGTTTTTCACACCACTGTATATGGTGATGTATTAGAAACAGCCATAACTTACATGGTTAAATAATCGAGCAGGCGCTGCTTTGGAACCAGTTTTCTCCAAGTATTCATCCCAGGAAAATGTTTCTTTGGTATAGCCTGCAGGTCAAAATAAAAATTGCATGCTTTTTATTTGAAGGGGGAAAAAGCAAGGATGATTATTGCAATTTTTGTCAGGTGTGAATGTCACAGGACAACTATACACTATGAATGGTCCTTGCCTACATGTGATTATTAACAGTTCCAGACTTCTGAAATGCTGGTTGAACAATTTAAACATGGCTATGGACATCTGTGCATGGTGGCCCTAATGGATGTTTAGGATAATCCAACAATATATAGGATATACTTATATTAACTATTAGGTTTGGATGGAAGGCACACCCCAGTGTATATGGCTGTAACTCTAGCAGCAGCAATGAATTTACATTTATTAAGTGATCAGTAGTTCTTTATTTTAACCTCTGTTATATTAAAGGAAGAGTAACATCAAAAATGAAAGTGTTTTAAAGTAATTAAAATGTATTGTTGCCCTACACTGGTAAAACTAGTGTCTTTGCTACAAAATTGCTACTATAGTTTATATACATAGAGCCTCTCCAGCAGAATCCTGCATTGAAATCCGTTTTTCAAAAACACATTATTTTATATTGAATTTTGAAATTTCACATGGGGCTAGCCATATTCTTCATTTCCCAGGGAGCTACAGCCATGTGACCTGTGCTCTGATAAACTTTAGACACACTTTATAACCGAGATGCAAGTTGGAGTGATATCTTTCTCCTCCGTCTCCTTCACAGCAGCCGATCATCAGAACAATGGGAAGATAGCAAGATAGCAGCTCCCAGTACATATCAGAAGAGCACTCAATAATAAGAAATCCAAGTCCAGCTTCCCAATCTATGAATATATATGTTCACAGCAAATATTACTTAATATAATCATTAAACTTCTGTAAATGTTTAGCAAAATTTAAGTAAATCACATCCACTACAACCACCATGTTTCTGCTCGCCTCCTTATTGAATACAAATATGTGGCTTGCAATATAAATGCATTTAAAATAATAGAAATTACCTGGAGGCTGTGTCAACTCAATATCATACTGATGACAGAATCCTACAGGAAATATAGAAGGTGATGAGGCATGGTAACAAAACCACTCTGAGCCATCAGCAGAAGGTGCACTATCAAAGCCCACCATGAGATATCCATCCAACAGAATCTGTAGCAGATTGCAAAAAGAAAATATACAAACATCAAAGTATAAGTAGTAGTATAATAGTAATTATATCTAACATGGTGCCAGCAAAGAAACAGTGTACAAAGATAGAGGGTGTAAGCAATAACTGAATAATGGATCAGTGTTCTATGCATGGGCTCTAATAATAAAGTGTAATTTTGCACACCTTAGTGCTCTAGCATTTGGGCACAAGAAATGTACTTTATTGTATTTTGATATAACATAAAAATAATCTGCAGATTTTTGTTAGGTTCTCTGGGCACTCGATGGAGCATGATGAATTGTGTTCTTTATTGAACTATCAGTGTATTCCTTACCTTGCAGACAGTAGCAACACAGATATTGCCAAGATTTAGTGGGTCAACTGCTTCCAGCTTCATTCCCTCTTCAAACCATGTTCCCTCAGGATATGCAACTCTCATCTACAAAAGTTTTTTGCATAATGAAAAGAAATGCAATTCTAAGCAACTTTCAAATATATGTTAATGAAAGATTTTTGGTGGTTTTTAGGTTATTTATAAATGATAATGGGAAGCAGTGTTTCCCTCCTCTCCTGTCCCTGACTACTTGTACAGGTATGAGATCCCTTATCCGGAAACCCGTTATCCAGAGAGCTCCGAATTAGGGAAAGGCCATCTCCCATAGACTCCATTATAAGCAAATAATTCAAATTTTTAAAAATGATTTCCCTTTTCTCTGTAATTATAGAGAACATTGTACATGATTCCAAGTAAGATATAATTAATCCTTATTGGAGGAAAAACAAGCCTATTGGGTTTATTCAATATTTAAATAATTTTTAGCAGACTTAAGTTATGGAGATCCAAATTACAGAAAGATCCCTTATCTGGAAAACCCCAGGTCCCAAGCTTTCTGGATAACAGGTCCCATACCTGTACAATTAAAATATTGTATCAGCAGTCAGCTTCCTCCAGCCAAGACTTCATTTCCCACAATGACCTGAGAAGAAATTTGAGAAGCTTGAAAGGCATTTTGAGAACCTGGCTGGAGTGGTGCTGATTCTGACACATTGTTCCTGTAGTCCGGCAAACAAAGAGGGGAAAGTAAAGTACAGAGAGAAACTTGTCTCCGTTTGCAGATATAACTGGCTTCTTACACTTTTAGAACTTGCACTGTAACACCACACATTTTTTTTTTAATGAAAGGGGATGTTAATATTCTAATGTTTGTCTGAATGTGAACAGCTCATGTAATGAAAAACATTTTTCTAACTAATCTTCATTTTTAAAAGTTAAAGGAAAACTATACCCCCAGAATGAATACTTAACCTACAGATATTTCCCTTTTAAATCTTTTTCCTTGAGCTGCCACCTGCCAGGAAATAATGCAGCTGTAACAGGAAGTAGTGTGGGAGTAAAAGACAGAACTGTCCTTATTAATTGGCTGATGTGACCTAGCATGTATGTGTGCCTTGGTTTGTTTGTGTGCACTGTGAATCTAATGATCCCTGGGGGCAGTCCATAGTACTTAAAAGAGCAATCTTCTATTTAGGATTCTCCAGTGGCACATACTGCCATATCTTTATGAAAACAGTTTATTTACATGAAGCAGGGTTTGGATGTATAGTTTTGCTTTAGGCCTTTTCTACTATTGCAGCTACTTTTTGTTGGTCAGTTTCTCCAATTTCAACTAAGGATGGGAGCCACCAACACCCTGATTGTGACCTCATGTCCTGCAAACAGGATGGCAAAGGCGTACATTTAGCAATTCAGTATGTCCCTTTAATTTGCTTGCTATTGATCCAATTGGCTGAATCATACCATCAAATCATAAAAAAAATATATATAAAAATTAATCCAAATGGAAGCTCCCAAACCATTCAGTGGTGGGGGAAATTAAACGGGATGTGCCAACTTCTGGACCAGCAAAGAGCAGTTGTAGTGGGAGATAATGTGAAAATGCTATTAAAAGTATATGGAATGGCCACCTAGTGGAAGAGATGAGAAAACTAGAAAGGATTACACACATTATACATAACAGAAGCAGCATATATTAGAAAATATGGGAGCCATGGCTCTCTTTTTTTAAAATCTAAAGCCCTCATACAAGCTTAGGAATGCTATGCTAGACTACTGCCTAGACAAAAAAAAAAAACCCCTTCACAATAGGTTTCCAGATTCTTAACAATAATTAACTCGCTGTCTTGACTTGTCACTGGGTTTGTCTGATGGGCAAAATTTGTCTGATGGTCATCCCTACCCTTTTGTACCCCTCATTTTTGTTTGAAAACTGAACATCCACATTAAAGTTTTTTAAAGGGGTGGTTCACTATTTCATAGAATGTACTATTCTGAAAAAACACAAATTAATAAAATAAAAAATAAAAAAATTAAATTAAAATGAAGTTAATTTAAAGTTAATTTAGTTTCTGCTGGAAGTAACGGTCTAAGCAATTGATGATCAAGACACAACTTCAATTTTTAAGTTGAATTTCTGTTGCCACTAACATTGTAGCTGTGAAACAGGGCCAGAGGCAGAAGAAGCAGGTGTCTAGGGTGCAACTAAGGGGCTCCTAGTATCATGCATCTGCTGCCTGCAGCACTGAGAATGCAAGCAGTTGGCAAGTAGGTTGGGCAGACATGGGAGCGTCTGAACCTTGGGCACCTGTAGCTCTTAACCTGGCCCTACTGAGAAAAACATAATGCACAATACAAGCCATACATTTGGTTAATAAAGCGGTGACTGCAGGGAAAAAAAGAAATACTATGGGGCAGATTTACTAGTCCACGAATCCGAATCCCGAAAGGGAAAAAATTGTATTGGAAACTTTTTGCGACTTTTTCGTCGCCCTCGCGATTTTTCGTATCTGTCGCGACTTTTTCGGCACCGTCGCGACTTTATCGTATTTTGTGCGATTATTTCGTCGCCGTCTCGATTTTTTTGTATTGCGCGATATTAAACGCCGGAAAACCCAATCCGATTTTTTTCGTGACGGCGACGAAAAAGTCGCGGAAAATATACAAAAAAGTCGCGACGGCGACTAAAAAGTCGCGAAAATACCGATCATTACGAAAAAACGCGTTCGGACGCTTTTGGTCTGTTCGTGGATTAGTAAATCTGCCCCTATATGTTGGGAAATTAAATGTCTTGGCATTCTACCACCTTCTCTACAAGGTTACCCTTATTGTTCATTGGCTGTTACTCTTACTTGTTTGAAGAGGTGAGGCACTGCATCACAGTATACCTTGCGGAAAGTGGGATGACTGGACATTTCAAATCGCTTCAGGTCTTAAAGAAAGATATACAATAGTGAGTTACAAAATCTAAGTCCTCTGCCCTTCCACAACACAATTCAAAAAGTGACTGGACAGAAGCCTGTATTGTATTAACCAAGAACCAAAAAACCTTAGCTGGGAAGGATGCAATAGATATATTTCTATACAACATTTAGGAACTATATACAGAAAAAAATTACCTGGAGGTTTGATATTATGGCCAACCTTACGAGCCCATCCTACAGGATGGATCAAAGGGCTGGTCATGTGGCACCAGAAATCATCATTTTTTTCTCCATCCTCATACAAAAGCCTCATTCGACCTCCAATTACTGTATCCACCACTGCCGATCTCATTCGTGACATCTTCATCTTGTCTACAGCCTCCAACCGCATGCCCTGTCTGAATGGGCATCTGAAGCTCTCTGCCATCTGAACATAATTTTTCCTGAATTAGTAATTAATACCAAAGACAGAAGGCGGAGACTAAAGAATGAAAGAAAAGCAGTAAAAGCTTCCCAGGACCCAGAGAAATATACAATCCCTAATCCGGGGGCAAGATGGACTCATTCTTATCTATATTATTATTCATAATGTAAATGGGCAATTACAGACTTTACCATTATATCATCAAGGTGCCCCCAAACACCTCCCTCCTAGTGGTCCAACCCTATTGGTCCCACTTGCTATCCAAGGATCTTAGAAACACATGCCTCTGTTCCTTCTTCACAAGTCTATATATGTAAACAAGGGACAAATACACATTTCTGCATCTGTTTAGATAACCTTGACATGGAAATCCGCAGGTATGGTATGGGAGCCGACCAATTTCTTCATAAGGTATTCTCTCCAGTCTGTAAACTTTGAAAGGATGGCTGCAAGGTAAGAAAACATGTGAAAATCATCTTCAGTTTCTGGGTAATTTGAAGTTCTCTTTTTTGCTTTCTATACCATGTGTTATAGGTATTTTCTTTTGTACAAGATACTAATTAAGGGGCTGGTTGACTTTCAAATAACTTTTTGATTGGACTTTTTCTTTTTTTATAGATAGTTTCTGAATTATTTGCTTTCTTCTTCTGACTCTCACCAGATTTCAATTGGGGGGGAGTCACCGACCCCAGCAAAAAATGCTACAATTAAGTACTTATCGTTATATTAAGGCCATCTCCTATTCAAATTCCAGCCTCTCATTAAAATCAATGCCTGGCTGTAAGGTTAATTTAGACCACAGCAACCAGCTGAATATAAAGCTAAATAACTAAACAAACACAAATAATAAAACAATTATCACAGAATAGCACTCTCTACATCATGCAAAACATTATTTTAAAGACAAACAACCCCGTTACGTATCCACATAGCCTAATATGAGTTTGATATCCTGGGCACAGAGGTTTTGCCCAAGGCCACAATAAGTTGAGACCATGATTACCAATAACAGACCCAAACCCCCAAGCCCACCAGCATAAAGAACCAGTAATATCATATAGTGAAAATGTATTTTAGAAGATACAGATCATTTATATACGGGTACTGATAATCTTATTAGGCACTAAGGCATTACCAGAGTCTGCCATCACAGCATCATCCGCAGGGCATTCCACAATCTCACTGCCCTCACCGAAAAGAACCATGGTAAAAGCACACATTTCAGGATTAACAACTCCGCTCAGGAAGCCTCATATACATCTGTTGCCTCACCCTTTCAGTTCTCTCCATAGACATGACTGGAAGTACAGCTGTCTTTAGAAAACACCCATACTAACACACACAAAACTTTTTTTTATTCTGTGAAATATTTCATACACTGGGGTGGAACCAATATTTTGCTGTTTACTGCACACCATCCAATGGGATGAATTTCCACTGTTCCCAAGTTGCACCAGTAGTTATGGCTCGAGTCTTCTTCAAAACCTTCATACTGAAGTAAAGCCTTGTAACCTAAAGGAATAAGCATTGCAGTTTTAGGTACATGCAAGAACATATATCATATAAAAAATTTGTACATTATGTATATATTATATATATTATTATCGGAGTAAGGCTGGTGCATATTTTTATATTAGACGGGCTATGGCACACATCAGAAGAGAATCTGCCCCATGCGGAAGTTGATTTATTTTCTTTTGCAGAATTCCACAGGCCACAGAGAAATATAAAAAAAAAAACAGATGGACAGTTGCAGTTACAGTCCTACCTGCTATCTTGACAACTGAAGAAATCCAATAGACACGACTGGGAAGAACAGCATCCGTATTTAAACTCTCTACCTTAATCCCCTCTACAATATCATCCCACTGATCACAGAGAGGAACCTGTGCAGAAAAGGAATTCAGTGACTGAAGGTACAAAACACCCATGATGGTATGGCATTAGGCCAAACCCCCTACATTCTTGTTTTAATATTTGAACAAAATGAAAAACTTTTCATTAGTAATAGATTAACTAGTAGGCCCTGTCAGATGTGATGTGAAGCTTGTGACCAGACTGCAGGGAAATAATAGTTGCTTAGGCTATGCAGAGGCACATTCACAAAATCTTTAAAGGAAACAAGCACATTGTAAATATATACTCAGCTTTAAACGCTTCCATTAGGGCCCTGTGTTTCCCTGCGGTGCAGCAACCTGCATTCAATGGCAGGGAAGCACAGAACAAAACGCAATTAAGTCTTTCAAATGTTGCCTGTACTCACGCAGGCGCATGTAAGTATTTTATGCAAGTGAAATGCTTAAAAATAAAATAAGACCTTGTGTAAAAAGACAGGAAAAATAAAACCAAGTTACAGGTCCTTTCAGTTTTACTTATTGTAAACTGAAATTCAGGTTAAACAGGAAAATTCAATCATGTCAATCCCAGAACTAAATGTCTAACATTCACAAGTAAGTGTGGGAGCTGCTATGTCACACTAGAGCCGGGATCCCCAACCTTTTATACCCGTGAGCCACATTCAAATGGAAAAAGTTTTGGAGAGTTTTATGGAATCAAAACACAACTCCTAACAAGAAATGTTCTATAGCCTGCTGTACAAACCAGGCATCTATGCAGCCCCATAATTGCCCCTAAAAAATGTTTGAGATTAATGAATGCGATACATCAAATTCCAGTGGTGGAAAACCAATCCAGTGGCAGCCCAAGAATCTGCCCCTAATGCCCACCCCCTAATGCCCACCTTTTTCAGCCGATGATCAATGGACCCTCTGGTACCTGGATACCACAGAGGAACACATTGCTCTGTGAATAAAGAAGGGCTGAAAGTAGTAGTGGGGAAGTTGGAGGGGGAACTGTTATAGCTGGAGGTACTCACTGTTTAGGGGAATGCCAGACATGTGCCCTCCATTCCCCAGACCCTTCTTTAGAATGAGCACTCTTGCTATACAGGCCCTGGTAACAGTAAAGTCTGACTGGATGGTCTGTTCACAATGACAGGTAAAGGCTTTATTCAGGTCTCTGGTTCAGCAACTAGTTCCAATGCTACCCAAGGGCCAGTTACACAGTCTATTTGCAGACATGGTTTAGATCTAATCATTGCATCCTTTAGGACACTAGTAAAAATGTGCTCATTTCTAAGAGCACAGGGGGTGTAGCTTTCGACTAAGGGGTAAGTTCTTCTAGCATTCTGCCCCTAGTGGTGGAAGCTATATACAGCTGTTCCTGCTCCCCAGGTGATGTGACACAAGGATAGTGAATTGATTGGCCCACTGCTTAAATCCAGTTACTCAACAAGGGAAAAAAGGCATGCAGCAGAAACACAAATTAAGATGAAAATAGTTAAAGTATTTGTGAACAGAACATACACATCAGGTAATAGAAGGCATAGATTCCATCTAAAACTTACATGTCTGAAGCAGGTGACAGGGGCAGCCTCAAAGTTTCCTTCTGTAATGTATTTTCCCCAATCGAAGCCCAAAGCCAGAGCTGGAAAAGAAAATGAAGCCTCAAGTTAACAGTGCCCTATTAAACCTGAAATGCACCGAATGAAGGATTCAGCCAAACCCCAGCCTCTTTTGCAAAATTCTTTTTCTAAACATTTTTCAGTGAATCCTCACCATCTTGCCCTGTAGGTGTTCCGTCAACCGGCTGCCCCGTGCTCTGTGAATTCAGGAAAGCTTTTATTTTGGCAGACCAGGATGCCTTATGTAGTACTTTTGCTTTCCTTGTCGGTGGCTTGCCCTTAAACAATATTAATCAGCAAGAATTATTATACTGTTCCATTAAAGCATTGTAATTACATTTCTGTGGCTGCGTCAAAGTGCAATGATAGATGGCTCATTTTGTTGCATCAACAAAACGCCCACAAATTCCTTCCAAAAGCAAGTAGTGTAAATCGATGGAGGTAACACACAAATTGCATGAAAATGCCTACTACTGAATTATTGAGTGATAATGTGATTGATGTGTATTATCCAGGCTCCAAGTTGGCGCAACAAAAAACTAACATTTCTCTTTATTTCCCACTATTGAAAAATTGTATTTAATACCTTGGTGACTTTTACCTGAGTGAAATCACATTTTTGGGCTTTGAGTCTGTGTCACTTTAGGAGGCTGTGCCACCCAAAGCCAGACTAGATCCTAGTGTAATTGCTGGGGGGTATGTTTCAGAAGAAAATGGAAATGAAAGAAAAATGACACACATGCAGTGTGTTTAGATTAAGGGCTGATGCATTTAATACATCAAAACTGATTTTTATTAGCCTTGCTGCACGACTGCTTAGTTTCTCCTTGTATATCCTACTTAATACATAAATCTATACCAAAAACATGCTCTCTATTAAGACTTGATTAATAAAAGGGGAGAGCACTCTTATGCAGAATTACTGCTGCAAAATGCTTCATTGCAGATTATTACTTGGTATTTAGCAGTCAACAATAAAGGATTTTGCAAAAGTAATTCTGCATAAGAGTGCTCTTCCCTTTTATGAATTTGTTTGTGGATACATTGTAAGACTTACGGGAAGTCTGAGGATCGATGCACTTCAAAAGTTTTCATTTCGGCAGATCACTGCAATTGCTACAACTACTCACTATTAAGGCTATGTTTAACCACAATTTCTAAAAAGACAATCAAGTATCAAATTGCACAAAAAGGTCTTTAATACAAATGTGACCCATGTACAAAATTAACAGTGTGTGTGTTTCTAATGTAACGTGCCCTAAGTATCAGAAGTCAACACTTGGGACTGGCCTTCTCAATAAAACCTTAGCCTTCATTTTTAGTTTACAACCTCAAATGTATCCTTAAAGAAAAACTACAATGGAGAATAAAATAGCGCCAGAATTTGTTTAAGCATGTGCTACCAAAAAACATTTAACAGCCTACCTGCAGCCGGGCCAGAATACTGGCTTTCTTGGAGTTGGAGGAATAGCTACGTGAACAGGAGACATTACAGAATCTCTTTGTTTTGGAGAAGAAGGTTCCACGTGTGCCCACAATCCCGCACATCTCACAAATAGCTGGTGAGAGAAGAGGCAGAAGCAGCAGGTCAGTATAGTAAAACTTTGGTAGGGTAACAATTCTATGTGCCATAAAACATCCCAAAGCCATTTCTAACAAATTGGCTTTTCTTTTGCATTGAATGATTAATTTACATCTAAAATTTCAGGGGAAAAAACTGCTGTTTTGTTACAGCAGAACTAGCAACTTGCACCCATAGCATCTTTCTAAGAAATAACCAGCCCTATGCCAGCGGTTAACATAAATCATTTCAAGGCTCATTCACAGCCAGACTCACTGTCTGATCCCTTCAGTTACAATAGTATCCCTCAGCCTGTAAATAGAGCATATGTATGCTGATCCAAGCTGACAGTGCAATGGTGCACAGTGCGCAGTCACAGTGGGCACACTGTAATACACACAGCAACTATCATGGACTGATCTCAAACCTGCAAATGTGACTCCTTAGTAATTGCTGGCTCTAATTCATACATAATCAGACCAAGGATTTTTTTTAAATGTTATAAACAATTTCTTTAAGGAACACACCCAGCTCCTACAGTTTCCTAGCAATACAAATATATGTGTGAACTTCATTGTAACCAGAATCCTTAAGGCAAGCACAGTTATATAAAACAGCCATCACTTTAAAACATGCAAAGCTTTAATAACAAAGCAACAATGTCTTTAAAATGCCCTACCCCCCACCACAACCCTAATAACATTCAAATTAAATACAATGGTACCCTGCTTTCATGTTGAAGTAGGTTAGCAGCCGATGTCTGGCATCCACGGGCTCTGTGATTCTTTTGAGGCTGAGACAGGAGGTGGCTATACACGCACCGATAATATCGTTCGGTGCATGGCAAGTCAGCGAGGCGACTGATATCGCAGGAGGCTGCTGATATCGTTCAACTCGCCGATTGGATGGGTTAGAGGATTTTGATTGGGTGCCACTGAAGGCACCCGAGCAAAATCTATGTTCAGGGCTGAATCGGCAGAAGGAGGTAGAAATCCTATTGTTTCTACCTCCATATCTGACAATTCATCCCTGAACGTCAGTGGAGGGTTGGAACAATCTTTTGTGTGACCGATGGTCGCACGAAAGATCAAAAATCGCCACGTGTGTGGCCAGCTTTAGGGTAGGGATCTCTTCAGTAGTCAATTTCCTTTCAGTAAGAACCATGATAAAACAAAACGCCTTTTGCTCTTTCTGTCTTGGAGAACTGGGACAGTAACACCAAAAATGAAATTGTACCAGAATAATTAAGATATTATGTACTACTGCACTGGTAACAGTTGTGTGTTTCAGCTGTGTTTCAGAAACACTTATAGTTTATATAAACAAAGATGTTCTGTAGCCATGGGGGCAGCCATTCAGACTGTAGAAAAGGAGAAAGGGCACAGGTTACATAGCAAATAACAAATGAGCTCTGTAGAGTACAACAGTGTTTTACTGAGCTTATCTGTTATCTGTTATGTAATCTGCACCATTTATCCCTTTTTCAATTTGAACAGCTACCACCATGGCTACACAGCAGCTTAGTTCATATAAACTATAGTAATGTTTCTGAAGCAAACACACGACCTTTCCGGTGCAGGGCAATGTTCACTATTTCCTTTTTGGCTATGTGCACAAAAACATTATTTTGTGGGTACATTTTAAACTTATATGCACTTATTTAAACATGCAGTGCAGTGCTCAGGTCAGAATAAATTCTTTGTGTGCATGGCAGGCCTGAAATGGCAATCGCCAGAGGGGCTAATGTAAGATGCCATAGACAGTCACTATTTATTGAGCTGGTGGGGGAGCTGTTTGGGCTTCTGAGTAGTTGAAATGTCAGCGCCTATTTCAACTCCCAGACCAGACCTGTTACAATTTGTTGTGTGTGTTGGCTCAGAATGTGTGCACACACACTATCTCGCAGTTTAAAGGTAAAATTGGTGCAGGGCAATATTACATAATAATTTAGTACACTTTCATTTTTTAGCGAAAATTGGAAAAATTGGCATTCCTTTGGTACAGACTACTCAATGAAAGAGATCATAAGCCAACAACTAGTAGTGGCCTAGTCAAAATGACCTAGTTGTTTGGTACTTAAATATATTTAATGGAAGGCTTTTTATTGTTGATCAAAAAACAAAATGCTGACATATTTTTTGCTATAAGGCCATTATAAAGACCTTCCAAAACTGCAGTGTAATCTTTCATAATCAAATGTATGTACCTGGTTCAGCACTATTCTCCTCATTGGCCTTGTTAGCGCTAGAAGATGATTGCTGCAGTGATGAAGACCCTTCATTTTCCTCTTCATCTAAACTTGAATCCCCAAGACCAGAACTGATATCACTAAGTCCACTGCTATATTCTCTGTAACTGTCATAGCCACTGAAAAGATCATAAACATCTTCTGAATCGCCTTCCATTGAAAGATCCTCAAGGTGCCGGGATGAGCCAATCTGTGAACAGTTAATGGCAATCACCATCACTCTCAGCAAAACAAATGATATCATTTACCACAAACACCAAATGTCATACAAATTCTATAATCCAGATATCCCAATTAATCATGTTTTATTGTACTAGAACAAAAAATGCTCTCAGTGACAGTCAAGCCTACTCATTTCCCATTGGCTGACGCTCTGCTAAGTAGAACATATAAGGTTGATTGGTTAATTTAGTAGGTTAGAAAATGTATTTTATAATCTATTACATTAGCCAATAAAAGGTTACACCTACCCAACAATTTCTTGTTTAAATCTATGGCTGACAAAGTATAACATTGTGCCATGCAGATACGAGTGCTACTCTCTATTTAACAAGAATAAGGGAGATGATGTCTTATTTTAATGTGTATAAAAACAAGAAAATCTATTTTTCCCATACTACACCCTCTAATCCCAGTTAATGCGAGTGCCCAACAGTCCGCTTTCCCTGACACAACTCACAGTCCCAGTTCGCTACTTACTCCTGCAGCTGCTCACTACAAGCCTCATCCCACAATCTCTCACAAAATCCCGACTCCACAAATCTCGCGATATTCGGCGTCACAACTGCACGCAAGCGTAATGACGCACCGCGTAGCATAAATAGAAGCGGCTAGTTGCCCGCAATGTGTTTTTCATCTGCTTGCACTTCCTGCTTTTGTAATTACTTCATTCTTTTTGTTAGTTACCCGCCGTGCTCTCCTCCACCTCAGCTCCCAATATTTCCTCAGAAGTCATTTATCATTTCTAAGCTTTGACTTGTGCTCGGGAACTTAAAAATGACTTTATCCTGGTTGCTAATAGTCTCTCTGCCATCAGAGTGCTTTCTCCCCATTTGATCAAAAAAAGGAAAAAAACAAATTGGTGCAAACTAAGGTCAGGGTGAAGTTGATCATTTTCCAGCTTTTGCACGTTTATATATTTTTGTGCAGAATTAATTTAGGGTAAAATTGACCAAAAGTAATAAGTTTCTTTAGTGCTAAATAATGTGCACCGATAAGTTCAGTAGCAGAAGGTTCTGGGGCTCTTAAAGGAACAGTAACACTAAAAAATGAAAGAGCTTTAAAGTAATAAAAATATAATGCACTGTTGCCCTTCACTGGTAAAACTGGGGCGTTTGCTACAGTAACACTACTATAATTTATATAATAAGCTGCTGTGTAGCCACGGGGGCAGCCATTCAAGCTGGAGAAAAGGAGAAAAGGCACAGGTTACATAGCAGATAACAGATAAGTTCTGTAGAATACAAAAGTGTTTTATCTGTTATCTGTTATGTAACCTGTGCCTTTTCTCCTTTTTTCCAGCTTGAATGGCTGCCCCCAGGGCTACACAGCAGCTTATTTATATAAATTATAGTAGACTTTCTGAAGCAAACACACAACTTTTACCAGTGCAGGGCAGCAGCACATTATATTTTAGTTACTTTTATACACTTTCATATTTTGGTGTTACTGTTCCTTTAAAGGGACCAGTGCTGGCAGGGGTTTTCCTAGTTTATTACAGAAGCTGTTACCCATAATTATGCTTTTTTTTTTGCAGCCACAAAGAAGGGATTATGGCAATTTGAACTAAAAACATTGCATTATAGGTAAATATTTTTCCATGCATGCAACAAAATTTTCAGCTGGGTCCTCATCATGTTATTCACAGAATCTTCATTATGTCTTCTATACCATAAATATCCTGGGTCTGTGGTGTGCAAGCACTCACTATCAGCCATGTGACTACACAGTTTGGGGCGTATCAGTAATGTGAGGGTGGAAGTTTGGAATGAGAAATTTGTGGCGTCATCTTAACTAGTAATTCCACCTTAACTTTGCATACAAGGCTCTGCTCTGGCCAGATTTTAGGGACCTTAAAGGAACAGTTCTGTGTAAAAGTAAAACTGGGTAAATCAAAAATGTTTCTAATATAGCATACCCCCCAACTGTCCCGCTTTTCGCGGGACAGTCCCGCTTTTTATGGCGCATCCCGCTGTCCCGGATAGTTCCATGAATGTCCCGCATTGCGGGACATTCATGGAACTATCCGGCACAGAGGGATGCGCTTGCTGTACCGGATGTTCACGCTTCGTCTGCGGCTTCGTTATGCCTCTCCTTGCGCTGCGCGACAGGCCCTTTTATAAGGTTGCGCCTGTGGGTGTGACGTCATTACGAAGGCATAACGAAGCCGCAGACGAAGGCGGAGCGCCTATGGGAGGTACTGTGATAGGGGGACACTGTGTATTGGGGGGCACTGTGTATTGGGGGCTACTGTGTATAGGGGGACACTGTGTATTGGGGGCTACTGTGTTAGGGGCACTGTGTATTGGGGGCTACTTTGTTAGGGGCACTGTGTATAGGGGCACTGTATAGGGGGACACTGTGTATTGGGGGCTACTGTGTTAGGGGCACTGTGTATAGGGGCACTGTGTATTGGGGGCTACTGTGTTAGGGGCACTGTGTATAGGGGCATGTGTATTGGGGGCTACTGTGTTAGGGGCACTGTGTATAGGGGGACACTGTGTATTGGGGGCTACTGTGTATAGGGGGCTACTGTGTATAGGGGGCACTGTGTATGGGGGCTACTGTGTATAGGGGGCACTGTGTATGGGGGGTACTGTGTATGGGAGACTACTGTGTATTGGGGGCTACTGTGTATTGGGGGCTACTGTGTATTGGATGGTACTGTGTATTGGATGGTACTGTGTATGGGGGGGCTACTGTGTATGGGGGGGCTACTGTGTATGGGGCGGGCTACTGTGTATGGGGCGGGCTACTGTGTATGGGGCGGGCTACTGTGTATGGGGGGCTACTGTGTATGGGGCGGGCTACTGTGTATGGGGCGGGCTACTGTGTATGGGGGGGCTACTGTGTATGGGGCGGGCTACTGTGTATGGGGCGGGCTACTGTGTATGGGGCGGGCTACTGTGTATGGGGCGGGCTACTGTGTATGGGGCGTGCTACTGTGTATGGGGGGCTACTGTGTATGGGGCGGGCTACTGTGAATGGGGGGCTACTGTGTATGGGGGGCTACTGTGTATGGGGGGGCTACTGTGTATTGGGGCATAGTTATAACTCACTTATAACTGACTGCCTTCTCTCTATATTTGTATTTTAATGTAGGAGTTATATTATATATATATTGTTTTCCTTAGGTCGTTCAGTATGAGGGTATAGCACATTTTCATCTGCTCCCGCCATTTGATCTATATAAAAGTGGTATTTTTTTAAAAATGGGGTGTGGTAATTGGGGCGTGACCACAAAAGGGGGCGTGGTCAAAAATTTGCCACGCTGCGCGCGCCGTCTTTTTATCCCTCTTTTCATTTTTCAAATGTTGGGAGGTATGATATAGTATGGTTAGTTAGCCGGAAATGTAAATCTGTAAAGGCTGGGGCGGGTGGATAAAAGGCAAAACATACTTTTTACTAAGACTGGAGATAAATACCACCAGTAATGTTGCCCATAGCAACCAATCAGCAATTAGATTGGAACAGTCACCTACATGTTAGAAATATAAAGCAAAAATTGGTTGCTATGCAGCATCACCTGTGATATTTACCTCCAATCTTATGTCCCTTATGCCCCCCCTCAAGTTACTGATTGGCTACTGACTGGTAACAGGTTAGAGAGATGCAAAGGAGGAAGTAGTGTTCTGGCTATTGCTTTAGACACCCATTACCTCCAGCCCTTAAAGATTACATTTTTGGCTAACTATATTGAAAATATTTTTTTATTTGCACAGTTAATCTATTTACCCAGTTTCATTTTTACGCTTAACAGTTCATGTAAAGGGGTTGTCCACCCACAAACTAGTTTTTAGGCAGCTTGCTGTTATACATTTTTTACAATTGTTAATTGAATTGCGCCTAAAAGCAGCATTTGTTTCTTTTCTCTGCAGAAATAGCACAAGCTACTGATTAACAAGCCTGGAAGTGATCTGATTTCTTCTACATTGTTTATTCTACACAATTCCATGGGTCAGACCCAGAGAACAGAAAGGGACAGACAAATACTGCTTTCAGTTTCATTTGCAAAAAACACTGAGCATTTTAAATGACTATTTATTAAAAAATTACTTAGAATTTATTTTTTTTTGTAGTTCTTGGGTGTAGAACCTTTACCACCTTTATCCAAATTTTGCAGCATCTTGTTGTTTTTCCCAAGGAAGGCCCTCTGGAATCAAGTAACTTGCCATGTTTTTACATTATGCTACATTACGTTTATGAGTGGGGCTGTCTAACAGCAGCAAACCTAAGGTTGCAGGTGCTATAGGCAAGCCCCACCCTAACTCGGAAAATCCATTTATTCAGCTTACAGATGGGCCAAAGTTAGGAAAGGCAGGCAGAAGTGGTACCTCATTGCACCAGCATCATTGTGCCCTAGGCACCTGCCTGTTCTGCCTACCCTCAGCTCTGGCTCTGCTACCTAATAAAAGAAATAAATGAGAAAGTAACTCACTAGACTACAGAACCATAAGGACTCTTACATGTGAACATTTTCATATGCGTTCTTCTGTGGTGACTTTTATATGCATTGTACTGCAAGGGAAAACATGAGTTAACAAATATTCTTTCCTACTGCGGCAGTAATCACTGCACCACATGGAACCACCACACACCCAGTGGATGTGATAACAAGACATGTTAACTCCCCAGTTGTTTATCAGTAATACTCTTGCTTTAAAGGGCAGCTATCATCGAAAATGTGCCTCCCCCACCAGAGGTGCAGGCTAATGGAGCCCACATGCCAGCAATTTTAGAGGGATAGTGCCCTTTAAGGTCATCATAGCTGGTCACTGCAGCAACAGGTCTGTCAGTAATACTAATTTAGATATCAATCTAACTTACTCGCTTATTTGAAATGGATACAATTGTCACCTAAAGTCCTCCTATATCATGTGAAGCAGTGGCACAGTGAGCAAGGGTTAATAAAGTAACAAGTGTTTCCTGTGCATAGTGCATACTGAAGTATTGGTATTTAGTAGTTTTCTACCTGCTACTGGCATCTTCTCAACTTATGGGTATGACAATTTATTTTTACAGTAGAACCCCCATTTTACGTTTTTCAGGGGACCATGGAAAAAAGATGTAAAATCAGGGAAAATGTAAAATGAGGGAAATTTTTATTTGCAACACAGTTCCTTTATTGAGTTATTTCACATGGTTTAGCAGTTAAGTACTGAAACAACTTTAAACACATACAGTACTGTAAAACATTTTGCATTTAATGCATGTGTTTGCTAAAAGTTTGAATATCACTATAAATGAATAAAAAGAAGCGGAAAAGAATACTGTACAGCACTATATTGTTCCATCTAAAACAAAAATATGTACTCTTTTAACGAAAATCTGCACCTTGTACAGCCATTTTAATAGAGGACTGGTGTTTCTGTTCTGTTACAAATTCCCCATACTTGTGCAACTCTCGCGGTATTTTGTACGCTCCCAGATAGGCGATAGTGGTGATGCTGACCTTCCTAAGATGGCACCAGTGATCGCAAGATATGGGGGAAACTTTAATTCCTAAAGTAAGCTGTATTTTTACCTTAAAATTAAGCGATTTGCTAGGGAGAGGCATGATAAAAACAGTGTAAAATGCGGGAAATTCTGTAATGTATGTATGTAAAATCTGGGAACCCATAGGGATGTATTAAAATTGGTGGGACCACAACAAAATGGTGTCAAAAGCGGGAAAACTTTAAATCCGGGGACGTAAATTCGGGGTTCTACTGTATGTAATTTGCATTGATTAGTATTGTTAATACGTATTTGTAAAGCGCCAACATATTCCACAGCACTGTTCAATATATGGGTGTATACATTGAATATACAGATTTACATAAAAGAGCAACCAATAACATACAAGGGGTGAAGGGGCTAAATATTGTAAGTGCAACCAAAACAAAGTGCAATTCATTTAAAAAATAAAATTAGTTTTCATCTGGTGCTGATATTTTTATTAGTACCAGTGACAAATAAAACAATACCCTAATGTGTCTGCAGCACTCCACCTTGTCTCTTCTCTGGTTGCACAGTGTCAAACCCTTGCCAGGGATAAACCACATACAGAACAAAAGTCACCAGCACTCCTTAAATATGCCAAAATCCATCTGTATTGTATTTAAAAGATTAAAAGTAGCATACAAAAATACCTGTGACATCCTGAAACATCACAAGTATTTTTGTTTTGTATATATACTAACCATGGATGCACGATACCTACACGAAGCTGTATAACGCATCATCATAGATAATCCTAAATATAAGGGTCCTCCTGTTGAGTATGCATTATTGTTATTGGATTTTGTGTTATGCAGAAATTATTTTAAGTTTGAAAAACAGTTAAGTGATACATATTTATGTTTATTCGTCTTTGCAGGACTGTACATATGTAACAGTCCAAGAGAAACACACAATTGTAAGTAATGTATCTTTTTTACATCTATATGCATCACATTGCTTTATCACAGTGACACCTACTGGACAAACATCAGTAACACGGACACTTCATGAAGATAAGGACTGTAGGATAACAGATTATTAACATTTATTTATAATCGCCAACATATTCCGCAGTGCTGTATAATAATACAATAAGCTCACAGTTGGACTTTTGATGTCATTTGGTGCCAAAATTCACATATGGGGATGGTATGTAATGTATTGGGCCATTTGGTAACTGTGTCTTTGAAAAAGGTGGGACCAAAATGTCTGACTTTTTGTATTTCACCATGTTGTAATAAAGTTACACTTTTTTTTTAATCAAGAGAGTGCTGATCAACATGCAAGTTATAATATTTAAAAATTTTTTATAGGATCTAGGATTCTTCATTTTTAGGTTTCTGCTTTGACTGCCACACAAAGGGTTTACAGGGCTTATATATCATTCATGAAAATTCTTGCTGCCAAGAAATATTGTATTTTTTGCACTTTTGTGTCCCGCTCCACACTAAGCATCCTAGGAGCAAGTCAATGTGAAATACTTGTGACGCTATCCTGAATAAGTGCTGCATGGATTTGACAATTTATTTATAAGGAGTTCACTAGGGGAAGCACATATGTGTCACCTCTCTTGCCCCCTACCCATGTTCTTACCCCAGCAATTTGATTTGGCATGAGGTGCTGAGTGCAGGTAAGCCCCAGATGCATGTTGCACCCCTGAGAGCTCTTGCACTTGCACGTTAATAATTGAGGCCCTTAGTGTTTCTTTAATGTTTAAGTTGCCTTCCTAAGGTGTCTCTTCCCATTGTTTTATAGCTTATACATTTGATGTTGCATTGACTATAAATCACCCATTTTTTGTTTTGTACCCTTTGGATTGCCTTTTTTTCACACATATGGACCATTTTGAAAGTTTCAAGAGGTTATTTTAATGGTTTATTTATTTATTTGGTTCATAGGCCTGCTGCTTTATTCACTGGGGCACCTGCTTTGCTTTTGTACTCAGTAGACTCTATTCATAGACTCTATATTTACAGTAGCCTTACTTTAAATGTCTTTGTACTTTGTTAAATGTTTATTGAAGCAGTAGAAGTCTTAATAAATTGCATAAGTAAGTGTAAGACTGACCAGAAGGGATGACTTTGACGTAGTTGGCCAGCTTGAAGTATATTGCAATATATCGACAAACAATCCCAGTTTTGCTTAAAGGGGAGGGCATTTATTAGTAGCTTAATGCACAGAATGTCTTAATGACCTATATATATTGCAGAGGATCTCTTGTTGCTGTCTATATGTATTTTGTGGTCACAACCTCATTGCGCCCCTGCCTAATGGTTTAAAATTTAATGGTTGAGCACAACTTTCCCTTTTTGTGCTATTGTTAATATAGGAGCAGTGGCCAGCTCCATGTTGTAGTGTTGTAGCTCCCACCCTTTCCCAACTACATTCAGGTGATCCCAGTGGAGCCAATGAAAGGGCAACCATTTGGGGGTTTTAACCTTAACGCAAGCAAGTTGCAGGTAAATCTCAGTCCCTTTGTTAAATGCATATTAAAACAGTAGAATTCTTAATGAATCAAATAAGTAAGTGTAGGACTGGCCAGATGGGATGACCTTTACGTAGTTGACCAGTTTGAAGGTATTGTAATAGATGGACAAACAATCCCTGTTTTGCTTAAAGGGTAGGACATGTCTTAGACGCCACTTGCTAGATATTTTTTCTTGGACATTGATCTTCTGTATAATGTCCCTTTTGACATTCATTTATGTGATAAAATTGTGAGAACAGTAACTAGGGGGTATATGAAAGGTGAAAAGAGAGTTTCACCAGAGGGAAATTCAACCGCTGTCTGTTCTCTGGAATAGATTTTTTTATACAGCACCTACTGAGAAGGTTTATCAGTTTGTGACTCAGTGACGTTAAGAATTAAATTGCCCTATACATTTCCCATAAATACAGTGGCTTGCAAAAGTATTCGGCCCCCTTGAACTTTTCCACATTTTGTCACATTACAGCCACAAACATGAATCAATTTTATTGGAATTCCATGTGAAAGACCAATACAAAGTGGTGTACTCGTGAGAAGTGGAACGAAAATCATACATGATTCCAAAAATTTTTTACAAATAAATAACTGCAAAGTGGGGTGTGCGTAATTATTCAGCCCCCTGAGTCAATACTTTGTAGAACCACCTTTTGCTGCAATTATAGCTGCCAGTCTTTTAGGGTATGTCTCTACCAGCTTTGCACATCTAGAGACTGAAATCCTTGCCCATTCTTCTTTGCAAAACAGCTCCAGCTCAGTCAGATTAGATGGACAGCGTTTGTGAACAGCAGGTTTCAGATCTTGCCACAGATTCTCGATTGGATTTAGATCTGGACTTTGACTGGGCCATTCTAACACATGGCTATGTTTTGTTTTAAACCATTCCATTGTTGCCCTGGCTTTATGTTTAGGGTCGTTGTCCTGCTGGAAGGTGAACCTCCGCCCCAGTCTCAAGTCTTTTGCAGACTCCAAGAGGTTTTCTTCCAAGATTGCGCTGTATTTGGCTCCATCCAACTTCCCATCAACTCTGAGCAGCTTCCCTGTCCCTGCTGAAGAGAAGCACCCCCAGAGCATGATGCTGCCACCACCATATTTGGGGATGGTGTGTTCAGAGTGACACATAGCATTTTGGCCAAAAAGTTCCATTTTGGTCTCATCTGACCAGAGCACCTTTTTCCACATGTTTGCTGTGTCCCCCACATGTCTTGTGGCAAACTGCAAACGGGACTTCTTATGGTTTTCTGTTAACAATGGCTTTCTTCTTGCCACTCTTCCATAAAGGCCAACTTTGTGCAGTGCACGACTAATAGTTGTCCTATGGACATATTCCCCCACCTGAGCTGTAGATCTCTGCAGCTCGTCCAGAGTCACCATGGGCCTCTTGGCTGCATTTCTGATCAGCGCTCTCCTTGTTCGGCCTGTGAGTTTAGGTGGGCGGCCTTGTCTTGGTAGGTTTACAGTTGTGCCATACTCCTTCCATTTCTGAATGATCGCTTGAACAGTGCTCCGTGGGATGTTCAAGGCTTTGGAAATCTTTTTGTAGCCTAAGCCTGCTTTAAATTTCTCAATAACTTTATCCCTGACCTGTCTGGTGTGTTCTTTGGACTTCATGGTGTTTGGGTTGCTCCCAATATTCTCTTAGACAACCTCTGAGGCCGTCACAGAGCAGCTGTATTTGTACTGACATTAGATTACACACAGGTGCACTCTATTTAGTCATTAGCACTCATCAGGCAATGTCTATGGGCAACTGACTGCACTCAGACCAAAGGGGGCTGAATAATTACGCACACCCCACTTTGCAGTTATTTATTTGTAAAAAATTTTGGAATCATGTATGATTTTCGTTCCACTTCTCACGTGTACACCACTTTGTATTGGTCTTTCACGTGGAATTCCAATAGAATTGATTCATGTTTGTGGCTGTAATGTGACAAAATGTGGAAAAGTTCAAGGGGGCCGAATACTTTTGCAAGCCACTGTATATATCATGTATGGGCAGTTACTAGTTAACTTACCAGAATGTTTTGCATGTTACAGGAAATCCAAGTAAATACAGGGTGAATATACATACTGTAGAAATATACAAGACCCTAATGATATTAGTAGCTCTTCTAATCAATGTTCCAAGGAGGATAAATATTTTTCCATTTACACTATATTTGTTCCTTTGTTTTTATTTCTTTAAATAGTAAAATGTAATAAAAACTAAATCAAGGAAAACATTGCTGCTCTTTTATTAAGGTGTCCCTTTAATAGGCAGTGTTATCCGTAGCAAAAGTACAAAGTCAGCTGAAGGTCTTTGCTAATAAAAAGGAAAAGTTCCAAACAAATTTCTGGTATAATGAGTACAATGGTACAATATGGCACTGCAGTATACAACATGTATTGCTCTACTATGTAAAGTAGTATCCTGTGTGATGGAGAGATACATTTTTTCCTGTTTTGCCATTATATTGAAAAACATTGATAAAAGCAAATGGCAGAGGGCAGAATGAGTTTATATTTTGCCTTGAATGTCAATATAAATATAAAGCCTGACATCCTAAAGCATTTGAATAACCAACAATGCAGCTTCTTATTATAAAATTAAACTATAAAAAACAAGCGCAGTATTAAAAAATGTCAATTATATCTCAGCCTTAATTAGAGATGATGAAGTTTTATTGCTACACTGTTTCTTACAGTTCATAAAATACCTAAATTCCAGCTAGCCTATACATACCAGCAAATAGAAAAAAGGTTTAATATTTAGATGACCACCACCCTCATTCGCCAACTGGCATGCAATTTAAATCAAAAGGATTCATTTTTAATGAAAGCGACTATAAAACATAGATTATGCCTTGTCATTTACAGATATACATAGAATATATAAATGATTCCATAAGCTGACAGACCAAAATACACATTATAAGGCTGGTATTTTCTGCTGGATAAATGTCATATTACTGTGCAAAACTGCATTTTTATGCATATATCAGTTACCTTATGGAACCTTCATCCTAGGCTTCACCTGCCAATAAAATGAAAGACACAAGGGCGTACCTTTACATAGAAAGAAAAGAGGATTTCTCTTAAAGGAACAGTAACACCAAAAAATGAAAGTGAATAAAAGTAACTAAAATATAATGTGCTGCTGCCCTGCAATGGTAAAAGTTGTGTGTTTACTTCAGAAAGTCTACTATAATTTATATAAATAACCTGCTGTGTAGCCATGGGGGCAGCCATTCAAAGGAGAAAAGGCACAGGCACATAGCAGATAACAGATAAAACACTATTGTATAATACAGAACTTATCTGTTATCTGCTGTGTAACCTGTGCCTTTTCTCCTTTTTTCCAGCTTGAATGGCTGCCCCCATGGCTACACAGCAGCTTATTATATACATTATAGTAGGGTTATTGTAGCAAATACACCAGTTTTACCAGTGCAGGGCAACAGTGCATTATATTTTTATTACTTTAAAGATCTTTCATTTTTTAGTGTTACTGTTCCTTTAAGGTGCAGAAAGGGGGGTTTCTACTGTGAAGCTGCAACATTGTCTCCCTGATTCAGATAAAGTAGCTTAAAAAAAAAAAAAAAAAAATTAGGATAAAGGATAAAATGCCTCTTAAGCAAGTGAGAGAATACTGATTGCTGGTATTAATACACATATTAATGTTTTATGTCTACGGCCTGATTTTTTATCCATAATTTAGTTAGAAAGCCATTTTTTTACAACTTTCTTCAAAATCAAGGCAGCTCCAAATGGGTATTTTTCAACCTCCTCAAGATTAACTAGATGATAAGTAGGAAATTCTTTGAGGAAAAGGTTAAACTTTATGGACAGTCAGATCCGCTACGAGCGTTTTAAGATAACTAATACCCAGATTTTGACACTGCTTAGAAAACCAGTCCACACTTTTATTCAGTTCACTTCTGAAACAATGGCTTCTGCATGAGTGCCACTCTTTGCTATTAAGTTCTAGTAATGTGCAAGATGCAGAGATGTACGATGTGCTGCAATATAATTTAACACAACCATATAGGTTCCTTTGCTGCTTCATCCACGTTTTGTTTTTCGATTGGCAGTTGGAATGTGCTGTGATCTTTTTTTCTTGTTACTGTTTGTTTTTCCTGCATCATTTCCAGGGCATGTAGAGAATGGTGCATTTCTGACCTTCTGTCCCTTTGCACTGCTTGGAGCGGCGCATGTTGCCCCCACCTTCAGATTTAGACTGTTGATCCACCTTAGGTATAAAATAATAGGCAGTTAGAACATAACCTGCTAAAGAGTGGACCCAATAACTTTTAAAACAGTTTGTAGCATATCAATGTATGCATTTACAGCACCTGTAATTGTGTGTGTATGTTGCTTATAGCTGGAGGACCTATTGAACTACTAGCGTATGTATTCTACAGACCATTGGAGCCCCCAGTAAATATGATAGGGTTTAAGAAATGACAGTAGATGCCCCGATATTCTTGATATCTCTGAGATTCAGTTGGTGCCTATATACTATATTCAGTTGGTGCCTATAACTATATACACTTCTCTCCTACTTAGAACTGGGTAAATGCACAATTCCCTGTAAAGACTGAGGTGGTCATATACTTTATAATCACAAATGCTCCTTTGGGCACTTCAAAATTGTACAGTGCAGCCCCCTACTATAGATTATTGTGTGCAATGACCTTAACATCAATACGTTCAATCTCGGCTGTCTTAGCTGCTTCTATTTTACATGGCCCAGCACTGGCATCCTTATTAACAGCAAAAAAGGGCACAATTGGGCATTTTTTGTATGCTGGGTTTGGCATCTGCAAATGGCTGCAGGCCACTGCTCTCCATTTCAGAGTGCAGAGACCTACATAGGCACCCTTGGGTCAAGAATGACCCCTACAGTGTTTGAGCATTAGCAGTACAGTCTTTAGAGATCACCTTATTGTGTATTAATCGTATGACAGCTCTCATACAGAAAAGAAATGGAGAATTAATGTCCAGTGCACGCAATGTACTTCTGTATCAGTTAATTTAAACATATTTATGGGCATTTAAACAGAAAGTAATAATGAGGGTATAGCCACTTATAGATTACTTACTTGTGGAGAGGTAGCAGACGGCAGTCACAATGGAAGGGGTTGTTTGCTAAATTTATGACTTCTAGTCCAGTGAAAGGCTTCATGTTGGGAATGTTCTGTAGTTTATTGTTATCTAGGTGAAGACTTTTAATTCCCTGTCCAAGTCCAGAAAATCCTCCACTGGAAATCTTAAGATCATCAGTACAAAAACATCAAGAAAAAGAAAGAGTTTATTTACATTATATACATTTTGGTATAGTATGCTTTATATGTTAGTTTTTTGTTGATTTGTTAATTTGAGCCAATAAATGTTTCTGCTTTTTATTCATATGCTGATTCGAGACCTATCAGTGGGATATAACTTTTAGATTCCCTTTCTCAAACCTAACATTAAAGGATTTGGCTTTCTATAAACAGTTCCATGAGAATTCATGAACATTTGTTATGTTATGTGATCTGCAAGCATTTCAGCCTTCACTGTACATTGACTGTAAACCTTCTCCCTCTGATCACTTCTAAATATCTAGATTTCTGCCAATAGCTAACCTGTTGCTTTAAATCTACCATGACCTACCTAAAAAAAAATGTACCCATAAAAAAGCCCTACAAATGATGATAAATACCCTTCAATCGACTATAATGATAATCATGGGGACCCTGCTGGTATTTTAGTTGCAATATTGCCCTGTGTTTGAGATTGTTGTAAACAACAACATTCATTTTTAGGTGTAGTGGCCCTTTAAAAATGGGTACCATTTGCAATCAGGACATTTTCTATTGTGGTTTATTTTAGAAACCTCACTAAGCAGCCTGGTGCACATATGAAGAGAGTTAAAATAGTTGCCCAAACTGCATTAAAAAACATTGTCTAAATGCCAAGAACATTAGCAACATGACATGAGAAGTCACAGGTGCCTGTGATTTTTGGCACATAGGAAGAGTCTGCATTTGCCTTCTATATGCTAATAAGTGTGACTTAGGGGCCGACTCACCAAAGGCCGAGAAAACGAGTGTTATTTTTAGCATGTTTTAAAAATATTATCACTTCTTATATTTTGAGAATTAACGATCGATTCACATCGATTCAGACATTTGTCTGAATTGAGAAGCGATGGTATTCTAGTTATTTATATGGCGATGACATATTTTTAAGAGAGATTTTAAAGCATGCAATATATTTATGTGTTATTTCGTAACACGTGATATTAGCGTACAATATTACACGTAACTGTTACTTTCTGAAAACTACTGTTCTGAAAATGACAGGTTCCCTAAAAACTCGAGGATGTATCACTCTAGGGCGATCACATACTTGATTCTCTTTTTCACAAAAACTCGACTGCAAACTCCATGTTGTCTTCACAAACGCTCACAGACCGCAATGTTTTTGGAGTAACACCTACTCCAAGTAGGTGTTACTAGTAGCACTGACTATCGCCATATTTCTTGCTTTTAATGCTTCAGATATGTCTGTGAATTATGCGTTAGTATTATTTCTATTAGATAATTATCGCAATAACGATTTGAGATAATTGAGCTTTTTGCATATGCGATATATGTAGTAACACATGCGAAATTACTTTGACGAATGATTACTTAATTAACAAACACTTTTTAATGCATAAAACTATGGGGCTGATTTACTAATCCACGAACGGTCCGAAGGCGTTCGAATGCATTTTTTTCATAATGATTGGTATTTTGCGATTTTTTTGTAAATTGTTGTGACTTTTTCGTAGCTGTTACGACTGTTTAGCAAATTGTAGCGACTTTTTCGTAGCGTTACGACTTGCGCGAAAAGTCGCGACTTTTTCGTAGCCTTCGCGCAGAGTAAGAAAGTTTCGGATTCATTCAAGCTTCAGTATCGTGACTTTTCTTGGGCCAGGTTGGAGCTGCAGAGTGCCATTGAGTCCTATGGGAGACTTTCCTTGGGCCAGGTTGGAGCTGCAGAGTGCCATTGAGTCCTATGGGAGGCTTCCAAAATCATGCAAAGTCTGAAAGTTTTGCCCGCCGTTTACGAGCGCTCAATACGAAAAAGTCGCGACAATATACGAGCAAATCGCAACGGCTACGAAAAAGTCGCGACTTTTGGCGCAAGTCGTAATGGCTATGAAAGAGTCGTGACAATTAATGATAAAGTCGTACTGGCGGCGAAAAAAAACGCAAAAAATACGAAAAAGTCGCAAAATGTTCGTTTCCAATCCAAATTTTTCCCATTCGGATTCAAATTCGTGGATTAGTAAATCAGCCCCTATGTGTTAAGTGTTAATGACCTTTAGTGAATCGGCCCCTTAGTATGAGAAATCTATAGTGGTCTTTCGCTACTAAAAAGACCACTGAATGTTTACCTCACTGTTAGAATAAAGGTGTGCCAATTTGGGCACTCCTTGTAACATACACTGAACATGGCAATACAGAAGAGTTTTCTCCTGCTGGTAACCATACCTGTTCCAGGCCAAGGTCGTTGAGATACAGGTGCTGTAGTGAACGAGCTACTGGTAAGAAAGCTCCATTTCCAATTGATCTGATGAGGTTCTTGGATAGCCTAAGCTCATTTAGAAGAGGCAGTCCTTTAATAGCTTGTGTTGGGACCTCCATTAGTAGATTCTCATCTAGATGCAGTTTTTCTAAATCTTTGTTGTTTTTAAATGCAGATGAAGCGATGTAGTTGATATTGTTGCCTGTCATGTAGACCCAATGCAACTTGTCTGCCCCAGACATAAAGTTATCAGAGAGTGAGCTGATAGAATTGTACTGCATGTGCAGAGAAAAAAGATTAGGGAGAAATTTGAAGGTCCCCTTTGAAAGTCTGGTGAATCTGTTGTGGTCTAAGTAAAGGTAGCCAATCATTGGGGCGTCCCTAAAGACTTCAGGGTCAATAGATGAGAGATGATTGTGAGATAGGTAGAGATAAACTAGATTTTTCATCCCTGCAAAAGCTCCAGGCTGAATTTCATTAATCTGGCAACTTTGAAGATGAAGTGATGCCACATTTTTCATTTCTGAGAAGGCCCCTTTGTGTATGGCATTGAAAACATTTTTACGCAGATCTAGGAGGGTTGTGTCAACAGGAAACCGCTTGGGAATCTGCTGGAGGAATTTATTTTCACAAAGCACATGTTTATCATCAGGTTTGCAGTCACAGCTCCGTGGGCAAGAACTTTCCTCTTCCGGTTTTGGAGTTATTGGGGGTAGATTATAGTCTTCTTCTGGGAAATTGCCACATTTCAGGTCAATGGCTCTCAAAGAATCTAAATGATCTCCCCGGAAATGTCCTGGGCCAGAGCAAAAAAGATCAACTTTTACCTTTGAGAAATCAGCCCATTGCTTAAAAGACCTCAGTTCACAATCGCAGCGAATGGCATTTCCTGTTAGGTTCAAGCGATTTAGATGTTCTAACCCTGCTAATACCTGTATTGTCCGTATCTGGTTGTTACTCAGATCAATAAGTGATAGCTGTGGGCTTCTTTCAAAAGCTTTGAAAGACAAATCCTGTATTGCCATGTTATTAAGAAAGAGCTGTTTGAGGGACGCCATCTGAACAGCTTCCTCTGAAATGAAAGTCATTGGATTCCATCCCAGTTCTAATCTAGTGAGACCAGACATTCGTGAAAGTGCATCAGTTGGAAGGTACTGGAGTTCATTGTGATCCAAACTAAGCCTCTTTAGGTTTGGAAGTGCTGCAAAGGCCTCATTAGATACCACATTAATCATATTGTTTGAAAGACGTATCCACTTAACTTGCTGCAGACCCTGAAATAACATATCTGGCAAATAAACAAGGAAGTTGTCTCCAAGATGAAGAAAGTTCAAAAAACCCAATTGTCCAAAGGCCCCGGGCTTAATCTCCTCAAGCCGATTCTTTTCCAGTACAAGCTGCTGCAAAGATGATAGCCCATCAAATGACTCCTGGTATATAAAACTGATTTTGTTGGAGCCTAAGTTGAGGTAAACCAATCGCCCAAGACCTCGTAAAGCACCTTCCTCAATCCTTTCAATATTGCATTTCTGAAGGCTGAGGTGTGTTAAATATGGTACAGATAGGAAGGCTCCATTGGGAATGACTTTCAGATCATTTCCTCTGAGATCCAACTTTTGGGTGTACTGTAAAGCAAGAAACACATTCAAATAATATTGCCTATGTGTTTAATTATATTGCTTCATTTGTATTTTTGTGAACATTTAAATCTCCGAGTGTCCGAGTGTTTCCTACCTCAGTCTATACAACAGACATTAATATTCAAAGTTATTGGATGGCACAAAATCACACAGTAGTATATTAAACGTTTTGCAATTTTAACCCAATATATAGATCACCGTTATTTCTCCTAGTACTGCAGTCTCTGGCATGCTGTTAGTGAGTGATCTCTGATCTCTTGATATCAAATGCTGAGACTGGAAATGATTGACAGACCTGTGGGATTGAGGTAGGGACTTCTGTGAGGTTCTTGTTTGTACAGGCCACAAACGTTCTGATGTTGTCACAGATACAGACTCGAGGGCAGCGATCACAAAGCAATGGTTTTACAGCTGACATGATGATCAGGGTGAGAACAAACCACATCATTGTTGAACCTAAGGAGAAGTAGTACATAACAGGTGAATAGTGGGACAGCAATTCAAGGGGGAAACAGTGGATTGTATATTGCAATAACTAATTGAATGAACTTCTAAATGCCATACTCTCAAGATGCATTACTAATGGCATTGCTGTCATTCACATGTTTAAGTCAGGGGAGCCTGAAACCTGTTTCTGTCCTGTTTTGTACTATAGATGTTTGCACAGTTCGTAACATGGGGAGGACTAGCAAAGACTAACTTTTTATATGTATGACAGACACCTCTTTCCTACTTCCCAGGATTTAGTATGCCATTTTGTGCTACCTTGCAGTTTAACAGTCACAGTTCACATTTTATTCTAGCTGAAAAACAGTAGATGGCTGTATTTACATAGACCTTTCTAATAAAGCTTACTTAGTTTTTACCTTTCCATCTCCTTTAACACTCCAGTGCTTAGTGCAAGGGCTTCTTCTAATCATAAGTGATTTAAATGTAACCCGTGCATGTTTTTGTGAGTATCCTGTAATTAAAAGGGATACACTATTGAGCCTTACAGGTTCCACATTATATTGCAGCAGAAGTGTCTAGAATCTTCTGAGGTGAAATTGAAAATATTTCCTGCTAAGCCCACTGGTAACAGATTAACTGTTAATATACACAATATAGCAATACTTGTTCATTATGTTGAAATTTGCTGTCTAAGCAGACTGAGAATGTACTTTGGCTAGCAACATTTTTATTTCAATGACAAAATTAGGAAGTGTCACAGCAAAAATAGCTAAGGCACAGCCTGAAGTCCAGTAAGGGTGAGATTTTTTTTAAAGCCTATTTGCTGTTCTAAATAATTCTGGAAGCAAAGCTTTAACACAAGCTAAGATGAGATTTAGGGGCTTATTTGCTGTCATTGAAACTACATTTGAACTGTATATACTGCAAAGTTTTCTTATACATGAAACCCTGATATGAGCTAAGACAGGAGCAGAAATAGGGGCAGGACAGAAGTGGCTGCCCAGGGCACAATAAAGTGAGGGGGTGCTACCTAGGGGGAGGACAGTAATCTAACATTCAGTGGGGGCAGGTGAGAGAGAGAGGCACTGGCAGAGAAGGATACAAGCAAGTGACCGCCAGTGGTGGTGTCAGGGGGAAGGTGTGCAAGCAATAACCAGCAATAGTGGGCATGGAGCTTTGGGCACCAATAAAACTTTGCCAAGCTGAGCTGAAGTAGATACTGACCAAATTCAAAAGGACAATGAAAGTTACTTGGCTGGAATTGATTTAGTAAGAGCAAAAGTGTTTACTAACACACCTCCTTGCCTAATGGGGCAGCATAAGCAGAGATGCCAAGCCAGATGCATAGTTATACAGGGGTATTTTGGTCACTCTTGTCACGCACTGGCCTTGCCTCTGTTCTACTCCTGGCATTCTCCCTGCTTCTGGTGACAATACCCAAATTGAGCAGGTAAGTTAGGTTTGAGGAGCAAATAACTGACTGCAGGAGATGGACCTGTTACTGCGAGAGAATAAGAGACTTCTGACAAATACAGGAGAGTTGACATAAGCATTCAGCTATACATATTTCTAATTCTTGTTTTAATTTGACTTAAAGTACAACTGAAATAAAAGATTTTTCTTGCCAAAGGTAGAATTTTGATAATTACACTCAAACTGTAATATGCAAACGAGTAGTTGATTCAGGTTTACCAAAGGCCTAAGGCACTTGTAACAATTCCTGGACCTTCTGATCACTACTTTTTTCACTGCTCAGAACTTGGAACCGAAGCACTTGAAATTGTCCCCAAAGAAATTGTCAGAATGCCTATGAACCACTGTAGGGTCTTCCTGTAGGCTCTTCCCTGATTTAAATTCTTAGCTTTCCAGTTACCGAAATATTTGCTCAGTTTCAATAAAAATGATTTTGTAAATGAGTTGTTCGAGAGTGGTCTGGCCTTTTCCACCTGAACTCTATGAATTACAGCCTCAGAAACAACAGGAAAAATGTTGGATGCAGCTATAATACCAGAATGGATTCATACTCTTAAGTTTACATTCATTTTGACCATGTCGTTCAGTTGTTCAAACTCCTATATCACATGTACCTTTTGGTTCTGCTGACTTTTATTGTAAAACACAGCATTTACATATTTGATAAATAAAATCCTCTCTCTTTCTCCTATCTAACGTAATCAAAGTCAATATGTAGTTTGATTTTTTTTTTTTTTGCTTAAACTTGTTTCACACAGATCTGTAAGCTGATCTCTCTGCTTGGTGTCCAGCACTTAGACCTGACGTTTTCCTGGAAGAATGAAAGGCTTATTCAGTTAAATGCTCCACAGCACACAGAGGAAACGAGAAGAGTGAAAAGGCAGTCTGTAGGCAAATTTCTTACAGATGAACAGTATGCCTACTGTCAACACACTGCCTCCAAATGCCTTATGCACTCCTTCCCTTCTATCACGGGCAAGAGAGGTCAGCTATCTGCAACATTTTTATTTAAATGTACTGTTGGATTACTTTTAACAGGTTTGTACTAAGATTAAATACGCACTCCTGCTAAAATACAGTTGCTTATCAAATAAAAAGACATATTAAACTTGAACACTCCAAATTTTTATAAATGAGGCAAACGATTTCCCTTGCACATTCATTTTAGTACAGTTACTTTCTCAGTACCCTAATAAGCAGTTAAGCATTTAAAGTAAGGCAACTTGTGCCTGGCAGCCAAAAACTGGATAAATAACCTGTACTCTGAAGTAAAGAACTTATACAAAGGAGATCTAGGTCTAGTGGCCAAGCAATATAACCATCATCCAGTCTTTTTTGTATTTTGTAAGGATTTTTCTTAGTTATACCCTACTACGTAAGGGTATTACTACACCCTCCTTTCAAATTATTATCTACCTTGTCCCCTCAAAACAGAAATAACAATATGTAAAGCCTATAAATGTGTAAGTTAGCAAGTATCACTTCTTAACCTAAAGGAAATCCTACTGGTGTATTTCAGCTAATAATAATAATAAATAACAATATTTGAAGTCTGTAAATGCTATTACTTCCTCTTGAACCTAAAAGTAAATCCTGCTGTTGCATTTCAGCTAATAATAAATAACAATATGAGGTTTGTAAATGCATAAGTAAGCATGAAAATTTCACTAAATAAGCTTTTGGGATGACCCAATACTGTGTGTGCACTTCTTTTAATATTAAGAAATCTTTTCTAAGTGCCATCATATTCTGCAGCATGTTATTTGCTTTTAAAGTTATATAAACACAATCTTATTCTGCAAATGGCAAAAAAAACCCCAGAGACTTACTGTGCGGAGTATCCAGCAGGTGTGATATACATGTAGGAGTGCTGCCGAATGCTGGAGAAGCAGGGGGACTCTGGCATTCACTGAGTTGTTATCCACAAGTGCTATCCCCCTTCTAAGGAAAAGAGAGGAGGAGACGAGCAGAGCGGGTGCCACATTTCACATACCTACTAAAGCTGGGTCTTATTTGAAAATTCCCTAGTGGGTTTATAAAGGCAGAGGAAGGGTACGGATACCGTAATCTTCAGCACTTCAAATATTTTACTCACTTGAAAGTTCTCTTCTTTTAGTCTTACTAGGGAAAAACAAGTATTTCTACTGTAAAACTCATGTTTACAGTATAATCCCCAGTACAAGGTTTTGTTTCCATGCACCAATGTTGTGATGGTGTCCCGCACACTACTTGCAAAGATTTGTGTGGTGGTGCTGATGCTCCCTAGATACCTGGTGTGGTATCACTCTAGTCAGAATAGTTGCAAAATAGGAACCGCACACACAGCTTAATTTGAACAAAAATTTGCTACCCACATTTGGTCACAGAGTGCAACAAGAGACAATATTTTGCTTCTATACACCATTTAGTGATTTCACTGTAAGTTCTTTGAAATGTTTTTTTGTGGCTGGAAACACTTGGAGCAATGTTATTTTATATTAAGATTAAATACTGTTTCTGGGGTTGTAAACATGCATAGCTTTGATTTGTGCCACTGCAATGTCAGTGGCTCAGTGGGGGCATGCTTTTAATTTTCGTCTACACATACAGTTGGGGTAATTAATTAAAGTGGCCAATAATCTGCTGAGTTACAGTAACCCACAGGACCCAGTAACTTTTATTCTAAAAGTTATTTCACCATGAATGGTGCAAAAGCGACTAAGGACTTAGAGTGTAACCTAATGAAAAACATGACAAGCAAGAGCCAAGTAACCTATCAAGAGAGATGAAGAAAGCAAATTTGAAAGTGTTGAAATCTATCTCAGTTCATTTGGTGTTTCGCACGGCGCTGCGATTTGCCTAAGTTGCCAGAAGTTTCCTCTCACCGCACCGCGTATTCCATTCCACCGGTAATTTACATTCTAGCCGGTGGGATGGCATTGCGGGGAGATTAGTCGCCCGCGACAACTGAGATTTGTCGTGGCACGACTAATCTCCCTGTGTACCCCTGCCCTAAGTGATTATATTTCTCTTTCATAGGTATCAGGCTTTTGGGATAACAATGGCAGGACCCATCCTAAATGTAGCCAAAGGCAGAAGAATAAGTTCTCAGGATCTTGGAATAAATGTATCAAAAGAAGAATTATAATCTAAGGAGACCACAAGGTTAAAACCACTTAAAAGATATTGACTAAGGTAGTTGGATCTATACAAGCTCCTTGCAATTTGCATCTAAGGCCAGTCTTCCCTTGTAGCCTGCTATGATGAGTTGTTTGCACCTGGTACAAAGTACAGGACACACAATGCAAGTGTAAATATGAAACTGGGTAAAATAGACTGTGCAAAATAAACAATGTTTTCATTGTAGTTAGTTAGGCAAAAATGTAGTGTATAAGGGCTGGAGTGGGCAGATGTCTAACATAATGGCCATAACACTACTTCCTCCTTTACAGCTTTCTAAGCTGTTAGCAGTCAGTAGCCAATTAGTGACTTGAGGAGGGCATATGAGACATAACTGTTCAGTTAGTTTGCATCTGAATCTGACGTGCGTGCTCACAAACTAACGGAACATTTATGTCCCATGTGCCCCCCCCCCCCTCTAAAGTCACTGACTAACTAAGAGGTTAGAGAGCTGAAAGCAGGAATGCACCAGAGGAAGGACCCATGTGGTCTGAAACATGTAGTGCTATGCATCTCTAAATAAAGTTCTACACTTGTTAGCACAAACAGGAGCTCGCCGCTGGATTCCACTTATATATAAGAAACCAGTCAGCAATTACCTTTGATTAGTCTGCCACAGACAGAATACCGGCATCAGCTCTATAATTGGTTTCTTTGGATTACTGCAATTTAGCCCAGTGAGCCCCACTAAATAGCATCAGGAGGCACAAAATAAGCACTTTGTGTAAGTATCTCTAAAATATTTGAGCAAAGGTTCAGTAAAGTGCAGCCTACCAGGAAATGCTACAGGAGGAACACAACAATGCAGCAGTGGCAGGCAAAGCCGGCTAGGTGCCTTAGGCAACCTGAACGGCCATCTTGCTCCCCACCTGTGTAAACAAGCATGCTCATGCATGAACATGCCAATGAACTCAGATGGTGAGGGGACAAGGGCCCAGACTAAAGGTGGCCATACCTTTATAAGATTTTAGTCTTCTTCTGACGAACATTCAGATATGGATTATAAGTTTAAATGCAACAATCTAAAACTAACATTCACACTGAAATTGTATGAAAAAAATAACCTTAAAAATAACATGAAATAGCTGGAAGACAAAAATCGTACGAAAGTGACTTCCTGGAAATGCATTGTAGGTCCCCCTAGGATAACCTGTTTGATTAACTAAACGACCAATCGCTATGGTGTGGAAATTATCGGGACGATAATTCGGAACCCACACAAGGTCTGAAAATCACATGAAACGTAGTTTTGTATGATTTCAATGGTGCATGTATGTCCATCTTAAGGGCAGATGACAAAAGAGGTATGTACCCCCCCCGTAGTTGTGCCCCAGGCAGGTACCTCTTCTGCTTACCCCTAGTTCCGACCCTGCATGGCAGCAGCTTCATTACTCTACCCCCCTCAGCCCTCTGCTTATCCTGCTGCTTTCCCACTGCTGGCCTGTCTATATATTTGTATTTGCCCTAACGTTCCTCAAAAAAACAAGGCTGGGTTTATATTACATTTACTAGTATCTGGGGCTGGAAATTACTGGGCCCCACAGCTAAATTATTTAAAAACATTTGGAAATAAGACATTTTTGCTAAACCTATACTGAACCTGCTTATCAGTCAGTGCCACACTGGGCTCCCCACCCTCTACCTCTACAAACTTTAGTAACTTACCCTAATTTACATACCCCCCCAACTGTCCTGCTTTCTGCAGGACTGTCCCGGTTTTTATAGCGCATCCCGCTGTCCCGGATAGTTCAATGAATGTACCGTATTTCTGTAATAGATTATGGAAATGTGGGACATTCATTGAACTATCCGGGAGAGCGGGATGCGCCTGGCTGGAGCTGGGCGCTCCTGCTCCTTGTGTGGCTCCTGCTCCTCATGTGGCTCCTTGTGCGGCGGCGAGAGGCCCTTTTATAAGGTTGTGCCCCGTGCGTATTGAAGTCACATGTACACACGGGGCGCAACCTTATAAAAGAGCCTGTCGCCCCCACTCAAGGAGCAGGAGCTGCAGAAGAAGCAGAGGGAGCGTCTATGGGGGCAATTGGGGGCACTGTGTATGGGGGCACTATGTATGGGGGGTACTGTGTATGGGGGCACTGTGTATGGGGGGTACTGTGTATGGGGGCACTGTGTATGGGGGCACTGTGTATGGGGGTACTGTGTATGGGGGCACTGTGTATGGGGGCACTGTGTATGGGGGGTACTGTCTATGGGGGCATTGTGTATGGGGGTACTTTCTATGGGGGCACTGTGTATGGGGGCTACTGTCTATGGGGCAATTGGGGTACTGTCACTGGGATCAATTGGGCGCACATTCTATGGGGGTACTGTCTATGGGGGAACTTTCTATGGGGACAATTTCCATGGGGGGTACTGTGTATGGGGGGTACTGTCTATTGGGCCATTGGGGGCACTGTGTATGGGGGAAAAAACTGGTATATAGTTATAACTCACTTATAACTGACTGTCTTCTCTCTATATTTGTATTTTATATGTAGGAGTTGCTATAATGTTTTCCTTAGGTAGTACAGTATGAGGGTATAGCACATTTTGCATCTGATCCCACCATTTCAACTATATAAAAGGAGTATTTAAAAGATAAAAAAAATGGAGTGTGGAAATTAGAGCGTGGCCACAAAAGTGGGGAATTTATATCAAGCCATGCACATTATCTTGTACCTTATCTGTTTGTCCCTTGCAGCCCCCCCCCTTTATATGACTTTGTTAACACCTTCCACACAGATATTTCTTTTTCCTGGTTATTTGAGCTATGAGCTGAATGATATATATATATATATATATATATATAGAGAGAGCACCACAGCTTCATTGTTATCAGCTTGAAAAAGGAACTAAAATGTTCTGAAAGCTTGCTATGGTTATCTTAGTTAGCCAATAAAGGTATCACCTTTATACCACTTTTGTTATTTTTATTTCAAAAGGGTTACCCTGTAAACATGTTGACTGGCTAATACCTTTCCCTGCCCGCTACCTTCTGTCAGAAGCTCACATACAGCAGTTTGCCTTATTCCCTACTGCACTGGCCGCCTATACAGCCCTGCCTCACGGCCTGTCTCCTAGATACAAGCACGTATCCATCTTACCCCACTAATAACCACTGTTTGGCGAATTCTTAAAATCCCCTCCCACCCAGCCTGACAGGAAGAGACCCGGAGGGGGTTGCGAAAGAGCGAGTTGTATAACACGGAGCTCGGTTGCACTGGGAGCAGTTTAGCGTGTGAGTGGGGGCAGCAGGGAGGGGAGGCCGCAGGGAGCAGCACCCAGTGGAACAGGCGGGGCACCCACAATACACTGACAGCTGCCCGGGAGATCGCCACACACGGTGCAAGTGCAGCACAGGCAGCGCCAAGATGTTCGGGATGATAAAGAACTCGCTGTTCGGAGGGGTAGAGAACAATGAAGGGAAACTTGTGAGCAAAGGAGAGAAAGTAAGTGCGCTAATGGGAAACAATAACCACTGCAAACCTTGGTAATCTTTGTATTAACTCCAACTAATGTGTGTGCAGAATGCTGGGAGGTGTAGTTTAGTAACAGAGAACGTTAATAAGCAGCTTCACCCTACAATGACTGACTGAGCTACAGGTTGGGCAGGCTCACCGAGCACTGTGTATATAATAATATAGCCCAGTGGTTCTCTCAGAAGGCTAGTAAGGCAGTGATAGCTGGGGGGGGGGGGGGGGGGGGCAATTATATTCTCTCCTCTGCCCCATTTCCCCTGGGTTCCATATTACACAAGCAGGGAATGGCTCACAGAAAGAAACAGATCCCTGTGCTGTCCCTATCCAGCTGCCATTCTATTCCCATTGCATAAAGCCCAGCTCTCTATTTTCCCTGTAAAGCCAATGCATGTAATGTAACATAAAAGATTATTGTTACTGATACTTTGTTATAAAGCAAATTAAAATGTAGTAAGTTTATACCTTGCATACAAGGCGACTGATTCATTCTGCTAATGTTTGAAAGTTTAGACAATCTAGGATCTTGCATCAATTTGATATCAACTCATTAACCGTAATGTCACGCTAGTTTCCATGGCAACCAATACTAGACATGAGTCAAAGTTAAGAAAAGAAATAGCATATTTTAGAATCACACTTATCATGTAACCTTTGATGAATAGATACATGCATTCTATCTACTTTGCATTTGGGCAAAAAGCAGTTTTATATTTAAAAATTACACTTTACTAGAATAGATTCTCTTGGGTCCACAGTGTCTGACTGGGATGACAGGGGCCCACCAGAAAACTGTTTTTTGCCCAAATTCAAAGTAGATAGAATGCATGTATCTATTCATCAAAGGCTACACTATTTTTATCACTTCTTACTCAGTCTCTGTATATTCTATATATTTAGTTGCTTTGTTCCCATAGAAAAATAAGTAAGGACCATGAATTAGGCCAAATGGCTAGAAGCAGGAGGGCTCACTGACAACTGGGCCCAACAGGAATTTTCCTGGTATCACTGTGGCTGAGTTCAACACTGTGGGTCCATGTCTGTGTAACAAGTGGTGGACATATACTAAAGATATTATAGCCCAGAAGCTCTGTAGTATGTGTGTAGCTGGCAATCTGTCGGTTCTGGCAAATGCCAGAGGGACTGCTATAGATGCCATAGAGAATCACTATTTTTTGGATTTGTTTGAGCTTATTTGAATCCCAGTCCAGACCTGGTCACAGCACGGGGTGGAGGAGATTGTTGAAACATGCACAGTTTGGTGAGTGTGGAAATCATGATGGCAGCGCTGTGCGTTATATCTAACAAAGCACCTGATCTGGAAACTGGCACTTATACTGTAATGTCACCCACTGTGACCTATAGCACTTATATTTGCCTATTTGTGTCTGTTAGTTACCCTCCCATATAGATTGTAAGCTCTACGGGGCAGGGACCTCCTTCATCTTGTGTTTCTGACTCTTATTGCAACTGTACCTTGTATTTATTTGTATTTATTGTTGTACTTTGTATTTATCCATTATCTTTAACCCCCCTGTCTGTATTAATGAATTCTACTGTACAGCGCTGCGTACATAAGTAGCGCTTTATAAATAAAGATATACATACATACATACATACATACAACAAAGCCAACTGGGCCTTGGATCCTTAGCCCTGTAGCCATTCACAATGCTATTGTTAGTGTGCTCTGCTCCAGCTAAATTTTACTTTCACAGTCTGTGCAAATAGTAGAAAGTAGGTTAAAGCAGCAATGTTACAAAGTTTACCCTGTAAAAAAAATATTGCACAATTGACATATAACAGCAATAAAACCCCATTAAAGTAGGTTTTTAAAGGATTTTCTGGGGATGACAAATAATTAAACCAACACTTGTAAACCGGTTATAACACAGCACAGAATAACATTGCTGGTTACAAAACCTGTATAGTATATTTAGCTTTTCCTTCTTGTAGTGAGCTTATTTTTTCTAGGCTATTAATCATGTATATTATATGTATATATAATAGATATATAATTAATTTGGGTTGAAAAAAGACAACTGTCTATTAAGTTCAACCATTCCCGCTTCTTTGTAATCTCCCAGCATCAACTACCCATATTAGGGCTGTAGCACCTAGGGTGTTACCGCCGCTGTCACCCACACCTACAGTGAAGGTAAAAGGGAATTGCATGACTTGTGGGAGTGAGTTTTTACCATAGTTATTACTGTAGTCCTACCCCTGTTGCAGTGGGGGGGTCTGTGTCCCCTACGGTTATTTCAGTGCCTGTAGGAAGAACTAAGTGTGTCATTGCCCCAGTGGTATATGCCAGGGGGTTAGTGGGTGTAGGGACATCCATGACTTACACTCATGAACCTAACGTATTAGCCAGTGGAGTGGGAAATACCAGCAGAACAAGTGGTTTATTGGCTGTGATGCCTTAGCGTTGGATTTAGACTGCTTGGGGCCCTGGGCTGCACCTAGATTTTATGGTCTATAGAGCCACTTTCCAATCACCCTACCTACTCCTGCTCACCTGTAATAGAAAAACCAGGGCTCTATGTAGTGGCACCAAACACTGGGTAAAAACACAGTAAATCAGTGACATTGCAGCCACAGTTCCCCGGATGCCAACAATAACCCAATGGGCTCACGTTGGAGAGGCAATGTCTCAACAACATAGGGCTCTCAGCAGCATTTTATATTTTAAAAATAATGCAAGTGTTTTTTGTCTATAACACAGTGCAGACACAAGCTCTGTTGCAAAGGGAGTTCTATTTGCCTGTAAGCAGCCCTGCATCCTGAGACCAAGCCCAGCAGAGAATATGTGACTCAGCAAACTGGTTTTCCAAGATAACAAATACACACTGTGTTTTGAAGATGACAATTCCTGTTCTCTTTGTGGAGTTAACTCTAGCTTGTCACACAGTAACCCTAGTTCTCACTCCTCTTGTTATAAATGAAATATACGACTGACCTTTTTTGTAGCCAAATAAGCCTTCTATCAAAATATATATATAGCAAAAGGTTGGAGCAGGGTTAATGTAACCCTGTTGTAAAATAAAAGGATATTATCAGTCACTGAGGAGTTCCTTGAACGTATAAAAACACAAGACTGAAGGCCTCATGCTTTTATACAGATCATGGAATTCCGAGGTGACTTAATATGCTCACATTTTACAGTGGGGGGCACATTATTTCTTATAATATACAAGTTTCATTGAGACATGTGACAGAAATTACATGACTAAGCACAGGAACTGAATCCGAACTCTTCCTCACATGGCTTCGAGGCAAATAGTTTGAAATACTGCTTAAATCATGGAGTTGCACAACCGTATCGAAAGCAGAAGGCTCCGGGCTTAGTAAGCAAACTGGGGTATTCTTTAGCAAATCACTTGGGGGTATATTTACCATGCTGTGTAAAAAGTGGAGTGAAGCATTACTGGTGCCCAGGGCAACCAATCAGCAATTAGATTTCAACAGAAAACCAAAGCAAAGCATCTGATTGACTGGCAACATCACCGGTAATGTGTTACTCCACTTTTTATACAGCATGATAAATACACCCCTTGGTGTACACAAACAGATGGGTAAGGGAAGAAAGTAGAATAGCTGGTAGGTAAGGGCAATACAATTCTCCATATCTCACACTACCTTTTGATTGTATATGTCACATGATTTAAGCTGGCCATACACGCACCGATACTATCGTACGAAACCTCGTTTCGTGCGATATTCGGTGGGTGTATGGCATGTCGGCGAGTCGACCGATATCGCAGGAAGCTGCTGATATCGGTCGACTCGCCGATCGGCCAGGTTAGAAAATTTTGATCGGGCGCCATAGAAGGCGCCTGACCAAAATCTGCCGTCAGGGCTGAATCGGCAGAAGGAGGTAGAAATCCTATTGTTTCTACCTCCTTATCTGCTGTTTCAGCCCTGATTGTGTGTGGCGGATCTGACGATGTTTCGTGCGACCGATGGTCGCACGAAACATCGTTAGATCGCCACGTGTATGGCCAGCTTTAGTTAAGGTTCTTTATTTACTCACATTGGGACATGGCTTGCATTATGTAAAGGTGTGCACCACTAACATGGTTTTGTCCTTCTCCCAAGATATAGGACATCTAGGAAATCAGCAAGCCCTGATTTTCTTAAAAGGTATCTAAACAAAACAAAACAAAAAAGCAAATTGATATAAACTTGTTCAGAGTCATCCTCTGAGAACTTTTGCAAATTACAATCATTTTCAGTTGTTACTGGTTTCTGAGATAATAGCAGCTCAAAGGGGTCATGTAATAAAGGGCAGAAAGTTTGCCAAGGTTCAGTAACCCTTAGTAACCAATCAGTTTGTTAGTCACCTATTTTAAAGCAAACATCTTATTGGCTGCTGTGGGTTACTGCTCCTTGGAAAACTTCATGCTTTTCATTACATATGGAAGTAAGAAATTTGTATACGTACATTTAGTTATATAACAGGCTTTCAGATCAACAGCTCTCATTGAAGGTCAGAGTGTCATCAATCCTAACTGCCTATGTGCTGTCCTTGTTCTTTCAGTATTTATTTAACCCTGGGTTTGCTGAATCTTAGTTAAGCCCAAAGCCTCCTATTAGCTGTCTAAAACTGCAAATATCCCAGAAACCACTAAAAATAGAAAAGTTAAAGAAGCAACCTGAAGTTTACATCAGTTTGATCTGTGGGTTTAGATCCCTTTAATGCAACACATAATCCCATGGTGACTTCTAATACTGTATATTTTATAAACAAAGTTGTGGGGTACATTTATCTTTAGGTGGACTTGTGATTTTATGTCATTATAGGACTTCTCTCTGACTTTAATAGCCTTATAAATGACAACAGAGGGTCCTCTATATACCCGTGTCTTATCTTTGGAATGTAGATGTTGCTGCTAGTTTGTACAATAGGCCAGTTTGGGCAATGTAAGACTGATCTGGCCCTATATCAGTTACATTAACTGGCATACAATGGACTGTATAAATCACCATGTACTGTTATTTCTAAGATTTAATATAAAATTGTATTTGTGTCCTCAGGATGGAGTGGCTTTTGAAGAGAGAGAATATGAAGGAGGGAAATTTGTCTCAACAGAAGTGTCTGGGAAACCATTTGATGAAGCCTCAAAAGAAGCTGTTCTGCGGCTCCTAAAATATGTAGGGGGCTCTAACCAAAAGTGTAAGCACACCAGAACCTTTTCTCTTTTTTTTCTATTCATAATTTCTTTCTTCAGGCGTCTACAACATTGGACTGGGGGTGTACAGAGCCCACTAGAGTTGCAACCCAAGGGCCCTTCTTGCCTTCTTAAGGGCAGCCTCCTGACTTCCACCCCCCGTGCCTGTTTCTTCCTCTTTAATCTGTGGCTATTATCATGTAGGGGAGGGGCAGCCCTGGACTGGGGAGTGTCTGGAGTCCAGTCCGGGCTTCCATAATGATAATAATGGTGGTACTTGGGCAATAATTCATGTGAGTAATAATTCATACTAATTATTAAAACAGGGATTGTTTGTCCATATAGTGCAATATACTTCAAGCTGGCCAACTATGTCAGGGTGATACCCCATCTGTCCAGTTCTGCACTCACATTCATCTGATTCATTAACAATTTTGTAATAAAGTAAGTTTTCAGGTAAATGTTGAAGCAGTAGAATTCTTAAAGCAACAGTAACACCAACAAATGAAAATATATAAAACAAATTAAACTATAATATACTGCTGGCCTGCACCGGAAAAACATGTGTGTTTGTTTCAGAAACACTTCTAGAATTTATATAAGTACCCTGGTGTGTAAGGGGGCAGCCATTCAACAGGAGAAAATGCACAGGTTATATAGTAGCTTACAGATAAACTCTGTAGAATACAATGGTGTCTTATATAGTGTTATTTACTATGTAATCATTGGCTTTTCTCCTTTTTATCAGCTTGAATGGCTGCCCCATGGCTACACAGCAGCTTATTTATATAAACTATAGTATTGTCCTTGAAGCAAACACACCAGTTTTACCAGTGCAGGGCAATAGTAAATTATATTTTTATTACTTTAAAAAACATAAATTTTTTGGTGTTACTGTGCCTAACATTTTGGCACCCCCAAGTGACTTAGCCTTTCCTTGTCCTTTAAATGCTTTTTGGCAGACTTAAAGTATGGTGATCCAAGTTATGGAAAGATCCCTGATCTGGAAAACCCCAGGTCCCATGCATTCTGGATAACAGGTTCCATACCTGTATGGTAAACATGTGGTAAGATTAATTTATGTCTTATTTATTTTAATAGATGCCGGAATGGGCATGACATCGCCAGTCGTCATCACTAGTTATCCAGCAGAGAATGAGACCTTGCAACCCAATGTAAAGGTCCTGCTCCGAATTCCCAGCCAGTATCAGGCAGACCCCCCAGTCCCTACAGATGACACCATACATATTGAAGACCGTGAGAGTGTAACATTTTATTCCACGTAAGTACTTTAAATAAACCTCCTGCTAGCCTGCTTGTTTCAGGGTTTTGGGCCATTCTGTTGCCAACGGTTTTAAAGGCTGGCTGCTCCTACGACTCTCCACTTACCAGTAGGGATGCACTGAACCCAGTTTTTCGGATTCAGCCAAACCCCTGAATCCATCCTAAGGGATTTGGCCAAATACCGAATCCGAATTAACATATGCTATTTCGGATTGGGAAGGGTTAAATGTCCACTTCCGTGTTCACGTGGCAACATTTAACCCTTCCAAATCCTAATTAGCATATGCTAATTCAGATCTAAATTCGGTTCGGCCAGGACTGTGGATTCGGTCAAATCCCAACCCTGCTGAAAAAGGCTGAATCCTGGCTGAATACCGAACCGACTCCTGGATTCAGTGCATCCCTACTTACCAGGTACCTATTTTCCTGCTGTTGCATATGAGGGCTGAGATAGGGGACAAATAACTAGTGTAGAGGGCAATTCTGCAGTGTCTAGCACATCTTGTTAAAAACTAAAAGTTTGGCTCTTAAATGAGATTTCCCTAGAAATAACCATCTGATGTTTGGTTATTGCCTTCCACTTAGCACAGGGCAAGAAAGTAGGTTTCTGAAAAGGGGATGTTCATCTTTAAGTATAACTTTTTTTATGTTATGGACTATCATATACTTAGCAGCTTTGCAACTGGTCTTTATTATTTATACTTTTTTAATTTTTTTGCCTACAACTTTATCTTTCCAGTTTTTAAATGGGGGTCACTGACCCAGCAGTCCAAAAACTATTGCTTTTTTATCATTTTTGATACTGTTTATTGCTTAACTTTTGATTTAGTCCCTCTCCTATTCATATTCCAGTCTCTTATTCAAACCACTGCCTGGTTGCTAGGATAAACAAGACTCTAGCAACCAGATACTGTAATTGTTGAAATTCCAAACTGGAGAGCTGCTGAAGAAAAAGCTAAGAATATAACTTTCTATGTCAGACTAAAACTTAATCTAAAGGGGAAATAGCCCTTTATTTCTTTTATGAAGTTGCTGTCAGTTGTAGTTTTGGTAAAAATTGAGCTTTACTGAAGCAAAGAAACTGGGTAGAAGGCATATTACGGCTTGAAGAAGTACCCTCAAGTAATCAGACTTAAGTGATGTGTTCCCATCTTTCGTCGCCCAAAAGATTCTCTCTGTTTTATCAAGAGCCATGCACCAGCGAAATAGAGGTTTAATCTTTTGCATGAACAAAATCTATGTTATCTATATCTAGATGAACTGCAAAATGACTCTTTTCATGTCTCTTTTCTGTTCTCTATGGTATCCATAGGCAGTTTGGAGGATACGCCAAAGAAGCAGACTATGTATCCCATGCAGCCAAACTACGTTCTTGTCTTGGTCCAGACATTTCTTATCATACTGACCACTACATGTGCTGTGGCTATGACCCCCCAATGAAACCTTATGGAAGACGTAACGAAGTCTGGTTTATTAAGAACAATTGACAACAATTTGGAACACCTGAAATGAGAAGTTTGATTCATGAACCAGGCCAGCTGTAGGCTCCACAATCCCACTTGTGATACATACCCAGTCTGATAGACCCCTTTGGGATTTTCCAGAATGTGCAGTGCTTGACAGATGTAATGGTAAATGGGTTGCAGGGTTTTTATAAAGCTTTGACATTAGTTGCAAACGATATATATTATAATAAAATAATTTTAATGTTTCAGTTGCATTTTTTTTCTGCATACGTGTGTGCGGTGCGTGCTTACATTATTGTTTGGTAATGAGAATTGTCTTGTGAGAGCTGTTACAGGCTTTCTGCGCAGGGATTTGCATATCGAGTGTATAACAGGCAAGCTTAAAGGGATTCTGTCATGATTCTTATGGTGTTGTTTTTATTACTAAATTACACTGTTTACATGCAGATAATTAATTCTAACATTTAAAATGCTATTCTTGAACCAATAATTATATTGGTTATAATGTTAGTGTGTAGGCACCATCTCAGTGCATTGTGCCTGATTCTGATGTTTCAGAAAGAGCCAGTGCTGCACAATGCAACTGTTATCAGCTAAGCTGTAGTAGGAGTCATGGCTGGAGTTGGTTGTTTACTATTGAGTGTGGTTATCATAACTACCCTAGGTGGGGCAGGGAGCATTTTTTGAATGCAGGTGTGAGAGAGTTGTTATCTTGTTACCTATTGATGGTTCAGCTGATCAGCTGCTGGGGTGGGAGGAGGATGATATCACTTCACATTTCAGTGCAACAATAAAGAGTGACTGAACCTTATCAAAGCGCTGGTCAAATGGCTAAAGGCCCTTGGGAAACTATGAATGTTGAATTTAAAAAAAAAAATGTTTGCTATTTAAAAAAACAAAAAACAAAAAAAAAAAACAACAACAGATTTTAGTGCAGGATTCTGCTGGAGAAGCTCTATTAACTAATAAAACATATTTTCTCATGACAGAATCCCTTTGAAGGACAATGAAAGTAACCATTACTGAAGCATCCCTTGGTGAATACAATCTTATTTTTTCTGTGGTGCTATTTTGCCTGCTTTTCTCAGAAAAAATCTCCAACTTTACAATAGTGTGTATATGCCTCTCCATCTTAACTATACTTAGCATGCACTTAGTTTGCTTTTGGGGGGATTAAAAAGACTGGCATTAACACAAATTTGACATTAAATTAGTGTAAAATGTTTGTTTGTGCCAAAATGTTTTTTTTTTTTTGAAAAAAAAACCAGTTGGAATAGAGTAGAGAGGTAGGCAGGAAAGGCATGTGGCTATGGTGCAACGGTGGTGGGTGTTAGGCACGTACCTCTTCAATGGATTACCCCAGTCCGGGCCCTTAAAACCCCTCCCATCGCTTGTTGTTAATCTCCACCCCTTGTCGACAGCATGTGCGGGAATTAGTGTCGGACTGGCCCACCAGGATACCAGGAAAACTCCCGGTGGGCCCAGGTGTCAGTGGGCCCTTTTGCTTCTAACTATTTAGCCTATTTCATGGTCATTCCTTATTTCTGTATGGGAACAAGAAAGCTTGATGGATGGAAGAATAGAGTATAGTATGTAAAGAAAAGAGACTAGGATAAAAAAGAGTTTGAGGGAGGAGAGGAGAAATTAAAGTTTTGAGAGTGGGTCCATTGTCCAGAGTTTTCTGGTGGGCCCTTCCATCTCAGTCCGACACTGGCGGGAACGGCGAGGTGTCCGGCTGAGTTGCCTTTGCTTCATGGGCAGCAGAAGAACCTCCCCTGGTGACTTTAGAATGTACATTTTATACACTTGCCTGGGGGTAGTGAGTGGAACCCCACATTTACTCTGCAAATGCAGTTATGCAGTAACACATTACACAGCAAGACTAATCTCTGTATATAATACATTGCTTTATTAAGACATTATAAATAATTTAACACACATATATAATCAAACATTTTAGCATTACATATACTTTATGATGCTGCTTATATTTACATTATTATGACTGTATTGACAGGATAAAAGAGGGTTAAAAAGAGGATGTTCACCTTAAAATTAACCTTTAGTACCATGTAGACATCAGAACACTATGACATTTAGCAACTGGTCTTAATTTTCTATTTTATGTTTTTTTTGTTATGCAGCCCTCAGGGTTGGAATTGAAACTGTTATCTGGCTCTAGGAGTTAATACTACACTAGCAGCCAGGGATAGTTTCTCATTTAGAATAGAAGTTGCCTAGCAGAAGGCCTGAGAAACAAGGTAATCAAATGAAAAGTCACACAGTCAATTTGTTGCTGGGGTTTAGTGACCCTAATAATCAGTTTTCTGGATAAGGGGTCTTTCTGTAATTCAGATCTCCTACCTTAAGTCTACTAAAAAATATATTTAAACAGTAATTAAACCCAATAGTATTGTTTTGGCTTCAATAAGGATTAATAGTTTCTTTGTTGGGCTCAAGTACAAGGTACTGTTTTATTATTACAGAGATAAAGGGAATCATTTTTACAAATATGAATTATTCGATTAAATGAGAGTCTATGGAAAATGGCCTTTCTCTAATAAGGAACTTTCTGGATAATGGGTTTCCGGATAAGGGGTACAAAATAATTTGATATTACTTGTTACCTAGACCAGACCGGGTTGATAAAACTAGAGATGGATATAGACATTATCTCAAATGCAGGATTTGTTCTGGCTTTAATAGGAAAATGCTACTTACTATCATCATACTGAAAGTGAATTTAAAGGTGAATTTTCCTTTTCAAATGTTCATTTTGTCTGAAAAGATGAAGTGAATCTAACAAAGCCGCACTCCGTATGACAATTCCTTTCAGCATTCATTAGCATATTTATAGACATTACCATATATTTGTTTGCATAATCACAGTGACTTTACCAGTTCTGGTATCTGTACGTCATTATCACGGGACCAGCAATTACCATGACTGTTCCATGAGTTGCCCCAGTTTCTGTGTAATTATTGTGCCAATATTTGTTATTCGACTTATTCATATTTGTAAGCTGCTCTCACCAGAATACTTGTACCAACGCATAGTTTCAACATACATCAACTTTATTGCATTTTATAGATTAAAATGTTTAAAAAAATACAAGCCATGTGATATGGCCTAGCTGAACGGAGAAATGATAACTGTATAACATGTAGGCATTAAATTGTGTGATTATTTTTCCCACTTAGTACATAGAGTGCATTCTTGAATAACCCTGTAAATAGCTAGAAAGTACTGTGATTTGGTTAGGTTTGCTGAAGCCACCCTACCACTCTTCCACTTCAAGCCAGCCATAACCAGGCCAACTCCCTGCAATCATGGATCCAAAAAACTAAGTACGGAGCAACATCCACACTGCTGTTTAAAAAATCATTTCTTTATTCCATCTCCTTAAAAGCATGTTGTGCTTATACAGAAAAAGACCATACGCTTGACGCGTTTCGTGGTATCGCACCACTTTTTCAAAAGCTGCAAAATCATGGGAAATATAGGAGCATAATCTCAAGAGCAAGTTACTATAATATGGCCCCAGTTAGCAGCTGCCAATGATTCAGTTGTAGTTAAAGGGGTTGTTCGCCTTTGAGTTCATTCTTAGTAATATTTGGAGACTATTTGCAATTGTTTTTTATTTTTTATTATTTGCAGTTTCTAAGTTATTTCAATTTTTGTTCAGCAGCTCTGCAGTTTAGCATTTCAGCAGCTCTCTGGTTGCTAGGGTCCAAATCACCTTAGCAACCAGGGAGAGGTTTGAATGAGAGACTATAAATAGGATAGGACCTAAATAGAAAAATGAGTAGTAAAAAGTAACAATAACAATAAAACTGGAGCCTCGCAGAGCAGTAGTTTTCTGGCTGTGACCCCTACTTGAAAGCTGCAAGGCATTAGAAGAAGACAGCAAATAATTCAAAAACTATAACAAAATAAATAATGAAGACCAATTCAAAAGTTACCTAGCACTGGCCATTCTATAAAGTACTAAAAATTAACTTTAAATTGAACCACTCCTTTAACAGAAACATATATTTCAAGTACAATTGGCAATTGCCTTGTTTTATAATGTCTTTAAACATTCCCAGGACTATGAGACTCTTTAGGCGCTATAGGTGTATTTTACTGAATATGGGGACAGAGTCTCATCCAAGACAATCTTAGTTTGTGTATGTAAGCCCTTCTGCCCAATAAAGATGTTAAGGTGATATCCAGTTGTGCTTACTATATACTGAGTGCCATGCTGAAAATCCTTTCTTGTTTTCTAAAACCAAGGCTTAATAATTATAATTTCTAGACTAAATCTGATTTGGCCAAGGTTAACAGAGCTTTACTGTGTTTGATTCAAACATGGACCAGGAGTATCCACCGACCATGCCTGGACTGGCAGTCTGGGGCTGCCAGACACTGACTTGTTTTAGAAATACACAGAAATATATGGTGTGCATAAGGCCTTACACCATACAAATGGATACACACAGTATGAGTATGAGTAGTTCAACAGTGGTTGCAAACCAGTTTACAGAGATGCGCATTCAAACCTTGAAAGCAACTGCTGTAACACCACCAATCACCACTAGGTGGCATATATGTAACATATAGATGTAGAAATATATTTTGAAGTACCGATGCAGCAGTTGTGATATTTTCTGGTAGAATTTTTTTTTTTAAATGGTGGCAGGGAGAAACCTTAAAATGAATTAATCTTCAATGGGGTTAAACTGTGCTAACAAACTAGGCAGATAAAGGCCTGGACTGGCAATCTGTGGGTTCTGGCAAATGCCAGAGGGGCTGCTGGAGGATGCCATAGACAGTCACTATTTGGGGGGCTGCTTGGGCCTCTGTGTACTTAAAATGCCAAGGCCTATGTTAAATCCCAGTCCAGACCTAAAATGGCTAAATAATATTGTGTTACTTTACAGATCATCTAATGTGCCAACTTTATAGATCAACATTACGGCAAAACAATTGTTAGACTTTAGTAGTTTCGGTGCCAGTGGTAAGAACTAAATAAATTACTATATACTGCCAGGTACTATTGCAAGAGAGCAATTAAATGTCTTTTCCCTATATTATTAATAATAACAACAACAACATTTCTGTGTTGGTAGTTGGATCCACTCCAGAAATTCTGGTTTCCAAATTCTTACTGTGCAGTGGGATGTGGGGGACTGAGGTGGTAGCCTTGGATGTACGTGGCAGCATCTCACATTCTGCTTCTTCCACTTACATGCTGGTCAGATCATGGGACCGGTACTGCATGTATGGGTTTTGGCGTTGCTGTGGGCGAGGTATACTGAAATCCTTTATTTGTTCTAAGTCCTGTGAGAAACAGAGTTAAAAGAATACTAGTTAAAGCCTTCTATTATAATACCAATTCATTTATAACACAAGCATTGGTAGTGATAGCAGATAGTATTAAAATCCAGTGAATCAAATTTCTTTTAAAAGCAGCCACACTTTGGGGGAGATTTATCAAGACACGAACACTCTGATTTTTTAGCACCCGTGCAACTTTTTTGAACGCCCGCGCAATTTTTAAATCTCCTGTACCCGGTGCAACTAGGTAGATGCCTAGAGGTGGTTGTGGGTTGTCCCTCGTGCGCAGGTGAGTGGTGGAGCTTAATATGCAATCTAGTGATGTGTAAAGTTAATGTGAACTTAGTCTGAGATATTATAGAATTATAGCAGCAAAATTGAACTATTCCCCCTTAGCCAGTTCTGTCTCAGAGCTGCCAACCAACCATGAGAGAAATAATGATCCACCCCAGGACTTTTTGAGACCTATATTATCCCTTATGACACAGGGTTGGCTGACAGCTCTGGTCTTGGTTCAATTACATGAAAAAATAAATAGTAATCAGTCTCAAAGAACACTCTGTGCTTGATTTACCCTTTAGTCTGGACACAAGCTGTCTAACTCCAAAGTGTGGTGGACTGATATACAATATACTACATATCTGAAGACTGGACTATATTTAACTGATGCACAGAAAGATATTTATGGAGACATTGGCAAACTAATGGATATAAATGGCTGTATGTGGGTTAGAGGAACCCATTGGGAATGAGATGTGAAACTTGCTCCAGGTATAGTTATATATGAGTTTTGTCATTGCTGTGAGCCCATCTGGTTGTTATGGGTTTCTAGACCTGTTAGAGGTTTAGAGGATGCAAATTGAAAAAATGGATGCAGTTCTCCAAATGTTTGTGTTTTGAACCCTGCCTTCTACTGTACTGAAGTGCTGCAGGTCTCTATGATCCATTTTAAAGCGCAGAGACCTGCAGCTGCTCTCATGAATACAGCAGTGCCTCTTTTGGTAGTGCTGTATTCATGAGAAATGCATGGGGGTAGGCACATAATCTTTTGCACCGCACTTCTGGCCGGGGCCTTGTAAGTGACCCCTTTTGTGTCTAGTCTAATTTTACCATTTCAGAACTCTGCATTTTATATTCCAATTCTTAATCTTATACACCTCAAAACTGAACCATCAGTTGTGCTCTTAGGAGAAATTCTTGCACTTACTCTCATGGCAATGGTAGCATCGTTCTGTGAAGAAACAGGGGAACATCTTCCTGAGTCTTGTCCTGTAAGGAGAAAGGGAATGAGCAGCAATCAAAACTCCAGCATATCCAGTATTTAAGGGTGGCAGTAATTTAGTGCTACAGTGGAATAATTGCTGTGTGTGTGCATTGGTATTGGGCTGCTGTACTGTGCTCTGCTAATAGAACATTTGCTGGGTTAATACCACTCCATACACACATTTAATAGCTCAGACACCTGTGAATGACAGCTACTGTTATCAGGGCCGGAACTAGGGGTAGGCAGAAGAGGCAGCTGCCTAGGGCGCAATGATTGAGGGGCGCCAGGCAGGAGCCTCTCCTGCCTACCCCTAGTGCTACTTTGTCATTGCCTCCGCCTCTTAACATTAGTGGTGGAGGCAATGACCGATCGAATTGCACCGCCCCCCCTGCCCCTCCCCCTGTGTTTTGGTGCGCATGTGCCGTTCGGGGGGGGCGGGGAAGTGGGCGGAGTTGGCCCACCGTGTTGCCTAGGGTGCCCCGTCGGCTTGGCCCGCCCCTGACTGTTATATCAAACAGCATGCCTATTCTTTCTAGTGTCAGAACGAGATAACTGAATAGTTCATAGTTGATAGGATAGGATGACAGCAACACAACTTACAAATTATTTACAAATACATGCAAGATGCAATCTATACAGCTACTACAGATAGGGGTTATGTGACAAAAGGTGCAAAGTTTGCTACAGGTCTAGTTACCTATAGTAACCAATCATCAGGCAGCATCTTATTGGTTGCTATGGGTTACTGCACCTGGAGAAACTAATCGGGGAATGTAATATAGTTTGCTAACGGAAAAAACATTCGCATTTGGACTAAAAATTCACCTTGTGAACAATTTTGCCATTGTGCTAATGTAAAATAGCTTTTGCAAACCCTTTGCCATACATGTGACAGTAGGATAGCGATTGCGAATGTTTAAGCTTGTGCCAGTGAACAGTACATGTAATTAAACTTCTTAATAAAAAAGACGCTAACAATTATGCCATCTTTAAGCATGGTTTAGCATTTGCAATGTGCAATTAAAATTGGCAATGCAACAGTCAAATGAAAAAAAAATGCGAAATGCAAATATTTTTTCTTATTTGTGCACAAATCTTCTTACATTCCCCTCATTACTGCCTTATATGGTTTGTGTCTAAGTGCTTCTCAGGTTATAGTATAATAGCTTGGCAACTATAGAGAATTGATGACAAAAGCAAAGTATACAGATAAGGAGTGCGAGATACACGGGTGTGTATCATGGCATCATCCTATCACACTGTTTCTAACAAAATGTAATCTGCATTACTGTATTTATTTAATTTTTTTCATTGTTTGCCCCACAGTTTGTAATATTACTGTAGTGTAAAAACATAGAGTTCTGCCTAAAAAATAGGGATTTATTAATAAAGCTAAATCTACATGTCCATTTTATCCCACATTGTCTTATCAGTTCATTCCTCAAATTCTTTCCAGTGCCATAAATACTTTATATTCTAACCATGCCATCACACCCACATTGCATCAAATTCATCCCTTGTATTCTGGTGGGACATAGACTTTGTTTTGAAGTTTGCTGGTTTCATTGAAAACTCCTTTCTGCAACTAATAATTCTATTGCATGCACCCTCATTAAGCATAACCCATATAATGTAAGGAGTAAGGTGTGCTAGAGTTCTTATCACCTATAGCAACCAATACTGAAGTAGTATTTACAGGTCACGTGTTTAAAACCCAGCATCTGATTGGTTGCTATGAGTTACTGCACCTGGGCAAACTTAGTGCCTTTTATTACACAAGGGGTTTAATATTCGTATAGATTATCTAAAACAGTTTCCAACACAAAAAAAAATCTAATTTTGCTGATATTGAGCAGTCTGAGCAGTTTCAAAAGTGTTTGTGTGTTGGCCAAAAGGTAAGTGTAATGGCAGAGGTATAGGTAGGCTGTATGCATTGTTTTGGGGATATAATTAGAAACAGCACTACTATCAGCATCAGATAGTATAAGAGGATAATAATAATAAATATGTACAAACCTTGGTTGATGTTTTCATGGGTGAACACTCGATTATCCACTCCAATGGTCTGTCTAAGTAGACGGGGTTGAGTTTGGACACAGTCTTTCTGTGTGTCTGGTTGGCATCGGGTCATCAGACAAAGCTCTGGTACTATATACATCATGAGGAAAACCCAGCCGTTGGCTACTAAAGCAATGGCTAACACTGGGTCATCCCAGTTGTGATTGCCCTGATTTAGTTCTACATTTCCCCTAAGTAACATACAGATCCAGGCCACCCAAATGCCCACGGATAAAAACATTGTGACATAAATATGTGCTCCATGTCTCTTCCAGTATTTGCATGGTCCACATAAACTGATGACTGAAACAATAAGGGTGATGGCCATTAGCAGATATACATAGATGAGGACGAGTACAAAATCTTGGTTTATCTGTTGATAATTGGTATTTGTATTGAAGACAGAACAAGGGGTTGCGCCCCTCACCAGACTGAGCACAATATAAAGAATTGCTATTACTACCTGCACCAGTGACAGAAACAGCACCATTATCAGCATCACCCACCAACAGATTCCAAGTCCACCTCGAACAAGCTTCACCAGCTTAGAAGCATGGGCCAATAGGCAGGAAAAGCAGATGGCAAACAAGACTCCAAAGAGGAAGAACCTTGTTGGGCAGGTTTGGTCAGTCAGTTCAACAATGAAGGCAAACGTAAGGCCAAATATCCCAAATGTGGCGACGAGGAAGATGAACTGGACAGGAACAACAGCCCGCTTGGCATAATCACCAATACGGGGGACCATAATGAGAAGGGCTAACATAAGGACAATGCTGAACACAATCCCGGCTGCAGCCAGGGTTTCCAACACAATGCCCCATGCTGCATTTGTGTCACAGAGGTAACTGAAGGGTCTAGCAACACATGTAGACGTGGTGGTGGTAGACATGATGATGGTGGGATTCAGGTATCAGTTGAGGACAACCTGCGAAAGAGAAACATATGAAGATTATACTGCTTTGTTACCTGACCACTACAAAACCAAAAGTATAGTATAAATGTATAAGTTTTACAGATTTCATTAAAAAACATTTTTAATACCACAATGCAGTGATATGTAGAGGGTAAGTATACAATCAAAGAATGTAACAAGGATTGAAACAAGAGCACTGAAATGTGCAGAGAAAAAAAAGCCTCTGCTACATTAGTTTGCAATCCAGGGGTATTTATATCCTATTGCAAAATCATATAGACCTATGACAAATACTAATCATAAAATAAAGAAAATACATTGGTGAAAAGCCAATTATGAGAATTCATTTTTCATAACAATGTTTAGGTATATATGCAATGATTTCTGACAAGTAAATACAGGTATGAGATATGTTATCTGGAAACCCATAATCCAGAAAGATCTGAATGACAGGAAGGTCATCTCCCTTAGACTCCATTTGAATCAAATAATTCAGATATTTAAAATGTAATTCCTTGTACTTCATCAAAACTAAGACATAATTTATCCTCGTTGGTGGCAAAACAATCCTATTGGGTTTAATTAATGTTTAAATTATTATTTGGTAGAACTAGGGGCAGATTTATCAAAATTCTGATTTGTATAGTCTTAAAAGTTTTATCTGCCAAGGCTAAACTCACAAATGAAAAAAGCACAATCTTTCCCTATTTATTAAAAACCACACCAACAACAAGAAAAAAAAATGCGGATGCCAAATTGTGAACTTTACATCACGAATAGCACAAATAGCTCCCCCCGAAAATACTAAAAAAAATGGGATACCATTAAGTGAAAGGAGCACAAAAAAAAATGCCTAGGCTAGCTCCCAATGACTTCTACATGACCTCAGCAGCTTTTAAATGGTGTATTTTTACATTAATGGCAAAAAAGGTTGCAGTTTTTAGTATTTAAAAACTGTGATTTTTAAAAACACAAATCATTAAAAAAATATATGACCATTGGTAAATCTGCCCCTTAAGGTATGGAGATACAAATCACAGAAAGAGCCTTAATTCAAAAAACACCAGGTGCAGAGCATTTTGGATAACAGGTCCCATACCTGTACCAACGAGGTGCACGCTGACAACAGATAAATACATTAGCTTTGAGCCTTGATTCTTTGCTGCAGGATTCTGGGAGTTGTAGTCCAGCAGCATCAAGGGGAACAAATTTCTTCATTTGATTAAGACCCAACAAATTCATCAACACCCCAAACGTTGCTCATTTAAACATTACTACTGATCTGAGGTTGTATTTAAGGTTGCTACATTTTACTTTTGTGTCTCAATTTTTTTACATATGAACTCAGCAATCTTCAATTATTGGTAAATGCCAGGGGCAATAAAGTCTCATAAATTCTTCTTGCCATTTTATTGTTGCTATAGACCGGGAAGAATTTTGGAGAGGGAGCACAAGTGTCAGCAGGGGTAGAACATTCAATATTTGTACAGAGACAAACACAAAGACTGAAGTGGTTTCTAGGAGTGTCCAAATGCACAGAGAGCAGATTATGGGTTTGAACTATGATTACTTAACTTTCATCTGTGATTGTGAAAGTGCATCCGTTCATATGGTGAATAGAAAAAGGTTCTTAGCACCATTTATATAGGGCTGCTATCCAGTTATGGAGTCAGTGGGAATAACTGCCTGGAACATATTGGGATTCACATTTTTCCAGTTTTTTTCATCAGGGCTCAAAGTCATAATGAATATTTCCTTTTATCTATCCAGATATTGGCAAACTGCAGCAATTAAACTGTTCAGCCCTTCAGCTCCCAGAGTGCACTACAGTCAGAGGATGCTGGGAGCTTACGTTCAGCAACACATAGGACACAAACAACAAACTGTCAGTGGGCGAAGCAAAGGTACTAATCCGCTTTTTCTTTTTTTATGTTCTGTGTTTAACAGTACCGGACAGTACAGAACAGAACAGTACAGAAAAATTGGGCCCTTAAAGGAACAGTAACACCAAAAAATGAAAGTGTATAAAAGTAACTAAAATATAATGTGCTGTTGCCCTGCACTGGTAAAAGTTGTGTGTTTACTTCAGAAAGTCTACTATAATTTATATAAATAAGCTGCTATGTAGCCATGGAGGCAGCCATTCAAAGGAGAAAAGGCACAGGCACATAGCAGATAACAGATAAAACACTATTGTATTCTACAGAGCTTATCTGTTATCTGCTATGTAACCTGTGCCTTTTTTCCAGCTTGAATGGCTGCCCCCGTGGCTACACAGCAGCTTATTATATAAATTATAGTAGTGTTACTGTAGCAAACACACCAGTTTTACCAGTGCAGGGCAACAGTGCATTATATTTTTATTACTTTAAAGCTCTTTCATTTTTTGGTGTTACTGTTCCTTTAAAAGTAAGATGGGCCCTTGGGGGAAAAACCCTAGACAAAAGGATAAAGGACATACTATACTATGTAACGACTGTTAGATATTTTCAGTCTTAACCACAACTACAACAAGCTTCAGCCACCAAGAAGTTTATCAGTAGCTGGGAAGCTGGAAAAATACTGACTTTTTTCATACCTAAAACTGAATTTTCCTCCAGACCCCAGAAAGGGTACAAGAACACTTGAAATGTCCAGTAACTTGTAATTAATTATAATAAATATTATTATTATGACAATGTTAATAACATTTTTATGTTCATATAGAACTATTAACGTATTTCACCCAGTCTAATCCAAATTTAACCCCGAATGAATTAAAATTTATGCAGAATTTTATTCCTGTAGTAATTTGTATTTTTATTATGATGTTGCTGCTAGTGAGCACAGGATGTAAATTGCTTAGAGAAGATGCCTTACCTTGGGTGCCCTGCCTTGTTCAGGTGTGGAGAGTCTGGTGGCAGTGTGTGCCCTGGGCACAGCAGCAGCTTTCTATCTTACAAAGAGGGAGTGTGCTATAAATATGGGAGGCGGAGGGAAGGCACACCTGGACCTGTCTGACTGCTACTTATACAGTAATATTGGGAAATGTAAAGAGTGAGTTATAAGCAGGACCATGGATGTTAATCAAATGTTGAGGGTGGCAAGAAAATCTCCGTATCAGCCAGAGGATTAAAAGGCTGCATTTTACCGTACTCAGTTGTTTCTATACATTTAGGGACATATTAATCCCCTGCTCACTCAAGGGCAGATTTATCACAATGTAAAATTAGAGCTCACTACAATAAAATTCCACCACTCTCTTTTTATTTCTATTGAAATTTTTAGAGGCATATTTATCAAGTTGTTAAAGTAAGAGTTAACCATTGATTAAATATGCCTCTAAAAGTCCCATAGAAATGAATAGAGGGTGGCAGAATTTTACTGTGCGGAGCTCTTATTTCACAGTTTGATAAATTTGCTATGAAAAGAGAGAATTTCTCCCTGGTAAACTGTGACAAACACTAGTTTCACTCTGATTAATATGCCCCATAAGGTCAGATTTACAAAAACTGGGAAACATGTCCTGAGTGAGTTTTGAGTAATCACAGCTGCGCCAAATATTTTTGCAGTCTGCCTGGTGTCAGTTCCAGTGTTCACTCATGTCATTTCCAGTGTTTCCATGTGAATGATGTCTGGACCCAATTCTTTAGGAACAAGGGCACTGTGTTTATTGACGCAGGGCGCTGGGAAAACCCTAGAGCTACTGCCTACTGCTGCCTACGTCTGTGACCTAAACAAGCCCTTACTTATCTGATTACTGGTCTACCCCTCCATCACCATATTCTCCCACTTCACATTGGTCTCCATGATGCATTAGTTCATGTATAATCCATAGACTGGACTGCAGCTTCATATAAGCATCTACATGTGTGCACGCTAAGCCATTACACTTCCTCTTTAATATTTGCATGCAGCTTGCCAATGCTATTTGCAGTTTGGCAAAGTCTGGAATCTTTCCGTCTCCATCACAGAATATTTAGCTACCTCCTGCATAGAGTAGGTGATAATGGCAGGTTACCTGCATTGGCATCAGACTGGCCTTGTTATGCGAAGTTTAAGAGCAAACTCAGAGCAGGTAGATTCTTCCCAGCATTCCCAGTCTCCATTATGGTTGGGGGGCAGCAGGGCATCACACCTGAAAGTAACTCCATGTAAAGGCTCCCTCATCATGTCACGTAGAGAGCAGTTGACAATACTCCTATTGGATCAACTTTTCTTATTCTTTCTAAACACCGACATACTAAGGGCCATTTATGACCACAGGGAACGCAAGTGCAATAGCACTAAGAAGCGCTAGAGTGTGCCCCTTAGTGCTCATTGTAGGAGTACTTGCACCCCCTGGATGCTTCACTCTGCACTGAGTGCCATTGGGTGATAAGGACTGATGCATTTTTCTGCTCCAACCTTGTGCCTCAGTATGACATACAAGTTAGGGGAAGTAAGGAGGCATAAGCTTAGATCTCCTATGAGCCTTTTCCCACTCGTCCCTGTCTAACACATGCTGCACTTGTTTCTCTATGCTCCAAATGCAGCATTTTTTTGCATTTTACACACTGCACCGGGCATTGTGAATGAGTCCTAATGCCTTTACACATCTCCGGTTCCCGTTTGGGGTTTCAGCAGCGCGTCTTGACTGTAACCCTTTCCTAAAGGTATGCCAGGTAGGACTGTACTACAGTATACCCAGGACACTTAAGTTCCAGTTGTCAGGCAACCTTGGTAACTCTCTGAAGTAATAGTGATAGAGACTGGGAAACCTGATACAGATATATTAATATTGTTTTAAGGAATTCCCCCTTTGGGAATCATATTTAGAATACAAAAATAAAAATACACCAATATAATATAAAAATCACTTTTATATTAAAAAATAATAAGTTAGAAGATACCAAATATGACTCTTCTATCTAGCACATACAAACTCTCTTTTTTTTACAATCTATATAAAGAACCAACACACTTAGAAATATCAGATGGACATAGTCAAGGCATCACTCATCCTTTACATAATGCCCCTTAAAAAGAGCTGATAACCCCAGAGGTATTGCTTCATTCACCATAGTACCTTTCTTTAAATATGCCATTGTAGAGTTTTTATATTAGGGCTGTACAATTATAGTTCTGCCATTAACCTACAAAATGTGGCTTAATCACTGTGGTACTCTCAAAAGCACCACAGACAGTTTTTCAGTGCTACCGCTCTCAGTAACAGCAATTAGAAGACTGATAAAATTAGTAAACAGTCTAGAAAAGGACAGAGAAAAAAGACAAAAAGTCTAAGATTGTTACACCACGAACATGCTACACATGTAGTATTTATAACATGCAGATTTCATTATTATACATAATCATTCTATGTTTATATAGTCCTTCATGTATTCTTCTTCAATTTATAGTCATTAGAGGAAATGTAATAAAAGTCATACACTAGGTTTGCCATTTGGCTGGTATTCTACTGGCCTGGCTGGTGAAAATGTTGCTTGATGCCAATGTTATTAATGGGAAAAAACATAAAAATATAGGAAGGCCAGTATATTTTTCCAGAAAAGGTGGCAACCTGCCATAGACTGAAAAAAAAAAATCACAATAAATAATAACAAAAAGTAGCATTTTGCAATGTAATACTATTCATTTGACATTTATTACATTGCACATTTTATTGGATATAGTAAATTTTTAGGTGGCTTAAAGGTGGCATTGCATCTTGGTGCAAAAATAACTATTCAGTAAGAAATGTTATTACTAATTTTGCACTGGTGCAAACTAACACTTTCCTCCACCAGTGCATGGAGATCATGAATACTTTATGGGTGTGCAAACGCTATATTACATTTGCGAAAGGTATGATTGTTCTCATGATGCAATAATTTTTTGCATTACACATAGTTATTTTGTTCCACTTCAGTGCTTTTCATCTAGCCCCTCATTAATTCCGCTCCCTTCCATAGGATCCTATACTTGCATCGACATTATTTTTTTTGTTGGCTTTCTTATAACACCTTTTCTTCTTATATTTTGAAGGGAGGACTAAAGCCTAAAAATAAATATGGTTAGAAATAATTTATATTTATATTTTACACACTGAACTTAGGTCCAGCATCTCTATAAAAGTAATGATCCATCATTAAATGTTTCCACAGGAGCTCCCCATCTTGGATTTTGTTAGAAGTGTCAGTGACACTGCATATGCTCAGTGCGCTCTGGGCAGCTGTTAAAAAGTTGCAAATTACCAAGCAGAGAATGAGGTTTGTCATTGAGGGTGATGCTACAGGACTGATTATTAAATTCTAATTCTACTTGTGCTTGTTTCAGAGCTGTCATGTGCTAATAATCTAAATTATTAACAGTCAGTCCCTAAGCTTGGACAGCAACTCAGAGCATGTGCAGTGAATCAGTAGAAAAGAAGATGGGGAGCTACTGGGGGTATATTGGGAGGCACAGATCTTCCCTGCTAAAGGGCTGTTCTTTCCTTGGGCTGGTACAGAAGCCCAGAACATAATGTACAACATTTCTAGTCTATTTCTTTAGTTAAGCTTTAGTTCTCTTTTGAAACATCCGTTATATTTTTTAGCAGTTTTGCTAGTGTTATACTTAAACTAAAACTACACAGGATAATGAAAAATTGAGGATAATGAAATATTGACTGCAATGCTTTATATTAGTTCTGCCAGACCGTTAACCCTTTCTTTGTAGTTCAAAAACACTATCGGGTTCCATAAGTAAGACAGCCCTAGTTTATATAAACCACAAGGCCCCTCAAAGTCTGGCTCAGACCTTCCAGCACTGTTGATGGGCCTGAAAGTGTCTCCTATTTCCCCTGACTCCCACCTGAAAACTATAGGCCTGTTAGTCTGACATAAGTGATAGGAAAGCTTTTGGAAGGGGTAATAAGGTATAGGATACATAAATGCATTGCAAACTACATGGTTTTACAGAGAAACAGATCTTGCCAGACTAATTTGATTGCCTTTTATGAGGAGGTGAGCAGATGTCTGGAGAACAACTGCGTGAATTTATACTGCCAAAGGTAATGATAGGCGGAAGATAAATGATAAATGGTCTGAGGCTGATAAATGGTCTGAGGCTGTTTGCCATGGTTTGGGCTAGGGTGCCTGGTTCCACTGAAAGCAAATCATAAGCTTAAAGTATACAGTAACTTTGTTGACAATTCAGGGCTTCCTACTTGTGGCAATAGTTTAGGGAGTGTTCTTTCCTGTTTCAGCACAATAATATCCAAATATACATAGCTAGGTCCTCAAAGAATAGGTTTACTGAGATGATAGTGGAAGAATTTGACTTGTTTGAATGGAACTTGACTGCTTTCTGTCTGTTAGTGGGGCCTGGTACCCAACATCAGTACCCAACCTCACTAAATCTAGTTGAAAGGCTTCCCAAAAGTGTAGAGGCTGCTATAGCAGCAAAGAGAGGGAGGGACAACCTCATATTAGTATCCTTGCTTTGGAAATAATATGTTGGACTGGCAAGTGTCTGAATACAGTAGCCCATATAGTTTATTTGTAAATATAACTTCAACTGAAAGTATTTCATTCTATTCAGAATTGCTGGTCTTTACTCTCGAAATTATATAACAGAAACCAGCCCTCCTCCACTCATATTTTCAGTTCCCACAATGCCTTGCCCACTTTTTCACTGGTTTGTTAGACAATCTAATACTGCTTTCAGTACTAATTATATTTCCACATTTCTCTAATACCATTGGAAATGTTTCATTATTATATGCAAGAAAGTTGTTTAGAATTAAATTTTTTGTTATTTTGCATTCAAATTGAATCTGCATGGGGTTCCAATTTAAAGGGGTTATAAAGGCAAAAAATGATAATCATAGTTTGCATTCTTTTTGCCATATATATCTATATATATATATATATATATATAATTTGCAACCCTTTTCAAGTATGAAGTGTTCATTTCCACATCTCCCACAAATCTGGTGTCCTCTCCTCTGCGTGCATCCCTGCTAACCCTAAGGCTAATGCCGCACGGAGAGATTAATGGCCCACAATTAATCTCTGCTACTGCGAGCGATGGATATCTCTGAAATGCAATCTCTCTGAATGAAAGCGAATCTGCAGTGGAAAGGCCTACACATCACTTTATTTTTCACAAGTCCTGCAGGCAACTTTGTGCTGCTTTGGTAAAGGAAGCGACTTGTATGCCTTTCTGCCAGCCATTCACTTTGTTGCCTGTGGAAAAGCATTTCGGAGAGATTAGCTTGTCCCTGACGTTAGTCATATTAAAGCAAGCATATATATTGGAGAAGCCAGATATCAGAAGAAAATCTGTAATAATAAAACAGTACCTTGTACTTGATCCCAACTAAGATATAATTAATCCTTATTGGAGGCAAAACAATCCTATTGGGTATAATTAATGTTAATGATTTTTTAGAAGACTTAGGGGTCTATTCATCAAAGTACGAGTTCGAATCCCGAATTGGGAAAAATTCGGATTAAATACGATAATTTCTGATGATCGCAAATATCACGAAAATGCTTATAAAAAAATTGTATTAGTCACGATAATATCGTACTGGCGATCCGAAAGTCACAACATTTTCATATCTGAACGATTGTAAACAGCAGGAAAACCTTTCTGACTTTGATCCTTCTGTGCATGATTTTGGAAGCCTCCCATAGGGCTCAATGGCACTCTGCAGCTCCAACCTGGCCCAAGGAAAGTCTCCCATAGGGCTCAATGGCACTCTGCAGCTCCAACCCGGCCCAAGGAAAGTCTCCCATAGGGCTCAATGGCACTCTGCAGCTCCAACCTGGCCCAAGGAAAGTCTCCCATAGGGCTCAATGGCACTCTGCAGCTCCAACCTGGCCCAAGGAAAGTCTCCCATAGGGCTCAATGGCACTCTGCAGCTCCAACCCGGCCCAAGGAAAGTCTCCCATAGGGCTCAATGGCACTCTGCAGCTCCAACCCGGCCCAAGGAAAGTCTCCCATAGGGCTCAATGGCACTCTGCAGCTCCAACCCGGCCCAAGGAAAGTCTCCCATAGGGCTCAATGGCACTCTGCAGCTCCAACCCGGCCCAAGGAAAGTCTCCCATAGGGCTCAATGGCACTCTGCAGCTCCAACCTGGCCCAAGGAAAGTCTCCCATAGGGCTCAATGGCACTCTGCAGCTCCAACCCGGCCCAAGGAAAGTCTCCCATAGGACTCAATGGCACTCTGCAGCTCCAACCCGGCCCAAGGAAAGTCTCCCATAGGGCTCAATGGCACTCTGCAGCTCCAACCTGGCCCAAGGAAAGTCTCCCATAGGGCTCAATGGCACTCTGCAGCTCCAACCTGGCCCAAGGAAAGCCTCCCATAGGGCTCAATGGCACTACGCAGCTCCAGCCTGGCCCAAGGAAAGTCACGATACCGAAGCTTGAATGAATCCGAAACTTTCGTACTCGGCGGAACAAGACGATTTTGTCACACAAATTTTGTAGCAAAATATGAAAAAGTTGCTCGACTATATGAAAAAGTCACAGAAAATATGCACAGTACGATCAAATACAAATTTTTTGTAATTCAAACCTGTTGTACTTTAATACAACATTAAAGGTATGGAGATGCAAATGACCGAAAAATCCCTTTTTCAGATCCAAACATTTTGGATAACAGGTCCTATACCTGTATTACCATTACTTAAATACATTAACAGGGCAATTATAGGGCCCTTTTTGTGGTAACTAAAAAGTTAAAGTTTAGTGGTTTAACTGATGCATAAGGTAGTTGGAAAAGTATTTTGTTTATGATTTATTATAAAACTCAATTCATTCTTACATCTTGCTCATAAACCTTGTTTTATAGATTTCCTACAGTATAGCTGACAAGGAGGGAGATATTTACCTCTGACTATTTATTTTACAAATTTTGGGGCTGCAGGATTTTGCACATTGTGGATTGGGGGTGCATATCACTACAACATTGACCTTGGGTAACTGGTAATGCTGCGCTTTAGTGAAATGCCATTTATGTTGCAGAGTGGAATATTAAAAGGAATAGAGGTGCCGTATATAATAAGAACAGTCTGTTTATCTGTTACATTTTTATTCAAAATCACCATTTGCTGATCAAATATTAATATTCTTATCTGCATTTAATATTGTCATTGTTTACTACTGAATTAAGTGCGTATCATTAAAGGGCGTGAAGAAGTCACTAAGGAAACGCATCAACAACCTCTAGATTCTTATTCCTCTGCTCAGTGTGACTCAGTGTGGCTGTTTTATATCTCCACTCCTGCCAGATCATATAAATTAGTGAGAAGCCTCTTAGGAATCCGGCCGTGCAGGTAAAACAGAAAGAAGAGAGTTTCATATCATATAAATATCACATCTACCTCATCTGCACTGTCCACAATGTCACATGTACCAGAGCCGCAAATATGATCAATACACATCCATCTCAGAACCATCAAGCAGTTAAATAGCTTACTTTAGAAGTGGGAATGAAGTGAGAGATTAGGTAAATAGGGAATATAGGGAAAGTTAGATAATTAGGAATAATTTAGAGACCGGAGATAAGGGGATGATGGAGAAGGAGTCAGCTAACAATTGTTCCTTAACTTGAGGACAGGATGTGACTCATCAGCTTTAACGTAAAATAATAAAGTAATAACAATAGATACGATAATAGGGCTCAATTACAAACGCAAGTGCAATTTCAGCTGCAATTTACCAAGTTATTTACTTAGAATGCTGCATTATTCAGGCATCTGCTTTTTAAGCATGAGGTTCTAACGCAATAAAGCAGGCATGGGGTGGTATGCATTGGGATGTACAAATTAATCTTGAGCTAGGAGCACTTAAAGGGAATTCTCACTAACCCTATGGTTAGATTTCTGGTTTCTGCTGTTGTTATAACCAGTAGCATATAACCCCAAAAAACAGAACTAAAGCACAATTGCCAGGGTGCAGCACTGTATAACCCCCACTACCTTTTACCTTCCTCTATAAATGTTAGAATTCTTAATTTATCAACATATTCTGCAGCTATGTACAACATAATGCAGTGCTATGTACAATACAATGGTGTTTACAGTGTTATGATTTTACAGTTTTATAATGGGTGTTTTGCCTGCTTGTCTGATGTTCTCATATATACGCATTTGCCATTACTAAATACAATCCACCACCTTTGACAATGGGTGTTGGTATAAAGCACCCGTTGTAAATACCTTCTTGACTCTCCTTGCCACTTATTATCCATCACTGCTGGTTTTTCTGGGGACCGAAACTGGAATACGTGGAATTTTTCATATTTACTTAACTATCTACATCAAACAGTTGCATTCTTTCTGCTTGAGTAGTGATGGGCTTGACATTTTTATGGTCATAAATGTGTAACTGAACCCCTGAGTTTATTATTCATGACCCGGCAGAGAACAGGCTTTTATTGATTGTGCCATATGGGGCATCAGTGTGCACTGACAATTTTTCTATGTGTTTTATGTTGTGATTGTAACTTCAATTTGCTCCAGTTATGTCACATTATGTCTTGATTGTATTGCATCTAAGCAACGTGTATTCTATAACACCAGGGCTGCGCAACAGGAGGCCCAGGCCCATCTCAAAGGGATTAGTAGTCTAGGAGTCAATCTTTCTTTACAAAATGTTACCATAAAATGGGTTTGCTGTCTGTATAGACCCAATCAGAGAATGGTTGGGTTGAAGTGTTGGAGGGTTTATCATTGTTTTGTAACAGAGAAATAAGAAAGGATATAAAAAAAAACAACATGAGAGGCTGAAAGTTTGCATAGCTTTCATTTTCAAACAGCTAACCAGTAAAGACTGCCGAATGACTGATATTGGATACTAGACAAGTAGCAAACTTACCATTAGTCCCTATAACTATTTAATGAATTTGGGGTCTATTTTTTTTTACAGGAAAGCCACATAGCATGCTAGGGAAGGGATGTGTAACTATAACTTTCAGGTCATCAGCAGTTTAATACTGCATCTCTATGCAGGCTCTGTAAGTACAAGGATATAAAAACCCTAGAAAATGTACTTTATCTGTATCCTTTGTGTGATCCCCTTTTAAGGAGCATATTTTGGCCCAGTGCTGTCCTAGGCACAAGACCAGTGAGCACCCCTCTGCACAAGGGAAATCGCCTACCCCTCCCACCTCTGCTGCCAGATTTGATAGGAAAGTATCCGGCAGCAGGTAAAGGGGCTTTTTTTTCCCACCCAAAGTTTTATCTACCATATAGACATTTCAAGAACTTCCCCCCTAAAGCTGCCGCCCAGCACAGACCTTTGAGTGCCTTTATGGTAAATATGCCCCTGCCTCTTTTACTAATAAGCAGCTGTTTATTTTTTTATTCAGCGCCCTGGCAGCTGATTATTGTGATGAACAAGTGCACCAGCACCACGACAAGGCTGCTTCTTTCCTTTGGTTTACACTTGGTTAAAGAGCTAACACCAGCTGTATAGTGTACCTTTGCACAGTGTATGTGGCTGGCCTTACAATTATGTTAACTGGGTTTGTGAATGGATATTTATAACCCATACAGTTTAATGGTGGGGGTAGTCATACACATTGTATACATTTTGCAGCATTTGTAGCTATAAAAACATTGAGCAAGAGGAACCTTATTTTGAAATGGTAAACTGCAGATAAGTAAGTGCAATTGTAATGGACTTTTAATTTAATATAAATATGCTATATAATAAAAATCATAATACTTAAAATAAAAATAAAATAATGTGTATTATAAAAATGCAGGTTTAGGCTGTTGCCCGGGCTCTTCCAAGGATGTTCTAAAGGGATACTACCATTAAAAATAACTGGTTATATTATTAGTTAAAATACATGATGTATAATTAAAGTAAATTAATAGATACTTACATTATGTCATGCAGTTTCCTGTTATGTAATATAACCAGTTTTCTTGAAATTATTAATATGTATGTTTGTCTGACAGTTGATAATTCTATGACCCCTTAGACAACAAGGGTAGCACTGTAAATAAAAGAGACGGTTGGGCTAATTTACAAATGCAAATGTAAGTGCAAAACCCTAGTTGGGATGCAAAACTTAATACATTGGCCCTATTCACACAAGGTACTTGCACTCATACATACTCCTAGCAAGTTACTTGTGTAAAAATCATACGCACCTGTCCAGTCTGTCCTGATCAATGGTGAGGAAACTTCAGGCGACTTTAATAGGACATGAGGAAATGACCCTTACCTGTGAGCCTCAATTAAAAAGTATCAGTTTTGAGCCAAAGATAAGTAGCTATGTGGGAGCGCCCAAGGAACAATTGTACAACCAAAGTGTGGGAAAGTAGGAAACACCACTATTAGCTATTAGGAATTTAAGCAATAAGATGTGCCCAAAGAGGAGTGACTAGGCAGAGTTAAGACTAATGAGGGTTGATTCACTAAAGTGCGATAAAACGACCGCTATTTATAGAATGCGTTAAAAATGTTATTGTGTCTTACTTTTCGTGTCCTAACGCACGATTCACTAAGAGTATATTTGCGTTAATTTAGACGCGATGCTGTTTGCGTTATTTAAGTTGCGAAGACTATTTTCGTTCGGTATTTGATGCAATGCTACTTATCGCGTGCACGCCATATTAGCCATACACACCATTACGTTTGGAAAACTACTTTTTTTTGAAAATGACCGTTTTCCTGCAAACTGGAGGCTGCATCACTCTAGGGCCAACACAGACTTGAATAAATCCCACTGCAAAGTCCATATTGTGTTGCCAAAAGCTCAGGAACTGTACTTTTCTATAATTACCGCCTGCCCCAAGTAGGGGTTAATTTTCGCATAGACTAATGGGATATTTAGCGCGTCTAAGCGTTTGTTAATCATGCGTTAGTATTATTTCTGTGTGAGAATGATCACAACGCGGTCAAATAAACGCATGCAGTTGCGCGCTATTTAACGCACACAATATGCGACTTAACGCATGCGATAATACTTTAGCGAATCGTGCGTTTTTTTCGCGGCAATTTTAACACACAAAAGCATGCGATAAGCGTTATCGCACCTTAGTGAATCAACCCTATGGTGTATCCTGCAACACAAGTCCATGGAATGCTGTGTGTTCTGCTTGCCATAAAGACCACAAATCTCAAACTAACAGTGTTGATTTAATTTATAATTAATAACAGTCATTCGGCTACCTAAGATGGAATGGAAGATCCTGCTACAAACCCAGCATCTAAAATGCTTTCCTACTGTAGAGGAGTCAAAGCTTTATATACCAAACTCATTTTTTGGGGAATTCCATGTTTTCAGTTGTGTTGTACCAGAATACATTTTAAATCTCACAGACTGACTGTTTGGCTTGCCTTGTGGCCCAGCCCCCCATTGACATCAGTTGGAAGCATATAGATTTATTTTAGGCCATTACAGTTATAACTGAGAATTGCTTGGGTTGCTAAATGAAATAATGCAATACACTTGTGCTTATTTTGGAGGAATGTAGGAACGCAGACGAAACTGTAAAGATGGAATAAAAGGTGTGGCTAAGTGTCAGAAGGATTTTTTTATGAAATGTAAAATAAACAATAAGGGATCCTTGTTCTTATGACATCAAATGTATACTGTGCTTATATGTATAGACATGCTATCAAAATACTCTGGATGAGTTCATTTAAGATCTGGATTAGTTTAAAACATTGAATGTGTACAGCAGGGCTTGGCCACTTGAAATTCATCTCTAGCTTTGATAGTATTGTGCAACTGTCAGTGTACTGAAGCTCTCACCTTACACATAGCACTACATTATGGAAGGGTGGGGAAAATGTTGTGGTATCTTTATAAAGAAAGGAATTTAAAGTATCTGCTAATATGGTACTCTTTTGGGTGGATTCCCTAATTTATATAGGATTGTAAACCCTCTTCTTATGTGTACAGTTCTGTTCTTAATGAACTTTCATGACTATCGTTCATTGTCTTCAAACTGGGATATTTTCAAGGTACTGTATTTATGTGAGTGTGCATACACAGAATTATGGAGGCCTTTCTATAAAAACAGCAGTATACATTTAGTTTATACATGTTTGTATGCTTGTCTTTTAGAGAAGCTGATGGTCAGACAGCACGGTGGGGTCTAAGTTCAAGCCCAGCCAGGGCACTATCTATAAACAGTTTGTATGTTCTCCCCGCATCTGATTGGGTTTCCTCCTTTTCTGGTTTCCTTTCCCACAAAAACATACAGGCAGGTTAATTGGCTTCTGACTAAATTGTGATAGGGACCTGTGTTCCTGTAGGGCAGGGACTAATGTAAATAATGTAGAATCTTGCTGAGGAAGTGTGGTTGCGCTATATAATTAACAGGAAATAAACAAGTGTGATCACTCTTACATAGTTATAACAAGAAATGGTGCCACTAGCATCCATTGTAGATTAATTCACCAAATCCTATAAGGTACACTAGCCCCAAACCCTCAGCTCAGGAGGTGAAAAACCGTCAGCAATAGGTAAAAAGAGTGGCCTCCGAGTACTCTAGGAATCCACAGGGCCACAAAAATAAAAATCCTCTTTATTAAAGTTGAATAAAAAAAAAACATCTGTAAAGGCCCTATGTGTTTCGTGGTGAAAAGGCACTTAGTCATGAATAAGTACCTTTTAGGCACAAAACTGTAGGGCCATTGGAGATGTATATTTTTTTAATTTAACTTTAATAAAGAGGATTTTTACTTTTTTTGTGGCCCTGTGGATTCCTAGAGCACCTGGAGACCCCTCTTTTTACCTATTGCTTATTAGGGGTGCCTTTTCCCCTGCCGAAAGCGGGACAGGGGGCTGGCAGTGACATCATCATCAATTGACTGATTGCCACATTAATCTAGGAAAGTCCTGCCCAGTTTTCCAAATTAGGGAAACCTGGAAGGCAGTTTTGACCTGGACAGCCTTTCTGAAAATGGGGCTGTCTGGGTCAAAACTGGATGGGTGGCAACTCTATTGCTCCCATTCTCACATAGCTGCAGAAATACTGAGTTCCAGGTATAAGGTGTTCTTACTGTCACTGACCAATGTTTGCACATCGGCCATATTCATACATCCCCCTTATTGTTGTCTTAGTGCAGCAAGTCTTCATTCTGCTTTCTACAGAGCATTATTAAATGATTAACAACAAAAGCAATGTCACATTCATTTACTACTGTCCTAGCTCGCTGGGATTAAGCTGGTTTATATTTAACCTTCTAGGTGTCACCCATCAGAAATCAATGTTAAGGATAAAAGAAGTAAAATTATTCTTGGCATGTTCCAATAAAAACAGACTGCTAGGAGTTTGGGTGTTTCCTATCAATTAGCTGTGGCATGCAGTGGTTGTTATTAGTCTTACTATGACTGATCATTTATGGATCACACAGAAAACCAGATGTTGACACTATGGTTTCTCTCACTTTAAGTCACATGTTCCTTCAATAAGTAACAGAAATGATTACAAGAAGACTCATAGGGCAAGGTGTTTGGTACAGATGCTTACAAGAATTGTTTCTCAGAGCTGGATGCATCTCACTGAAAAACAATGGATAAAACTCACCCAGTACTTGGTGGTGACACTCCTAGGTCCCCCTGGCAGTAATGTATAGGAGAAGATGCTAATGTATTAGGTACATTATATGGTACATATACAAATACATTTATATCTACAATGTCAAAGAAACATATGTATGTCTTGTTCCCATATACAGTATACCATACTATTGCAATTGTTGTAGTGTGGTTAAAAACTCAGAGTTCCAAAATATGGGATAACCTCAGAAAAGCATCAGCCTGTGTCACACACAAAGAAACAAACTACAAAATTCTAATGCATTGGTACATGACCCCAGTAAGGCTGCATACTATATACCCAAACTCACCATCTACATGCTGGAGACAATGTGGAGAGGAGGGAACGATAGACCACATATTCTGGGGATGCCCAGCTATAACAGAATATTGGAAACAGATATCGACTCTCCTGGAACCACTACTAGGCAGAAATCTGCAGCCAGATCCTCTGACATTCCTACTGGGATTACCATTCCCAAAAATAAAAAACCATCTGCAAAAACTAGCCAACCTAATACTAACGGCAGCAAAAAGGCTAATTGCCCGACATTGGAAAAAGACAACCTCTCCGACAAGTACGAAATTGGAGAACGCAATTTGGGACATACGCCGCATGGAATATATAGCAGTCCTCCACCAATCCCGAACAGGGACTTTTAATAAAATTCGGCTACCATGGGACTTACTGCTAGGGATGTAGCGAACCTCAAAAAAAAAGTTCGCGAACCTGTTCGCGAACTTCCGCCGAAAATTGCGAATATTCGCGAACTTTGCGAACCCCATAGACTTCAATGGGAAGGCGAACTTTAAAACCTAGAAAAGCCATTTCTGGCCAGAAAACTGATTTTAAAGTTGTTTAAAGGGTGCCACGACCTGGACAGTGGCATGCAGGAGGGGGATCAAGGGCAAAAACTTCTCTGAAAAATTGACACACGCCGTTTTTCGAAATGATCGGTAATTTTGCGACTTTTTCGTAATTTCCGGCGCTTTCGTAAAGTTATCGTAAGTTTTGCGACTTTTTCGGAGCATTCGTAACGTTATCGTAAGTTTTGCGACTTTTTCGGAGCATTCGTAACGTTATCGTAAGTTTTGCGACTTTTTCGGAGCATTCGTAACGTTATCGTAAGTTTTGCGACTTTTTCGGAGCAGTCGTACCGTTATCGTAAGTTTTGCGACTTTTTCGGAGCATTCGTAACGTTATCGTAAGTTTTGCGACTTTTTCGGAGCATTCGTAACGTTATCGTAAGTTTTGCGACTTTTTCGGAGCATTCGTAACATTATCGTAAGTTTTGCGACTTTTTCGGAGCATTCGTAACGTTATTGTAAGTTTTGCGATTTTTTCGGTGCCGGCGAACCCAAATTGCGAACATCACGAAAAGTTCGCGAATTTGCGGACTTGCGAACACCCGATGTTCGCGCGAATTAGTTCGCCGGCGAACAGTTCGCTACATCTCTACTTACTGAATCCACTAACTGGACACACAGATACCTCAGACCCCCCAGCCTGAATAGAAAAATGACCACAAAGGCACACATGAAGGAAAGCGACCCAATCACACCCGAAACCTTCTTTAAAAGACCACCCGCAGATAAAAGGGAAAAAAAAAGGACCCCCAGACCCCCCTTGCCAAACTAAGTATCTGATACCCGATATACCATATAACGATAATGTGGATGTTATGTTACAGGTATCGGACCCCTTATCCGGAAACCCGTTATCCAGAAAGCTCCGAATTACGGAATGCCCGTCTCCCATAGACTCCATTTTAATCAAATAATTCAGAATTTTAAAACTGATTTCCTTTTTCTATGTAGAAATAAAACAGAACCTTGTAATTGATTCCAACTAAGATATAATTAATCCTTATTGGATGCAAAACAATCCTATTGGGTTTAATTAATGTTTTATTGATTTTTTAGTAGACTTAAGGTATTGAGATCCAAATTACGGAAAGACCCCTTATCCGGAATACCCTTGGTCCCGAGCATTCTGGATAATGGGTCCTATACCTGTATTATGTTATTTTGACTTTACCCCCTATTGTCCCTCCCTCCCCTCACTCCCCCCCCTCTCTTCCAACATTCTCACACCCCATGGGCCTTCCCCTCCATCAGGTCCAACTGCTCCCCCCTCCTTTTTTTTATTCTTCCCTCTTTCCCTCTCCCCCCCCCTCTTTTTCTCTCCTTCCTTTTTCTCTCTCATTCCTGATGAGCCCCCCCCCCCTCTTTCCCTGTTTCATATCAAAGCAACTTACAGAAACACAATTATATGTATAACCTGTTCTTAAAAATAAAAAACATAAATAAAGAGTTATAAAAAAACCCAAAAAACTCAGAGTTCATATCTGTCCTTTCTCTACTTACCTCCATGTAGATGGTGTTGTGTAGAGAAGAGTTATCAAGACTGGCAAAAACTATATCTGCAATAGTGAATTTAACATTTTATGGAAAAATTAGAACTCCACAGTATTGCCAACCCTTCCCAAAAATGATTTAAGAACCCAATGTATATTTTGATTAAACTATCTCTTTTATCAATGAATCTTTATTACCAGGATGTATGTGACAATAAATATACATATTTACATAAATACAGGTATGTGGCCAGAATGCCCAGGACCTGGGGTTTTCCTGAAAATGGGCCTTTCCCTAATCTCCATGCCTTAAGTCTACAAAAAATAATTTAAACAATGAATATTTTAGTTGGGATCAAGTACAAGGTACATGTACTGTTTTATTATTACAGAGAAAAAGGAATATTTTTTTTTAAAAAAATTGAATTTTTTGCTTACAATGGAGAGGGCCTTCCCGTAATTCGGAACTTTCTGGGTATTGGGTTTCTAGATAACAGATCCCATGTATAACCTTGGGCTACACTCCTGTTATATCAACTCACTGTTGTATTAATGTTTATGCCTCCCATATTCAGAATAACACTGTAGCATGTACCACTATTATTGGCATAGGTTGTGATTTGTTGAACAATTCCAATTTGATATTTTCATTTAGTTTGGTGCTGTATTCTAAATATCCCTTTATCTTTGCAAAAAGTGCCCATAAATGGCTGAAATTTCTATGGCAGGAAATATTTTACTTGGGTCCAGAATGCTTACAGTAGTTTAGATATGTGAAAATGAGCTTTAATATAGAAAATCAGAATCCTCCCCTCTCAATATTCAAGTTCCAGAATAAAGCTGGTCATACATAATAAAATAATTGTACAAACCAAAGTTTCTTAAAATTTTTGGAATGTGTATGGGCTCCGAATTATCGCCCAACAATTTTTCAATCTGAATATTAGTTTTAGATGGTTGCATTAAAATGCATGATCGATAGCCTAACATTCATTGTAAGACAACTAAAATCTGAACGTGTATGGCCAGCTGAAGAGATACCCTCATGTTTGATTTATCTATGAAATCTAGTTTTTTGGGGTTAAAAAAATGCTGCAGGCAAGTAGGATAGCATGTATGGGTGCACAGAATATTTGAGTTCAATAAAATGTGTGGCTTCAGGACATGTGTGGGTGAGCCCAAAGGAGGGGTACTATCATTATTTGTTATTCCTAGAAGGAATGATATTAAAGGGTAAAACCAGCAGGAATATGGAAATACAGATTCACCTTAAAGACAGTGTATATAGTTTGTTTCCTATTAGTGAAGGAGCAGTGCCTTTAATAGGCAATGTATTGGAAATTATTGTAACATAATATGGAGAAGGATCCAACATAGAAACTGGAGTAACCAAAATGTATTTTGTTAAATATTATTTGGAAGATGTATTTATTTTATATGGAAGGTTTATTCATTTTCCCCTTTCTTGACAATTTAAAGTGTCCCCAAAGACACAATTTATTTAGTATTGATATCTATCACATTTAAAACAATTTAAGACTTGGCTGGCCAGCCTACCAACATTCACAAACACATATAATCACATTCATTTGTTACCTTATATATACTTTATATTACTAGGAAGAAAAAAAATAAACAAAAATCAAAAATTCAAAAAGAATCTTTATGTAGGACATTGTGTAAGACTGCAATATACTGTAAAAGATGGAAGATAATATAAAAAATTACAGTGTAAAAGCTCTATGTACAAATACAGTAATTGTGTCTAATGTACTCAAAACACAGAACACTATGCTGTATACCTTTGTGTAGCATTCTATGGAGGCACTTATAATAAATGATGGCAACAGAATATATTCACTGGGGAATGTGCACCCACTAAAATAATCAAATAGGCATGCCCAATAAGGGGGTGCCTCCTATTTTTGATGCTATGTGAAATGGCAACTTCAAAGAAGCTTTATATAATAGTTTAAAAATTGTTGTCTGTCCCTAGGAATAAAGGATTTGTCTAAGAGAGGAAGTCAGACACCCTAACAACATGTTTACAAAAAAGGAGACAAGAAATCCTGTGTTTCTTTTGATAGAGGACTCTGTGCAGTGCAGTGTTTCTGTGAGTGCTTATGGCTGTATTTACATAGACCTTTCTGATAAAGCTTACTTAGTTTTTACCTTTCCTTCTCCTTTATGGGGACATGCATGTTTTTATTTCAGTACTGTAATGGGTGAATCTGTACAGGAAGGGTTAACCTACAGATTTGTGCCCCCCTTCAGTTGTCAGTACAGTTTCAAGTTCCCCATAAAGCATTTCATGGGCAGTTTTAAGGTAACTCTCTACCACTGCATTCCTAGTTATATCTCCACCTGGGTCTATCACTTAATATGTACTGTGTTATTGTTTTACTATTCTAGAGCCCAGCTGCAAGCACAACCCCCCTGAAACTACATTTTCTTTCCCAAGGTTTGCTGTATCCCTACAGGTAATTCCTTATACTCCCTCTGCAAGGCTCTGTGTTTGGGTATGAAAAACCCTCCCAGCCTTTGTCTTATTATTCTGACAGTCTTGCTCAGAATCACACAGAACCTATGATAAATAAACTTCTACGATATTTGAATGTCCATAACAGTCTATTATTTCCTTGGGCTTAAAGGAAAAAGAAAGCCAAAGTCACTTGGGGGTGCCAAAATGTTAGGCACCCCCAAGTGACTTTGACCACCTACCTTTTACCCCGGGCTGGTGCCCCTGTGAGGAGGGAACAGCACCAGCCCGGGGCACCTGGAGCGGATCGTTTCCGTGTTCTGGCTTCCTTTTCCGGAATGCCAGCGGTGGGCGCATGCGCAGTAGAGTGAAAAGCCGACTTTAATGTTTAAGTTCGGCTTTTCACTCTACTGCGCATGCGCGCGCAGCGAAACAGAAGGAAGGAAGCGCCGGCAGCTACCCCGGGCTGGTGCTGTTCCCTCCTCACAGGGGCACCAGCCCGGGGTACGAGGTAAGCGGTTAAAGTCACTTGGGGGTGCCTAACATTTTGGCACCCCCAAGTGACTTTACCTTTCGTTTCCCTTTAATGTTTTAATTGCATCATGGGGTAGTGTTTACTAAGAATGGAGGTAAATATCACTGGTGTTGTTGCCTGTAGCAACCAATTAGGTATTTGCTTTGATTTCTAGCTTGTAGGTGACTTTTCAAATCTTATTGCTGATTGTTGCTATGGGCAACATCACCAGAGTTATTGACCTCCAATCTTAGTAAACACGCCCCTTATGCTCAAATACTTAGGAAATGCAAATACACAAACGTGGAATGTAATGAATTAGTTTGTTAAATGCCAAAAAGATTAAATATAATACACGGCTTATGTTTATTATGTAGACATTCATTCATTCATTACATTATAGAAATTCTATTAGGTGTGACTTGGTGGAAAAAGAAGAGGCCAGACTTGTAGACATAAAAAAATAACTATAACTCTGAAGATTTTGGCACTAGAGTTTTGCACACCTCATACTTTACATATTTAATTCCAATGGTTTTTGAAAGAGCAAATGCCTAGGCTACGCAGATACAGGTGGTGAATTATATCGATTCCCTAAACTCATGCCACACAAGTTTTGACTGCAGGGTTCCTCCGCACTGCTGCAGGAGAACAACTTTTCCTGACAGTAGCTGCTTTTAAGACTTTTGAATGGTGAACATGCTGCATACGCCAAATGCTGGAATTTTTCAACCAGAGATGCCTCAATTCCTGTGTGTCAGTGCCAGTATCTGCCATAGACAGTGCATATTCCATCCAAATGAACTGGTGGCAAAGGGCATTTTGAGTGCTACTGTAGTCTCTGGGATGACTACACAGGTTAAAATGCCATTAGTTATTTGAAGTAATTTGAAGTGGTAAATAAACCATCCAGAGGTTCTTGGAAGCTTTCTAACAAATAAAAAGATCATGGATCTGTATACACTTTAGCTAGGTCTAAACCAGTGTCTGTCAAACTTTTTCAGATCAAGACCCACTTTCAGGTCCAATCTGTGGCCAGGGCCTCCCTTGAAGGGCCAATCTCTGGCTAGGGCCCCCTATTATTTTATGAAATAAGTACAGGTATAGGAAAATATTGGTGTCAGTCATTGAGTCACAGTCAAGAGTATATTACAGAAAATACATGTTTACTCACCCTAATTTTTACTCTTCACGCACCTTCAGGCAGAGACCCCACAGCCACTGCTCCAAGCCCCCCCCCCCCCCCAGGAACCACTGATCTTGACCACCTACAGGTCCAGAATGCTTGGGACCTGGGGTTTTTAAACCTACCAAAAAAATGATTTAAACATGAATTAATACTAATAGGATTGTTTTGCCTCCAATAAGGATTAATTATATTTTAGCTGGGATCAAAGTACTGCTTTATTATTACAGAGAAAAGGAAAATAATTTGTGAACATATAAATTATTTGCTTAAAATGGAGTCTATGGAAAATACCTTTCCTGTAATTCAGAGCTGTCTGAATAATGGGTTTCCAAATAATGGATTCCTAATTGGAATTTTTCCACCAGCAAGAGAATTAAAGGAAGAGTGTCCTGTAGGGGCTTGAATTTCCCACTAAAGGCAGTTGTGTCATGGTCTTTTATCTGTCTCTCTCATGGAAATCTCATGGAAATCTGTAAGATGTTAGAGCTGGAGTGACCGGGTGAACAGGTCTATGTGTGAACATTTTCCACGGGGAGGGGTTGCTGGGGTGGCAGCCAAGAAAAGCATCTGAAGCAAGTATAATCACAACTTCTGCTGCAAGGATCAGGTACATTCCTGATAAATAATAACACCCCGGCCCACACCAGCTGCAATTACTTGGAAAATGTATAGTCTACCTATGGAAATTGAATTATGACCTGTACAGCTACAGTATCTATTAAGATCACTCATTTTGGCTGTGTATACTTTTTAATGGAACATCTTGCAATGTTTTATGAAAATATCATAGCAAGTTTTAAATGATATAAGGCAACTTGTCAAGGAATAGGTGGGACTTCCAGAAATTCTAATGCAGAACAATTTGATTTTGATTTGTTAATAAACCTTCCATTAATCCCTTTGTGACACATAACTGCCAGTATAACTGCACTGTCTCTTCACAAAGCTCTTCTTGTCTGTCTTACTTGGCTGTTATTTTGGCTATTGATCTTCAGTAAACCACAGTGTTCCCTTTCTACTGTTTACCCAACTGTTATTGGGAAATTATAATAATATTGTGCTACGATACACCTATAAGGAATATCAAAGCGTATTGTGCCCAGCTACAGTGTAACAAGCCTACAGCATTGAAGACCTTTTAAACCAAAAATGGCAGATCCAGCAACTGGAGGAGCTACTTCCCAGGTTTTGGGGATGGGAGTTCAAAGCATAAATATTCTGATAAATAGGATACAATTACCTGTGAAATTAAAGAATACTTAGGGGCTGATTTACTAATCCATGAACGGTCCAAGGCGCCCGAATGCGTTTTTTTTGTAATGATTGGTATTTTGCGATTTTTTCGTAAATTGTCATGACTTTTTCGTAGCCGTTACGACTGTTTCGCAAAATGTTGCGACTTTTTCGTAGCCTTCGCTCTGAGTACGAAAGTTTCGGATTCATTCAAGCTTCAGTATCGTGACTTTTCTTGGGTCAGGTTGGAGCTGCAGAGTGCCATTGAGCCCTATGGGAGACTTTCCTTGGGCCGGGTTGGAGCTGCAGAGTGCCATTGAGCCCTATGGGAGACTTTCCTTGGGCCAGGTTGGAGCTGCAGAGTGCCATTGAGCCCTATGGGAGACTTTCCCTGGGCCAGGTTGGAGCTGCAGAGTGCCATTGAGCCCTATGGGAGACTTTCCCTGGGCCGGGTTGGAGCTGCAGAGTGCCATTGAGCCCTATGGGAGACTTTCCTTGGGCCAGGTTGGAGCTGCAGAGTGCCATTGAGCCCTATGGGAGACTTTCCTTGGGCCGGGTTGGAGCTGCAGAGTGCCATTGAGCCCTATGGGAGACTTTCCTTGGGCCAGGTTGGAGCTGCAGAGTGCCATTGAGCCCTATGGGAGACTTTCCCTGGGCCAGGTTGGAGCTGCAGAGTGCCATTGAGCCCTATGGGAGACTTTCCTTGGGCCAGGTTGGAGCTGCAGAGTGCCATTGAGCCCTATGGGAGACTTTCCTTGGGCCAGGTTGGAGCTGCAGAGTGCCATTGAGCCCTATGGGAGACTTTCCTTGGGCCGGGTTGGAGCTGCAGAGTGCCATTCAGCCCTATGGGAGGCTTTCCTTGGGCCAGGTTGGAGCTGCAGAGTGCCATTGAGTCCTATGGGAGGCTTCCAAAATCATGCTAAGTCTGAAAGTTTTGCCCGCAGTTTACGTGCGCTCAATACGAAAAAGTCGCGACAAGATACGAGCAAATCGTAATGGCTACGAAAAAGTCGTGACAATTCGCGCAAGTCGTAATGGTTACGAAAAAGTCGCGACAATTTACGAAAATTCGTACCGCAATCGCAAAAAATACGAAAAAGTCGCAAAATGTTCGTTTTCCAATTCGGATTTGGATTCGTGGGTTAGTAAATCAGCCCCTTAGTAGTGATGGATACAGAATTTTTGTATTGGGGCAAGTACAAAATCCTTCACTAAAGATTCAGCTGAATACCGAAGGGAATCTGAACCCTAATTTGTATATTCAGTTGCAAAGAAGATCACCAAAAATGCATCCTGGGAGCTGCCCATTAGTCACATGTCACATGACTTCAATGGTTCTGCTGGGACTTTAAGCTTTGACTGAATCCGAATCCTGGAAAGCCTTAACCAAATTCAGTGTGTCCCCAGTGCCCAGTAACAGAAAAAGGTTCATTGCTCTTTCCAAGATAATTTCCCCAAAGTGACTAATTTAATCTCCTGCTATAGACTAAACATACACATATTTTGGATTTCTTATCCCCTAAAGATTGTTGTAGTGCAGCAGAATCTCATGTGCTTTTACTAGTGTATTGCCTTTTTTTTAAAGAGTAACAAGTGCGTGTGTGTATATGTTATAAATTCGTTCAAAAATCAAGGGATTGTAATTAAATCAGTGATTTGATAAAGTATCTAGTGCTGTAAAAAACATTTGTGCCACAATTCATTAAATTGTTTGATAGCAAATATTGAAATACTTGTTTAAAGGAAAACACTAAAAAGAAATATGCATAGAATGTTGTATTTTATAGACTGAACTGCATCACCAGCATAAAGGTTCATAATCTCTATAACAGTATTGATCCAGGCCTTCAATGTAGTGCACAGGGGTCACCATCTTAGATTTTGTTAAGAGTGTCAGTGACACTGCACATGCTCAGTGGGCTCTGAGCAGCTGTTGAGAAGCTAAGCTTAGGGGATGTAGCAAATTATCAAGCAGAAAATGAGGTTCACATGTCATAGATGCTGATGCTTAAGGACTGATTATTAAAGTGTGATGCAAAGTGCTCTGGTTTTTGAGCAGCCAATTAATGAAAATCTGAATTAATTACTAATAAGCTTTGTATTGTGGCTTTTATATTCTATTTATACAGTTTATTGTGAGTCGGTCACTAAGCTCAGGTAACTGACAGCAGCACAGAGCATGTGCAATGAATCAGCAGAAGAGATAATGGGGACCTACTAGAGGCATATTCAGAGATACAGATCTCCCAGAGATATTCCAGAGAAACTACTAACTCAGGGAATTGCTAGATAATCCCTAGGGATATCAACAAGTGGGAGAAGACAGACACCCAAGGGCTGTGGCCTCAAAATTACTTTCTCTAGTAAGTAATTCCTTAATTTGTAAATTAATTTATGACGGATATGCAAAAGTGCTTTGGTACCTGGGGTTTTCCAGATAAAGGATCTTTCCATTTTGGATCTAAAAAAGAATTTAAACATTAAATAACCTCAATTGGATTGTTTTGTCACCAGTAAGAATTAATGATATCTTACCTGGGATCAAGTAACAAGGTACTGTTCCCTTATTACAGAGAAAAAGAAAATAATATTTAAAAAGATTAATTATTTGCTTAAAATGAAGTTTATGAAAGATAGCCTTTTTGTAGTTCAGATCTTTCTGGATAACAGGTTTCCTGAGAAAAGACCTCATACAAGAGGGTTTCCTGTAACCCATTCCTTTTCCCATTTTCCTCACTTCATTAAAATAAGCAAACACTCAACAGCAGATACCCAATGGGGCCTATTTATCAAGCTGTTTAGAATGTTTTACTACAAAAAAAATTGTAAAACGTGAAATTTTAATCAAGCTGTGTTATTTTCCTAACTCCCTCTCCTCACTCCTCACTTAATACAGTCCATCTATGCTGAAATCATCAGGGAGAATCTATTACAAAGTTAAAAGTGGTGCAACTCATTAAGGTGTGTCTTTTGATTTTCTCCAGAAATGTAGACCTTGGGGCTGAGGAGCAATTCTTGAGCATAAAATGATGTAAGAAGCAGTGTAAACAGTGGTGTAATATATCAAGGTGTGGGGTTAATAACGTCATGTATTATATATTATTTGCTCCAGAAGTTTACATCATCATCATTTTACTCCACCTTAACTAAAGTCCATGAGAAAGAAAAAAAATAACTTGTTAAAAGTGATGTACAAAGCGACATTCAGATTTTTGTGGTTCTAGAGTTTTTTGAAACTACGACTAAACTCATTTCCTCAATTGTCAGTCATTTTTTAAAAGATCCAAATTGAAAAAGCACAAACAAAAGAAGAAGCAGAAAAAAAGTGAAAATGGCAATGACAGCATAAAAAAACACATGAAAATATCTAAAACCACAAAGCAAAGAAAGATTTTTGAGTTGTGGAAGGGACATTTGTCATTGACTTTTATATAAATCTTGACAGGTTTATAATCTCCCGAAAAAATTTTTTTTCTCTTTTTTTTTTTTTTATCACAAAATGTGATAATGCTTCAAATTTATTTTATATGTTGATAAATACATATGATATTTCACTATTTAGCATTTAGTGAATATATGTAATTTCACATAGATGTCTATGTATACATTTATTTGTACTTTAATCTATACCAGGCATCCTCAAACTACGGCCTGCGGGCCGGATACGACCCCCCAAGGTAATTTACCTAGCCCCCACTGTGATCTGACGCAAGGACGCAGTGGGGAGCCGGAGGAGGGAGCGGGAGGATGCAGGGGGGGAGCAGAAAGCAGCACGGAATCGGCCATAGTATGAGGACATTGAGGGAGGGCTTTAGTCCGGCCCCCCAACAATCTGAGGGACCATGAACTGGCCTCCTGCTTAAAAAGTTTGAGGACCCCTGATCTATATCATACACGACAGAGTAGTCATTAAAGGAATACTGCCATGGGAAACATGTTTTTTACAATCAGTTAATAGAGCTTCTCCAGCAGAATCCTGTTTCAAACAGATTTTTTTATATTTTATTTTGAAATTTCACATGGGGCTAGCCATATTCTTCATTTCCCAGGGTGCCACAGCCATGTGATCTGTGCTCTGATAAACTTCAGTCACACTTTACTGCTGAGGTGCAAGTTGGAGTGATATCACCCCCCTCCCAGCAGCCGATCAGCAGAACAATGGGAAGGGAGCAAGATAAAGGCTCCAAGTAGATATCAGAATTGCACTCAATAGTAAGAAATTCAAGTCTGGCTTGGGACTCCTCCAGTTACATGGGAGTAGGAGAAACAATAGGTTACCTGAAAGCAGTTCTAATGTGTAGCGCTGGCTCCTTCTGAAAGCTCAGACTCAGGCACAATGTACTAAGATGGCTGCCTACACACCAATATTACTACTTACAAATTTCTTGGTTCAAGAATAAAATTTTAAATCATAGAGTGAATTATTTGCCATGTAAACAGTGTAATTTAGAAATAAAAAGTACACCATAAAAATCCATAGAATCTCTGTAATCCATACACATAAAATCTGTACACTAATCTATACATACAACCACGTGTAAGGGACACAGGATACCTGGAGATTAAATGACATGTAAAGCCTACATTTTCCTACAATATATAAGTTGAGCACATCTCCCACATCCAAATGGCATAATTTGTACTGCATATATACTCTTCCACTAATTACATTTTTGTTGGGGGATTTACATGTTCTAAGAGACTTGTTAGAGGTCAAAAGGAACTGAACCGGGGTCTCTAGCATGAGATTCTGCATCAAAGGCCGATCAATTGAACTCTAGGCCAAATCTATATATTAAGTGGCTGATTTATTAACATTCAAATTTGACTTTTTATTCCAAATCAAAGTCTCCAAACTCAAATTTTCAAGATTTATTAAGCACAAAAAAAATGTGAATGCAAAAATTCAGCATCTAAAAGCTGGCAAGTTTTCTAATAAAAAAGCACAAATTTGAGATTTTTTTTAATAAATTGGTCTTCTCATCAGTACAGGTATAGGACCCATTATCCAGAATTCTCGGGACCAAGGGTATTCTGTATAAGGGGTCTTTCCGTAATTTGGATCTCCATACCTACTAAAAAATCAATAAAACAGTAATTAAACCCAACAGGCTTGTTTTGCATCCAATAAGGATTAATTATATCTTAGTTGGGATAAAGTACAAGGTACTGTTTTATTATTACAGAGAAAAAGAAAAAACTGTTTTAAAATTCTGAATTATTTGATTAAAATGGAGTCTATGGGAAACAGGCTTTCCGTAATTCGGAGCTTTCTGGGTAACGGGTTTCCAGATAAGGGATCCCATACCTGTACTATATTGTAGATCATATTATATATATTTTATAACCTATACATTTAAACTAATCTATACATTATCTGTACCATAATCTGTACATTATTTATAAAGTGTATGTATACATACAGCTATATATTAAATATATACTGTAAATCTATATCATATATATCTATATCTTTATATTAATGTACCTTTATGACATTTATGATCCCTTGAACATATGGGTTTGCACAGTCGCTTGCAGAAACTGTCTAAATTCCTAAATGCTCTTGTGTTTTCTTCAGTCAATTGTTTTGGCTCATTGTTAAACTGGTTTTAATAAAAAATTGTGTTTTTCTCCCCCACAAGCAGTTATTTGAAAAGAATTAAAAGTCTATCTATATATCTATCTATCTATCTATCAGTCTATCTATCTATCTATCTATCATCTATCTATCTATCTATCTATCATCTATCTATCTATCAGTCTATCTATCTATCTATCTATCTATCAGTCTATCTATCTATCTATCTATCTATCTATCTATCTATCAGTCTATCTATCTATCTATCTATCTATATCTATCTATCTATCATCTATCTATCTATCTATCTATCTATCTATCTATCTATCTATCAGTCTATCTATCTGTCTATCTATCTATCTATCTATCTATCTATCAGTCTATCTATCTATCTATCTATCTATCTATCAGTCTATCTATCTATCTATCTTCTATCTATCATCTCTCTATAATCTGTACATTAAGGAGATTAATGACGTCCAGGTTCAGAACGATACATTTATGTGTCTAATCTATTTAAAAGTTATACCAAAATCTATACATAAACAGCCTATTCATTATACTGTGCTATTATCTGAACATTAATAAACACATTACATTACATTCATGCCATAATGTTTAAAGTAATTTTAACAGGAATCTATATATTGCGTGGCATTTTTATCAAAATTTGTATAAAAGTCAAACAAAAATAAATTGACAAATGTTATAATCTCTTTACAGCCTTAGGCTAAGGCCCCACGAAGAGATTACTCGTACGCAATAAATCTCTGCTACCGTGGCTGACCTATCTTCCCCAAAATACATATGCTCTGCTTCACGCAAAGTCGCCTGCAGGAGGAAACTTTGTGCACCTTGAAGCAACGTGTATGCCTTGTCATGGCTACAAAAATAGACTATATTGATCATTTACTCATAATTGTCTCTATGTGTGTTTTAGCAGAGGCAATGAGAATTGTCTATGGCAGGACAAGTAGCTGCTACTAGTAGCTCTGTGTGTCTTTACCCTAAGGATTTCCTCAGAAGATCTTTAGCCAGAAGGACCCATTATCTCCTCTGCAAGAGAAATATTTAACATTAATGCACTCAGTCTTTATGTAGTATTCAAAGAATGCTTAAAGGAGAAGGAAAGGTAAAATCTAAGTAAGCTTTATCAGAAAGGTCTATGTAAATACAGCCATAAGCACTTACAGTAATGCTGCACTGAGTCCTCTTTCAAATGAAACACAGGATTTCTTGTCTCCTTTTTTGTAAACATGTTCTTAGGGTATCTGACTTCCTCTCTCAGAAAAATCCTTCATTCCTGGGGCCAGAGTCTGCCCAGTTCTCTCCTCGCTCCCTTCTCCTTCTCCCCCCTCCCATAAGAATTCATAAAATTCACCCCCCCACCCTTAGGAATATGCAATTTGAGCTATAACAGCTAGAACTGCAAGCAGGAAACTACGAAGACTAAGCTAAAATGGCGACTGCAATCTTAAACAAACAGAGAAAGCTTCTAGGGCTCTTTACTCAGGTATGATAAAGCTTTCTGCAGAATAAATATAGCGTTCTAGGTGGCAAATCTATTGGCAGTAAAATGCCAAAATGCTGTTTCTTCTCCTTTAAGATATAAATAAGGTATAAATAATAAGTGGTACCGAGGGTTCATTTTGTTATCAAGCAGCAGATATGAGATGGATGCAATTTCTTAGAAAGTATTTTTAGGCCAATATCTTATTGATAAGCCTAAGGCTTCCCATTAGACCTACACAGTATTGGACCCAATTGCTTGGGTTTGTAGCAAACAGCTTGGTGGTGTTCTAGCAGTGAAGGAGTTAACTGATGCCATATGATTAATAAATAGCAGTAGCTTGTCATCTAATTATCTACCCACCAGAAATTAGGGATGTAGGTAATTACTCCTGTACTGGATGGAACTATAAAGAAAAAGTCAGGGTATGTTATCCAACCATACAAAGGAGCTAGAAAAGCTTGACTGTATATTTGCTGTACCACAAGTCCTTAATCATACATACTGCACATACCATATCTTTGGCACTCTATAACACTGGGAAGGGGTGGAGTATTTATCTACTCACTGATCTCACAAACAGTCATCACAAGTGTAATAAGTTAGCTCTGTTTTCTCTGTGACTGTAAAGTATTCACAAATTGCAATGCTACCCAAAATCATCCTAATTGCCTTCCTGCTCCGTTACTTCCAGGAGCAGCTGTTTTTTTTTTTTTGCTGATGTCACTTTAAGCTAATATAATTATAAATAACTGTTAACTAAAAATGTATTTTAGTACATGTAGCACATGTCCTATTATTATTTCAAATACAGCCTAATCCAAAATCATTTTAAAACAAATAAAATAAAACAGTGGGTACATGGAGGAGATAGTAGATATAATTGTGGGGCAAGGAGCAATTTTTGCTTTTATTTTCTTTATTCTTATAAAGCCAAGTGCAGCAGCGCACAAAGAATTTAGTAAGCCACTATGGGTCCCTGTTTGGAAGGTTTGGAACCTGTGACTAAGTAATGTGCTCTTATTGGTTCAAAGGCTATTAATAAAACAACTCCAACATTCCTTCTCCCCATAAATAAAGAAGAGGTGGGATTAAAGCTAATGTCCCACAGAGCAATTTATTTGCCTAGGATAGATCTCTGCTACCAAGGGTGACTAATAGCTTTAAAATGCCTTTCCACTGGCAGCAAAGGGAATCACTGGTGGAAAGGCCCACAGCATCGATTCATATTCCGAAGTTGTCTGAAGTTGCCTGCAGGAGAAAACTTTGCGTGTTTGAGTGTAGCAGTAGTGAGATCTATTGCTGATGACTAAATCGCTCCATGGGACATTACCCTATAGGGCACCTATCACCCTAATAGAGCCCACACTCTGGTTGGGGCAAACCATAGTCTTTTTTTAAAAAAAAAAAATTACAGTGCTAGGTTGCCCAAACCGGGAGGGAGATAAGGAGCAGAGGAGTGAAGGGCTTTGAAAGTTAGCAAAAGGATTTTGTATGCTATCCTTTGCTAAAGATTTTACTTGGGGCTGAATAGGTCCCCTCCTAGGAGAGAGTAAGAGGATCCTAGCAGAAGAGTTTAACATTGATTGTAGGGAAAAAAGGTGGGAGTCTGAGAGACCAGTTAATATTACAGTAATTTAAATGGCATAGGATAAGGGCATGGATTAGTGTTTTAGCTGTTACTTGTAAAAGAAAGGGGCGTATCTTGGCAATATTACATAGGAAAAAGCGTCAGGTTTTGGCAGTGTTATTAATATGATTAGAGAAGGAAAGGGACTGGTCAATGATAACCCCCCAGACAGTGTGCTGAATTAACAGGGTTAATGGGCTTGCCATCTATAGTTATTGTGAAAGGAGGAGAAGGGCTAGGTTTGGGAGGGAAGAGCATGGGTGCAGTTTTAGCTAGGGTGAATTTGAAGTGGCGTTGGTTCATCCAGGAGGCAGTTAGCAATTTGGGTCAGTGGTTAGTGAAGGGGTGTCTAAATATCTCTGGATGTCATCTGCCTATAAGTGATATTTAAAGGAGAAGGAAAGGTAAAAACTAAGTAAGCTTTATCAGAAAGGTCTATATAAATACAGCCATAAGCACTCACAGTAATGCTGCACTGAGTCATCTGTCAAAAGAAACACAGAAACATCCTTAATTCCAGTGGCCAGAGTCTGTGCAGCTCTCTCCTCTCTCCTGCTCACCCTCCCATAAGAATGCTAAGAACTCCCTCCCTTAGGAATGTGTGATCTCACCTCTAATGGCTAGAGCTGGAGCAAGAAGCTATTTAAAATGGCAGCTGCTGTCCTAAGCAAATGGAGAAAGCTTCTAGGAATCTTTACTCAGGTATGCCAATGGTTTCTGCAGAATAAATATATTGTTCTAGGTGGCACTAACGCGGCAAATCTATTACCAGTAAAATACCAAAATGCCTTTTCTTCTCCTTTAAGACTGCATATTGGGAACACTGTGTAAATGACACATTGTTCTAGAAGCAAATAAACAAAGGGCATAATGGGTGAATAGCCTGTACCTGTAATTGTACTTGTAGAAATTCTTATACATAGTATAATATCTATGCAGTTACTGTCAGCTTCTCACACAGTGTCAATATAATACAATATAAAATGAAGATGAATGTGGAGGCCTTGGACAATCCTTAGGGCCCTCCCAAGGCTGTAATTAACCCTATCTGCCTTCAGTTGGACAGCACTGATCTATGCCAATGTGAAACACTGGGGTAATTTCAATAGCATATAACCTACTACACTCTAAGCAACTATAGCCATAGGACTAGCCTGGCAGAATCACTGGTATGTGCTTGATTGTTTTTTTTCCTCTGTCTACAGCAGCCATGCACCCACCCCATTTAAATAACAAGTCCTAAAATGAATGTATCAATTTGTCAGCAGGTACTTGTTTTATTTGACTACCTTTATTTCTATAGATTTCTTTGTTATAATAGGATCTTTATACCCCAATGATTTGTTGGGGTATAACCTGTGATAAGTGCATGTTATCACTCAGTCTGGGCTTTCTGTATAAGAGATCAGTACCGACACCTCATGCTGAACCTTTGTGTGAGAGTCTGGCTATGGGTGGCACCTTCCGAATCTGAGAGATGCTCGTGCTTTGAAGTATCTGTCTGCGGTAGTCTGGCCTTTGTTTTTCCTGTGGGTAAAACTGGTGTTTTGTTGTGTCTGCCAGGGAGAGGCTGGTGCTTTCTTGTGAGAAACTGGTGTATTACTAGGTCATTGGCCCAGAACAAAAATAACCATTTTTGTTTTTCTTAAAATATCCTTTTCTTTTACCCAAAGTTGTAAGCAATATATACTTTATATTCTCAGCTGCCCATCGCAATGGTGGAGGAGGAAGGGAGTGGAGTTACAATTCAAATGCATGTAGGGACCCATAGGTATTAGAGTCCCTATGGCGTTAAATCCCTACTTCCTAGTTCCTAGTGCTGTTGCTGGGCAAAGCACCATGTATCTAGTTCATACTATATTGTGCCTTATTGGTTTACTTAGGATGACCACTCCCCTTGTAGACTGATAAAGTGTCTAGCAAGGAGGGGTGGCTTCCTCTTTGGCTGCCTTCTGATTCTCAGGTAACATCTCCATCGAGCCTGGGATCAGACTTGGCCCCAGTAAAAGCCATTTGCCCTAGAGTAGCCCCTTGGTGCTCTAGTGAAAGTCGGGGACAGGGCCCCGTAAATGAGGTGAAGTTAGCAGAGGGATAGATCCTGTAATAGCACACTCTATATAGTGTGAGATAGTCAGGGCTATCTAGCATGAGCAGCATTCGCTCCACCATAGGAGATCTTAAAAGGGTTTAGCAATACCCAGGCTCTGTTTGCCTTACTGAAGGGACCGTATCTTCCCCTGATCCACCGTTGCTGTAGGGATCCGGCCCAGTACCAGGTGATTATCCATAGGATTGCCTATATCTCCTTATCTACCTCCACTGTGGTGTTACTGTGCCATGCCTAACTACAACTGTTATTAACTGCTTCATCATCTACCTCAGTATCTGTGAGTATTACCCTGCATCATCCTGTGTGTAACAATAAATGTTAATAGTTGATCAGCAAAGAACCTTCTGGCGTCCTATTTACTATCACTACACCATACAGCATCAGGGAGGTGTAGTTCAACACCATCCTCGTCTCCAAAACAGCTCCTAAAGGTCATCTCCCACCTAGCGGAGGCCCATCCTGGGAAAGGGGGATCGCATGTAACACATGCTCTACCTAATACTAGTCTGGATTGACCCTTTACTGGCCAAACAGGTGTTACATGCATACCACATGCACCACTGTGAAGACACATCTCTTAGGACAACAACCAGCTATTGGTCTGGATCCCCTCCAGTAGAGGTTAGAGTATTCTTACTGTGGTTCCTTCACTTTAAGGCCAGTTAAAGGAACAGTAACACCAAAAAATTAAAGTGTATAAAAATAATTAATTTATTATGTACTATTGCCCTGCACTGGTAAAAGTTGTGTGTTTGCTTCATAAACACTACTACAGTTTATATAAATACCCTGTTGTGTAGCCATGGGGGCAGCCATTTAAATTGAAAAAAGGAGAAAAGGCACAGGTTACTAAGCAGATAACAGATAAGTAGCATAGATTCCCTTTGTATTCTACACAGTTTATCTGTTATCTTCTTATGTAACCTGTGCCTTTTCTCCTTTTTTCAATTTAAATGGCTGCCCCCATGGCTACACAGCAGCTATTTCTATTAACTACAGTAGTCTTTCTGAAGCAAACACACAACTTTTACCAGTGCAGGGCAACAGTACATTATATTTTAATTATTTTAAAACATTTTTATTTTTTAGTGTTACTGTTCCTTTAAGCCCAGGGAGAACTACTTACAACTATATGTCTATGAAGATTCTCATTCATCCAGGTCATGATATACAGACTGCTCTTTTTAACTAAACTGTACCTGGAACATACTATGACAGGACTATCCTATTGCTGTCTAACCTCATTCCCAGGGTCCTTTTTCCCCAAATTCTCTAAAAAGTGTTTGTCCCTTTAGAGCAGAAATCATTACTGGGGCCTTGTTGGTGTTGCACCAGATGGTAAAGCTTCCATGTAGTTTACACATCACATTTTTCTATCAGTCCCATTATTTTTTAACCTATTCAACTACATCTGACTCGAAGGATGTGATCTAGCTTTAGATAAAAGCTTAAAGACCATAGCCTTACATTCTCTGGCAGCAGCCTGACCAAAACCAAGTTAAAGGAAAACTATACCCCCAGAATTAATACTTAACCAACACATAGTTTATATTATGTTATCATTATATTAAAGAATCTTGACAAACTGGAATATATATATATAAGTAAATATTGCACTTTTACGTCCTTTCCCTTGAGCCACCATTTAGTGATGGGCTGTGTGCTCCCTCAGAGATCACATGACAAGAAATAATGCAGCTCCAACTGTAACAGGAAGTAGTGTGGAAGCAAAAGGTAGAACTCTGTCCATTCATTGGCTGATGGGGCCTAGCATGTATGGGTGCCTTGGCTTGTTTGTGTACCATATGTGAATTCTATGATCCCAGGAGGCGGCCCTTAATTCTTAAAGTGGCAATTTAGGATTACCCAATGCCACAAACTACTAAAAAATTATATTTTTATGAAAATGGTTCATTTAAATGAAGCAGGGTTTTACATATGAGCTTGTTCATGCAATATATTTTTTTTTATAGAGACTGACATTGTTTGGAGGTATAGTTTTCCTTTAAGAACCACAGCTTTTAACAATCACAGAAAAAACAACAATTACAAAATTACCAACCATAAATCTTCAAAGAGACTAATGAAAATGTATAATTGCAGTTTGGGCCATGGAATTTTAGCCAAGATAAAGCTGATCCATGTTATCAAATTTCCTTTAGCCACAGATACAAAGGGTATCCCTGCCATTTTATTGTGCCTACAAACACACGGAGTGTAATCTTGTTGCAGGCAGTTTATTCCTCTTTGTAAATTGTAGGAACAAAGGATATTTGTGTGCAGGAATAATTCCTAACATGCACAAAATATACAGAGGAATGGGCATGCAGAGATCAAACAGAGATGGTAAAGGAATATTCATGTACCCAAAATGCATCAGGAGGGAGGGTATTATCACACTATTATGACACTAGAGTGCCAATCACTTTTAGCTGGATTTACTATGGCCACATATACATTGTGTAGTACAGGGGTCCCCAACCTTTCTTATCCGTGAGCCACACTCAAATGTGGAAAGAGTTGGGGAGCAACACAAGCGTGAAAAATAAGGGGTGCTAAGTAAGGGCTGTGATTGTCTCCTTTGTGGACTGACAGCCTTAATGAGGCTCTGTTTGGCAGTACACATGCATATGCAACGAAAACTTGCCTCCAATCCAGGAATTCAAAAATAATCACCTGGTGTATTGCATGACTTCTATGTCAATGTTACACATATTTTCATGCAAAAATTGGTATAAATTGTTATTTTCTGACCTGTCTGATGTTAACATTTTTTGTAAAGGTTATGTTTTATCCATGATATCTGTGAGGATTCATTGGTGGGACCCGGGGCAGTCTTATAAACTGCATTGGCCAAATTCGGACCATTTTGGTGGGGTCCCTTAAATTGTGCCTTGCTGGCTGGCAGGCCATGGGAGCTCTGGGAAGGGCAGGCAAATGAAGAAATATGAGACATAAAGATATAACCCCTGCCCCCCTCCCATATAATTCAATACTCCATACCCACTCTCCTACCTTAGAGCTGGCATGGAGCAGAGATTTATATGCAGCAATGGAGAAAGCAGACCCCGTGGTGGTTCAGACCCCCCTGTTCCAAAGACCCCTCCCCCCCAGGACCATGAAAAGGCTCTATTTAAACAAATCACTTTTTACATATGGACTGGTTTATGTGATATATTTTGAGTGCAGTTTCCCTTTAATAGAGCATGTTATTGGATACGGCTAATGGATGTTTGCTCAGTTTCTTTGGCTTCTACTGATCTTGTTTTGGACGATCATTATGAAATTATCAGCAACACATTTTATTTTGTATATAATCCTTTCGTTTGAGGTTTGTTTTCCTGCAGTTTATAAGTAATTAAGATGACTATTTGGTTCCTTAAACACTCTGTAGTCGTCTAGTCTAGTCTAGTCTAGTCCTCTGTAGTCGTGTAGACTCTCAATTATGGGCAGCAGTTATTAGCAAGGTAACTAAGTCAGTCGAGTCAAGATAAGTGGGCAGCTAAGGAGATATTAGGATTTAGTACCCACAGAGGAGACTGGATTTGAAAATATCTGATTAATATTAATTGAGGCTGGAGCAACTCCTGCTCCTGACCATTTGGCCTGTTTCATTATCATTCACTATTTCTGAATGGGAACAAAGGGGAGAAATAGATGTAATGATAGATGCTAGTATGTAAATAAAAGAGAATAAAGAGGTTGGGTGAGGAAAAATAGTTTGGAGAGTGGGCCTATAGTCTAAGGTTTTCTGGTGTGGTCCTGAGGTCCCAGTCTGACACGCACACAGCATTAGGGCTGTGGCACGTGGGGAGACTAGTCGCCCGTGACAAATCTCCCTTGTCCCGGGGACTAATCTTCCCGGCATACGTGATATACGCAAATTCCCCAAAATCACGGCGCCGCGTATACCATACGACTGGCAATTTACATACTCGCCGGTGGGATGGTATTTCGGGGAGATTAGTCTCCCACAACAAGGGAGATTTGTCGCGGACGACTAGTCTCCCCGTCTGCCACAGCCCTAATGCTGTGTGCGTGTCAGACTGGGACCTCAGGGCCCCACCAGAAAACCTTAGACTATAGGCCCACTCTCCAAACTATTTTTCCTCACCCAACCTCTTTATTCTCTTTTATTTACATACTAGCATCTATCATTACATCTATTTCTCCCCTTTGTTCCCATTCAGAAATAGTGAATGATAATGAAACAGGCCAAATGGTCAGGAGCAGGAGGGCGCCCTGACACCTGAGCCCACTGGGAGTTTTCCTGGTATCCTGGGGGCCAGTCCGACACTGGCTGTATGCACTATGGAAGTAGGCTGGGGCTGTGAGAATTGGAATTAGATGTAGGCATGAGCAATGCCAGTCACAGAGCCTATATAGCCTTTTGATTATCCAGGACATATGTTCAATTTGATCACATACCTTGATTGCAAAACTGCACTGATATGGCAGACTGACTGATAGACTAATCTTTGGAATGACTTGGTGGACATGTGTAGGTATGGGCCTGGGTAGCTTGATAGACTTAAAGTGGCCATACATGGGCCGATTCTAGCTGCTTATCGGCCCATGTATGAGCACTAATGACGGGCAGATCTAGATGCAGGTTTAAAAATTTAGTCGGATCGGGGACCTGTCGGCTTGTTGATGCGGCCTCTGAACCCGAAGGACACCTATACCTGTCGTTCTAAATGCCCGAATTAACCTGAATTAGCCCGATTTCGCCCACCCATAGGCAGGGCCGGATTTTTTTTCTGGGCGCCCCTAGGCAACCCCCGTTGACCGGCCCGCCCCCGCCCCCCCCAATGCGCATGCGTGCTTGTTTGCTTGTTCGAGCGAACAGGCGCGCATGCGCATACATTTAAAGCCCCATACGGAGCAGTGGGGAAATGCATCCTACCTGAAAAAAACTTTAAAAATTCCGTTGCGGCGGGGCGGCATGCCGCCCCTACATTTCTGCCGCCCTAGGCCCGGGCCTTTGTGGCCTCTTCACAAATCCGGGCCTGCCCATAGGTAGGGATATTGGGAGAAGATCCGCTCCCTTGGCAACCTCACTAAGTGAGCAGATCTTAGCGTGCCACCTTAACAACCCCTCATGTGGCTTTGGTTCAGTCTAGTTTTGACATATCAGTCTTGAAGCCAATTAAGGTGTTGCAATAAGGGAGCCGGGCAGGTCTGCCTTGATAGATCACATCAGTTCTAAGTAGTCACTGACAAAAGAAAATGTACCCCATTGTTTATGTATTTGGAGTTTCCTATAATTAAATTTAAGAAAGATTAAATGGTATTTAGATGTAGTGGATGATAAGGCCATTAACTGCTTTAGCCTCATGTTCACCTCTCAGCATTTACAAATGTTGCACTTTGTGACTGATACACCTGCAATTCCCACTGTACAATGCTGGGACCCGCATCAGCCTGGCTCCCAATATATGTGCCCAATTGCAAGTAGCCACCTTTTGCCGACACGAAGGGGTGAAGACATACAGAGCTACTAGTAGCAGCTACTTTTCCATGGCTACTAAATGCCAGAAAATACCGTACCATAGACAATACTGAGAATTGCCTCTGCTAAAACACATGTAGAGACAATTATCAGTAAATGATCAGCATTGTTTGTTTTAGTAGCCGTGACAAATAACTGCTACTAGTAGCTCCATGTGTCTTCACCCTAAAAAGTAGCAACTAACAGGGTAATTTAGCTTAAGAATGTATTTCTTGCATAAAAAACATTTTTATGCGTATTTCGGCTACATGTGCCTGCACCCGAGCGTATGTCATTCATTCAGGTGCAGGCACAGGTAGGATGCATTTACAGTAGTGGGGCGTATTCTTGGCAAGTGTTTTCAGGCTTGCTGAGAATACGCCACGTCTGACATCAGCCCTATAGACAAAACATGAAAAACTCTCAATTAAAGTGGTTCACCTTTAAGACAACTTTTATTATGTTGTATAATGGGCAATTCTAAGCAGATTTTCAATTTTTAAACTATTAATTTTTGAATTATGTGGAATCTTCTTCTGTTTCCAACTTTCAAATGGGGGGTCACTGACCCCAGCAGCCAAAAAATGATTGCTCTGTGAGGTTTCATTTTTTATTCTAATTGTTACATGTTATTAGTTAACTTTCTATTCAGGCCCTATTCATATTCCACTTTGTCAGTGAAAAAGCTACCTGGTTGCTAGTGTAATTAGGACTCTAGCAACCAGACAAATGCTGAAATTTCATACTGGAATAAAAGTATGTTTCCATACCGGTTCTATAAACCCTCAAGATTTCTTCCTTTAAACAAATGTTCTGGTTATTTAATTTTTTTTTGGGGAGGTTCACTCATTACTATCTAGCCCATATGCAACAAGTGTGCATCCCATAGTATGTAAGCCGGTGTCCTTCCGTAAAAGTGCAGCTCTGGTCTCCTCCCTGCAATTCTCAGCACTGGGATCTGTTATCATTTCCTTGTGTGTCATGAGTCAAAAATAATCATTCACAGCCTTAATGATACATTCCAGACTTGTGAATCCTCTTTAGTAACACGGAGATGATTTTATGGTGTTATTGTTCTGCCCATTCTAGAAATAAATCTACAATAGAACAATTAATGCCAAGACAAGCATAAAGATTAGTTAAGTAACAGCAGGAAAGAAACAGGGTGAGTCCATGTGACACATGAAGATTTACATGTAAAATTATTGCTGTTTTTTTACCAATCAATTATGTTTTATTTTTAAACAGGTTGCCATTAATTTATGAACGTTCGTATGAATATACTGAAAGCAAAAAGTAAAAGGTCACCTTTAAATGGCCTGCTAAGGCACAACCCACTGCTATTTGCTGGTGCTATAAACAATATATAAGCATGGGACCTGTGGCTTTCTGGATCTTTCCGTAGTTTAGATCTCCATGCCTAAAGTCAGGGAACTCCAACCTTATTTACTCGTGAGCCACATTCGAATGTAAAGAGAGTTAGCGAGCAACACAAGTATGCCAAAGTTTCCTAGGGGCTGTGATTGGCTATAGGTAGCCCCTATCTGAACTAATGGCATACAGAAATCTTTATTTGGTACTACTCATGGTTTTGATGCAAACAAAGATTGTATTTAAGCAAGGAATTTTAAAATAAGCACCTGCTTTTAGGCTACTGGGAGCAACATTCAAGGGGTTGGTGAGCAACATGTTCCTAGGGGCCACTGATGGGGATCACTAAAAAATAAACAATAAATAAACCCAAAAGCAGCAGCCATATCTGACACAATTGTAAGAACTCTAAAGGTCCCCATACACGGGCCGATAGAAGCTGCCGATATCGGTCCCTTGGACCGACTCGGCAGCTTATCGGCCCGTGTAGGGGCAGAAACGATCGGACTGGCCGACCGATACCTGGTCTGAAATTGGCCAGATATCGGTCGGCCAGGTTAGAAAATCCCGTGGGATCGGGGACCGCATCGGCTCGTTGATGCGGTCCCCGAACCGACTGCCCCATTGCCGCTTGCAGATGTCGCCAAGCGAGCGGATCTTCACCCGATATCCCCACCTACGGGTGGCGATATCGGGGAGGCATGTCGGTGAATTTGATCGTTTGGCCCCAGTGCCTCTCTGATATCGCCACCCGTAGGTGGGGATATCGGGTGAAGATCCGCTCGCTTGGCGACATCGCCAAGCGAGCAGATCTGGCCGTGTATGGCCACCTTAAGTGAACATGTTATTCCCATTTACTATAATGCCCTTTAGTAAGCGGTTAGTGCTGCACAGGATAAACCCTGCCAAGGAATAGTTCTAGGTTGGCACAAGCACAAACGGAAATATACACAAAGCCACCTTAAACAACTGTAGGGGAAAGAGAGGCGAGTATGAGTAGATTTGCAAATAACAGCAGTTTCAGCTGCTCCTTTCACAATTTAAAGGAAACAGGTGAAGATGGGGCATTGAGTCTCTGCAGTTTTTAAAAAAACTCAGTAGCAAAAGACTAACCTCCCTGCATAAATATACAAAAGTACAGGTATGGGACCGGTTATCCAGAATGATCGGGGACCTGGGGTTTTCCAGATAAGGGATCTTTCTGTAATTTGGATCTCCATAACTTACGTCTGCTAAAAATCATTTAAATATTGAATAAACCGAATAGGCTTGTTTTGCCCCCCAAAAAGGATTAATTATATCTTAGTTGGGATCAAGTACAAAGTACTGTTTTATTATTACAGAGAAAAAGGAAATCATTTATAAAAATTAGAATTATTTGCTTATAAAGGAGTCTATGGGAGATGGACTTTTCGTAATTCGGAACTTTCTGGATAACGGGTTTCCATATAAGGGATCCCATACCTGTAGCTGCTACCTTGAGGTAAGAAATTGTCATTACGTTTAGCAGTGGCAATAAGTCAATACATGTACAGGTATAGGAGCTGTTATCCAGATATCCGTTATGGGAAGTCCATCTCCCATAGACTTTTTAAAATAATAAAACAGTAGCCTGTACTTGTTCTTAAATAAGCAGCATGGATCCATATTGTTGCAAAACAACCCTACTGTATATAGATCCATATCTTTATTGCTAATGGATTTTGTACCAACAGCGCCACCTGCTGCTCAGTTTTCAAAAGACAGAACTGTTCCATTGTTGCTCTCTAATGTTGGTCCTATATGGAGCAAAATCAGAACAGTTTACTTTTAACAGTTTCTTGCTGCCAGAAACCTTAACCAGTAGGTAGCAATGTTGGTACAAAATGTATTATAGCAGCAGAACATAGTTGTGTCAATTTATTGCTAATTTATTGAACGTATAAAAAAAAACCCCATTTCAGCACCTCCTGCTGAATCTACTAAATCCAGGTTACATTCCTCTAACATGATTCTATTTCACTGCGAGAAGCTAAATGATGGTACTCCAATCTTTTTTTATATATTTGATAAATATGTTTATATGTTTTACCACTTTAAACAATAAACTTGAATTACACCTAAGTGGTATGAAGTTTGCAATCACTGCCACCTACTGGTGACTATTCAAACTGCCCACTGCTCTTATACCTGAGACCTAGCGGGTGGGGAGGATGAACGTGAGGGAGGTAAGGGCATGCAGATGTGGAATGGGAGGGACAGGTGGGTAGCGCTTGCATTGAGCCCCGGGCAAAAGATTTTAAATATGCCTTGACTTTGTGCTTAACACTAAGTTCTTATAAATTGTGCCATTCACTCGAGTAAAAAGTCTAAGTCTGAGTGCACCAAAAAACATTGCACCAAAAACACTAAACGCAAAGCAATATGAAGTTTTGCAGCAGTTAAGAAATAGAACTTATTTTATTATTGGTAAGAAACAGTTTGAGAGTGTCCAAAGAAGGCACCAGGAACCAGTTTCTAGTGGTGTTACAGCAATTCATTCTGGAATTAATAGAAAATTTTGCTTGGAGTTCCTCTGCGCATACTGGGATGCGGCTGTCCTTGAGCTCTCTGTGCAGGACATGTAATCTGCGTTACAAGCTGTACCCATGATAGCAGATGTATAGATTGGATGTCCATGATCCTTAATGTTCTTTTAGCCACAAAGCAGGAATCCTGAACAGTCTTTAAAGTTTTTTTTATCAGTGGATTTTTTTCTTTTTGAACTTGCCCCCTGTGACTTTTTTCCTTACACCTAATGACCCCTCTTTATCATCATCCGCATCATCCCGTGGGCGCCTTTTCTTTTCTCCATGTTCTCTGAGTTCCTGAAATGACACGAAAAAGCCCATAATATTCTCTTTGCCAACAAATGCTAGATGCCTACAAAAATCTAATATTTAGCCTTAAGACGGAGAAAACAACTAAAAAGCCCTAAGATTTAAGGAAGCACAAGACAGGAGAAATACTTCTAGATACTGATAATATCTTGGGCACAAAATCTGCATCCCCTAAAAGCAGCACTCTAACAGTGGTTCCCAACCTTTTATAAGTGCAAGCCACATTAAAAAAAAAAAAAAAAAGTTGGAGAGCAACACAAGCATAAAAAAGTGCCAGGGATGCCAAATAAGAGCTACGATTGGCTATTTGGTAGCCCCTTATGTGGACTGGCAGCCTACAGAAGGCTCAGTTTGGCAGTACACCTGGTTTTTATCCAACCAAAGTTTGCCTCCAAGCCGGCAATTAAAAAATAAGCACCTGCTTTGAGGCCCCTGGGAGCAATATTCAAGGGGTTGGGGAGCAACATGTTGTTCCCAAGTCACTGGTTGGGGATCACTGCTCTATAATATACTTTCAGGCAAAGGGGCTGCGCAATGCTAAAACATTACTGCTGGCAGCATGGCAACAGGCAGGAGCCATATGTATGAAAGGGAGTCCATTAGAATGCAAAGTCTTGCACCTTCTGTGCATATTTCCTATACAGCCATGTAGCACCATGTGACATGCTCACGGCATTCCAGTTCTGTACTCTGTAGAGTTTTTTTGGGGGCCAGAGGAGAGCCCTTGGTTATACAAACATTGAGTTAGACTTACAATTCGTGCAAATCTCTGTGCCTCAGAAACTCTTTCATTCAGCATCATCACTTCCTCTTCCTGCGTAGGAAATGCCGGAAGCTTCTTTCCAATCAAGTGTTCGATTCGTTGAAACAGCTCCACATCATACCTAAATAAGGAACATTAGCAATGTGAAGTTATGGGTCATGCAGCAGAACATGCAATGAAAGGACCAGTACATGGTGATGAAGTGTTGGCATATGAGAAACTTCCAAAGCATTGTTCCTATAATTATGACTTAAAAATGTAAAATAAGTAACTAGAGTTACTAGGTAGGCACCAAGCCAGTTCAGTTCAGTAAAAGGATTATTTAGGGTATGATATCAGGGCTATCCAAATGGAGGGCTGCAGCCACCGGTTGTATAATCCGGCCCTCAAACATGATGTACAAGAAATTAGGGCTCATTTAAATCCACCTGAGTGCATTTGCTTTTTACCCTCCACTATAAAGGATTTTTTTCCCAAAAATCCATCATCATTGTTGCCGCCAAAGGGTCTTTGAATCTGATACAATTGCGTTCAAGTTTGGCAAATTTACAACAATTGCGCATGTGCTTTGTCGCAAATTAGGTGCAGCTGCTTCACTTCTGGCGTTCAACATGCAAGTGACACATGTCCCCTATTCTTTTACAGCCACTGCACTGTGCGATTGATGCAGGCCGCTATAAGTGCTAAGGGTAAATACGGAAGCAAGTACCATTAAAGTGTTTTGTATGCACATCTCACTTTGGGGAAAAGGGCAAGCTGCCCACTGCACATAAATGAGCCCTATAATTGGCACACCATGTAAAAAGTTGGAGGGTGCTTGTTTAAATTATAGTTTTAGCTTTGTGACCAAAGATTGTTTATTAATCCTTGACTGAGCTACCAATAACAGATACTACATTGTTGGCAGTGGAAATGACATCCTGCAAGTCATGTAGTACATTCATTTCTGGGTTTAATGTTACGCCATGAGAAACAGAGCTTTCAGTTTTTCCAGGCTGCAATATATGAAGTATGGCTTACCACTCAGGATGGCTGCTATATACCTCATGTCTAGATGGATAGGTAGCCTCTATACACAAGATGCATGTGTTACAACAAGCTTTGGTACAGTGCTGAGAAATATTTTGGTGATTATTATGTAATAAACAACATATTTATAAAGTTGTGTTAACAGTAAGGCGTAAATCAATGGCATATTTTAAAAGCTGCATTGTTATCCTTATGCATGAATAAGATTTTAAAAAATGTTTATCCAGGATTTGCCCTCATATAAGTTATACAATAATGTACTCCTATGTGTTTAATTCAACTCTATTTTAAAAAAGACGAGGCATTTTCAGTATTATGGGTTTACGTAATAAAAGATGCAAAGCTTTCTACAGATCTGGTCACCTACTGCAACCAATCAGCTGGGAAACTTTGTGCCTTTTATTACACATGGAGGTTAGAGTTCTTAACTTCTGGGCAGCATTACTAAATAAAATGCAACACCATTGTTCTCTTTTTCAGCAAACTATTTTTGCCTTTTGGTGACAGGTCTGGAAAAGGCACATAGATTTATACAGTAATAATAATAATAATAATAATAATGTGCTTCTATCATTAGAATAACATGTATTATAAAATACTGTTTGCACCCTAGGTATCTTGCCTGCTAGACAAGATATAGGGGTTTATTGCAGGTGAAGATTTCAACTTTAAACAGAAAAAAACCTTACTGGCTAACAAAAGTGATGGCTTTTCCAGATCTCCCTGCTCGTGCTGTTCTTCCCACTCTGTGTATGTAATCCTGTGACAGGCAAAAATGACATGGTTAGAAATAACCTAATCAGCATACTCAGTTCCAAACATAGGCTTAAGTGGGCTACACAACAACAACATGAACGGTGTGTATCTGGACCACATACTTGACATATATTGAAAGCTTGAGAGGGGGGCTATAGTGTGCAGATAATTTGGGTTGAGTGACTATTTGCATCGGAGTCAGTCAATGTCAGTAAATGACCTCAAATTTAAGGGATACACTACTGTTCATGATTTTCAGTCCTGACAGAACAGATCCAGTGAGATCTTTCTATAGTGTGTCAAAACTGACATCCAACAAACCAACAGAGTAAACAATAGTTGAGGGAAAACTGGCCTTCACTATGACTGCAGTCTTGATAACTTTAAAGGACAAGTAGATTTATATTCAATAGGAGGTGTTAACCCTGTTTTCCAGTCTGCTGAAAAGTGCACCGGGCCCGGATTCTATTCTTTCAGTGGAACGCAACTAACTTTGCCTTGGCACTAGCAGATACAAAATGCTGTATAACATCCACATTTCTAAATGCTATGTGCTGTTTTAAAGAGCATAAAAGGGAGAATTATCTTCCTGTTTGGCTGCTCTGCCCATAGGAAACCACATAACCTGTTATTAAAGAGATGTTGTTTTTTCTCTTTTCTCTCTTCCTGATGGTTATTTGAAAAGGGCCACATAGTCCACTTAGCACTATTATTATGCTGCAATATACAAAATGAATGTCCTGCTCACAAGCAGCATACAGGAGAAGGACCCCAGTATTGACTCACCTTTGAATGGGTGGGGATGTCAAAGTTTATAACAACATCTACATGAGGGATGTCAAGACCACGACTAGCAACATCTGTGGCAAGAAGGATGGATCGGGACTTTGCCTTAAATTTATTTAGCGAACCCAGCCGCTTGTTCTGAAGGGAATATCAAATATTAGAATAAAAATGTCACAGGTAGTCCAAACTTGGAAAATATATATCAGGGGGCATAAAAAACAATGGCCTAAACAGTTTTCCTAAAAGATTTGCTATCTCTGACTTAACGAATACATTCTCTTTTAAGGGTATGTCTCCAAAATATGTGTCCAATATGTACTTTTCAGGTTGTACAAAAATATCTATTCAACTGTGTTTAAGAGGGATTAACCCCATTTGTTATGCAGAGGTTTACAGAAAAGAAAAGTTTTGGCCTTGTCATAAGTCTGAAGAAGGGAGGCTATGTTGCCACAACACACACAACATTATTGTCCGGGATCAGCTTGCATGTACAAAAGTTAAAAGCCACAAAAATCATACCTGACTCATTTGCCCATGCAGCGGAATGGCAGTGAAGCCCAGGTTCCGCAGTAGCAAGGCCACTCGCTGTGTGTTGTTACAGGTACTGCAGAATATCATGAAGGAATTCCCAGCCAGCTCATTCAGGATGTACACTAAATAGCTGTCCTGGGAGGCAAAGAAAATAAGACATGAAGGGTGAGTGTGTTTGGAAACATCCAGTCCCTTTCATCTTCCTTTATTGTCATTTTAAATGATATACTCTGTATATGAGCCTTTATCTGTTGACCAATGACAGGCAGTATCCAACAAACTAAATGAAAAGTAATGCTGCTGGCGGCGGTGGGGTCAAGGAGCAAAACATACTTGGTATTCTTTATACCTCAGTATTGAGAAAGTTGGTTCATTGCATAGCCCTTAACATAAACTGCGGCAGGGTAGGCAATAATAATATCAAAAGCACAGTTTCCAGAGTCTGCTATCCCCATTACTGTTTGCACAGTAAATGGGTGAATATGGACCAAAACTTGAGAGTCCAGTGCATTGCTCATTTAGTGATGCACTCTTAATCTGACATCTTCTGCTTTCTGGCACCTGTGGTCAGGAGATAGACATAGCACTAAAAGCTTCTTGTTCTTTTCTCTCCGCTCATACCATCTCAAATCTCTGTATTCTTATCTTTTTTGTGGCAATTACAAAACAATATATTGCTATCTGCATGCAAACTTGCAACTACACAAAAATTATAGTTTTAAGCCCGCTTTTTTGTAGTGGAACAACCAGAAATACATTCTAACCAACAATCTTACCTTGAATTTTGAAGGAATGAAAACATAAAACTGCTGCAGCTTTTCCACAGTCTGATACTTGGAAGAGACGGCACATTTTACTGGGTCTTTCAGAGCTGCTCGTTGTAATTTTTGCACCTGTAGAATATCAAGCAAAACCACCAGTTTGGAACTGCGAAGGTATCATCAATGTGTCAACAATGAGTCACTATATATTAAAAAACAAACAAAAAAACAAAACCGTAAAAGAAGCCACATGCTTAACTGATAACTTATGTTCCTGTAACTAGACCTATAACGGATACTGAAACAAAGTGAATAATTACATACAATTAGAATGATAGATTACGTATTAATATTGTATATCTTTCAGTCTATTATTACCCATACAGTACAAGGCACTGAATTCCTCCATACCCGCTTACATCTTACCTTTTTGGTCATTGTTGCAGAAAATAGAAATGTTTTGCGGTCTCGAGGTATAACTTTAAGTATCTTGTCCACCTTATAAGAGAATTACAAAAAGTTTCAACTTAAATATGTACATACACTAATGCAACAACACTGCCTCAAAATATACACATCGAATCAACTACCTGTCTTTTTTACCCAAAACATTAGGCTTTCACAATGAAAATGAAACACCACTAACTTCTTATTGGAGGATACATTTTTCAATATTTTAAGGAGATTTCCCCAAATTAGGTGGGGTGAGATTAAGGCAAGTGCTTATCTCATTTGATAAAGGGTTGCGTACCAGAAATGTGCTGTGTGATTAAACCCACCATGCAGTAATCTCTGCTTTGGTTTTTCCTATCACACACTGGAAAGGTTTTCATTGAAGCTGTATGTTTGGACAGGTCAGGAAGAAGAGAAAAGCCTTGCCATTAAATATTTGTGTATGGAAGTTGCTGGTGTCTGATTGGTACTAACATTTAAATGGTATTTATAAAGCAGACACATATAAGTTGTTGCACATACACATAATTTGCTAACAGTAAATAACCAGATGAATCTACTAAATTGGCTTTAAACATGCTTAAAGTCAAAGAAAACAAACTACATTCTGGAATTAATTACTGCTGAACTTGTCTGAAGGCCTGTAGTTGATTTGTTTTACATGAATACATTAAAAGCACTGCTGCAGAAAAAATAACTGCGCAGTTCAATAAGGGCCCATACCAACTGGTGTTCATTTCACCCATTTGGGAAGCATTATGAAAACAGAACTAAAGCTCAACAAAAGAATTTAAGCGCTTGATTTGCTTAAAGAGGCGGTAGAGAAAAAACTTTTTTTTATTGCCAAAACAGTTTTATACCAGCAACAGGTATATTGCATTTATATGCATTCAAGCTTTACAAATAAATGTAGACTCTAGGTCTATGTAGGTTAAAGACTAGAAGTGACACCTCACCTCTGTCTCAAAATCCATGTTGAGGATACGGTCAGCCTCATCCATCACTAGATACTTCAGAGCTCGAAGATTAAATCCTTTGGTGTTCTCTAGGTGGTCAATTAGGCGCCCAGGGGTGGCTAAAATTACAGGAGAGGATCAACTTAAAAAGTTATATTTTATGCCAAACCATGGCAATAACATGCATTCCTGAGTTTTTGTGCAGACTACTATAAACAAAAAAATTCAGGTATCAAAGGAAAACAAAAGGCTAAGGGTCTCCACCACTTCTACACAGCAGAGCTGAAGTGTGTTGGGCAGTTTGACTTTTGGTTCTCTGCTCTCATGACTGTTGACCAGGAGCATACACACTTGAAGGAAGGAACATATAGTGTTCAAGTGCAAATGGCTAGTGTGCAGGCGGCTGCAAACCCTACTGTACAACAGCATTTTCACCATTGGTACACAGACATCCTGGTTGGTGTATTTGCCATAGTTGGGGAAAGGGGCAGTTCTGGAGACTTCTGGTTTTATTTTGACTTTCTTTGACTGTTCTTTTTTAGCATAATTGTTACACTTTCATTTTAAATGATTCAGTGCACTTTACGCAACATTACACAGCCACAATCTAAACGATGGCAGTTTCTAGCAAAGTGCAATGTGTGTTAAACACAGGCTTGCTTTGCTGGTTATTACTTACCAATGACAACATGTGGCTTCTTCGCCAGTGCCAGTGATTGCGACATCATATCAATGCCACCAACAATAACAGCTGAAAAAAAAAATGTATAGCATTAGCAATATCTAGTGAAAAGCCAACAAACAAAATAATGCCAAACAAGACATTAACTCCCATATTAAATAAAAGGCAAAGAGTTTGCCAAGTGCAGGAACCAATAGCAACCAACAACATATTTGCTTTTAAACAAGTGATCATGAAATACTACCTGCTGATTGGTTACTATAGGTAATAAGATACATACCACTTTTAACTCCAATGGTGGAACCAAGAGCTTCAAACTGCTCAGAGATCTGGAAGGCCAGCTCTCTGGTTGGAGTGAGAACCAAGGCATAAAGTCGCTGGGGACTTTCTAGCAGAGTCTGCAGTATTGGCAAAGCAAAGGCTCCTGTTTTTCCTGACCCAGTCTCGGCAAGTCCTATTATATCTCGACCTTAGAAAAAAGATAGTGGAGATATGAAGTCTAGCATAATGTACATTTATATGATGCTAAATTAACAGAAGGTCTATAGTTGTCTGAAATGGATAGTAGAACAAACCTGGAAGTTTGTAGGTAATATTCTGTATAAAGTAATAAAATTATTTTGTTATTTTAATTATTTATACTTAAAGATTTATTTGTCAGCTCCTCAACTTACACCTTGCAACAAACAGTGGGATGTACCATGTTGTAACACTTTATGTACGAACAGACTGTAGAATGCAGTAAAGTTGCAGTTATGAGTACATAGTGATCACTCACCTTGCAGGGCCACAGGAATTGCCTCAATCTGAATCTTGGTTGGCTGTTTCCATCCCAGCTGCTCACAGGTTTCACATAACACATCTGTGACTCCCTAAAACAATTATACACATAAATAATGACAAATGAGACAATGTGGAGGGATTGTGTCACTTTACCTTTACATTATGAATCCAACTCATGCCAACCAAAGGTTGAGGGGATTTTCAATTCTCACCAGCTGGCCCCAATAATAATGTACTGGTCACTGATAACCAAGAACAGTTATAAGCAGTCCCCAAACACAATGATGGTCATTAACTTAATTTTAAATGTCCAAGCTGATCAACCATACCCAACTGGTTGTGGTGCTAAACTTGATGGGAGTGGATACAATTACTACTGATAAAAACAGCTGATTGTCTGGGGTTACTCTTTGACCCCCCCTTCCCTTTCACAATAACATTAATGCAAGTGCAAAAACAAGTGATATTTTCCTTCATAACACTAAGTTATAACCCTTTCTTTCTTAATCATCTTCTAAAAAACGTATTAATGCTCCCTGTGCCCCCCCTCTCATCTGGACTACTGTAAGTTCTACAGGTATAGGACCCGTTATCCAGAATGCTCGGGACTCAGGGTATCCTGGATAAGGGGTCTTTCCATAATTTGGATCTCCATACCTTAAAAAAATAAAGAAAACATTAATTAAACCCAATAGGATTGTTTTACATCCAATAAGAATTATTTATATCTTAGTTGGGACCAATTACAAGGTACTATTTTATTACTACAGAGAAAAAGGCCTTTTTAAAATTCTCAATTATTTGATTAAAATTGAGTCTGTGGGAGACGGGTTTTTCGTAATTAGGAGCTAGGTGGATAACTGGTTTCCATATAAGGGATCCCATACCTGTACTAACTATAAACTATAGCCTTTCCATCCTTCAGTACTAAAGGGCACCTATCACCTAAAAATGATTTCCCCCAGTTGGGAGTCACACATGTGCTAGAGATCTGTGGGCCGGCCAGAAAACCAAGGGACCCATGGGTTCAGTCCAGCTTATCAGTGCTTTGCATGAGTTGCAGGAAGGTAGGAGGCCATCATTTCCCAGGCTCGGATAACCGGCAGTTTTTATCATCCATGTATAGTAGATTTTAACTCACTCCGATTGTGAGCTCTTCAGGCAGCGGCCTAATTGATCTTTTGCCATAACACATGCAAGGGCTATTACAGACGGACTGAACACTTCTCTATGCCTTCCGACCCTCTTATATTTTACAAGAGGAGGATGCATTATTCTCTATTTTGATATAGCTAATAGTTAAGAGTAAAACTACCAAAGGGCGGCGCTACACATGGCACCCTTACTGATTCCATTACAAACTCACCAGCTCTCGGAAAGTTTTCTGCTCCTCTTCTCCGTTCTCAACCACATCGTGTTCTTCTTCCGAGGACGCCATGTTGCACACGGGCTTACACTAGTGACGTCAAGTGCAGGGCATGACGGGAAATGTAGAGCTAGCGACCCCCTCGGATACATTCAATGTGTGTTTTTCTGAAGCTTATGAACTACATCTCCCAGAAGCATCCTAGACTAACAAGGTTAGAGCTCTATTGCGCAGCCGCAAATCGTATCGGAATGTGTTCCAGTCGTCATAAACAGTAAAGCAGCCGCAAACGGGTTGTTTAGGTCTCGTCGCTACCGATGCATTTGGTGCAGCGCTGGGGCACTGGCAACACAGAAGGAAAGGCAAAAGGATAAAATCATAACCTTTATTAAACCCTATAAATTCATAGATGCCTAACAAGTTTCATCCAAAAAGGGTAGCTGGCATATTGTGTGATAGTGTTGGAAGAATTGAAAGTAAAAAGCACTGTTTGTAGCAGGCGTGGGGTTTGGGTGTATGGCCTGAAACGTAAAGGAATACTGTCGTGGGGAAACTTGTTGTTTTTAAAAGCACATCAGATAATAGAGCTTCTCCCACAACATATTTAATTTTGAAATTTCACATGGGGATAGCCATATTCTTCATTTCTCAGGGTGCTACAACCATACTACCTGTGCTCTGATAAACTTCAGTCACACTTTACTGCTGAGCTGCAAGTTGGAGTGATATCACCCACCTCCCAGCAGCCGATCAGCAGAACAATGGGAAGGGAGCAAGATAGCAGCTCCCAGTATGTATCAGAATAGCACTCAATAGGAAGAAATCCAAGTCCGGCTTGGGACTCCTCCAGTTACATGGGAGTAGGAGAAACAATAGGTTACCTGAAAGCAGTTCTAATGTGTAGTGCTGGCTCCTTCTGAAAGCTCAGACTCAGGCACAATTCACTGAGATGGCGCCTACACATCAATATTACAACTACTGTATAAAAAAAATAAATTTGTTGGTTCAAGAATAAAATTTTAAATGGTAGAGTGAATTATCTCCTATGTAAACTGTCATTTAGAAATGAAAAGTACACCATAAAAATCATGATAGTATCCCTTTAAGGTGGCCATACATGAGCAGATTTGAGCCGCTGATTTGGGTCCTTCAGCTGGCCCGGATTTGCAATGCGGGTGCCCCTAGGCCCCTGTCTCCTTGGTCACTGCCGCCCCCTCCTGTTCATGCACGCACAGGTGCACCCACTGTAGTCGGTCCGGAGCAATGGGGATTGGTGCGTGGGGCATTAAAAACTATTAGGTCTCCTGTATTTCCCAGTGCTTCAGACTCAGTTTAGAAGCAGCAGCTGGGCGACATGCTGCCCTTAAAGCCCTGTCGCCCTATGCCCAGGTCTTTGTGGCCTTGCCACATAACTGGGCCTGTCCTTTGATTGGGGGCTGCATTGGCTCATTGATGCAGTCCTCGCTCTGACGGCCCTATTCCCATTGTAATTTGATCATTTGGCATGTGGGCGAAAAGATCAGTTTGTTTGTCAACCTCGTTAAATGAGCGGAACTTATAGGGGCACATTTACTAATCCACGAACGTCCGAAAAGTGTCCGAATGCGGTTTTTCCGTAATGATCGGTATTTTTGCGATTTTTTCGTCGCCGTCACGACTTTTTCGTGAATTGTCACAAACTTTTTTCGCCGTCGTGAAAAAATTGTACTGTTGCGCCGAGTACGAAAGTTTTGGATTCATTCAAGCTTTAGTTGGCCCAGGTTGGCCCAATGGAGTGCATTGAGTCCTATGGGAGGCTTCCAAAATCATGCAAAGTCGGAAAGGTTTGCCCGCCGTTAACGAGCGCTCAATACGAAAAAGTGACTATTCGTGAAAAAGTCGTACCGCCGGTGAAAAAGTCACGGCAATTTGCAAAAAAGTCGCGATGGCGACGAAAAAGTCGCAAAAAATTATGATTATGCTAACTCCATATGGGGAATCCCATGTGCTACCCTTTTTTTCTTCTGCTAATAGTTAGCCTATAATATATGGGCTATAGTGAGAAAACTTAACTATGGAATAAGGGTTCCCTTTGTATGCACTCACAGAGCTGATACTAAATTAAATTTGGTATGGAATTCTAGATAAGGAAGGAAAGTATCTTATATTTCATTTTAGGCCCACGTAGAGATTAGTTGCCTGTGATAGATCTCTGCTACCATAGGCGACTAATATCTCCTAAATGCCTTTCCACCAGCAACAAAGGGAATCACCCAAACAAAAGCCTATGCATAGCTTCAGTTTTAAAAAGCCACATAAAGTTGCCTGCAGGAGGAAAGTTTGCGCACCTTCGGAAAACTGAAGTGATGTGTTGGCTTTTTTGGCGATTCCCTTTGTTGCTGGCAGAAAGGCATTTAGGTGAGACTAGTTGCCCACAGTAGCAGAGACTAATCTTTATGTGGAACATCAGCCTTAGGGTACTTAGAGAGATTTGTTGCCAGCAGTATCAAAGATTAATGACGACCAACTAATCTCCCTGTGTGCCAGTACCGTTATTTCTAAAAAGTATAATTCTGACAAAACAGAGTGTCTGTTTAGTACATGTATAACTTATATATGTACATTGAAACATTTATTGCGGATAAAACTGCTTTAAATTTATTAAATGCTCCCTGATGCTGTTAAATTGATTCAGCCATATCATTAAAACCCTTGTCTAATCCACATGAGGAAACATCCGGAATCTCTGCGGGCAACATAGATGTATTTGCCATACTAAGGTTTATATTAATGAGATAATTAATAATGTATAAACACCTATTGCTTTCCCTTTTCATGCGAAGGATCATAGCGCACAGGGCCCTTTTCAGTCAGTGCAGTTTACAGCCAACATAGCCCAGTGAATTCGATTTTTTCCATCCTGTCTGAAACCTTAAAGGAAGAAGAAGTGCAGGCCCGGACTGCCAATCTATGGATTCTGGCAAATGCCAGAGGGGCTGCTGTAGGATGCCATATAGGCAGTAACTATTTATTGGGCCTGCTTGGGTCTGCAATCTGAGCTTATCAAAGTGACGAATTGACAACTTGTAAACAGAGTTGTACAGTATAGAGAAAGAGAGAGAGACCAGCCTTTGAAATGAGAAAGAGATGTTTTGGCTTGTGAAGAAGAAGCTTTCAGAATAATTTAGATTCCAGTCTTGGTTGTGTTGCAGGATAGAAACTGCGCTGGCTTGGTTTATACACACATGTATTATCTATTGAATTTTTGCAATTGTAAGAAAACACAAGAGATCTTGATAACACATGTTTGTGGGAAAAAATTCCAACGCCCTGCTCTTATGCAGTTATGCTTGATAATTCACTTACTGAACCATATTGGGGTGTGACCAAAAATCATCAAAAGAGTGAAATCGTTGGGAGACACAGTTATCTGAAAGCCGCTGAAAATGACAGGGAAACTGGAGACAAACATGGCAATTAAATTAATTTACAGACAATACATACAAACTACATATATCTATGCTGTAGGATTTGCAATTTGGTGAGAAGCTTGTGGTAGTCAACTTTACTGCAAAATGGTGTACTCCATACCTAATAACTGCCACAGAACTGAAATGTAGGTATATAGATGATAATTATATTGGTTCAGCATCCTCAGCATGGACTGAATGTTATGGGATCTCGAAGTCAATGAGATTCCAATACCATGTAGGGAATAACTGTATTTCATTTTCTCTCCCTTCCCCAACATTACCAATAATCATGTGTTTGAACTGGGAAAGCAGGTTATTCCCAACTTATTTGTGGGTATAAGGCTGTGAAAATACCTATGAAAAAATAAAGAGAACAATCAAGAACAGAGTTATGTATATTTATTATTAAAATAAAATGTCTGCAATTAAGAAAAATGAGCTGCAGAAGTCTAATGTACATTAAACAATATTAATATACATTTAATTAACCAGGAACCTTAAAGGGAAACTATAAGCTAATGTAGTCAACTAATGTATCAATAAGCAACAGTCATTATATGCCTTTATGCTAAACACTTAATATATTGGAACATATATATATATATCTCAATATATATATATTATCATAACATAATTCATGTTTAACAAACTATTAGAAATAAACTGTACAAAATATAATGACTTATTTTGCAACTTTTTGCATTTTAATGTACTTGGTCAAGTATCCTACTGGCAAACCATAATATCCTTGTAAATAACATTGTACGTGTAATGGTAACTTATTGCATATACTGCATAAATAGCTACATCTAATTGGACATAAAACATAAACTGAAAAACTGTTTTTGCACAGAACAACTTGTCCTCCCCTTCTTTCTTGTTTCTTCTCAGAAACTGGCTCAACAGTTTCACATTCTCTCCGTGCCAGCATCAGGGCCGGATTTCAAAACCGCCCCCCGCTCATGCGCGAACAGCGGGGTGTAGGGGATGCAAGCGGGCATGCGCCGTAGGCCAAACTTGCATACGGATCAGTGGGGAGAAGTCCCTATTGCTCCGTATGGGAACACAAATTTTAAGATTTGGTGAGGCATGCCGCCCCCAGGTTTCTGCCGCCCTAGGCCCGGGCCTTTGTGGCCTCTCCACAAATCCGGGCCTGGCCAGCATTCATTTTCTACAAGGTTCAAAGTAAGGTATGCTAAAAGTTATTAAACTAAACATCTAAATTACTGAGATGATATAAAAACAATTATCAGTACAACCTGACTGTACTTGTAATGCTTTTATTAAGTTCCGTGCAGTGAAGCAAGGTGAAAGCATTGCTGTGGGCAACAGACTACGCATTTTACAAGGATGCCAGGGTGGAAAGAAGCCACTGGAAATTTGTCTCTCTTTGCGCAGATTGCAATTGCTTTCTGCTTAGTAAACAGACCCCGGGTTGCCACCTTGGGTGGCAAATAGAGTTTAAAATCCTCCAAGCACAATTTTTTTATGCTGACTCTAATACTGTTCTTTAGAAGATGCAAAAAATAATCATGTTTTTTTCTCCCCCTCAGATTGAAGAGTTCACTGACTTACTGAACCAGTCAGTAGGTTATGCTGAATCTCTATTGTTTACAGAACCTTATCCAAATATAATGCTTATTTCTTTTTATATTATTCTCAGGAAACATTTGACTTCTTTCTTAAAATAAATTGGGCCCTATGTGATCTGTACAGGTAAGGGATCTGTTATCCACAAACCAATTATAAAACCAATTATATAACCAATTAGAAAGCTCCGATGGTGTAACTACTCCACACTGGGTCCCCTGCCAAAGAATATGTGGAGGGGTCCTGCACACACAGCAAGAGCAACCTGCCCCTTGTAAGCTCTAATTATCAAAAGGTTCTTAATTTCTTGTGACAGGGTGGACTTACTGAGGCAGTACCTTTAAATATGAAAGTAGGTATCTGATATCTGCTATAAGGCCAATGGCGCACTGGGAAATTTTTAGCATTTTCCTCCCTTAAATGTTCAAATATGTGCAGTGATCACTTTTAAGTCATAATTGTCAAGAGGAAGCTGATTGTGAGTGGTTCGTTCTCCTCTTACGAAGCTAAAAAATAGCATAGATTACCATAGGAGCAATTCAAATATACTTATAACAGAACCAGCTAAAGTACGAAAACAAATGCTTTAAAATGTTGTAATCATCAGTACCCTGCCCATTCATGGTCATTAATCAATAAGGCTAAATGAGGTAATGACAATGGCGTAGCTGAGGAACATGTTGCTTAAGGTGAAAGAAAAAGGCAGAAACAAATAGCACAGCATGGAGTATGAGTGTTGTAATTAAAGGAGTGATTCGCCTTTAAGTAAACATTTAGAATGTTACAGAATGAGCAACTGTTAGCAACCTTTTAGTTGGTCTTCATTTTTTATTGGTTATATTTTTTTTAATTATTTGCCTTCTCCTTCTGAATCTTTCCAGATTTCCTGATCAAATGTCACTAACCCCAGAAGCCAAACAGCTATTGCTCTCTGAGGCTACAAATTTATCTTTATTGTTGCCTTTTATTGTTTATCTTTCTATTCATGCCTCTCCTGTTGATATCTCTCTTTGATGTCTCTAATTCACGCTATTGCCCTTCTACAAAAACAACTGGGCTCCACCGCTAGCCTCAATGACTACTGGTTTCTAACCCCTTTCATAGCTTTGCTAGGCCACATCAATTTCTCTTTTTTTTATTACTTGCTTCCCACCTTGCACAGAGTTGAGAAAGATCATAATCCAAGAATCAGTTTAGAAGAGTGAAAAAAGGCCCAGGAGCAGTAACCCATATGTTGTGTATTTGCATGAGCTGTGTTATGTTTTATAAAGTTAAAAGCTTTTGCTTGTGAAATAGTGGGAGGAGAATGGGAAGCTAGTCTCTGTGTGTGAGAAATAAAGATGATGAACTGATAAAGGGGTTGTTCACCTTTGTATAACATTCACAAATCTAACAGTTCACATTCATACATCAATCTTTGCCATATACGTAGTTAACAAAAAATGTGCAGCTGAATTGATATTTACCACAGAATCATTCCTCTGCTGATTCTTCATTCCTGCACAGACCATGTGCTGGGGGGGGGGCAGTGACCCCTATAAACACTAAAGTTGCTTTTTTACTTCCTGTGACAGAGAGCTGCAAAGTTAGATTTGTGATATGCAGAGTCTGTTTGCTTATGCCATTGCAAGAGAGAAATTAACCAATGGTCTTTCAATTTATGCAACTGCTTAGAGTGCACAAGCAATCAATGAACTGGTCCAATAGGAAAAAAGTAAGGGCAAAGCCTAGACTTGATGATGTAAGCATATATGAAGTTCTCAGTGTTTCAGGTTCAAAATAGGCCACTCACATCACTTCAGAGAGACAGGAGAATGACTGGGTTAACAGGTATAAAAAAGTAGCTTTTACAGTAGCCTTTTAACTTTTTTTATGGAAAATGGAACACGCTGAGAGCATTGTTGGTGGCTTAAGGAGATTTAGACATTGAAGATGCTTTTAAACAGGTGACCAGTAAATACTACCTGCTGATTGGTTGATATGTGTTACTAGGCAATCTAGTGCCTTTTATTACACTACTCAATTTAACAGCTCTGCCTGCCCTATG